>NC_137737.1:76678360-77878360 GCF_963264785.1 Psittacula echo
CTGCTGAAGCTACCACAAAAGATGACAGATAACAGCTAGCTAGAAATCAGGATCATGAACTCAGCACTGAAAATAAATATGGGTGCGAAGCTGGCAGGACTATTGTCAAAGAAAATGTCACAGGTCTGTCTTGAACCATTCCAGTGGGATTCAGTTTCTTATTAGTGTTTGTCTCAAATTCTTAGAAAATCAGCAAAAAAAGGGTGAATGCTTCCAGTTATTAACATGCAGGAGATAAAAAGGACATAAAACTTAAAAAAAAAAAAAAAAAAAAAAAAAAAAAAAAAAAAAAAAGAAAAGAAAAAAAGAAAAAAAGAAATAAATTATTCTGGAACATGAAAATCCAAGTTTTGCCTTGCTTTTTCCTGAAGATTATCTGCTCATCTCTGAACAGGAGATCTGTATTATCAGAGGAATTAAGTGTTTTCCATTTATACACCTGGGAAACTGAGATGATTTATATCACATGTTCCAAATTACATTAATAAGAATAATAATGTCTTGCATGATTATTTGATATAAAACTATCTCCCCTTAGGACCAAAATAAATATTGTTCATGCCTAAACACCACTGAGAAGGTTGCAATAACTTCTGAGAGATTCATATTTCTACATTCTGAATCCATTAAAATGGGATACATTTCGGCTGAATATATTACTTTTTTACAGTGTAATGTATAAATATATTTATATATGATGTAAAGTTATTTTACAATAAATTACCTATGACACTAGTAACTTTAAAAAATATACATGTGAAGTTTATCCAGGAAAAATTTTTCCAGTTTTACATCTGCTCTATCTCTCTGACTTGCAAATTAATGCATCTTAAAGTCAAATACCAAACACATTTTTGGCCTTGAAATATATTTTTCTGACTAAAGAAAGTAAGAAGTTGCCTTTGCGCACTGTTAAACCAATCAGAACAACAAGGGTAAAATAAAAATAAAAAGTACCAATAATATCACGTAATATAGAATCATAGAATAGTTGGGGTTGGAAAGGAACTTAAGATCATCTAGTTCCAACCCTCCTGCCATTGGCAGGGACACCTCACACTAAAACGTCACCCAAGGCCTCATCCAACCTGGCCTTGAACACCGCCAAGGATGGAGCATTCACAGCCTCCCTGGGCAACCCATTCCAGTGCCTCACCACCCTCTCAGTAAAGAATTTCTTCCTTATATCCAATCTAAACTTCCCCTCTTTAAGTTTCAACCTGTTACCCCTTGTCCTATCACTACAGTCCCTAATGAATCCAGCATCCTTGTAGGCCCCCTTCAGATACTGGAAGGCTGCTAGGAGGTCTCCACGCAGCCTTCTCTTCTCCAGGCGGAACAGCCCCAACTTTCTCAGCCTGTCTCCATACGGGAGGTGCTCCAGTCCCCTGATCATCCTCGTGGCCCTCCTCTGGACTTGTTCCAACAGTTCCATGAACTTTTTATGTTGAGGACACCAGAACTGCACACAATACTCCAAGTGAGGTCTCACGAGAGCAGAGTAGAGGGGCACGATCACCTCCTTCGTCCTGCTGGTCACGCTCCTCTTGATGCAGCCCAGGATACGGTTGGCTTTCTGGGCTGCGAGTGCACACTGAAGCCAGCTCATGTTCATTTTCTCATCGATCAACACCCCTAAGTCCTTCTCTGCAGGGCTGCTGTGAATCTCTTCTCTGCCCAACCTGTAACTGTGCCTCAGATTGCTCTGACCCAGGTGTAGGACCTTGCACTTGGCATGGTTAAATTTCATCAGGTTGGCATCAGCCCACCTCACAAGCCTGTCGAGGTCCCTCTGGATAGCATCCCTTCCCTCCAGCATATCAACCGAACCACACAGCTTGGTGTCATCAGCAAACTTGCTGAGGGCTCAGTCCATCTCACTGTCCATGTCACCGACAAAGATGTTGAACAAGACCGGTCCCAACACCGATCCCTGAGGGACACCACTCGTTACTGGTCTCCAGCCAGACATCGAGCCATTGACCACAACTCTTTGCGTGCGGCCACCCAGCCAGTTCTTTACCCACCCATCAAATTGATGTCTCTCCAATTTAGAGACAAGGATGTCATGTGGGACAGTGTCGAACGCTTTGCACAAATCCAGGTAGATGACGTCAACTGCTCTGCCCCTGTCCCTCAGTTCCGTAGCCCCATCATAGAAGGCCACCAAATTGGTCAGGCAGGATTTCCCCTTAGTGAAGCCATGCTGGCTGTCACCAACCACCTCCTTGTTTTTCATGTGCCTTAGCATGCCTCCCAGGAGAATCTGCTCCAAGAGTTTGCCAGGCACAGAGGTGAGACTGACTGGTCTGTAATTCCCCGAGTCATCCATTTTCCCCTTCTTGAAATATGTCAAATATGACAGACAGCACCTTAGCAAGTTCATTCGCCAGCTCCTTCAGGACCTGCGGATCGATTTCGTCAGGTCTGATGGTCTTGTGTACTTTTAGGGTTTTAAGATGGTCTCGAACCAGATCCTCTCCTACAGTGGGCCTAGGGTCTTCATTCTCACAGTCCCTGCGTTCGCCTTCCAAGATTTGGGTGGTGCAGTCAAAGACATTGCCAGTGAAGACTGAGGCAAAGAAGTCATTAAGAACCTCAGCCTTCTCCAAATCCTGGGTAGCCAGTTCTGCTGTCTTCTGGAGGTGGGCCTACATTTTCCCTAGTCTGTCTTTTACTTGCTATGTACCTATAGAATCCCTTCCTGTTATCTTTCACATCCCTAGCCAAGTTTAATTCTAACTGGGCCTTAGCTTTCCTAACCTGGTCCCTAGCTTCCCGGACAACATCCCTGTATTCTTCCCAGGCTGCCTGTCCCTACTTCCACCTTCTATAAGCCTCTTTTTTCCTTTGAAGTTTCCTGAGCAGCTCCTTATCCACCCAAGGAGGTCTCCTGGCCCTCCTGCTGCACTTTCTTCTGTTTGGGATGCAGCACTCCTGAGCTTGGAGCAGGTGATCCTTGAATATCAACCAACAGTCTTGGGCCCCCCTGCCGTCTAGGGCTATATCCCATGGAACCTTACTAAGCAGGTTCCTGAAGAGGCCAAAGTCTGCTCTCTTGAAGTCCAGGGCAGTAAGCTTGCTGCACGCTCTTCTCACTGTCCTGAGGATCTCAAATTCGACCATCTCGTGATCGCTGCATCCAATGCTGCCCTGGAGCATTACATTTCCAACCAGCCCTTCCCTGTTGGTGAGCACGAGGTCAAGCATGGCACCTCTCCTTGTCGGCTCCTTTATTACTTGCAGAAGGAAGTTGTCTTCCACACAATCGAGGAACCTCCTGGATTGCTTGTGCCGGTCCGTGCCGTCACTCCAACAGATGTCTGTTTCTTCATTGTATCTACCCGCATTTTTTCAAGATTAATTTGATTATTTACTTTTTTTAATCACAAATTCTATCATTTCATCTTAATTAGCATGTCTCCACTAGGAAAATGTGCACTACTTAGTGCTAAAACACAGCTGCTAATTATCTAAAAGCACTGAATTTAACCATGTACCAACATTTTACACAGATACAAGCTTTAAACCAGTTAATCTTTTTTGTAAGATTTTATAGAGTTCTACTTTCCAAAAAGAGAGTAGAACCTGCTGCCATGGGCAGCAGGGTTGGAACTAGATATCTTAAGGTCCTTTCCAACCCAAACTATTCTGTGATTGTGTGATTATATCTACTTACGGCTGTTTCTATACAAGAAGGACAAGTCATAGAATCATAGAATCGTAGAATCATAGAATAGTTAGGGTTGGAAAGGACCTTAAGATCATCTAGTTCCAACCCCCCTGCCATGGGCAGGGACACCTCACACTAAACCATGCCACTCAAGGCCTCATCCAACCTGGCCTTGAACACCGCCAAGGATGGAGTATTCACAACCTCCCTGGGCAATCCATTCCAGTGCCTCACCACCTTCTCAGTAGAGAATTTCTTCCTTATGTCCAATCTCTATGTATTTATAAGTTTGTCTGTGCAAACGAAAAAAAATCAGGAATCAATAATGTCACCATCAAAGTAATTGAAATGTTTGGTTTAGCTCTGGGTATGACATTTCACTTAAATTACATTTGTAGTGGCTTGACATTAATTTTTTTGTATATGGCTTGAACGTCTTCTTTTTCTACTGTCTATAAACCTGTGAAAACAAACTAACAAAAGATCTAGTTTCCTAAGAGCATATTTGGAATATTGTTTTAAAGTCTAGTTCAGAATAGATGTCTGTATACTGGACATGTATAAGCGATATGTTCAAGATAATCAAAATGCTTTGTCTCTTTTGAATGCCTACACATTATTTCATAGTTTGCTATGTTTCTAGTGAAATCTGAATAAACATTTACACCATTTGAAAGGATTAAAGTAGGCCATACAAGAAAGCTGCTGTCATTGCAAACAATGAATGTTTTTTAATGTTTGGAGCAAAGATGCAGCATGACCCATAAAATTATTTTATTTTTTCTTTTTTTCCTTACACATGTCCAGGCAAAAGGCAGAGAAAACGAATTAATCAAGAAAATTACATTTTGCAGCATAATGGCACCCAAGCTTCTCTCAGACTATTAGAATAAATGACATCAGAATATCTAAAATCTTTATTTTCTATCCAAACCTAAATTTACATTGTTTAGGTTCTAATTGTGGGGAGTTTTTAGTGCATTAGCTGACTTCACTTACCATAACACTACATGAAGAGAACAGACATATTTCAGCAATTGAGTGGTTTAATTTACTGCCTCAAGGAGAGCAAAAAAATTCATGTGATTCTTGAAGGAGTGGTGCACTACATAATTTAAAATAGTTGCCACGTTCTGTTCTATGTAGAGGTTTGGAATATCTAAAAAGTAGTCATCCGGGGCAGGGGGGAAATTAAAGTAAGTGCAGGAAGAAGAAAAGCTAAATGCTAACTGATGACAACAAAGAGACTACAAATATCTGCAGTTGCAGAGTAACTCCCAAATGTCTTTCATGAAGAATAAAGAAATTTCTTCAGAGGTGAAAACAGAAGCATTTTCACTTTCTAACAAAGAACACTTGCCTACCTCTTACCACATTGCAACCTTGCCTAGCTGTTGAACAAGTAGAAGCATTGACTTATCTGACCCTGATAAAGCAGAATCAAGGAATGTGAGAAATGAGATGTTTTCCTGGAAGCTGCCTGAGGTCTGTACTATATTGTAGATAAAGGAAGAAATCTGGAGAAGGCTTAGTCATTGTTCTGAGAATGGTACAAGAGAGGAAGGCTAGAGATAAAAAAGGGAAAGAGGGAATAACTATACATGTAATGCCTTGTGCTACCTCATGTTATTAATTGTATATCTTATAACTGACATGAATAGTAAGTTTTTAGAAGACAATATGGTATCTAAAATGTCTTCCTTTTTTCTGTTTGGAAGAGTGAACAATGGCTGAAGACCTTGCTTCAGTTGGACATTCATCATTGTTGTCTGCTGATTTTACCAATACCTTGATAATCATGGATTCAAATAAATCACAAGTATGAAAGGGGTCTCTGTGGTTGTAGTGGATTAACCTTGGCTAGCATTAACCTGAGCCAGCACAAACCCAAAGTACTACACCCTCACAGAACAGTAGAGGTCAAGCTTGTGACTCAAAAGTAGTAACACCATTTCAGAAAGATATTTAGATGAAAACAATGAACTTTAAGAATTACAGGATTGTATTGGTTTTGCCTAGCACACTGTTCAGTTTTATGGGGCTTGAAAGATGTTAAGAATATTTTTAAATGGTCTAAAATGGATTCTAATTTTTTAAGAGAGGAAGATATTATGAATATTGATCTGATATCTTGTCTTATGGAAACTGTGGCATTGCTTTCTGGGAAATAAGTACTTCTTTCATGTCAAAACCCATTAATCAATCAAGTTTAATCCCAGAAACTCATAAAACACAAAACATGAAAGTCCTTCTCAAACTGAATTTTGTTCCTAATGGAAACAGTGTTTTCAGCTGGGTTTCCAGAAGAACTGGGAGGGTAGTGTAATAAGTTCATGGAAAAGAAAGAAACAGGACTTGTCTCTATTGAATTTTAATTCTAAAGGTATTCTACTAAATGCCGTTGAAAGTATCAATGTGACACAAGCTAGAGATGGATTAATGGTGAGAGGAGAATAAGTATAAACAGTTTATGAAAAATCTACTTATAGAACTTGTAATACATTGTGCACATTTAAAAGCAAAAAGACTGTCCAAATCTTTATTCTACTAAAAATACTTCAAATTGCCTTCTGAATATTTATTACAGTATGTCTGTTTGGAACATGGAAATAATTTCAAATCCATCATTTTAAGTGTTTCTTAAACAAAGCACACATAAAATTAATCTGCTTTGGTTTTAATAAATTAAAAATCATATACAAATTATAGTACTATAATAATACTGGTCATGCATGGCCCAGCTGGGTAAACCGGCAGACATTAAGTTTGAAATTGCAGTCCAGTCAATAGGGAAATTTTGTGCGTTTGTATTTATGTATTCAGGAAATACTTCAAATTCATCATTTCCTGCTTAACTGCTGGAATTTATTTTAGCATTTTTCTTAAATTGTAGCTGGCATTGCCAAAGGTGCTGAAGAAAGATACTTACTGAGGTTTGGTGTTCACATCTAACTTGTATGGGGATTTTTGAAATTCCCATCTGTAGTATTATAGAATTTTGTCTGCAGATATCATAGGAGTCCTGATGAGATCTTGAAAACCCAAATCCTCACAGTCATCTCATCATAAATCTCCAAACTGTAGAAAGGAAATTAAATTTTTACCTGGGAAAGAGAGCATTAACTGGGTTAAAAGTCTAGCCACTGATTGAAGGAAGTTTTTACAAAGAACAGTGAAAATGGCATTTGTGTGAGTACTACATAAGGGAGTTCATGCATTTGACCATTTCAAAGCAGCAATCATGGTAAATCAATAATTTGAAAGACTAGGGAAAGGACAGGGAGTAGTCAAATGATATCTACAGAACTGAGAATATTAAGTTTAATCTGCAGCTGTAATTCTTGTGGGAACTTACAATGAGAAACAGCAGGAATTATTAAAAAGGCTTTGGTAGCATGTAGGGTTACTTTGAATGAAAAAATGATTATGTTAATGGAATAAGCATGCTGAATTTCACAGTATAATGTAAGCTGTCAGGTTTCTGTTATTTATTTATTAATATTTATTTATTTGGTTTGTTTATAATAATGCAATTTGCAGTCTTTTCCAATAATAATAATTTATGTATTTTATTTCATCGATCTTTTGCTGAGTTTTACTAATGCCCATCCACACCTCTTGCAGCCAACAACAAACAGACAAAACAAAAAACTGAATTATTAAGAGTTTTCATTTACTTGAGGTGGCATATATGAAGTCTTCTGTGCAACTTCCTCTTGGAAAAAAACCAAAACCCTATCAGAGTCTTATGTATGGGGCTAAAAGTTATGTGATAATTTGTGTTCAGGCAAAAGAATGCCTAAAGAAAGCAAACATCCTAGAAGAATGAAAATGCAAAAATTCCGGCAATGATGAGACATCTGAAAATGCAAAGACTGTATATTCACATTGCCTTGAGATCTGAGCTTGAACTGAGTCCACCATACCTGCCTCTATGCATCTGTGACTTTCACTGTCATTTGAATCTCTCCAAGCAGGGAAACTTGAGCACTCAGCAAACATATTCTGTTCATAAAAGTGTGAGTGCAATCAACCTAAACTATTTTATTCTGAGATGTTTAAGCTAAATGAACAATAGGTACTAAAGCAGTATACACATAATCTAAAAGTATTCTACCTTTCTGAGACAGAAGGTTTCCCCTGAGACATTTGCAAGCTGTGCAGTATTCCTATAGGCCATATTTCTGGAGTGCTCTGTATCAAACCTCCCCCAAATACATGGCACATACGGAGATATAACTCTCAAAAGTCAGAATCTGTAGAAAACAATGCTGTTTTCCACAGATAGATGAAGCATTTGGCATTCTTTCTAAGAAATATTTCTGCAGATTTTTTTTTTCAGTTTTCTGCTTTAAATTAAAATAAATAAATAAATAAATAAGACGTTCAAGAAGAAATACCTACTTGCCAGAATTCAAATGGTGAATTTGTAAGGACACTTCTACATAAGAGTGTAATTGGATCCACAGCTTGGGGCATTTTTATACTTTCAGACCTTTCAGACATCAACCGGAATTTTAACAAGCCTTTTAGAGTTCCATCCTCATCCTGCTATCAGACCTACTTCATCTTTAGCTACAGTTTTTTCCCCTTGAGTTGAAGTTCTCACTTCCATTTTGATGCTTAACAATTCAATGCCTTACTTTCATTTGCCTTACTGTCATTTGCCTTCTGTCCCACAGGAAGCATTTTCTCCTTTTTATCTTTTTTTAAATTTTATTTTATTTATTTTATTTTATTTTATTTTTACTATGTATGTTTGCCGTCTTCTTTATGAATTACCTCTATTTCAGTTACACATTCTCATTCTTTCCTTTTCTAATGTTCACTATTCACTGTTCTGCAGCTATTCTACACAACTCGTAAGTATACCCAGGTCAAGAAACACTTCTGAAAAATGTTCGGTTAAAGAGCATTTATTACTGCACCTGGGTATTCTGGTTTAACCCCTGTAGGCAGCTAAGCACCTCCCACTCCTCTTGCAGTGGGATAAGGGAGAGAATCAGAAGGGTAAAAGTGGGAAAACTCATGGGTTGAGATAAAGACAGTTTAATAGGGAAAGCAAAAGCTGCACACACAGGCAAAACAAAGCAAGGTATTAATTCACCACTTCCCATCAGGAGGCAGGTGTTCAGCCATCTCTGGGAAAACAGGGCTCCATCACATGAAATAGTTGCTTGGGAAGACAAATACTGTAACACTGAACATCCCACCCACTTCCTCCTTCCCCGCGGCTTTAACTGCTGAGCACTACTCATACGATGTGAAATATCCCTTTGGTCAGTTGGGGTCAGCTGTCCCAGCTGTGTCCCCTCCAAGCTTTTTGTGCACTCCCAGCCTGCTTGGGCTTGCTGGTGGGCTGAGGAACAGAAAAAGGCTTTAGCTCTGTGTAAGCACTGCTCAGCAGGAGCTGAAACACCCCTGATTTATCAACTCTGGTCACAAATCCAAAGCATAGCATCATAACAGCTACTGTGAAGAAAATTAACTCTATCCCAGCCAAAACCAGTACACTGGGAATATGGGGTATTCCCACATTTACCTTCTTTGCATCCCTCTGACCTCATTTACACAGTTCCTGTAAGCATAACAGAGAAAAATCTCTGTTGATCATGACTGGAAACATTGTAAGACATTTAGAATCATAGAATCATAGAATAGTTAGGGGTTGGAAAGGACCTTAAGATCATCTAGTTCCAACCCCCCTACCACTGGCAGGGACACCTCACACTAAAACGTCACCCAAGGCCTCATCCAACCTGGCCTTGAACACCGCCAAGGATGGAGCATTCACAACCTCCCTGGGCAACCCATTCCAGTGCCTCACCACCCTCTCAGTAAAGAATTTCTTCCTTATATCCAATCTAAACTTCCCCTGTTTAAGTTTGAACCCGTTACCCCTTGTCCTGTCACTACAGTCCCTGATGAACAGCCTCTCCCCAGCATCCTTGTAGGCCCCCTTCAGATACTGGAAGGCTGCTAGGAGGTCTCCACGCAGCCTTCTCTTCTCCAGGCGGAACAGCCCCAACTTTCTCAGCCTGTCTCCATACAGGAGGTGCTCCAGTCCCCTGATCATCCTCGTGGCCCTCCTCTGGACTTGTTCCAACAGTTCCATGAACTTTTTATGTTGAGGACACCAGAACTGCACACAATACTCCAAGTGAGGTCTCACGAGAGCAGAGTAGATGGGCAAGATCACCTCCTTGGACCTGCTGGTCACACTCCTTTTGATGCAGCCCAGGATACGGTTGGCTTTCTGGGCTGCGAGCACACACTGCTGGCTCATGTTCATTTTCTCATCGACCAACACCCCTAAGTCCTTCTCTGCAGGGCTGCTGTGAATCTCTTCTCTGCCCAACCTGTAGCTGTGACACATTTAACACATTCATAATGATATCCTGAAGTGTTTACTGGGGCATTAGAAAACTATGTGCTCCATGTCCCTGTGATTCTAGATTTGATGTCTGGATGGGAAGAAATATAACCTTGAGATTATTCTCAGGGTGAGAGTACAGACATACTCAATGATATTTTCTATAACTGTAACCAGTAAGTACTGAAGCCATCTGATTTAAAGTTACGTGGCAAATTAATTCAACAATGTGTTGGCAACTCTTTTTATGGAAGCAAAGCACTCCTACTCATTTATTCTAGCCCCATCTCAAAGCACTTTGCACTGTAACAATTGGCATTAGTGTCACTTCCTTTCAAAAAAATTAAATCTTTAATTAGCGGAAGAAGTGAACCATATACTGTAGTTTGCATTAGTTTTCAACATTAATAAGTCATTTAATAGTCATAAATAATAGATGCAAATAAAAGCTTATAGATAAAAAAAAAAAAAATAAATCTATTGAACCTATTGTACTTTAAAAACATTACTTTTTCCTAACTTTAACCTTGACACGCTTTAAAGGCAATTTCAGTCTTGCAGTTTTCTAACCAGCATAAAACATAATTCCCAGGGCCAGACCAGTGTATTTAAATCTCAGTGAGCAAAATTTGACAACCAGGGCCTTAGCTGCTTTTAAACGATTCAGTAGTACTGAAGCTGACATTTCACTGTATTTATTAGTGTTAGAGAAAGAAAGATATTTTTCATCTAGATGGTTCCTTTATGGATTCATATAAAGAAACAAGTTTAAACTGAAGTTAAACAGGGTACCCTTACCATATTATGTACCTCCAAAAGAAGAAAAATGTTTGCCACGAAGTATACTGTAGATTGCATTGTCCTTAATTTGGGAGTAAAGCATTCAGCAGATTGTGTAAATCGTAGGATTATTGAGTGGAAAGTTCTGTGTATCACTCTGGAAGCCGAACTGTAACAGTCAGGGGAAGTACTGAGAATACCTCTTGGATTTCCCTCTTTTCTCCCAGGAAAGGCCGCATCTAAGGAAAGCTTTCAGAAATGTTATGTTACAACCCTTGGCACCTGTTATATACAGAGCTAACTGCAATTATTCTCTGATCTTTTTTACTCTTTCTAGCCATGTAGAAAATAGATTAGAAATTAAAGTTTGAATGACTGCAATATTACTCACCTCTGTGCTTAATGAAAAGATGAAATAAATGGCTTGGTTTTATATTTGACAACATATGGAGAAAGATATCAAATACGATCTGTTTGTCTTTCTGCCTTCTTTGACTGTCATCATTGTGGCATGAATGTCAAATGTTATGTTAATGTGCTTCTCTTCAGTAAACAGTCTCCAGTGGTTAACATTTTAATCCTATATGCAGGTGTCAGTATTTTATGGGTGAATGCTGCCGTACCATCACTACTGAAATCAATCAGAATTGTTTTCCCACTCTGGTAATTCAGCTCTTAATGAGTTCATGGCCAGCAAAAAACAAACAGCTGAGATGGAGCATGAGATAGAAAATGACACCTATGACTTTTGAGCCTTCCAGTTACAACATCTCATGCCTGAAACTTTGAAGTTAGTAACACCAATACTGAGTACAGTTCCAACAGAAGTAGAACAGTTCATTCTGATACTCACTAGGGGACAAATTGTGAAAGCATGCTAGATCCATTCTAGCTTGAGCAAGCAGTGAGCAAACTGGTAACGTCATTTAACCTACCCACAAAAAAAACCAGGAGATATAGGCACATACTTAAGAGACTAATCCCAAACCCGGTTGACAGCAATTGGAGTATTTTGAATTGCGTTCCATAGGTTTTGCATCAAACCCAGAGTGCACTGAACAAAGATAATATAGATAATGTATTTCTCTTTTACTAGAGCTGAAGGACTTGTGCATAACTTATTATGTCAATTAAAACTAAATATACTTAATAAATTATCTGAACAAATTTTTCCTTAAGCAGACAACCTGTAGGACTTCCTAAATCATTTATGACTGTTTATGCATATGTATGTCCCACTGACGTGTTTAGAAAAGTTGCAGGGCTTCTTCTTATTTACACATATGGTACTACAATTTCGGGACCAGTAGGGATAATACAGGACAAAAAAAAAAAAATCCATGCTTTTTATTCTTTCAGCTGTTGAAATATAGAGTTGTGAAAGCTATTTACTAGTGCTTGTTGTGGTAAGATCAGTTTAAAATACGTGTTTTAAGGAAAAAAAAAAAAAGACTCAGTTTTTGGGCACTGAAATTGTAAGGGACCAGCTGTATCAGCTGAGTGTTCACAGTTCCATCAGGCCTGATGGAATTCTTCCCAGAGTACAAAAGGAGCTAGTGGATGTTATGGCAGGACCTTTCTCAATCATCCACTAAAGTTCTTGGGAGTCTGGGGAGGTCTCCACTGACTGGGAGCTAACAAATGGTATTCCAATCCACAAAAAGGGCATGAAGGAAGACCCAGGGAATGACAGATCTGTTCAGTTCCTGGAAAAATTATGGAGAAGATTATACTGGATACTGTTGAATGCTATTTAAAGAATAGTGCAATCATCAATCTCAGTATGGGCTTGCAAAGGGAAAGTCCTGTTTAACTAATCTGATACGCTTCTACGATAGGATCAGCTGCCTCATGGATGAAGGGAAGACAGTGGACGTAGTTTTTCTAGATTTTAGTAAGGCATTTGATACTGTCCCTCACAACATCCTTCTGGAAAAGCTGTCCAACTTCGGGATTAGTGGATTCATGGTGTGCTGGGTGAAGAACTGGCTGAAGAGCAGAGCTCAAAGGGTTGTAGTGAATGGGGCTACATCTGGCTAGCAACCGCTCACCAGCAGTATTTCTCAGAGTTCAATTCTAGGGCCAGCTGCATTCAGCATTGGTGTGGCCTCATCTTGAATACTGTGTGCAGTTCTGAGCAGCACAATTTAAGAAGGATGTGAAGGTCACTGAATGCATTCAAAGGATAGCAAAAAAGCTGGTGAAGGGGTTGAAAGCAGCGTCCTATGAGGAATGGCTGAGGACTTTGGGCTTGTCTAGTTTGGAGAAAAGGAGGCTGAGGGGTGAGCTCATTACTTTCAACAACTTCCTAAGGAAGTGGAGAGGGATATGCTGATTGAAGATCTCTTTTCCCTGGTGTCCAGTGATAGGACGTGCTAATGTTTCAAAGCTGTACCAGGGGTGGTTTAGACTGGACATTAGGAAGCATTTCTTTACTGGGAGAGTGGTCAAACACTGGAGCAGGCTTCCTAGAGAGGTGTTCTATGCCACAAACCTGACAGTGTTGAAGAGGCATTTGAACAATGCCTTTAACAATATGTTTTACCTTTTAGTCAGCTCTGAATTGGTCATGAAGTTGGACTAGATCATAGAAGCATAGAATACCATGTTGGAGGGGACCTCAAGGATCATCTGGTCCAACCTTTCTAGGCAAAGCATGACCTAGACTACATGTCCCATCACCCTGTCCAGCTGACTCTTAAAGGTGTCCAGTGTTGGAGAATCCACAACTTCCCTGAGGAAATTATTCCAGTGGCTGCTGTTCGTATTGTGAAAAATATTCCTTTTGTGTCCAATCTTATCTCCCCAGGAGTAACTTGTGCCCATTACCCCTCATCATGACTCCTGTAAAAAGGGAGTCTCCGATTGTTGTAGCTGCCTTCCAACTGAAATAACGTATTCTAGCTTATCACTATTCTATTCTATCATTATCCTATCCTATCCTATCCTATCTTATCCTAAGCCTAGCCTAGCCTACCTATTCTCTCCTCTCCTCTCCTCTCCTCTCCTCTCCTCTCCTCTCCTCTCCTCTCCTCTCCTCTCCTCTCCTCTCCTCTCCTCTCCTCTCCTCTCCTCTCCTCTCCTTTCCTCTCCTCTCCTCTCCTAATGAAGTGCATGTAGGGTGTGAAAACCAGCACTGTGGTTAGTTCCTAAAAGAGTAAAGGCCTCATATGTGGCTGGATACCCTAGGCATTAATAGAAATAAATAAATTGTGGTTCTGTGCTTTCATCTTTGTATGAAGATAAAGGAAATTCAAGTCTAAGCTCTGCCTGTTTCAAAGTAGCATTTCATAGCCTTCAAAAATGCCTTTCAGGTCTTTGAATCTTTTATATTTTAATATACATAATGAGTCATTCCAATTGCTGCCTTACAGTGATGTTATAAAGGTTCACTCCTTAAAGCTTTTAAATCCTATACTTTCTCTATGTACGTCATATAATATCTGTATTTTATACAGAAGCATGTAAGTGTCTACATGAGTGTTACAGGGTGATCACATGCCCTGCTGAAGACTGTGGCAGTCTTTTCACTATGGCAAAAGTGAAAGTTAAATCCTACATTCCAATGCTGAGAAACTGTTGTATGACCATTAAAAATACTTTAACTTTAATGAGATAGTGAATAACTTTTAATACTTTAAAAGTACTTTAATGTACTTCTGAGATATAAAAGATTTCTGAATCTCAGTCAAAGCTTACTGACCTATTAGGTTTGAAAATATTCAAAATAAAATAACCTGCCTGAAAATAACACGGAATACTGTTGTATGTTTTGTTTTTGGAAGTAATGGCCTTTTAATACTGAGTACTGTATTCTATATATGATGTACTAGGCTAACTAATTTAGAGGGATATATTTAAAAAAGATCCACAGTAAACAAATAATATATATTCAAGACGGATGGAGAGGTTGTAGTAGAGTATAAAATTTTCCATAACATTCATTTTGAGATAACTATATTCCTTGTAAATTGGAAATCCACAAGTGAGTTCCGTCTTTTTCAAAATAGGACACTACTACATAAAAATGCTATTCATTCTCTTAACGATTTTTTTATTATTATTATTATTAGAAAGTATTTCTAGAATTCTTTCAAACTTTTTTTTTTTTTTTTTACCTTTATACACACATCCTTTCTATTGGAAATCTTCACTATTATGATTCCAGCTTGAAAGGCCTTGGAGACAGACTAAATAACTAAATATTAAAATCTCAGAAAAAGCCAAAAACTCCTCTGGCAACAGTAGTATATGCATAGTAGAATGTTCTCTCCACTTATCCCCTTCTCCCACTCTCCATTTGCAAGTATGATTGTCTTTTCATCAGTTTTGAGATAGCAGAGCATGTATAAAATGCTTTCTATTTGCTGGTCCACTATTCAGAACTGCAGAATGGTTTGGCTTTTTTAAAAAAAATGGAGGAGATTTTTGTGGCTTCTGTCTTTAAAAATGTGGAACATAACTGAAATTTCCACACTGTAAATGGTGTTTGAAGTAGCTGAAGAAGGAAGGCTTTTAGTTTGTGGAATGTATAACAGATGATCGAACAGAAGAGATAAACCTGCTTCATTGTGTCATCCCATTAGTCTTACCTAGACAAAATATATAAAGAACACTCTTACTTTGCCTGAAGTTGCTTTATATATGTTGGTTTTTTACTTTTGTTATTCAAAAATTTCAAACATGACATTAAATACATGGACTGTTCCAGACAGGCAATAATACGGAAGACACGAAAATAGATTTCCCAGTTGTTTCTGAGTTGCATAAGTAGAGATGAAATTACAAAAACTGCTTTAAAGTATGTTTCAAACTCATGTGGCTTGCATAGGAGTTAACAGGACGTGTGCATGTTGGTTCTAAATCTCAGATCATCTGTAGGTGACAAACAATCTAAGATTTAAGGAACTGATAAAAAGGAAAAGATGTGCTAAGGGACTTCAAATACTAAAAAACTATTGGAATTAGACAGGTCCATGATTTAATTCAGTGTGTGCTTTATTACTTAAGCTATAAAAGACATACACTTTGTCGAAGAAAAGTCATGTTACAGAATGAGTTGCCATCAATGAAAAAAACACCGACCCAACCCAAAAGAAAAACCAAACCAAAACCAACCAAACAAAAAGAGGCTATGGTCAGGAAACAGGAACCAAGTCAGTGGCAGTATCAAAGCAAAGAACAGTAAGCCTTTTGCAAAATCTAATCAATGTGGGGAACTCCTGCATAAACAACTACCTATTCAAAGAAAATTAGAAAACCCTTCCAGATAAGGACAGTTAAAACTGTTCTGATTTGCCTCTTCCACATAACATGAATATTAAACCCCTTCATGAAACCATAGCTGTTTAGCTATGGCTGTTCAGAAGTTTCTGTGTATTTACAACATGGTAGATTCTCTGTCCAAGATGAAGTTTTTGAAAAATAAAAATTAGACACACGCTTGACCAAATAAAAAAATAATAAGGCATGACTGATAAAAACAGAAGTTCTTATATAGCATTCAATGTGCTTTGTCAGCTGACACAAGTGCTATAATGATGCAGAGAAGAGCATAAAGGAATACAATAAAGATACAGAATGCATACCAGTTTGATGGGTGATTACTTTCTCTCATCAGACTGTGGTCTCAAGGGATGCAATCCGGTTACTGTGAATTTTCTCTTTGACATTGCAGGCATAGTACCCCCAGGTTGCTGGATTATTCTTTCAAGGCTGCTGAAAGTTTGATATTTGCTTTGGTTCCTCATATACAGTCTTCTGAGTTACCAAGTGTAGTTTGTGATATTTTTTTTTTTAAATGGTGACCAAAGAGCTCTCTGTTTCCTTGCAATTTTTACTGATAATGAAGACATTTGCAGTGCAAGCCATTTGCATGATGGCAATAACAATAAAGACTAGGAAAGTAATAAAAATATAATGGCCTAATAAAATTGAGTGAATAGTGGTAAAGTTATCTATTCAAAGTTAATAACAGCAACAAGAAAATAAATAATGTACGAAAATAATTACAATCTTAGGGGATCTAGACAAAGTTAGTAAAAATAACTATGCCCATAGTTGCAAAGACATCTTCTGCTACTGTAAAAATTCTTACTGTGTTACTGTATTTGGTAAAGAGTTTTGCCCTAAATTCAGCTTAACATCTGAATGCATATGTATCGCATGTATTAAATCTTACAAAGCATATCTACACTGTATTTATAGAAAGAATACAACCTGTATGAGGGAAACTGTAGGAACATCAAGTACCTCTCAACTTTCATAGGTACATCAATAAGAAAATCTAAATACATAAGTTGCCAAATGAATTCCTGGTGAATCCCTGTGTCTTGTTCTGTGGTGGATAAGGTCTGAGGTTTGAGGAGTTTTATACCTGAAATATGAGTGAATTATCAAGAATGTGATAGAACACCATTTAGGCAGATAAAAAACAGTGATGTCTTCATTTTACGTGCAGCTCAAGAAGTGAAAAAAAAACCCCAATACAAACAGCTGACAAAGAGCAGGTGGGAAGGTAGCAATTGTGCCTCAGTGGATGAGGGTTGAGTTTCATTTGGACAGCATCTCAATAGACCTGAAGAAAAGAGTACTGAATTCTAGGAACTGTCACAGCAGCTGGGGAGAGGCATTGGCAAAGAACAGGAAGAGCTGTGAGAAAGGGACTGCACACTGGGAAAAAGATTGACCTCTATAGCAGTTCTTCAGCATGTGGCTGAACTGAAGCAAGCACACACAGAATTGGGCCTCAATTCTTAGAGCAGACTCATAGCCCTGCATAGAGCAGTCTGCAGACATGCTAACAACCTTCTAATCCTCAGTAAACCGCAAGAGCAAGAAAGTTCATAATCCCTGCCTGCAATACTTCTTTATCTTGCTGTTTTTATATCACAAAGGGAAGAAAAGGCTGAAGAGGAAAATACGGCAAGATGGAAGTGCAGGGAGCAAACCTGATCATTGCTTCTGGTATCTCCAATCTCTTCCTGACATTTTGGGATTGTTGGTTTTGGTTGGTTGTTTTGGGTTTTTTTTTCCCACAAAATGCATCTTGCTTTTTGTGTGTTTATTTCACATTTTTTTTGTGTTTTAATTAGAATGATGGTTTTATCTTTGCTTTGGTTTGCAAATCATTGTGATGTCTACATGTTCATTTCAGATAGTTGCGCTTCTTAAATTGCTTCCATTTTCCTCAGTTTATTGAACTTTCTTGATTGCTGAATGTCTTACATTAATCCACTCAAATTTAACAGAATGAGAAGCTAAAATATTTGATTGAAATGCAATAGTAAGTGAAGCACAGATCCTAGTGAATTGATGCCCTGTTAGTCAAAAGTAATTAGCATAAAGAGGCACAATTAAAATAATTACCCGTGTCAGCAGACAAATCAATATGGTATCTATATAATCAGTTCGTTTCTCTCAATCCATAAAATTAATCAGGGACAAAATGGCACTTACTTCACCCAAGAGATGCAGTGAATGTTCAGAGCAAGTAATTTTGAAGTAGCCAGCGTCCAAGCAATTACTCTTCACTGTTAAGTGTGACATGGAGGTAAAATTACTTGGCATGCCTTTTTCCTTCAGCTTTCTTCATCTATGGTGCTCCCTGTCTGTGGGTTGAGTACACCAGTGTCTGTTTTTGTCTCCAGTCCTTTCTAGCTTTGTAAACAGGCCATAGGAGTATGGCCTTTCATACCTTAGCTTCCAGGTGATTTTGAAAGAAACCTTTTTGTCATCTTTGGGTTTCCAGATAGGCATTTCCAGTCAATGCAAGCAAAATAGAGGGTTTCTGTCTCTAAACGGTAGGAAAAGATTTTTTCACATGTACCAGGAATAATGTCTGCTGCCAAGAAAACTCTAGGGAATTAAAGGACATCCGGTGTCTTTGGTTCCGCTTTTTCAATGTTTCATTTTATAACTATCTGCCCCTACTGCTGAATATAGAGGAATTAAGAGTAAACAAAGTCATATATCTTTTGGTTCCCTCTGATTCACCATGGCAGGAGGCTGGATGAGGAGCAAAACTAGTAAATAAACATAAAATCACCTGCAACATTCCCTATAAAATGAAGTTTAGAAGGAGAACATTATTTGTTATTGTTGTCCTTGTTGAAAAAGGAAGCCTGAGGAGGTGCTAATTCCATCATTTTAATCAATATAAGAGACTGAAGTTCAGATCCCTGTAACATTCATGTATCCATGTAACATGCGTAGAATAGTGCCATGTGAGCTGAGGACTTGAAGTTCACTGCTGCTATTTCAGTCTCCTGAGAACTGGTACAGAGAGATACAGAAAGAAAGTTTCACAAGTGAGGTTCACAGTTTTCCTATAATAAAGGGCATCTGCATTTTTTTTTATTGAACTTTACTCTCTACCTTGTGGGCTGGAGCAATGCCACATTCACATAAAGAAATTGCTTGTCTTTGCATTGGCGCTGGGCAGATTTTGTGTCAAGATTACTCTTTGGAGCAAGTAGAAATAAACCTCAGGAGCCTCAGAGCAAAAGTAACTATTAACCACATTGTTGACATGCTGTGCAACAACACTGGTGTCTCTTAATGGGAAAGTTCTAGGCTATCTCACTCCTTCTGCATATTATACATATACACATGACGACTTAGGGCAGAGAAAGTAGTGTTCATACCCTACCTTTCTTCATGGTAATTTTCCCCTGCATATTTCTATATGCAGAGTCAAATCTTCCTTCTTTGCTATGCAGCCTCATAGCAGGCTTGTGTGAGCTTCAAGTTAAGTTAAATGACTGATATTGAGTTAAATGACTGATATTGAAGACAGTTACCTTGATGGAAGGAGATAGATATATTATGAACCTAGGCTAGAAATACCATTAATGAGAATGAAATTGCTGCCTCAAAAGCACTTTTTATGTATATGTTCTGTAAATGTTGCCTGTACTCCAGGGAGTTGTGATGATTTAAGATCTTAAAAAAGAGGATATTTTGAGGAGGATGAAGGATGGACAATGGAACATAGAAGGGAAAGAAGAGAAGACACATTCTGTTTGAATAAAAACAAGCATGTTATTCTGGAGAGCTTTGAATATCCCTGCAGGCTTCTGTTTCTTTATCTCACTTGTCCTGAAGTCATGTAATTTATTGATTGTGTTAAGCATTGTTTGAAAACAAGTCACTGCATGAGAACAAACCCCAGACACCAATCTGTCCAGGATTTACACTGTGGAGTATGTTGATGTATGTGTACAGGCATGCATACATACATACATATGTATAATGATCTACAGATTCTTAGCTTAGCTTTTGGTTTGGTTTGGTTTGGTTTTAGCATTTCCTTGTATAACAGTAAGAATCTAGGAACATGAAGTGAAGAGAGATTCTCAGAAGAGGAAAGCACCACAAATTCTTGCTGACTTTCAGTGGGATATGTCTGCCACCCTTCTCGTTGAATAAAAATCTTTCTGCAGTATAGAGAGTTGTGTAACCTATTCACTGTGTTCCCCATATTGGGTACTTGGAGTATTAAAATTCCAAGACACTGCAGTAATGCAAAAAGAAAGGTGGGTTTTGTGTTTGGTTTGTTTTTTTGTTTGTTTTTTTTTTGTTTGTTTGTTTTTTTTTTTTTATTTATCAAAAGATTCATGAGCCTGATACTAATTTAGAGTATGTGCAAGTTCTCACAGATATAAGGTCACTATGTACTGCAGATATTTTTCCAATGGCTGGCATAATGAATGATTCTTCCCTACCTTACCTCACACTTCACCCTCAGAGGCTCCTAAAGGCTTCTTGCTGTTCCATACACGTCTTCATCTGAAATGCTCTCTGGAATGAAAAATACCCACCTTGCTGTTTGAGTTGTGAACATACTATGTGATGAGAAAAATCACACCACATTATGAACTTTGAAGGGAAGATTAGTTCTTCATTAAGTTTGTTTCCAACATAAAGAACAGTGGGATATCAATCCCCTTCTGAGGTCTCCAAGCACTACCACAAAATCAAAAATGCTTTAATAAAACAAAAGATACTGAGACAAGTAGGTGAAATTTACTGACCTGCAATATATTAGTTTTAGACAACATGATCTGACAGATCTTCTCTACTTACTCTTTAAAAAAAATCAATGATTAAGACATGTTTTTGTAGAAGTAGCTATTTTAAGTAAATCTGTACCAAGGAGTCATTGTAAGCAAAATAGTGATAGAGTCATAATTATGTCAGATCCCCAAAAGGTTTGTTCTTTTTGTTCACTATATTTTAAAATGACAGTATTTTGTCTTCTTAAATTGGCATTATACTGTAATTGTCACACTAGCACTTCTTTCTTATCACTGGAAAAATGGCCTGCTTAGGCACTGAGACGAGTTCTCCAAGTTTGTACTATGTTACAATATGTCAAGGTTTTGGTTCCACTAGGTGGAGCATTATTATCACAGCAGAATTTTTTAAGTTAAAAAGAGGCTTTTGAAGTAAAGGAAGGGAAAAGAGAGACTGAGCTGCAGAATTTGGATCCAGATCTAGATAAGTTTTTGTGAAGTGTGTAAGGGTTAAAGTATGCAGACTTCTATATTCCAGCTTGACTGGTTTGCCTTTTTATCTCATAAATACTGTCTCCCTAGCCCATCAATATCCTTTCAGGCCATGACTGAAAAAGTGAATTTTTAAGGTAAAATACATGGGGTTCTGCAGCTTTTTTAGCTTTCCTAGGGGAAAGAAAAAAAAAAAAAAAAAAGGTGGCTGCTATAGTGCAAATTTCTGTGTCTAAAGGATGGGTTGGCAAAAATTGATACATGCAATGACTAGTTTTGTAAGAGCATTGTGAATTGTATGGCATTTTGGTTCTAACAGACTCCAAAGGGAGTAAAATTCAAAGCTACTAATTCATTCCTAAGAGGTGCCTTTTTTGAAATGGTGTAGGATGCAATTGAAATTGGGAGAAGAGTAAGAGTAGCTTATAGAAGAGCAGTCTTTCTGAGGCTTCTCAGTCCAAGCTGTGGGAATTCAGAAGCTTAAAAGGTCACGATTAACTAACTGCACTCAAAAGCACCAAGGCAAGTTCACTAAATGCATGACAGAACTCATGCTATATTCAGTTCTAGTGAGTATTGTGTATATGCATAGCTACCACTGTTGACACGTCCTTTTGTGTTTTCAACATTACTCTTGGCTGAATTTAGCTGAATATTAGTGGTGAATAAGTTGTTTCTGCTGTCTTTGGGATGGAACTTCATATGCCCAAGAAAGCCTTGTGGAGGCTTGTATCTTTTCTTGTTGCTTTTTATTAATTGTTTGACTTTTTCTCAATTGTTAGCCAAGTATACAGGAGTTAAACACCTTTGCAAATGCCTGTAACTATTTAGGTGCATTGAACCTGACACTTTGTCCCACAGAAAGATACAAATGGGTCTGCAGTACTGTAGCTGTGCTACAGTAGAATTTCTGAAGGGATGAACCTGGCCACACAAGCACTTTCACTTTCCAGTAATTTCAATCAGAAATGGCACCTGCAGCAGAAGAGCAGTCAAGAGCAGCTGCTTTGTGTTGTGTTGTTAAATAAGCCATTCTGCATGCAGCAGCTGGCGGTAGGTAGGTTGTTACAGCTGAAGTTGGCTGTCTCTGCTGAGCAAAACAGGCAACAAGTTTCTTCTTGCTAATACTGTGCATATGTGTGCATGCATCTATGCTGTTGTAAAATATCTGTGTGCAAATACATGCAAATTAGCTTAAAGCTAGTTAGTTCAGGTATCAGTGGCAGTATGGACCTCAGCCTTGGGTAGCTGTCCAAGAATGAATACGCTGTTTACTGAGATGTGTCTGAAAGCATGAGCTGAGAAAGCACTGAAGTCCTTTGTCATTTGCCACTGTGGCTTTCTGACTCCAACTGAAGGCATGATTTATGTCCATTAGAAAATACTTTGTCATGTTTATAATATGCTAGGATTTTGATACAGAGTCCACTGTGAAAACTGAGTATCCTTTGGTAACTGCATGCATATGGTTCTTCTGAGGGTAAAAGAATAGCAATGAAATGATAAAGAGAACATTGACAGACTGAGGTGTATTAATTTGTAAACCCAAGTAATGTAATGTACTAATTACATTTCTCCTGCACATTCCTGTGGCAGTGCAAAAGAAACATACATTGAATAACTTCCATATTGCTTTAAATATGTTTTGGAATAGGCAGCTTACACCTGCATTATGATTCTACACAACACAGGTCCACTCTGAGGGACTAGACTGTCAGTACCTTAAATTCACCTTCTTTAAAGACAGCTATGTTTGATCATCAAACAGTTGACAAAATGGTAGATACCAGCTAAAATTCTTTTACTGGGCTCAATGTGCTTTTCTGGGATCTTCATTTCTACAATTTACCTGACAGCCTAGTATAATAGAGCACTATTGAAAAGGAGAGCAACATTTTCGAATGGTTTCTTCAGTTATGGCTTTTTAACTCATGTAAATTGTCCTAAATTGGAGGAAAATGTGTATTATACACTATCTAAGTAGTAGCTGGAAAAAATGAACTAGGTATAGATTGAATTCAAAATTAATGTTTTGCCAGATGAAAGAAGTTCAATGTGAAGTTTTTCTGCAGCTATCCACAGAATAAAAGGATTGATAATACACAGCACTCCAGAAGGTTGTTTGGTCCCCTGGCTTTCAAATCAATCATGTTATTAAATCAATAATATAATTTTTCTTTGTGTGAGACCTAATGAACATCACATTGTAGGTTAAAGAAAACACTTCAGTTTCTGTAGCCAGTTTGGTTCCTGTTTGCATAGTATTTTGCTCATTATCTAATGATAATTGAAAGACATTTTGTTTAATGACTTGGGATACAATTCAATCAATAAAATGTTAATGGATGTTGTTAAAAAGGTGAAGTACTTTCCACCTGTTGAAATGTAACTGACAAATTAAAAGTGAAGTGTGCAAGACTATAACAAAATACACTGCCATTTATTTTTATCTGTCATTTCTAAATGTGTCTTAGAATATGTGAAGCCTGTGTGATCTATCTGTTAGAAGGACAACGGAAAAGACAAAATATATGTTAATTTATATCATAAAGATACCATATAAGAAACTGCATCAATATGTAGTTTAAGGAAGTTAAGTCAAACTCAGTTTTAACACACAGTGACTGATCAAGGACAAATTTTACTATGAGGTTGAAAGATTATGTCAAGCTGCTAAAAAGGGTTAGGTATTATACCTTAGGAGAACTAATAACAGTCTTTCTTGGCTTTACAATACATGTCTCTGTAGACTGTTTTAGGTGCTACTGAGTATTGTCTACTGGACAAGCGCTATCAATAGAGGTTTGTTTTTACTATACTGGGCTCTAAGAGTGCCTTACTTCATCCCAGCTGAATGCTGGGAGGAAAAAAATCACTTGTATGTCCAACTTTTCTGGGATGAACTAGAACAAGTTCAATAACAAGAAAGGAAATATGTTTATTTGTAGCTTTTATTTTACTTTGTAGGAAGAAGGTTATTTATTCAAAGCCTTTTTCACTTTTAAAATTCTGGGTAGTTAATTTCAGAATTTTTACTCTCAAGCCCTTACATTTCTATTTTCCCCTTTACCTTAATCTTGATCAGGACCATTTTTGGCTTTGAAGAGATGACTGCTTCAAAGAGTGGGGAACAGTTTATTTCCCTCTGTGCCAATGATCAGAGGTCCCATCTCTCTTGCGTATAAAGGACATGGCTGACAAGGCATCAGAAGTTTTTCCACCCGGTGCTTTTGGGACTAGGTGATGATATGGTCAGAGAAGAGTCTTTTCACCTTCATGCCTAAAACATAAGAGTATCTTGTGTGGTTTTTCTTTACTTTTTCTTCTGGGGGAAAAAAAACCCAAAACATCTTTTCCTGCTCTTTTCTTGGCATCTACTCGAGCACAAAGGTAGCATACAGGTAGTGAAGGTAACATTTTTTTTCCCCATGGAGTCAGAAACACAAAACAAGTGTCATTCCCTTGCCTATGGTTGTAATTCAGTAGAGAGCAGCAGTACACATGCCCACTAACCAGTTATTACGCTATAATGCACATTTTATCTATGTCTTAAAATGGATGGCTTGCTATATTTATGATAACATTTATTACAGGACATAGAGTTCATCATGCTGGAACAAACCATTTAGTTCATCTTGTCCAGTAAGCGGTTGACAGTGGCAGTGAATAAGTGATGTCTCAGAGCAAGCATAAAAATAAACAAGATGCACTCAGCCAATTGTGCAGTGCCCAAACTCTGCAGGCGATTAGCTAACACCCTCAAGCACGAAATCTGATTACCTTGTTATCATCTTAGCTTGCATAGGCATGGATTCTTACCAGTGCTATTAGTTATCCATCTCTCTTTAGAAAGTAACTGTAGTATTTGCCTCAATGAGTTCCTGTGGCAATGATTCTCACAAACATTATGCAAACCCTTTTCCTTTTTATAAGTCTTGTTAACTGAATTTCAGCAGCAGAAGCATATGTTCATATTGAAAATATAATGCTGATACTTGCATAGATACTTAGTTTAAATACAGTTTTAGACTAGAAATTTGGTCAAACCTTAATTAAAAGCAATACCATGATGAGTTTTCCTTAGTAATCATGATCTTAAAAATAACAGAATATGGGGTTCTTTTTCAAAAGAAGGAGAAAGAACTTTTCTCCATCCTACAAGGACTGAAACTCATGATACTTTTAAAATGAATCCTGAGATTCTCATGTTGTCACATGGAATGGAGAGCTGGGGATTTAAGATAATGATGAAACAGGATGAGACTTGCAAAATTCTTCAAGTTGATGACAGTGGGTTTATAATAGCTACATAAAAGGCAGCCCATCCTAAGCTACAATGCCCTTGACAAACTTAAATACATTTAGTAGTCCTAAGCAGTCTCGATCGATTAACCACTGACAGTCCTACCAAAGCAAATATAACAAAAACCTAACAAGACTTGCAATCTGAACAGCTATAGTATCTTGACTTCAATTCCTTCCCTCTTCTCCTTTGCAAGCAAGCTGGGAGAAAAGATACACCTTGAAGAACAGCTTATAAGAAACCAAGGCTTCTGTGTAGTCAAACTTCTTACATTACTGTTGATGAAATTTGCATATTAGGACTTTAAAGAACATGACTGGTTTTCTTCTTTTTGGCCACTTTGTTGGAATATGACCATGACTCACCACCCCCCACTCCAGATCACTCATGGTCTGGTAGGAGCTTGGAATCACACATGGTTAAAGTCGTAGCTTGACCCTGGCTGGATACTAGGTGCCCACCAAAGCTACTCTATCAAATCCCTTCATCAACTGAACAGAGCAGAAAAAATATAACAAAAGGCTCATGGGTTGAAATAAGGACAGGGAGAGATCACTCATCAATTACTGTCACAGGTAAAACAGACTCAACTTGGGGAAATTAGTGTAATTTATTAACAATCAAATAAGAGTAAGATCATGAGAAAAACCCAAACAACTAAATCTTAAGACACTTTCCTCCCACCCCCTCCTTTTTGGACTTAACTTCACTACTCATTTCTCTACCTCCTCCCCCCGGTGGCACAGCGGAATGGGGAATGGGGATTGCAGTTAGTTCATCACATGCTATCTCTGCTGCTCCCTCTTCCTTCCACACTCTTACCCTGCTCTAGCATGGGCACCTTCTCATGGAAGACAGTCCCCATGTACTTCTGAAATGTGGGTCCTTCCCCCTACGGGCTGCAGTTCTTCACAAACTGCTCCAGTGTCAGCTTCCCACAGATCACAGTCTCTCTCAGGCATCCCCTTGCTCCGACATGGGGTCCTACATGGGCTGATGGTGGATATCTGCTCCATCATGGAACTCCATGGGCTGCAAAGGGACAGCCTGACTCACCATGGTCTTTATCACAGGCTGCAGGGCTCTTTTTGCTCTGGCACCTGGAGCACCTCCTATCCCCCTTCTTCACTGACCTTGGTGTCTGCAGAGTTGTTGCTCTCACATATTTTCACTCCTCTCTCCAGCTGCTGTTCCTCAGCAGTTTTTTTTGCCATCTTAAATATGTTATCCCAGAGGTGCTACCAGTGTTTCTGATGGGCTTGATGCTAGCCAGTGGTGGGTCCATCTTGGAACCACCTGATACTAGCTTCAAGCAGCTTCTCACAGAATCCACTCTTGCTACCAAAACCTTGCCAGAAACCCCAGTACAGTTAATAACTATTTTCAAAGGTTTCCTTATGCTGTATCTTCTCCTTTAAATGCCAGTGAAATAGCGCTTCACTGTAGACTTTACTGCATAAATCTGACACTATTTTCTGCTGTAAAGAAGCAAGGGAGTGTCAGATGTCAGATAGCATGTAATGTCATAAAAGATCCATGAAGGAAATGCATCAGGTAGTTAAGCATCTGGTTAAAAAATTATTTCTTTTTTTTTTCTTCCTTCTCCCCCCCTCCCTTTTTCCTTTTGGTTTCCTATGGATGTACTGCTAAGACAGTTCAAAAACTAGGTATAAAAATGAAATGGGAAGCTCTGTTCTAATTGCACAGAGAGAGGGAGCATCAGCATGCTTAAATGAAATCTTCTCCTCTTTGTACCTGTACTTCACAGCAAAAAGAAAAGCTGACAAAAACAGTGCTTGCAGTATCCCAGAAATAATGGAGATACTCCCAGATGATAAGATGAGGCACATTAAAGAAAAGGTGAAAATGAATAGCACATATCCCTGTTGTTTTACCTCCTATATATCATTGCTTTCAGCAACACAAACATCAGAAAAGCAGACACAGTCTTCTTGCTTATTCTTGTGGTTACTGGTCCAGGATCGTATGTACTTCACATTAAACAGTTGTGGATTAAAGACACAAGCAGTCCTGGGTGCTGGACACTCCCACACTTCCACCTGTGTGTGCTGAGCTCTGGGGTATGGAGTCAGATGCTCCTTTTCTCACCTAGCCACAGTGAGTATTACATTGCATTATGCATATTCAGAGTATATTTGGACCAGAGTTATTTGGACTCTGAGAGCCCATATTACTGGGAGAACATAGTTTTCTAATGTCCACAGGGTAACTTCACACTACCACTACTTTCTCTCATTATTCACAAATGTATATTATCTGATTTGGTCCCTTTTACAGCCTGACAGGTAGTATTTATATCTGTTGCAGCAGTGAAATTCCATACCAGCATGAAGTCTCGGTTTCTATGCTGTTTTGTTAGCTACATACACAAAACTTTGTCCTTTGGTCTTTGCCATTCTGCCTTATGTTATAAAGTTCATTTCTATAGTCTTTCCCTGGAAAGTTTGTGGTTGCTTGGGGTGTGGTGGGGATGAGTGTCATTGGGTTTTGTTTTTTTTTGAGGGGGGTAGCCTTTCCAGTAACATACGAGTTGGGGTCTCAGATACTATTAGGATCTTCCCCATTAAATTTCAGGTAAGATGCTGCTGGCTGGAAGGATATTCTGGGACCTTGGATATCATACACAGGTCATATTTACACATACGTCATAGCTTCACTATTCTACCCACTGCTTTTTTCAATCTGGACAAACAAATGGGTAAAATGACCAGACTTCTGATATTTCCAGCAGTAGGCTCATTCTTCTGTGTTATTTGCTACTTCACTTCAGAGCCTGCTGAATCACAACCGGGGGGCTGTCTGCTTCTTCACTGGAAACCTGCCTCTCTCAGACTCTGGTTGCTATGGAGTTACTGGCTGCCTTTCAGTCTGGAGATGTCTGACTTTGGCCACTTCTACCTGTGGCATTTGATTCTTGTGTTGATGCCTTCACTCTCAGCCCTGTGTCCCAGCTCCTTGGTACTGCTATTTTCCAGCTTACAAATCCATTCCATTTTACTTGTTAGCATAATGTCTTTATTAAGCAGCACTCAGCCAACTTAGGCTGCAGAACAGCTGTTGCAAGGGGGCTCGGTTTGAAAGAGACATGCATTCCTCAGGAGATGAGACCACGCATTTCTAAACAAGTAAAGGTTTATATAGAAACATAAGTTTGTTTAAAAATACTGGGATTTGTTTTCTTTTTTCTTTTAATAATTGGACTTCAGATGAAACAGAGAGATAAGAAGGACATAATACACGCAATGCACAAAAATAAGTGGAAACAAGGGGAGTGATTCGAGAAAAAAATTGAAAGCTTAGTTTTTCATTTCTGTAGCTTTGGTAATTGTCTTCAAGAATGTAAATGCATTTGATTCTTCCAAGGGAAAAAGGTTTCTTTTTAACAAAATTTACACCATGAATTTTTTTGCAAATAATGAATCTTCAATTTATTCCTTGTATACCAGATAGTCTCATCTTTCCATTATATTTCATAGTTGTGTTCAGTGGCTTTCATTCGCTAGCTTGCTACTGTAAATGGAATTCATTAATCTGAAGCAAAAGTAATTATAACAAAGAACATAAAATATCAAATTATTAAGCTGATATCTTTCTCTGTCAAGATGGGTTTCTTCAATTCATTCATCATCTCATAGAAACACTAAGTTACTTTAGAAGGAATAGGTCCTGAATTTAAATCCGAGGACATATATAAGAGTATGTCTTGTGCTTAAGAAGAAAAAACAAAAAAGCACTCAAGGACGATATCTGCACTATGCCTGATATATTAAAAGCTGACTGTTAAATGTCCAGATATTTCACTTCTGTTTTAAAACATGACTCTCATATTGGATCAAAATTCACAAAAGTGAATTTCATCCCTGTCAAAAGTGCCAAAATGAAGCATGAATCATAGAATCATAGAATAGTTAGGGTTGGAAAGGACCTTAAGATCATCTAGTTCCAACCCCCCTGCCGTGGGCAGGGACACCCCACACTAAACCATGTCACAGAAGGCTTCATCCAACCTGGCCTTGAACACCACCAGGGATGGAGCATTCACAGCCTCCCTGGGCAACCCATTCCAGTGCCTCACCACCCTCTCAGTAAAGAATTTCTTCCTTATATCCAATCTAAACTTCCCCTGTTTAAGTTTCAACCCGTTACCCCTTGTCCTATCACTACAGTCCCTGATGAATAGTCCCTCCCCAGCATCCTTGTAGGCCCCCTTCAGATACTGGAAGGCTGCTAGGAGGTCTCCACGCAGCCTTCTCTTCTCCAGGCTGAACAGACCCAACTTTCTCAGCCTGTCTTCATACGGGAGGTGCTCCAGTCCCCTGATCATCCTCGTGGCCCTCCTCTGGACTTGTTCCAACAGTTCCATGAACTTTTTATGTTGAGGACACCAGAACTGCACACAATACTCCAAGTGAGGTCTCACAAGAGCAGAGTAGAGGGGCACGATCACCTCCTTCAACCTGCTGGTCACGCTCCTTTTAATGCAGCCAAGGATATGGTTGGCTTTCTGGGCTGTGAGTGCACACTGAAGCCGGCTCATGTTCATTTTCTCATCGACCAACACCCACAAGTCCTTCTCTGCAGGGCTGCTCTGAATCTCTTCTCTGCCCAACCTGTAGCTGTGCCTGGGATTGCTCTGACCCAGGTGTAGGACCTTGCACTTGGCATGGTTAAACTTCATCAGTGTCGAGCACTTTGCACAAGTCCAGGTAGATGACGTCAACTGCTCTGCCCCTGTCCCTCAGTTCCGTAGCCCCATCACAGAAGGCCACCAAATTGGTCAGGCAGGATTTCCCCTTAGTGAAGCCATGCTGGCTGTCACCAACCACCTCCTTGTTTTTCATGTGCCTTAGCATGCCTCCCAGGAGAATCTGCTCCAAGAGTTTGCCAGGCACAGAGGTGAGACTGACTGGTCTGTAATTCCCCGGGTCATCCATTTTCCCCTTCTTGAAAGTGGGGGTTATATTTCCCTTTTTCCTGTAGTTGGAAACTTCACCTGAGTGCCATGATTTTTCAAATATGATGGACAATGCAAAAGCTTGTGTCGAGGGATGATTCTCAATAGATCGCAGCGAGGGAGCTGCTGTGCTATGTATGAAATCCTGACCCAGAATCAGGTCATCTACGAATGATTTAGTGCCAGGCGCCCCACGATCGTGTGGTACACAACGACGGAGAGGCAGCACTGCATTTGTCCACCCCTCTGGTCCTGACCACTAGCGGTGTTCCACACCGGGCTCCCCCAGGCGGGGCGGGCAGCCAGCTATCGCAAGCCCACCGAGGAGCAGCGGTGCTGCAGTATCGCTACGTCTAAGCGGGATTCTGACTTAGAGGTGTTCAGTCATAAGCCCGCAAATGGTAGCCTCGCACCAGTGGCTCCTCAGCCAAGCGCACACACCAGGGGTCTGAACCTGCGGTTCCTCTCGCACTGAGCAGGATTACTATTGCAACAACACATCATCAGTAGGGTAAAACTAACCTGTCTCACAAAGATCTAATGTGAAGCTATTCAAGAAGCTGTGGTAGCACCTGTTTTCAGTGTGGGGAATGATCAGTATTTCAACCTCTACCTGAACGAGAAAGAGTGACTGGGAGAGGATCTCCTCTGCGGTCCAGGAGTGCCCAGGGAGTGCCTGATTTCTTTGAATTGCCGCAACACTGGGCAGGGGAGCCCACTGCACTTTGCCTTCCTTTCCTGAGTGCCACAGAAGCAATCTTTTCAACTTCCCCCCTCTAGTCACAGTCAGAGCAAAGAGAAAGAGCTCAGCAATACAGAGTGCCAGGGTTGTTTCCACATCGTAGAGTCATAGAATCAGTTAGGTTGGAAAAGACCGGTAAGATCATCAAGTCCAACCTTTACCCTGGAAATCCATGGGGGATGAGCTTTTCTATTGCTTCTCTCCCCAAACCTCCCGAGGACTTTTAAACTTGCTGTGTCCAGAGGGAGGTGGATGGCTTTGCTGTGGCTCATGGGGGTACTGCCGTGAGCACCAAGGCAGAATGAGCAGCGTATGCTGCGGGTCCCTGTTTGCTGTGTTAGCAAAGGGTGTGTGCACATGGATGCATGCTATCCTGTAAGATGGCAATTGTTCCCTTTGCTACAAATTCTTTTCATCACTGGAGCTTCTCTTCATGGAAAACACCACAACTGAAAAAAATCACATACAGTATTACTTTCTGTAACCTCCATTTTCCTCTGATTTATTTGGATGCTAAATAATTGCATATATGAACATTGCACAAGACTCTAATTTTTCCTGTACTGACAGAATGTCAGTAATGACATGGACTTGCTCACAGCAGTGGTGAATTTTTATTTCACATATTGCATAAAATCTGATGTAACAAAAACCAACAAAAACAACCCCCCCAAAAAAGCTCAACCCCCCCCACAACAAAACCCTCTGAAAACATTTTTAATTGTAGCTTTGAGTAAACCAGAGAAGTTGTTGATGTTCTGGTTTAGAAGCAAAAAATGAAAGTCTCACAAACACAATGCTTTTGAGAGAATGTGTTTACTATCTTTATATGAATGCATAGTTCAGTGTTTTTACATATCTGTACATATTCAAACATATTTTAAAATTGAGATGTATGCCCTTGAAATTGCTAAATCTGACAATGCCAAGAGAATGTCTTCAGAAACACTCAACTTACACTATTTTGCTGAAAAAGCTTGCTCCTTTTTCTAGAAGTGAGGCCTGGATTTTACAATTGAAGTGACGGCAGGAAATGAAGTGTTTTGCCCTGCCACTTGGCTGGGACTAATCTAACATTATAATCCACTTGGAATTAAATCCTTTTGTGAAAACTCATGTATTTATATGGAGCAGACTGAGAAAGTCATGATATGAAAATAAAAGTACTTCAGTTATAAGAACATACTCAAAAGAACATGCAGTGCGATGCTGGAAGAGGATCTCTTGGTTGTGATAGAATCTGCTAGTTCAGAAAGGGATATGCAACACTACAGAAAGTAATGCTACCCTTCCAGCTAACAGGAGTCTTGAGTACCCAAACTAAAAAAAGTAATCATCTTGATCAGAAATCATGACACTCACAAAAAGTCTGTAAAAATCTAAGGGCTCTTTACTTCAGCTTTGAGTTAATAAGATGAAAAAAAAAAATTTGTATTTGATATCATAGCTGAAATTCTAAATTTGAGTGACATGTCAAAGAGAAGAGCAAGTGTCATTAAAATAGCAAGAATAGACTGTGTAGGGTAGATTAAATCATCCAAAACCAAGGCAAATTGTTTTTTTTCGTTGGAGTTCATGTGCTATTACAAATTCTCAGTGACATGCTACAGAATTAAGGGATTGCTTCAGTTAAAAGGAAAAAAAAGTGGCTATATGTGCATTTTTAAAAGGGATTCAGTTTGTGGACTCTGTTAATTTTAATTGTCTCTATATTGAAATAGAACCAAAATGCAGTTCATGAGAAGTCTTTTTATCTATAGTCTGTTCACTTTCCCATTTTCTGCACCTGATTGTCAAGAATAAATACAAAAATATAAACAGCTTCCAGAGGTAGTTCAGCCAGGTGAGAATCAGAGCACATTCTCTTAGGAAGTCCTGAGATAGTGGCATTCATGTCTGCCTAATTCAACTAGTCAAACTTTTTAATAGGACAGACTGTCCTGAGAGATCAAAAAAAATATTATTTAGAAATTATCAGAAAATACATTTATTAATGTCAGAACCTGTCTAGAAAACTCTGGGACCACAGGAAACCCAAACAGCATTGTAGGCTTAGCACCATGATATCACCAATACGTACAGCTGCATATTGAACAACCTGTAAGAAAACCGTACTTGCGATGGATGGTTTAAAATATTTTTATTAGAGTCAAATTTATTAATCTAAACCAATTTTTTTACTCCCATAGAGAAATTTCAGTTTAGAAAAGTCTTCATTTACTATTCCTTACCTAAGTGCAATTTCTCTTTTTAGCTCACACTACTTACATATAAAAGGATAATAAAATTGAAAACTATGATTGAAACTGTGGTGCTAGATATTTATGAAACCTATTGAAGAGAGAAAGAACCTCTGGCTGTCTCTTGCATCAGGTTTTGCTCTGTGCTGGATGTCAGTAGAATTACACTGGTACTCGTGGATGAAAGGGAGCCAAATGTCAATCTGAAGGGACTAATGTCAATCTGTATCTGTGCCTGGGGTTGTTCTGACCTGGGTGTAGGACCTGGCACTTGGCATGGTTAAATTTCATCAGGTGCGCTTTAGCCCACCTCACAAGCGTGTAGAGGTCCCTCTGGATGGCATCCGTTCCCTGCAGTGTATCAACTGAACCACACAGCTTGGAGTCATCGGCAAACTTGCTGAGGGTGCACTCAATCCCACTGTCCATGTCACGGACAAAGATGCTGAACAACTCCAGTCACAACACCAGTCCCTGAGGGACATGACTCGTTACCGGTCTCCAGCTGGATATTGACCACGCCTCTTTTCATGCAGCTATCCAGCCAGTTCTTTATCCACCAAGTGGTCCACCCATCAAATTGATGTCTCTCCAATTTAGAGACAAGAACTAATAAAACACTAATCTTTGAAAATTGAAATTTCTGGAATCTTCCTAGGCAGAGTAGAATTTATATTATTTTGCATGTGTATCGTGACACAAATATTAACACTAAATCAACCATAATCACTGCTTTAAACTTTGAGTGTAGTAATGATGTTGGAACACTGACCCAGACAGGATTTTTACATTAACAAATGAGACAACTTCCTTAGCATTTATATATGCAGAGCACTGACTGGATTACACATTTTTCCAGTTTGATACTGAGAGCACTCATGCAGGAAAAGGAAACTTGATAATGCAGTTCAAAACAGATCTTTCCAAGCTTAGATAACTTCTTGGGGAAGAATTAGGAAATTATTACTCATTTTTTAATCCTAGAACTGTACCAATGGATAAAACCATAAATGCCATTGTTAGATTTTCAGTGCAAAAATGGACACAATTGACTTTAGACAATTTCTAACATGTAAAGAGAGTTCATTTCCACATGTGGAATGTGGAACGGAATGTGAAGAAGAATCTTGGAAATGATTGCCATGTGAGCCCATCATACTGATTACAACAAGTAGTCATGCCTGGAGCCAAAAGAAATGAAGATGTCCAATGGATAACTGCATCATCAACATCCAGTGTTACTCTGGAACTTATATGTGTCCATTACTAATGAATAATTATGTATAAGTAATGTAGTCAAGTGATAGACATATCAAGCTGGAAATGTGTGCCAGCCAAATTAAGAATAAAGGAGGTTGCCGATGACTGATTAAGTGAAGATCTGGATAAGAAAGGGAAAGAAGAGGAAAAGAGTAATTATGCCTGAAGTATCCAGTCTTTAGAAAATGTCAGTAAGAACGACTAGTATGCTTGCTTTCTCTCTTGATGGTATACTTAAGCAAATAACATGTTTTCAATTTTAAGTGTTACTTTTTGAACAATGAATATGTAAATTCTGTCATAATACACAAATATATCAAATGGGACTGTAAGAAAATGCTATCTGCTGCTAAGCAGTGATTGAATCAAAGATTTTATTTTCAACAGAGTCTGTTGGCAGATTTCATTGTAGAACTTTGTTAATTTACCATCTCAGGTAGTGAAATTTCTGTTCTCAAGTTACTAATTTCGGTTTTAAAAATGCTATGTAATGCTATCACTATGTAGTCTAGGTGTTTATTGTAATACACCTTGCCTGGTCACTATGCCTACAGGTGATCCCAGACAGGAAAATCTGCAATGGCATTCATTAATATTAGTGGCAAGGTTTTTATGACATTAAGATAATTCATATTCTTATGAGGCTTCCCAATAGAAAAACAAAGCTCTTTCCCTTTCCTCTAAATCCTAGCTTATTATTTAAGTCCTTCTACAGAAAATATTGCCTCAGTTGACATCATGTGAACTCAATTTGAAGAAACTTCTGAAGAACAATTTTAAATTGAAGAGCCACCTTAGCATATTTTTATATAAACCCTATTACCCAGTCAAACAGTGGTCCTTTCTAACCTAATCCAATAGTATAAAAATTGTTATGTCTTATTATCAAGAATACTCAAAGACATAATATTCATGCATCCTGGGTATGTGTCGTTGTTAATGAAACCTTGATGAACAACATCAAGCAAATTGCAGCTGCTTGCTGCAGCTGCTCTTTACTGTAAGACATTAAAAAGAATTTACCAGATGCCATCCATTAGGGATGTATGTACTTTAGACATATCTGATGACAAGCAGCTTGAAAATTTTTGGCTTCAGATAAGAAGAGAGAGGAGGAAAGAATGACTCCCAAATTAAAAAAAAATCTTGTCTTAACTTACATGAACACAAACCTGCTCTTCTGGTAATTAGGATTGCTGATTATAATGACTTCTCCACTAGGATTTCCTGAATTATAATACACTATCAATTTGGAACGAATGATTGGCTTAAGACAGAAAATGACACAGACCTTGAAGATGTGTATATTATCTACCTGCCTACCTATGTTCAATATTTCTTTAAAGATACTTCTTAAGAATCCACAGAGTACTGAAAGCTTCAGTCAAAGAGGAACATTTAAAAGCATCTCTTCATGAAATATATATCTCCTCATAAAGCTGAGAATGCAAATGACACTAGTACTTTAACAAAAAAAAAAAACCAACAAAACCTATCTCTAGAGCTTTGATTTCCAAGTAAAATCCAGTGCTTTCTAGAAGATGTGCCTTTGCAAAATTCAAGTATTTTTAGGGAGAAAAAAAGATATATCCGTAAATGTGGGAACCAGGAGTGCATGCTGGCCATGAGGACCAGTTTGGGGTGAGAGGAACTCTCCACTGCTATTATGTATTGTCTGTCCATGACCTGGGTAAGGAAGGGATCAGGAGGATCTGGACCATACTGCAGATCAATCCCTGCCCTCAGAGCAGCCATATCCAGTATGAAGAGGAAGAAAATCCAGTGGCACACAGCTAGCCATAGGCAACATGTAATCCCTTTGCTGGAATCCCAGTGCAACCTCCATTACCCGTCCACTCTAACTAATATCCCAGGTATGAGTCAGTGGTTTCAGGAATGCTTTAGCAGAGATGTAATTTCCAGTGTTGTACTAAAACAGCAATACCTCTAATATACATATATTAAGCAAATAGGTCATTACTTTCTGAAATGAAATAAAGGCAATCTCCTCAGGAATACTGATGAAACATTTGATCTAAGTGCTTAGGATGCAGGATAACAGACCACAAAGTCCATCATTAGCCTTTTAAAATTTAATTTCCATATTAATATGAACCAAATCTTCAGAGATTTACAATTAAGATGTTTGTCAGTATTTCATTGCCAATGCTCCTTGTTGCTCTGAGCACAATAATTATTTCTCAATGGTATGGCAATAATAACAAATTATGTTTAAACAAATGATGCTTAAACGAATACAGAAGAACAAAGAGAACTGATTGTAACTTTTATCTTATTGTTTTTATTGCTTATTAAATACTTTTTAAATGTGTGTTAGTTTTGTCTACTGTGAAGCATTTTTTTAATACATAAATATTTTCCATTCAAAATTTAACTCCATATTACAGTGCTCCTTATGATTATGGTATTATACACTGTCATCAGTTTTAAGGTCTTTGGACTGAGGTCAAGTGCTCTAAGCTGGGGAGTGTGTTACAATGCTTTGTCGGATAGAAGCCAGAGTGCTTAGCATCTGGAGGTTATCTCTTGACTTACTTTCCAATGCATGTTTGCCTCAAGGGTCACAATGTCTGATCATTCAGGTCAGCATCCTTTCAAACTGCATTACAGCTCATCTATGGATTGAATGCAATACTTATTTGGAGTGGAAATCTAGTTGTTGCAAAAGGGGAGTTACTGGACAGGGATCAACTACACCTTCAAACCTGAGAGTAGGAAGCATTGCTGAGTGCTATTAAAAATCCCTGGTTCCATGGTATAGTGCTTAAAGTGGACTGGCTGCCAGACACTCACAGGTGTGTGTGGTGCAGGGGAATGGGGAATGGGGGACTGTGGTCAGCCCATAGCAGCTCCTCTCTGCCGCGATTTCCTCTTCACGCTTTTCCTTGCTTCAGCCTGAGGCCTTCCCAGGAGATGCAGGGAAAGCCTCACCCCACCGGTGTCTCTCCCAGTGCCGCAGGGGCATCTCTGCCGGGCACCCGGAGCCCCTCCCTCCCTCCTCCCGCTCTGCCCTCTGGGCTCGCAGGGCTGTTTCTCAGCCGGTTCCCCCCAGCCCTGGCTGTCGGCAACGTTTGCCCTTCCTTACCCAGTGTCATGGTTTAAACCCTGTCGTCAAGTTAGCCACGCAGTCCACTCCCCGCCCCTGCCCTTTCTTCCCCCCCTCCCAGAGGGACGGGACAGGACAGGGGTGTGGGGAGAATGGAATGAAAAGAGTGTAACTCCCACGGGTTGAGATAAGAACAGTCCAGTAACTAAGGTATAACACAAACCACTACTGCTGCCACCAATAATAATAATGATAAAGGAAATAACAAGGGAAGAGAATACAATACCACCCACCGACTGATAACATAGAGCCCAACCGAGCAGTGAGCTAGCCCTTCTGGGTAACTCTCAGTTACATCCGGGGTATGATGTGCTGTGGTATGGAATACCTCTTTGGCTAGTTTGGGTCAGGTGTCCTGTCTCTGCTTCCTCCCAGCTTCCCCTCCCTCCTGGCAGAGCATGAGACTCAGAAAGTCCTTGATCAGAGTAAACATTACTGAGCAACAACTAAAAGCATCGGTGTTATCAGCATTGTTCTCAGGCTGAGAGTTAAAAACACAGCACTGCACCGGCTACTAAAAAGGAGAAAAAATGACTGCTACTGCTGAACCCAGGGCACCCAGGCTTTCCCCAAGGCACTCGCCTGTGGCTGAGGGGCTCAGCTCTGCCCTGCGGTGGGGCCGCTGGAGCCGGCTGGGACCGGCTGTGTCCGGCACCGGGCAGCACCTGCCGCTTGCACAGGGAACGCCCAGGCAGTGCTTCAGTACTGCTGGTGCTGACAGTGCATGGGCATCTGTACCTGGTACACACGGGTATCTTTCTACAGACTTCAACAGATTAAAATCTTCTTTAAAAATAATTACATACAGAGATAGCTACTGAAGTTGTGGCCAGACCATTTAAGTACAGGCATCTATGTTTCCGGTTTCCTTTTCAATGTCTGGTGGGGATGTGTGAAGGAAGGTGAAGTAAGGCATCAATTTCACAATTTTACAGTTTCAGGAAGGACTTTTCTGAACAAAACGAAGTGTCATTCATTCTATAAAGCACTCACATTGCATTATTCCTCTGTCTGGTTTTCAGAAGTGGAAACAGTTATACACTACTTAAACCAGGGACAGTATCCCTAGGGCCCTGACCACAGATATCAAATTCATGTGGCAAATTGTCACCTAAAAATGTTAAAGAAGAAAAAAAAAAAAAAAAGAAGGGAAATTTAAGGTTTTCAGACTGTTCAGCTAGAAAAAAAAAATAATATCACCCACCTTGTTCTCAAAATAATCACAGTAACAAACAAAGGTTCCTCAGCCAAAATCTTTATTTTAGGGATTCTTTTCTTCCACTAAGACGTGTATGTGGCAGAAAGAGTACAAGAAAACATGTTGTATTGCTAATTTTAAAGACGTATTTCAGTAACACAGCACAACTTTGCATTACATCTAGTTGTGATTCAAGTTTTAGTAGTCAGCTTAGATACTGGATTTTGTTCTAGTTCATTAAGTTAAAAAAGTATTTTCCAGCAAAATCAACAACCATCCTTTCGTTAAGCAAACAGGACTAGCATTGTCCTCAGAAAATCCTGTAGAGACTTTTTACAGTTAGTATTTATACAAAGTAGTAAATAAATGGAGAATTTTGGCCTTTGCTTTGGCAAGGATGTAGCCAAAGGATGGTCCACAGCATGCTTACAGACCACAGTTTCTGATCCACAGTTCTCTGCTGTCATTAAAGTCCCTTCAGATTAACATTTGGCTCCCTTTCATCCACGAGTACCAGTGTAATTCTACTGACATCCAGCACAGAGCAAAACCTGATGCAAGAGACAGCCAGAGGTTCTTTCTCTCTTCAATAGGTTTCATAAATATCTAGCACCACAGTTTCAATCATAGTTTTCAATTTTATTATCCTTTTATATGTAAGTAGTGTGAGCTAAAAAGAGAAATTGCACTTAGGTAAGGAATAGTAAATGAAGACTTTTCTAAACTGAAATTTCTCTATGGGAGTAAAAAAATTGGTTTAGATTAATAAATTTGACTCTAATAAAAATATTTTAAACCATCCATCGCAAGTACGGTTTTCTTACAGGTTGTTCAATATGCAGCTGTACGTATTGGTGATATCATGGTGCTAAGCCTACAATGCTGTTTGGGTTTCCTGTGGTCCCAGAGTTTTCTAGACAGGTTCTGACATTAATAAATGTATTTTCTGATAATTTCTAAATAATATTTTTTTTGATCTCTCAGGACAGTCTGTCCTATTAAAAAGTTTGACTAGTTGAATTAGGCAGACATGAATGCCACTATCTCAGGACTTCCTAAGAGAATGTGCTCTGATTCTCACCTGGCTGAACTACCTCTGGAAGCTGTTTATATTTTTGTATTTATTCTTGACAATCAGGTGCAGAAAATGGGAAAGTGAACAGACTATAGATAAAAAGACTTCTCATGAACTGCATTTTGGTTCTATTTCAATATAGAGACAATTAAAATTAACAGAGTCCACAAACTGAATCCCTTTTAAAAATGCACATATAGCCACTTTTTTTTCCTTTTAACTGAAGCAATCCCTTAATTCTGTAGCATGTCACTGAGAATTTGTAATAGCACATGAACTCCAACGAAAAAAAACAATTTGCCTTGGTTTTGGATGATTTAATCTACCCTACACAGTCTATTCTTGCTATTTTAATGACACTTGCTCTTCTCTTTGACATGTCACTCAAATTTAGAATTTCAGCTATGATATCAAATACAAATTTTTTTTTTTCATCTTATTAACTCAAAGCTGAAGTAAAGAGCCCTTAGATTTTTACAGACTTTTTGTGAGTGTCATGATTTCTGATCAAGATGATTACTTTTTTTAGTTTGGGTACTCAAGACTCCTGTTAGCTGGAAGGGTAGCATTACTTTCTGTAGTGTTGCATATCCCTTTCTGAACTAGCAGATTCTATCACAACCAAGAGATCCTCTTCCAGCATCGCACTGCATGTTCTTTTGAGTATGTTCTTATAACTGAAGTACTTTTATTTTCATATCATGACTTTCTCAGTCTGCTCCATATAAATACATGAGTTTTCACAAAAGGATTTAATTCCAAGTGGATTATAATGTTAGATTAGTCCCAGCCAAGTGGCAGGGCAAAACACTTCATTTCCTGCCGTCACTTCAATTGTAAAATCCAGGCCTCACTTCTAGAAAAAGGAGCAAGCTTTTTCAGCAAAATAGTGTAAGTTGAGTGTTTCTGAAGACATTCTCTTGGCATTGTCAGATTTAGCAATTTCAAGGGCATACATCTCAATTTTAAAATATGTTTGAATATGTACAGATATGTAAAAACATTGAACTATGCATTCATATAAAGATAGTAAACACATTCTCTCAAAAGCATTGTGTTTGTGAGACTTTCATTTTTTGCTTCTAAACCAGAACATCAACAACTTCTCTGGTTTACTCAAAGCTACAATTAAAAATGTTTTCAGAGGGTTTTGTTGTGGGGGGGGTTGAGCTTTTTTGGGGGGGTTGTTTTTGTTGGTTTTTGTTACATCAGATTTTATGCAATATGTGAAATAAAAATTCACCACTGCTGTGAGCAAGTCCATGTCATTACTGACATTCTGTCAGTACAGGAAAAATTAGAGTCTTGTGCAATGTTCATATATGCAATTATTTAGCATCCAAATAAATCAGAGGAAAATGGAGGTTACAGAAAGTAATACTGTATGTGATTTTTTTCAGTTGTGGTGTTTTCCATGAAGAGAAGCTCCAGTGATGAAAAGAATTTGTAGCAAAGGGAACAATTGCCATCTTACAGGATAGCATGCATCCATGTGCACACACCCTTTGCTAACACAGCAAACAGGGACCCGCAGCATACGCTGCTCATTCTGCCTTGGTGCTCACGGCAGTACCCCCATGAGCCACAGCAAAGCCATCCACCTCCCTCTGGACACAGCAAGTTTAAAAGTCCTCGGGAGGTTAGCATCTTTTATTAATATTTCCCAGTGCATGCTGAGGTCTATACTCATTATTTGACCTGCATCCTCTTCTTGACCTGCTAGTCACCAGGCCAGTTCTGACAGTTCTGTAATTTGTTAGCATTCAGGATGCTGATATAACAAAAGACTTGGGGATGGTTCCTATATGGTTCACAGTCTATACTATCCCTTTACCCAGAAATGTTTGTTTCTCAGTGTTTTACCTAAAATGTTAATGTCTAAAGGAAAAGATTACAGTATTTCTCCAAAATCCCACCATCTAGTTTGAGCTCCAGCCAATGTGTTTCTAAATACATTCCTGATTGTTTTGAATATAAATTTCTTTCCTGAGATATTCACAACTGCTTTATTTTTTGAGCTGATATCTGAAAACGTTGTAAGGACATCTGGTTATACAGTATCTGCAAGTAGGATGAGAATCATCTCACACTTGAGATGACTCTTTTAAAATCATGACGCGTTTCTCAACCCAGTGTCTTCATTAAGTTATCAACAACATCTGGTGGGATTATTTTACCATCTGATAGACTGGCAAGGTCTTTCAGGTAATACTCTCTGGATTATTCAGTTTTCTTAAATACCTCATGCAAGATTTGAAAACACCCTCTGTCTTTTCAAATGCCAGAGTCCTAGAGATTTGCAGAAATTATTAAGATGTTACTAAAGTATGTCAGATTTCTCAGCAGTCTCATAAAAGTTCTTCATTGCTTAGGAATTAAGCAGTATCAATTAAAAAAATCTGCTTAAGATCTGTAGTCTGAGAGTTTTTGTTTGTTCTCTTTTCTGTTGCCTGATATATTGAGATTCTCCAGTCTGAGCCAAGAAGCTTACAAGCTGAGTAGCTAACAAATATATCCATCATCTGTGCATAGTCACATAGTACATGTTTCAGATAATATATCAAAACTCAGGGAATCATGGAGTGAGTGGGATTCACACAGAGAATCCAAAACTTGGTTCTCCCTTCTCATAAACCTAAACAAAATATCAAATTGGTGTGAAAAAATCCAAAATAGTGAAAAGTTTCTATTAGCATCATCTCTTTGATAACTGAGGTGCCCTTCAAATATATACATGCTTTGTGAAAACGAGCAATTATAAAAGACTTAATCAAAAAGCACTTAGCAGATGTTATATCAAGCACTACTGATACATTTAAGTGTATCTTCCAAGCGGGCAACATTAGCAATATAATTATCATGTAGGCAAGGAGAAAATTCACTCCATGTTAATCTAAGAAGTGTTTTTTATACAACTTCAGCACTTACATGTTCTCCAGTGACTGGTTCATAACAGCTGGTTATGAAGGGCAGGTTTATTTTAGGCGAATGAATAGTAGAACAGGTAGAATTTGTTATCAAAGCTAACTAAAACAACACCACCAGCCATGGGATTATCTCATCAATCAAGTCTGGGATTAGTTTGCTGTGGAAGGAGGCGAACAGACATAGAAAACAGTATGTGAGTCTTTTTTCTCTTTATTACGTGCACTATGCTGACAGTGTTCTTTTCCTGTACATTAAACGGAGAAACTTCAATCCTTTCTTAACATTTTAATCGGACAGAAACAATATAGTTGCATTGATTATTCTATACTTTCTTTTTGTGCTACTAGCTAATGTCTTTCTGGATGCTGATCTAGTAAAAAGAGACAGAAAAGCAACTTCCCCTATATGAGGCAGCATTCTTTCCTCAGATCTGTCAATTTTATTCCAAGATGGAATTCTTTCTATATAGAAAAGGTTGAATATTTGTTGTGGAATTAAAGGGTTGTATCTGTCCCTGTGATAATTCAATGACATGAAAAATGTTTGGAGTGTTCAGGATGTTCTTGAGTGTTCACATTTTGCATGTTCAATCCCAAACATTTGTCATACTTGTGATTAACAATCCAGAATGAGGAATATGAATATTTATTATAATCATAATAGATTAATAAAGTGAGCACTTCCTCTGTCCTTATGATAGTGTTTAAAAAAGCTTCTAGCTGGAGCACTTACATTTATTGAATCTTTATTCAGTTTTTAGAGGGAAAGAAGCCATGACTCATTAACACTTAAATGTCATCTTTCAACTATAAACTTGCCTTACGTAAAATTGTTTGTATTTCTGCTAGTTTTGATTTGGATATTTCAATTCCATCTTTATGTCTTTAAGAAAACTTTTTGGACAAGCAATAATTCTATTTTGTTTTTTTGTTTGTTGTTTTTTTTTTTTTTCCAACAAGACAGTATGTAGCATGTGTGTAACCTTTCTTCTAGTTTATGACTCTGACATTTTTTCAATACACTGACTTTCATATGTTTTCTAAATAACATTAATCCTTCTGTGAGGTCAGTAATCTTAATATTTTCAAACTAGCAAGGATATTATTTGTGATGAACAAACCCATTTCTTCACAGTGTTTTTCAGAATGTTCATAATATGAATTATGCCACTCTTTTTTCTGTTGTTATTTTGACTTCTTCACTGGTGTTACAGAAATGTACCTTTTGATGAGAAAGAGCTTCTTCATCAACAATCTGTTCACTGTGTAAGTCGAAGAACTCATCTACCTTTTTGTTCATGATATAGATTTGTACATCTCTGCCTGCATATAAAGTATTTTCTTTAACTGTGTTCTTGTTCCTTCTCCTTTCATTTAGGTACTCACTTTTCTTAGCAAAACATCTAACTGTTACGTTAAATCACTTGGACCCTCACTGACTTTCTCTTGTCAGTGTAATATTATATCTGCCCTTTTGACAGAAGAGTATCCAAAAGTTGGTTAATATGGATATGTTTACTGATTATTTGTCCCTTGCTGAAGTTGTCCGTAATGCCAAACTGGAATATGACTGTGAATCTCCAAAGAGAATGCCATGAATTTATGTCCCAAAGTGACATTCAATTGACATATGAATCTTCTGAATTTCTGACAATTATTCATGCTTTTCATGCACGTTTGAAAGATGTATATAGGATCTATCTTCACTGTCTAATTTTGTAGATGAGACACTTATGTTTCAAATCTGCAATAAAATACTGCATTGATTATAACTTACATTATGCAAATGAAAGAGAGAATAGGGATAAATAAAAAGCCCACCCTTGTGTTGTGACATCAGATTTTAAATAGAAACTCTGTTAACACATACAAATAATCCTCTCTGACTCAGTTTGCCACCTCAAATGATAGCTGCTACGATCGCTTCGTTGCCTGTAGCTCTGAGTGAGTTAAAGAGCTAGAAATAATATAACTATAATGAAAGTATATTAACATATCCAATCCAAAAACATGTTAACAGAAGCAATAACCCTCCTCCTGAACAGTTCCTGGGATGAGAGTCTCAAATTCAATTTATTTCTCATGGTCTAAGGAAGTATGAAAAAGCTGGAAAAACTGCCTATCTGAATCTGAGCACTCAAATATGGTTTCATGATGCACCGGAAAGAACAAAAGTTCAAGTAAGGTATTTTCCCCTTTGGCTTGTCACTTGTGCAATGAGGGAATAGTTTGTGAGCTCTGAGGTAATGGATGTCGTAAAGTTTGGACCAATTATATTTTGTCTTGGAAGAACAGTTCTGCTTCACAACAAATATATGTTTTCCATGTCCTAAATGATTGATTTCTGCCTTCCAAACATATTACTTTACAAAGACATAATTTTTTCTTTGTGATAAAAATTATAAGACGTAAGAGAAGATGTCTATATAGTACAAAAGAAAACAATCACTAAAAGGGGTCTGAGTGGCTACCAACCTGCTAAAGTGCAATTGCCTGAACAAAAGACTTAGGCCTATTACAACTATCTGCCCACCTATTATAAAGCCAGGATTTTCCTAAAGTCTCTAGAAACCTCTCTTAGTTGCAACATCTGTTTCCTGGGGGACAAAAGAAAAAAAAAAAAAAAAAGTCAGAATATGTTTGACCTACTGTCTATTTCTTTGAATTTCTTGACTCTGAAAGCCACAGAGTGAGCAATGTGGTGTTGGTGACAGCCCTGCAAAAGCTCAAGGCTTTTGCTGCAGTGGGCGAGAAAAGTAAGCCCACAGGAGAGCTGCCAGAGCCATCAGGCCTCCCTGTGGAGAGCACCTGACAAGCTGCAGTTCCTTGAGGAACAAGAACCACAGCAGTAGCAGCATGCCTTTTTTTCTCTCAAGTCTCTGGCATTAACGTTTTTGCAACTCCTGTTTTGTGGTGTCTTGCACGCAGCTTGCTCTAATCAATACTTCTTTTGCCTGTGTGTAAAGCTGGAACTGAAGGGGATCTGTACATTTGAGACAATTTAATAGCAAGACATTCATTTAATTAAGATCTACTCAAGGACAAGTCACAGGCAATTGGGACATTAACTGCATAAAGTGCATTTGCAGGGTGAAGAACTTCACTCAACTAAACCACAGAGCCTTGGCAGCCTGTGAATGGTTGAGGTTGGAAGGGACCACAGGAGGTCATTCAGTCCAAATTTCCTACTCAAGCAGGGTCACCTAGAACATATTATTCAGGGTTGTGTCCAGATGGCTCATGAATATTTCCAGGAAAAGAGACTGCACAACCTCTCTGGGCAACCTATTCCAATGCTCAATCACCCTCACAGTAAAGAAGTTCCTCTGGTTTAGCTTATGCCCATTGCCTCCTATTGCCTGGCATCACCGCGGAGTCTGGCCCCATTGTGGTGACACCCTCACTTCAGATACTTACATACACTGATCAGATCCCCCTGAGCCTTCTCTGCAGATGACCTTAGATACTATGAATTTTTTGAAAATAAAAATCCAATCATACATTTGACACAATTGATTAAAAAATATGTTTACACGTACTTTCCTTCCAGACAAAATGTGATAACATATGGCCTGCCTGATTAGTGCTTCTTAACTCACTGCTGTATGTGATCATAAATGACACATGAAAGGAAACTATGGTGTAATACTTTGTACCTACTTTCGTGTTGCAGGTGAAGTTTCTCTCTCAAAAAAAAGCAGAATGATAATGCCTGTTTATTACCTCTATGAAAATATTAACAAGCTCATATAAAATTCTAAATCAAGCAAACAGACTGTATTGGCAGGCATTTGTATGATGTAACATACTTCAAGAACATATAAGTGCTTGGTAAGCATACTATACAAAGCTGTTAGTGTCAAACTGGTCAACAGAAGTATAAATGTATCAGAAGAAAGGATTAAAAATCAAAAGGAAAGGAACAGTCACGGAAAATTTGCATATTATTTGGGTAAACAAAACTTTTGTAAGCTGATTCAGGTGAACATTTATGCTTTTTCGTATTAAGGTAGCTTCGTAACTCAGGTTTTAGAGAACAGGCTTAGCTCTCTGGTGATGACTTGCGTTTAGAAACTAAACATATAAAACTGTATATTTAATGCAGGAGCTTATTTTATACATGTGAGATTTTCAACTTTTCACGATATGTTTGAATCACTAATTGCTAATTGCAGATTCTCTTACTGTTCTTTTTAGTGACATATTTGCACCAGCTACTGAAAGATTACATCAAGAACATCAATTGGTGCATAAATATTTATGAATACTTAAGTGGAATAATCAAGTGTAATAAACTCTCCAGAGATACTGCTGGTATCTGAAGTGAATATTAAGAATCAAAAAATGTGTACACATGTGCTGTGAAAAAGGTTAACATTTGCCTTGCCACAGTCCCTCTCTTATTAGAGGAATTAATTTGCTTTTGAGATTTCCAAACAAACTTTTAACTTGAAACACTTTTTGAGATTGTGAAGAGATCTCTAGGCTAGTAAGAATTTTACTCCCAATTTACTTCTTGAGAGATAGCAATGATAGATTGCTTATGACTTAAAATTTTATTAGCACTACAGGTTTTTTCCTTCAGAAATATAGAGCCACTTTAATTTCTTATGGTTTGATTAGCAACAGACAGTAGACAGCCCTGCTCAGCAAGAAAATTAAGCACAGCAGTAGGCACCTACAAGGCACCTTGTTCCACCCTATAAAGAAAGATACATGCCTTTCAAGTGCAGAAGCCTTAAACTGTGAAAAGTGGAGAGAGGTATTCCTCATTCTTGCTTGCCTTTAAAAGGACAGCAAGATACTGCTGATGGATACCTAGAGGAATTTGCCATTGTTGTTGCTAATTGTCTGAATTTGACCTGTTTTTTAACTTGGACTGAAATTGAAGTATTGATTATGAAATTTTATATCAGAATGTCTCTAACAATTCACTGGCTGCTAGGAAGCATAATTACAGGTAACAACTATATTACATTATATATAAAATACAAAAAAACTGATTCTGCATAATGATGACATTTACGGAAAACTTAATGGAAAAATAAAGTTTTTTGGCAGAAGCAAAGATCTGGAATGCAGATACAGACAATCCCTCATATTTTGTCTTGTTGGCAGCATGCTTAACCTCTTTAATTCATTATTTTAAACTCCAGTCAGTCCAAACTATTTCTATTAACTTGCAACTTCCAGAACTATCAACTTTAGGCTTGATAGAGAGCTGTAACATGTCTGCTTCACTGGAAAGAGAATATTATCCAGAAACCCTGCCTTTAGGCTTTATATCACCATTCATGGACCACAGCCTTGTCTAAGGCTTTACTTTTACTATAGTCTTTTACATTTCTAGTCTTAATGGACTGATTTATCAGACTTTAAATCTAGCAGTATGATATTTAGGACTGATAAAAATCTCAATTTATATTCATTTAAATTTAAAATCATGCCTTTTAGTACAGAGACTGGAATTTTAGTTCCAGAAGATAATGTTCTTCCATTCTCCCAATCAACAAAAATTCCATGAATTAAATATAAAACTAGCAATTCAGTTGACTTATTCCTGTGTTACTCATTATGGAACCTCTTTCACTGTGCTGTCAAGGCTTTGAGAGTCTTGAATATTATTTTTTTGTTGCTGCATAACAAAGCTGATGGCCCAAAAATCCTGATTTAATTTTGGCAGTTCTAAGCTATGATCTTGCAATGAAGTCAGTGGTGACAGAGATCATTGCAAAAGTTGAAAATCAAGAATTCACACAAAGTAAAAGAGGTTAGGGTCAGTGATGTGTATGCTCTAAAGAACTGATTCATGTGCTTATATTCCAATAACTTATTTAAGGCTGAAGTGATTTGCTGAGTATGTCCCTGGAAGATTTTAATTTCAGCTCATGCCAAGCAATAAGCAGCACAGGATGTCTCCACTGATCTTACAAAAACTGGTAAAATACTGTCATTCAAAATGATCCCAATCACTATATCAAATAAAACATAAAATATTGAGTTTTTTCATGATAATCGTAGAATCCATTTTGCACCACATCCCTTCTCTGTAGTTCAGACACATAGTTATTATGGGTAAGGTACTCAGAGGGAACTGTCATTGCTTGTGCTATCCCTATTCACTGAATAAGAGTCTTCAGCATCCAGAGCTTGGTCTCACATATTTCATTACCATTAAACACAGAGATATAAATAAAAAAGCTTTGATGTTCCATTTTGATTTCAATTTCCAAAGGCATTTCATAAAGCTCTGTGATGTATGTTCACCCAGTGATACTGATTCTCTTTAAATACCTTTTTATATTAGTAGTGACATGATAATCTTTTTCCATTGAAAATGTTTTCCTCAGTGATACTCAATCATTTTCAATGTCAATAATTTTTACTCTGTTTTGTGGAGAAATGGATTACCATGCACAGTTAGATACGTAGTTGCAGAACAGGTTTCTATAAATGTATAACTATATTCTATTAGTACTTATCCCTAAATAATAAAAAAAGGCATATTTGTAACTATTTTTTTCCAACTCTTCATATAGGAGGAACATCATTTAATGTGTAACTTTAAGAGAAAGGAGCAGAAAGACTTACTAACCAGGCTTTAAAGCCCTCATTTAATTTCCTTTTCTCTTGGGCCATAAAATAACTCATGAAATATGAGATATTTAGTATGACTAATTAATCCCCATCTGATGTTTTTGCTAATATTATTACCATATTAATTAGCTAATTACCCTAACATTGCCAATGGTAATAAAATGAAAGCAATATCGTAACCATTCTTGTTGAGTTGTAGTCTGGCAAACCTCATTGCATTTAAAGTAGTTCTGAAACAACATACAGTTTTTTTTGGGGAAAACAAGGTAAGAGTTGCACCCTATATCAAATCTATTTGTTTGATACAACAGAAAGTCTAAACTGCAAAGCAACTGCAAATCAACATGCTTATTATACTGATATGTGTTACTTTGCATACTGATACTCCATTTCCCACTTATAAAGATAAAACAGGTACCAAAATAAAATTTTATTTGTAAGACTAGGAGAAAATAGCTCAAAAATTCACCATATTGCTGCTGAATACACAGGTAGCTAGATTTATAGATATCACTTAGATAATCAAGAGATTATTGTGATGGGATTCTTCAGAAGACTGACAAATCAGGACAGTTTTCGAACTATACTGAATTTTACAGTGGCACACTTCTTGCTACAGTTGTATTTAAATTGTTAAACATGATCAATACTGTCCTGGGTTCAGCAGTAGCAGTCATTTTTTCTCCTTCTTAGTAGCTGTTGCAGCACTGTGTTTTTGACTTTTGGCCTGGGAAGAGCTGATAACACTGATGTTTAGACTGACCAAGGACTTTGTGAGTCTCATGCTCTGCCAGGGAGGAGGAGGGGCCGGGAGGAAGCGGGGACAGGACGCCTGACCCAAACTAGCCAAAGAGATATTCCATACCACAGCACGTCATGCCCGGGGATGTAACTGGGAGCTACCCGGAAGGGCACGTCCTTTTTTTTCGGTCGGGCTCTTTTCTGGCGAGCGGTATCATATTTTCTTCCTTTGTTATTTCTCTTATCATTATTATTATTGGTGGCAGCAGTAGTGATTTGTGTTATACCTGAGTTACTGGACTGTTCTTATCTCAACCCGTGGGAGTTACATTCTTTCGATTCTCCTCCCCATCCCTCTGGGGAGTGGGGGGGGGGGAAGTAGACTGCGTGGTTCTAATTTACAGCTTAAACCACGACAAGTACATATGCAAAACTGTTAGTCTTTTATACCTATGTTCCAAATTATCTGGGGGTTTTCAATAACATGGAGCTGATGTATAGCTGGCAACAAATGCTCTGCTTCTTGGTGGTTTTAGTCACTGACATCCAAGAGATCAGGCTGGAGAGTTCTTTTACAAGAGGCCAAAACCAAAGTAGTTTTGTCTTCTCTGATTTTCTGTACTTATGTCTGATGTTTTTATGCCATTCTCCTGTCCCCCATAAAAGGGGAATCTAATTTGTCCCAATTCTGCTGAGTTTCCTTTGCTTTGCCAGTTATTCTTTTGTATATCCAGCACATCCTATTTGCACTCCTTTGTACTTTTTTCTGTCTTGTAATTTTGTGTTAATTGGATGCCCTTTACATGCCACCACACCCTACTTTGTTTGCACCTTTGTGGTCATACTGCTTATATAATTAGTAAAATGCTTGTACACTTACTAAAATGCTTATACATTGTATCTGGCTAGACCATGATACAAAATATGAGCATACTGTTGTTAAATTACTTTAGTTTACTTATAATTGGATTAAAGGCAAGTTAATATTATTTACATACTTATGAATACATTTTTAATTTGTAGGTGGTTTAGTTACATGGGCTAGGTGCAGAGTGTCAGCTCCTGTTGGTTGTGACAGAAAATGACTGCCCTGACATTTTTATATGGGAGCTATGCAAAGCATGTTTGGTTAACTCACTTCAATGAATAATGAAAAAGTGTTAATGTGTATTCAATGTCTCAGGTCTAAAATATAAAACTATTATATTTCACTACAGTGATGGTAAAATAAAAAGGATATCGCTTTTCTTTGACTAATAAACGTATCTTAAAAACTACTTTGTTCTCTGCCTACCTCCACAATGTTAGCATTAGACTTGGTTGTCGTTTTAAACTTGTGGAGAAAGCCTCTTTGACGAGTTCAGATTTCTGGCCTAATAATCTAAACTGAGTCCATGAAAATAATCTGTTTGGAGTAATTGCACAAGAAGGAAGCTGTGTCGAAGTGAGGCTTGTCCTGGCACCAGTTAAAGGTTCTACGCAATTGTCATTCAGTATTCTGTCCGGGCAGTTCTGTAGCTGTCTTTGAACTGCTCGTACAAACAAGTGGTCACCACAATATGAAAGGATCAAGACAGCAGAAAAATATTCAGTGTTTACTTCTCAGTTTCATAGTTCTCCTCTGAAACAACCTGAGTCTCACCAGACCTCCTGAAGTGGGTGATTCCACATTATCAGCATGGGACACATGCACTACATTAGTTATGCTACAGTGGCATTTATACCACGCTTCCTTATCTTAAGGAAAAAAAATTAAAAAAATCATAAATCCTACTTGAAACTTTCCAGAACTTCCTGCTTCTAGCTTTTTCTCTCTGCTTGCTCCCACTGGCAGATAACCCTGAGACCTGATACATTGCCCCTACAAGCACATGGCAAAACTTGCTTTAAATGAAATGTTTTGTTTGGGTTTGTGTACCATTCCTGCAGACAGCTAAAGGAAAATGTTTCAATAAGAAGTGTTATTTTCCTTCATTATGTTCTACAAGACACCCTGAGAGATAGTCTTCTGTGCTGATGAATGCATTCATCTGAGGGTACTGTGAAACAAAACACCCCAGGAACACAGAAAGCAGCCTGTTCTCTGACTTTTAGCTAGAGTAACTTAGGTGAAAATATGGGAAATCTTGATTGCTTGTTTGTGCAAAAGCAATTCATGTTCTTGGGACATGTCATAGTTGAATCTCATTCATTTACAGCATTGAGAATTATTAGCGAATATGTCTAAGAACAAGACAGTAATGGGAGTGAATTTAATCTTCCTTGAAAAACTACATAGGCTATGTATTTACAAGGTATTTAATGCTTTAATCAATAATTGTGTTGTTTTGCACTTTGAAAATTGGCATTAAAATGCATTGGTTTAAAAGTTATAAATGGCTTGGAAAAAATGTGTTTATTAACTTCTTTATCTTAAAAATGAAAAAGCTATTGCCCTGTCCATGTGGGCATTCTGGAAATGCACACACAGCAGTATAGTACATGCAAATTGACTGAAAAACTATTCTATAGCTAGATATATGACCTTTCTCAGTCACCTTTCTCAAACATATCTCTTGAATATGAGCTCCATGTTATATTTATTTCAGTTAGATGTATTTATAAAATGCTCTTAATAAAGTTCTTCAACTTATTACATAACATTTGAAGTTCAAGGAGATTTTCTTGACTGCTTGTTACTGAACAATGTTATCATGGCTGTCAATGCAATGCACATGGGTATATACTATGTGCTGGTGACTAAATCGCTTTAAACTTTCTGATATTGTGGTGAAAGCAAAAATATCTTTAGCAGATTGAGGGGAAAAAAGGAGTTATTACTAGAGCTGTTCAGCAGGATAACGGTCACTTTCAGTTAAACATTCTCTTTTCAGTCTACTTGCCAAGGAAGGTCTGCAGCTTATTCCCACATCATGCAAGAAGCTCTTTCCTTCTTCTGTGTTATGCCAGGAGACCTACCAGGAGGTATGTCAGTGGATTGGACATGGGGTCCATTTGGCTCCATATCATTCTCCAACAGTGTCAAAAAAGTTGTCACTACAGAGACATACAAGCTTGGAAGGCTTGTGCATCCTGTTCCCATCAATCTTAACACTATCCTCAGTTACTGGATGAGAAATGTCAGAGAGCACATACATATCTGCCTTGTCCTCTTACAACATATTTATGGGCCTGTTGTCCATGCAGTTGTTTAAAAGCTTGCTGAACTTGCTGATGGTGTATACCTCCAAATTTGCTGTTTCAACAAGTTCCAGAGGATTGCTTATTGTTACATAAAGTATTTACTTTTATGTTTTAAAACTATCTCCTTTTAGTTTCCACTGCACTCTAGTTTTACTGTTAAATTTTCACTCCATCAATTGATTCATGATTTTGTAAATCTTAATCCTATCTCTCTCAGCTGTCTCCTTTCCATACTATCTTAGCATTTTGGTCTCTTTATAAAGCAGCTGCTTCATCCCCTTGATCATGCATGTGGGTCTAGGCAATCCCAAGCACAAATACAGGCTGGGCAGAGAACAGATTGAGAGCAGAGAATAGATTGAGAGAATGGATTGATTTCTCCTGTTTTCTGAGGAGAAAGACTTGGTGGTGTTGGCTGAAAAGCTCAACGTGAGCCATCAGTGTGTGCTTGCATAGGTTGAGGATGGTGATTCTCCCCCTGTATTTTCTTCTCATGAGACCCCACCTGCAGTACTGCATTCAGCTCTGGGGTCCGCCAACATAAGACGGACATGGACCTGCTTGAGCGAGTCCAGAGGAGGCCACAAAGATGATCAGAAGGCTGGAGCAGCCTTCATATGAAGACAGGCTGAGAGAGTTAGGCTTGTTCCGCCTGGAGAAGAGAAGGCTCCAGGGAGACCTTAAAGCAGCTTTCCAGTACCTTAAGGGGGCCTACAAGGCGGCTAGAGAGGGACTTCATAAAGGGCATGTAAAGGTAGGACAAAGGGGAATGGCTTTAAACTGAAAGAGGGTAGATTTAGATTACCTATTAGGAAGAAATTCTTCATTATGAGAGTGGAGGGGCACTGGAAGAGGTTGCAAAGGGAAGTTGTGGATGCTTCATCCCTGGAAGTGTTCAAGGCCAGGTTGAATAGAGCTTTGAGCAACCTGCTGTAGTGGAAGGTGTCCCCACCTGTGGCAGGGTGTTGGAACTAGATGATCTTTAAGGTCCCTTCCAACTCAAACTATTCTATGAGCCTATGATAATTTTGTTTATCCTTTCCTGAAACATATCATAGTCTTCTACACCATATTCAAGAGATGAGTAAACCACATTTTATTCAGAAAAAAAAAAAAAAAGCCAAGCTATCTTATGAATTATTTTGCTTTTTTTTTTTTTTTTTTATTTTTTGCTGCCACAACACACTGAACTAATGATTTCAGAAAATTGCTAATGAAAGCTCCAAGATCTCTTTGCTGAATTGTAATTCCCAGCTCTGACTTTGGCTTTACTTAAATATTAGAATCTTTTCCCTAGCTTTTCATTATCTAAGCTTACTTGCCATTGTTTCATTGAGATTCTACCTGGTATCCCTCTGACAGACAGCATAGGTCAAATCCTAGTACATTTAATGAGAAAGTTAACGTGCATAGTTATTTTAGGTTGAATTTTAATGGTTTGTTTTTTAAATGATGCAGCACATATATTTTAACCATAGCAAATTCTGCTTCTGTACACTGCTGTAAATCAATAGTATCACACACAGTAGGCTCATGGAGAGCAGAATCTGACTCATATTTTCAATTACTTAGATTTTTTTCTAGTGAAGACTGTACAACAAACTTTAGTATTAAATATGACCTTTCTATTTTTCTGAGTTAATGAATAAAGATCTTCTCATTCAGTAGCTCCAGCTATCTATAAATTATATGACTAAAAAAAATACATTTCTAAAACCTTTGAATTCACTTAGAAGAAACTCATTAAATCTTAGAAGACAAGGGTGTTTTATCCATGAGGATAGATGTAACTCTGGAAGATGAGCCTAGAGCTCCCAGCAAGAGCACACAATGCACTTAATTGTGCTGGATAAAAAGCCTTTTCTAAAAGGAGATAATAGGTTTGTTGTTGGTTTCAGAACAGTTCTTGGAGACCAGTGTCTTGAACTGTCACAAAATGTTGCATCCATCTTATCTATTAACAGCCTAGGGAAGGCCATTTCCCATGCAAGACCATGCAAAAATTTTGAGACTGGAATTCACTTCTCAGGGTTACTGTTTTTAATGGACTGACTGTCACTGATAAGAAAATGATGGAGGAGCACAATGTTCTTGCAATCTCATTAGCTGGGTGTGATGTTAAAGTTACCAACCTGCAGAATACTAACACACGCCAGCTGCAAAAGAGTGAAGGAGAAAGCAATTTAAAGTTATACATGAAACATTTATACTCTAGCTGTTGATTTGAAATAACGGTTTGCCATGTTTTTTTTTTTTTTTTTTTTTCCCCTTATATTCTGTACTTAACTCTTTTGGATACAGTTTAGTTGGTGGTAATAATAATATGCAAACACCCCTTCAACAACAACAACAACCAAACAACCAACCAAAACCCTTGCAACACAAACAGAAACAGTATTTTCTGGATATGTTTTCTTGTTCCAATGTCAATTTTTTTTTTACTTCACTCCCTCCCTGCCTCCCTCCTATGTTATATCTTTCAGTAAAGCTGCTTTCTTTTTGAGAAAAGGACATGAAAATACCCAATCAGAAACAACGGGAAACTCACTCCTTACAATTGCTTGACTGCCTAATACAGTTATTGGAGTGTAAATGTGACATTTTAAATTTCTGACCTTGGGGAAAATCTATCTAAAGAGGCTGACCTTTAGTCATTTACACATCTGCAGTAAGTCCAACCCTGATATTTTATAATTGCCTGTCACATGTATTGTTAAATACGATACAAATGCCCCTCAATACATCTCCAATCTAATCAATAGTTTTTCTATCAAGATAAAACATTTTATGCAATAGAAACTTCCATTTGGAAGTCTTTCTTTTTAAGTAGGGTGCAAGCTGGCAACTCTGCAAAGGAAACACTGACTAAAACCCAAAAAACACTGAAATATTTATGTGGGGTTTTTTTACTTCAGACCACTCATGCTAGAGTGGGGTATAAAGTAGGGTAAACTAGACGTTTCAGGCCAAGGCACTTTGCAATTATTAGCTAAGAACTGTCTGTGATAGTCTTGTCTCTGTATTAACTTTAGTACAATCTTGTGACAGGTTAGTGTATGTTCTTAAGGACTTTGCTCTTATGGCTTTGTTAAATCTGTTTCATGGCTAAGTTCAACTTCCTCAAGACTCTGCAATCATTTGCTCTGGCTATTCCTTCCCCTGAGAGATTTTGACATCTCATCATAAATGTACCTTTAGATGAGAAATGTACATATGTGGTAGAGATACTGTTTCACCACACCCTAGTGCTATCCTAGTAGAAGCAGCTAGTATATCATCACTCTCCATGTGGTTCAGTGTTATGATTTAAGCCTGCCTGGTAGCTCAGCACCGTAGAGCTTGTTCAGTCACACCACCCCTCCCGACCCACTCTGGGCAGGATGGAGAGGAGAATTGAAAGAATGGATTGAGATAAAAACAGTCCAATAACTGAAGTATAATGTAAAACTACTACTACTAACGGAAATAATATGTGGAGATGTCCTGGGTTCAGCAGTAGCAGTCATTTTTTCTCCTTCTTAGTAGCTGGTGCAGCGCTGTGTTTTTGACTTTCGGCCTGGGAACAGTGCTGATAACACTGATGTTTTGTCTGACCAAGGACTTTCTGAGTTTCATGTTCTGCCAGGGAGGAGGGGAAGCCGGGAGGAAGCAGAGACAGGACACCTGACCCAAACTAGCCAAAGAGGTATTCCATACCACAGCACGTCATGTCCAGGATGTAGAACTGAGAGTTCCCGGAAGGGCTGAATCACTGCTGGGTGGGGGCGAGGTATTGGTCGACGGGTCGTGAGGTGTTGTATTCTCTTCCTTTGTTATTTCCTTTATCATTATTATTATTGGTGGTAGCAGTAGTGATTTGTGCTATACTTTAGTTACTAAACTGTTCTTATCTCAACCTGTGGGAGTTACATTCTTTCAATTCTCCTTCCCATCTCTTGGGAGTGGGGGAGGAAGGGGGGGAGTGAGTGAACGAGCTGCCTGGTTGGGTTTAAACCATGACAGGAAAGAATATAAAACTAAAAGGAGAAAGGGAAAAAACAATAAACATAAGTTTACTATTCACTGTTTTGCCATAAACACAAGTTTATTGATCACTTGTGTGCGTGATGCACAATACAATTGCTCACCATCTGCTGACACCCAGCCTGACCTGGGCATCAAGCTGCCACTTCTGGGTAACTCCTGCTACTTTATATACTGGGCATGACGTGCTGTGGTATGGAATACCTCTTTACCTAGTTTGGGTCAGGTGTTCTGTCTCTTCTCTCTCCCAGATTCTTGTGCCCCTCTTCGCTGGCAGAGCATGAGAGACTGAAAAGTCCTTGGTCAAGGTAAAAAGTCAGGGTAAGCGTTACTTAGCAACAACTAAAACACTGGTGTGTTACCAGCATTGTTCTCAGGCTAAAGCCAAACCACAGCACTGCACCAGCTACTAGGAAGAAGAAAACTAACTGTTACTGATGAAACTGGATATTCAGGAATGACCCATGGGAACATTCCAGAATAAGGGGATAATACTCAGTTTAGAAGCAGGTGGGTAATTTAGTGTTCTTTGCTTGTGGTTAAGAAGAACTTTGAGTCAAAATGTGGTATATAAACTTTTGTTACTGTAAAAGGTAAGACATATATGGGAATGCAACCCTTGAGAAAGCAGGGGAATTTGCAACCAGCACTTTGTGGGGCTCCTAGCATGGTCAAGTGTTATTTGAACCAAAGGACTTTAAAAGCCTAATCTCTTCAATTATCCCTCAAAAGCTTTTAAGCTTGTGGTGGCAAATTTCTTTTAAAAGCATTGTAGCCCATTGTCTCTGGGGCCAGCCTAGATACCTGTAAATTTGATTTTCCATATGTGAGAGCACCAATTGCACCTATGCATGCTCATCTGCATATCAATGAACTATAAAAATATAACCTTTTTTTATAACATGGATGATTTTGATACAGAAATGGGAAAATGCTGCACTCAAATTAGTGAAATAAGGGTACAGAAGAATGTATCAGAGCACACAGGTAATTGTTTTCCTTCCTTACAGAGCTGTGGAACCACAACTTAATTTTTCCCATTATCCTCACGTACAAAACTGTATGTTCTGTGTCAATGGCAACAAGGGACTCTAAAGCTTAGGTTTCTAAATAAAAATTTCTCTACCTTTTGATTTAGAGTAACTATCTACTTCTGTTTTCTAGACTGCTTTTTGTAACATCTGGGTCTTTTGCCATCAAAACCAGGATACTGAACTAAAAATCATCTGCTCCAGTAGAGTTTCTCCTTGCATTTCTTATGTAGTAGGGATTCATTAGAGTAATTTGTATTATCTGATGTCAGAATTACTGACACAATCTAGATTTTCAAAACATTGTTTGTAACTTGGTTTGGTTTGTTTTTTTTTAATCAAGTAGGTATAGTGATATGGATTACTTTTGCCTATGAAAACAAAACAAAATGGTAGGTCTCATATGTACATAAATGTCACAAAAAGCTTACCAATTATATGGTAATTCTCAAATCACCTTTGTTCTCTTGACCTAGAGAAAATCCAGTTTTTCAGTGGTCACAGAAAAGAAATAGGGTAGACTTGGAAAACATGTCCATACCTGTAACACAACCCTCTTCTCTCTGCAAACCCTTTGGATTTCACATACAGCACAGTGCACATTTTTGGAAATGTCACAGCAGACTTGCTTCCCCCAAACAACAGAGGACTGGAGGAAGGGTTTTTCTGAGAGAAACTAGTACCTGAGGATATCTGAGCTTTAAGTATACAATAGGAGTATATTATTACATACTTACACAAAAATACAATAATAGGGAAACGAAGCTAATATTTTCAAAACTTTGATTCTTATAAGTTAGCTGCATTCAGAATTCAATGCTTAATTTATGAAAGTCTTCCATTAAGGACTGGTTTTTGTATCCAGAATGAAAATGCTGTGAGCTTGAAGAGGTGGTTGAGGTAAACAGAATCAAACCTATTAAGCTTTCTGGAGGAAAAGCTAATAGGTAAAAGATGTTTAAGTTGGATGATTATTTTGATTGCAAGCCTTAGTGCTTCCTTTGAGTATTATGAAAAGTTCCTAAATTTCTTGAATCCTCCTGCTTTTGAACTTCCCTTTCTGCCGCCTTCTTTCAACTGAATTTGGTTTAAAGGTTTTCAAGGGCACATTCACTGTATTTTCTTTGAAGTGAAGCCTAAGTCCTTAAAGTCTTAAGTGGTGAGAATTTATTAGTTAGAAAGAGCGGCAAAGAGTAAGAGTTTTCTGATATTTTAATCAGAAAATGTTATGAAACATTCCCCACACACACACTTCAAATGAAAAATTTTCATTAGAGTTTTAAACTTGGGGAATGCTGACAAGTCTTATTCTGAAGGCTCAACATTTGTGTTTGTATTTTTGTTTATTTGTTTTAAGGAGCTTTGAAACTCTTTTGGGATTAAAATGAAGTGCCTGTACTGAATGTTAATTAAAACTGGTCACTGCAGTCTGTTTAGAAAAAATCCCAGCTCAAGCATTTGATTAAATATTTTAGCCTTACAATTCTATATCTGGATAGCCATAAACATATTTTGAAATTAAACCCTTGGTTTGTGGTAGAAGGTGATTTATATCTGTCACATGTCAGTAGTGGAACTTCAAGATAATTTAAGTTCTTTTTATCTCTATCTTTCGAAGTATTCACTCTCTTGAGTGCTTATTATGTTTTCCCCAGCTATTTTTGTCATGAAGAATCAGTTAATTCAGAAAAAAAGAGGTTGGGTATGCTGGAAAATGTAACAAACCTCACTGCGCCTTGTTTTACTACACAGTAAATGTCTTTCAATGAGAGATATATGAAAGCATATTTATATGAAAATAGTCCTTTAAAAAATTTTTGCTTTTACTTTTGCATTCTAAATTGGTTACATTTTTAAAAATGTCCCTTATGTTGTTACAGAAAGGAACTCAGAAATGCTCTGAAATGTTTTTGTCCAAAGTACAGCTGCAATTCTAATTTCCCATTTAGCTCATTTTTTTCTACAATCTTGTTAGCCAGTTCTTTCCTTGACAGGAGGGGGATAAATGCATTCATTAACAGTGTTTAGAAGTTGTGTAAGAGCTCACTATATAATAAAAAAATACTTATATATGGCAATTTTACTTTTTAATCTCTTAGCTGAACTATTGTGTCTTCTTGCTACTGTAGGCCCTTGCCGTTTACTTGAATAGCTCAGCACCTTCTGGCATCTGGATTTCCAGGATGACATTTTATATGCTACATGAAATATTGTCAAAAGCTCTTGCTGCGTATGAGATCCATGTAACCACAAGCAAAGCAGGCCCTGGCAGATACCAATGGTGAACTGATTCTTTGCCTCTTTCCTCTTTTCACCCTTCACTTGCAAGGAAAGTAGAATTGTCCCAGCTCTTTACTGCTTGTCAAGTCACGGTGATCTAATTGACTAGGGACTCTGAAGAAATATGATCAGTGAGGTCTTTATTGCCTTTGAATTTGCCTTTCTGTGTACCTTCTTCATACTTTTCAGAAACAAAGTAATGTATCTTGTGCATTCATCTGAGGGACAAATTAAATTTTAGCCTTTAATCTACATGCTTGAGAGTACATTATGATGTCACTAGCAGGGCTGAGGAAAAAAAAAATCAATTTTTAAGCTGGTGTTAATTATCCCTAGGCTAATATCAGTAAGAGCAGCTTCATATAACTCGATTATTAAATGTTGATTTTTAATTAAGAGGTATTTGAAATGTAATAGGAGCTTTCATCTGTGTAGAAAAGATGCTTAAAATATTTTACTTTTTACTATTTGCACTGTTCCATTTTTTAATTACTATCTTTTTTTTAAAGTGAATTTTTGCAGTATATAAAATTCAATAGATACTTCTTTGTGGCACCTTTTTAATAGTTAGTATTATAAAAGCTGGGCACTCTGACCCTAATTAACTTCATGTGTTATATTATACTATGTGAAGGGACCAACTAAATTTTCCTTGACAGTCATAATCAAAAGCCTGTTTATTTAGCAATGACTATTATAATAGAAAAAAGACAGTGAGAAAGAGAGAGACAGTATTTATAGAACAGTGTCTGTGCCTATACCACAAAGAGGTCTGTTTTCGAAGCAGAGCACAAAGAAAAAGTCTCTCAGCTCCCAGCGATGTTGATGGAAGTTCTCCAGCTATATCCCTGAACAACCCTTTGAAAACATACCCTTAATGTAGATAAAAGTATAGGCTTCTTTTTTCTTTCAGCAAAGAGGAAGTCTAGTAGGATTTGTTGTGCCCCTCCTCTCATTCTGATATACTATCTTAGGTGGGTTCAGTGAAAATTGTGCTGAGACAGATTTACACTTTTCCTAAAAAAACAATTCCTTTGGTTCATTAGCTTTTTTTTTTTTCTTTCTTAATGACAATAAGCTTGCTTTAATTCTTTCCCTGAAAAGTGTATCTACAAAAGAAAGGTGAAACTGTAACATAAACTGCTGTCATGTTTGGGGGAAGGGAAGTCACCTAGTTTGGACCTTGGAGGGTCTAAGAGCAAACACTCTAGGGCAAAAATCTTCCTGTCTTCATTGTTCACATACTGTCCTGGTTTAACAGTAGCAGTCATTTTTTTCTACTTCTTAGTAGCTGGTGCAGTGCTGTGTTTTGACTTTCGGCCTGGGGATAATACTGATAAAGCCAATGGTTTTGGTTGCTGGTCAGAATGTTTGCCCTGACCAAGGACTTTGTGAGTCTCGTGCTCTGCCAGGGAGGAGGGGAAGCCGGGAGGAAGCAGACACAGGACACCTGACCCAAACTAGCCAAAGAGGTATTCCATACCACAGCACGTCATGCCCAGGATGTAGAACGGAGAGTTCCCGGAAGGTCTGGATCACTGCTGGGTGGGGGTGAGGTACCGGTTGGTGAGCGGTTGTATTCTCTTCCTTGTTATTTCTCTTATCATTATTATTATTGGTGGTAGCAGTAGTGATTTGTGTTATACCTTAGTTACTAAACTGTTCTTATCTCAACCCATGGGAGTTGCATTCTTTCAATTCTCCTCCCCTCCCTCCAGGAGCGGAGGGAAGAAAGGTGGGGGGGAAGTAGACTGCGTGGTTCTAATTTACGGCCTGGGCTTAAACCACGACACGTACTTACAAACAAAGTTTTCAGCAGGTTGTTAAAATGAAGCAGATATGAACAGGTTGCTCTTCATAAACTGCTGGGGTAATCTGTCAATTCTTGCTTAAGGGGAAGATGAGGGCACTCACTGGGCCTGGACTCTGAGGAAATGTTGGGTCAGAAACCAAATGCATACCCAAAAAAGAAGGCTATGTTTCTTTTAAATGTTCTTTTTATTTTATTTTTTTCCCTGCTTTAGGAATGGACCAGTTCTCCATTTGAAAATAAGATTGTATGAGGAAGTTGAGACAGTGTTTCACTAATGACTCAACTTGTATTGAATATTACACTCAAGAAAGTTTTTTTATAAGTCATGTTATTATTCTTTTAATGTGTTTTATAAGGTGGTATCAAATTAACTTCTTATTGTAATAAATTTATTAAACTATATATGAACCTATATTTTGCATGTGTAAAGCAATTGGTTTAATGTTTTTGTTTTCTTTTTTGTGAGACATCTTAAAATTTCAGCTTTCCACTCCATTTTGGAGTGGAACTAACCTTCCAGTTGGCAAATTTTCCATGGAAGGTAATTCTGCTGTTTTGGCTAGTTCTACTCTGCAAGGATGGGTTTTGACTGTGCTAAAAGAGTGAAATCCTGGGATTTGCAGAATAATTGATTATCTCAACTGAAAAGTCAGAAAATGTGTAATGATTGTGAACACCAGGAAGGAAAACAGACTCAAAATGTTATTTTCTTTTAAAAAAAAAAAAAAAAGGAAAAAAAAAAGGGGAAAATTTTATGGTTTTATAAGGCTCCAGTCCGGGTGATGGCACGTGGGAAAGGTTTCTTTTTTTTTTGTCATCAGTTTGCTGATGACACTAAGCTGGGAGGAGTGGCTGACACGCCAGAAGGCTGTGCTGCCATCCAGCGGGACTTGGACAGGCTGGAGAGTTGGGCAGGGAGAAACTTGATGAAATATAACAAGGGAAAGTGTAGAGTCCTGCATCTGGGCAGGAACAACCCCAGGTTCCAGTATAGGTTGGAGAACGACCTGTTAGAGAGCAGTGTAGGGGAAAGGGACCTGGGGGTCCTAGTGGATGGCAGGATGACCATGAGCCAACACTGTGCCCTTGTGGCCAAGAAAGCCAATGGCATCCTAGGGTGTATTAGAAGGGGGGTGGTCAGTAGGTCGAGAGAGGTCCTCCTTCCCCTCTACTCTGCCCTGGTGAGACCGCATCTGGAATATTGTGTCCAGTTCTGGGCCCCTCAGTTCAAGAAGGACAGGGACCTGCTGGAGAGAGTCCAGCGCAGGGCAACTAAGATGATTAAGGGAGTGGAGCATCTCCCTTATGAGGAAAGGCTGAGGGAGCTGGGTCTCTATAGTTTGGAGAAGAGGAGACTGCGGGGGGACCTTATTAGTGTATGCAAATATATAAAGGGGGAGTGTCATGAGGATGGAGCCAGGCTCTTCTCAGTGGCAAACAATGATAGGACAAGGGGTAATGGGTATAGACTGGAACACAAGAGGTTCCACTTAAACTTGAGAAGAAACTTCTTCTCAGTGAGGGTGACGGAACACTGGAACAGGCTGCCCAGGGAGGTTGTGGAGTCTCCTTCTCTGGAGACATTCAAAACCTGCCTGGACACATTCCTATGTAACCTTATCTAGGTGTTCCTGCTCTGGCAGGAGGATTGGACTAGATGATCTTTTGAGGTCCCTTCCAATCTCTAACATACTGTGATACTGTGATACTGTGAAAAAAATGAACAGAATCATGCAATTTTAATGTTATAGAGCTTTAAAGTAGCTACATTTTTGCAAGATAAGGGTTGATGCATTCTCTTTACGTTTCATGGTTAATTAGCGCAGACTGAAATATTGCACAGGAATTGTGGTGGGGTTCTTTTATATATTCAGTTACTGCTTGGTAGAAGGAATAGAGTGACTACGTTTTCAATTTGAGTCGTAATTTACTCTAAGACAAAGACTTGTATAAGCTAAACTAAGATCAAATGTATACAAATGAATATATGATATTGTATCTCATTTACTTCTTATGTTGATATTGTATGGAGGCAGAGATCCTGACATGCAAGAACTCGAAGCTATGATAATTTAGATATAGTAGAAATCTTTATATAGCAAAGTAAATCCAGCCTGCATGCTTCTAGGATTACAGCTGATAACTAAGAAAGATTTCTTTGAAAAGGGAAGACTGTTCACAGTATTTTACATTTTTTTTAGCATTAAATAAATACCTTTCAAAGAAAAATTCTGCATTTCCCTCTTGAAAGTATGCATTTTAGTTTTCTGATTTGTAGGCATATTTTTTTCAAACAAGATATTTAGGCATTTGTGTTAAATATAGACTGTAATTAATCATTTTCTTCTAGATAACATTACTTTCATGAAAGACTGGAGACAGTTGGGTATGAAAGGCAGCCTTTATCCTGTGTGCTTTCTGTTTTCTGCTTACAGTTTACAGAAAACGGTCTGTACCTTCCACAGATCACCTCTATAACAAGAATGCTTATTAGTCAGACAGCTGTTTGTCTTTGTTTTTATTAATTTCCCCTTCATCAAAAAGAACACAGATCTACTCCTAAAAGTGCAAGCTTACATTCATTTTCTCCTAGTGGTAGGGTATTTGCCAGTCAAACTTAGGTGCAGATCATCACCCAGATGTGTCAAAATACCGAAGCTTAACTTTTTTTTTTTTTAAATTATGGAAATTGTCCTTGATGAAAAAAATATTCACTGTGTCATTTAAGAGAAAGCAATTTCTCATTATAAGCCCTGTGCTGTTTTCTATCAATTTTAAAGAGAGTTCCTTGATCATTTGCAGCGTATTTTAAAACACTATTTACAGCCATATTTTAAAGACAGTCAGAGAATTTGTCGCAAATGTTTCAAAAGTACTCTCAAAATATTTAAAGGATATAAAATAAGGATATTAAGTATTCAAACAACAAACACAAGAATACTTCAGAGCTCCAATTCCAGCTGTTGCACTGTCCAGCTATGTTCAAAACCCATAACAAGCTGAGACCTCAGTCCTTTCTTCCCCTCCCCTTCTGCCCCCCTCCCTGGCTCTTCAACTAGGCACAGCCCAGATGTACTACAAAAGATGTATATCTGACTATAAAAGATTTACATAAGGCTAAGTGGCACAGGGCTAGTGGCACACAATGTCTTTAAAAATATTCATCCTCTAAAGGCGTTAAAAGGCATTTAAAGACATTATGAAATTGACGTGTCATAGAATCATAGAGTCATAGAATAGTTAGGGTTGAAAAGGACCTTAAGATCATCAGTTTCCAACACCCCCTGCCATGGGCAGGGGCACCCCACGCTAAACAATATCACCCAAGGCTCTGTCCAACCTGGCCTTGAACACCACCAGGGATGGACCATTCATAACTTCCCTGGGCAACCCATTCCAGTTTCTCACCACCCTCACAGTAAAGAACTTCTTCCTTATATCCAATCTAAACTTTCCTGTTTCAGTTTTAACCCTTTACCCCTTGTCTAAAAACACTACAGTCCCTAATGAAGAGTCCATCCCCAGCATCCTTATAGGCCCCCTTCAGATACTGGAAGGCTGCTAGGAGGTCTCCACGCAGCCTTCTCTTCTCCAGGCTGAACAGCCCCAACTTTCTCAGCCTGTCTTCATACGGGAGGTGCTCCAGTCCCCTGATCATCCTCATGGCCCTCCTCTGGACTTGTTCCAACAGCTCCATGTCCTTTTTGTGTTGAGGACACCAGAACTGTACACAATACTCCAAGTGAGGTCTCACGAGAGCAGAGTAGAGGGGCAGGATCACCTCCTTCGACCTGCTGGTCACGCTGCTCTTGATGCAGCCCAGGATACAGTTGGCTTTCTGGGCTGCGAACACACATTGCCAGCTCCTGTTAAGTTTCTCTTCGACCAATACCCCGAACTCCTTCTCTGCAGGGCTTCTCTGAGTCTCTTCTCTGCCCAACCTGTAGCTGTGCCTGGGATTGCTCCAACTCAGGTGTAGGACCTTGCACTTGGCATGGTTAAACTTCATCAGGTTGGCATCACAAGCCTGTCGAGGTCCCTCTGGATGGCATTCCTTCCCTCCAGCGTGTCAACTGACCCACACAGCTTGGTGTCATCAGCAAACTTGCTGAGGGTGCGCTCAATCCCACTGTCCATGTCCCCGACAAAGATGTTGAACAAGACCGGTCCCAACACCGATCCCTGAGGGACACCAGTCATTGCTAGTCTCCAGCTGGACATTGAGCCATTGACCACAACTAGTGGTGTCCTATTGTCCTTTGTGTCCTACTGTCCTAGTGGACCGTAAGTATTTACTCATGATAAGGAGAGATAGTGGATCAAAAACAATCTCAAAAGCAGTTTAGGTCATGGCAAACTGGAACTCACGTGAATTCCTAAAAATCCCTAATTCTTCAGGAAGTCTCACTGCAGGTAGACCACAGACTTTACAGAAACAACTAAACATATGCAGTTGTACTTTAATATATTTTCTTCTATGTACTTTCTGAATTGCAAAGTGATGATGAGGATAATTGTCAGAAAGAATCAGTAAATCCTTGGCAAAATCGCTGGCAAATGGCAAATTTCTAATACTCTCACACTTCAACTCAGGGACACAGAGTCCCTATAGTTATACGCTGTCTCTCAGACTAACCTGCAAATGATGCAGGGATAGTCAAGGGACTGGAATATCTTTCATACAAGGAGAGGCTGAGAGACCTTGGACTGTTCAGCCTGGAAAACAGAAGGCTAAGGGGGATCTTATTACTGTGTATACATATCTGGTGGAAATGAATGCAGCAGGGTGAGTCAAAATTCCTTAGTAGTACTCAGTGAACAGACAGGAGGCAATGGGTACAAGTTGAAACACACGAAATTCCACACCTAAACTATGAGCATAGCCAACCACAAGAACAGGTTGTCCAGAGAGGTGTTCATCCATGGAGGTATTCAAAACTCAATGACAAGATCCTGGACAACCTGCTTTATCTGACCCTGTCTGGATCCCTTCCAATGCCAGTGATTCTGTGAGTCTGTATATTGCAGTTCATGAACTTACGAGTGAAATCCTGGCCCTAGTGGTGAAAATAGAATCTTTTTTTGGCATTAACTTAGAATTATAGTATCATAGAATAGTTAGGGTTGGAAAGAACCTTAAGATCACCTAGTTACAACAGCTCTCATCTAGGACTTCAAGCATTTTATCCACTATGCTAGCTTTTCAGTACTTTTTGCAAAGAGAAATGCATTCTGTAAGTTTATTTTCACATCTGTTCTCTGGTAAACAATGATGTATCAGCTTGGCTGACTGAAGCAGTTAGCTTGATATTTATGGCCTTTATCTTTAAGTGCGCTGCATCTAGTCTTTGTGGAAATATGCTCATTTTTCTTTGACAGAAAACTTATGTCTGTTGTTTTGATTGGCTTTGCTTTATCAAAATCTATTATCTTCATGGAAACTAAGCATACTGCCTGAATAAGATAAAAAAATCCAAACAACCCTTGGTTTCAATTCATTGACATTTCTACCCCTTTTTTTTTCTTGAATATCCATTGAGAAATATACTGAACTTTTAAATTTCAACCTGTACATAAATATTAACATTCTAAACCTTCTAGCACCAGGAACTGTGACAGTCTATTTTGCGCATCTTCAATGCTACAAAAGGTCACCTGGAATAATAATGCACTCATCACCTAATAAGAGAACACTGTGTTTTCTTAAAGCTTGTGGAAACTTCAGGTCAATGACTGACAGAATGAGGCTACGAACCATGCCTTCTCAATACACATCTAACCACAGCCAGAACCTGACTGCAATCACTAGCAATCACAAACTGTAACACCTGCAATCTTACCAGGTAACAGAAATCACACACACACACACACTCACAAAAAGATTCTCACCATCCCTGCATATAAATGTGAAACGAGAAATCATGCAACTCTTCTGTGTTCTGATTGTTACAGGAAGAGTGCCGATTTCCTCCCACTCGACTTGCTAGCCCAGCCTTTATTACACTGCTTTTCAGTTCATTCTGTTAATATAAAAGAGAGGCAGAAGGTGCAAATGAAACCCACTATTTTTACGTAAGCAAATGTGTCTGGACCTAAACTGTTGATTCTACCTCAAGAAATGGGTTGTCCTTTCCCTTGAGGCTGAAATTAGTGACTCTGTTCATTTATAACCTAAATACTTCTCACTTAATTGGTCATCTCCACTTCAGGAACCTGGGTTTATTTTGTTATCTAGCATTTTCCTGGTTTTCTCCCTCTTTTTAATATCTCACTTGGATATTTAATGCTGAACATTAAGAAGCCACTAGGACACATATATGTGAATTAATAGAACACCATTGTTTGAAGAGGACAAAGTCTGTCACCTATTATTTTGGGTTTTATTTAATAAAATGTAATATGATTTTCTCAGCATAAATAAATTATCTCTATTTTCCTCAGTTTCTGTGTTATAATCAACCTCCTTCGCAATTTTGTGCAGATACAAATTTCTAAATTATCCAGCTTATTTGGATAATGGGAGTCAATTAAATTTGTACTACGGGGGTTCTTGTCTTCATGCAGCTCTATTTCCCATAGGATTTTTTTTTCTAAACCAATTTTTTAAATAAATACAGCAGACCTTGCAAAATCAAAAGGAGTCTTTGTACAGAGTACCATCACTCAACTCACTAGAAACCTTATAAGCAGTTTCTTAACTCTAAATTACAGTGGGGGTCTTGTCAGTATTTCAAATTTCTGAAGAATATTTCACTTGAAACTTTGTCTTACCTCATAGATATACAAATCTAGGCTTTTATATTAAGGACAAATGGTACAGGTAAAGAAACATGCAGTTGCAAAAGGCTATATGGAAATGAGCAGAATCATTATGAATGACAATGTAATACATGCAGTGTGGTCCCTATCTGAAATGACAAAGTTATAAAAGTTGAAATAGTGCTTTTTTTTCCCTTCAGCGCTGTTTACAAACAGATTTCAGAACTGTATCAGCTTACATAAAAAAAGAAAAAAATAGTACTAAGTTACAGTGAATGTGAGTAATGACAATACAACGTTTCATAAATTTCAACTCTGTTATTTCTTAACTTACATAGAAATACAAAGGAAGGAGTTGTTACACAAGCAAAATTGGTGAGAAGTTCAAGAACCCTGGTAAAGCATCTGTTGTTCATCTGCTTGGTCCTCTCTATTTTGTGCTCACTTGGTATTACACTGACTAATAGAGCAAAGAACAGTATCTCTTAAAAAATGAAAAATTTGAACTGATGATGAGTCATTACTCAAATTGATGTAATGAAATAAAGAGCCAACAATTAAGCTGAATCAAAGGCTGAGTGTACAGATTGTTGAGATTTTTCTGAGGCTCTTGTGCACAAAGTATTTACCAAGCTAAATCACAGATCTGTTGAAGTCAATGGGAGTTTATAAAATGTCCACTAGCTTCCTCAAATAGTAAGAACAGGAAAATTATATGAAATCTAAGTATGTTTTAAAAGTAGAATATAAGAAATAGGCTTCTAAGAAGTAAAAGAATTAACCCAAATTCTTGCTATTATAAAGCTGCTTTCTTTCCTCTGTTGTTTATACCATGTTCTTGTAACATCTATGTTGCTGGGATGCTTTTTTATATTTGTCAGTTACTCAGGTTTTCTATGTTGTGTTTCAGTTTTCCTTTCACGATTGGACACTACATCTACCCCATCAAAATTATTTCTTTTATTGATTATTCTAATTATATCATAGGACACATGTATTTATTCTACTAAGAATATCTGCAAATAAAGGTTTTGTATTGCCTAGAACCATAGATTTTGCTCAGCTATAGGCATTAATCACAGTTACATGTTTTTATTGATGAATTCTCCTCCATTTTACAGTTAAAAACAAATGGATATTGGTTTGGGGATTTGCTTCTCTAAAAAACAATAAGTTTAAAAATACTGTGCAGCTGCAAGACCAAGCTTAAACATTAGTTGGATGGCAGTTATTTTTCAAATCAAATACATTATTGAATCTTTATAAGTAAATGATGAATACAAGTTTCCATAATTAATTTTTTCTCCTTTGTTAATTTTTTGTCTTATTATTTTCATAATTATGGGTTACACAACAATGTATTCCAGGTAGAAAAAATTCTTTAAATGCTCATCACAAATTATAGCTTATTCAAATAAGTTAATTTATTGCAACTGCACGAAGGGATTTTATTAAATATTAATTTTCTTCTATCTGCACTGATATTAGTAATTTAAGTTTGGCTATAGTGTAATCAATTACAGTGAAACACGCTGTGAGAAAGTGAGCCTAGCACATTAATTTAATCTATTTTAGCTACTCCTGCTGTCTCCAAAATCATTTCTATGGTTACAAGGCATTTGTCAAAGATTTCCAAAAGAAAACATCCTGTGTTGCTGATTCTCCTCTAAATAAGGCTAGCATTTTATTATTCTCTCTTGAAACACCTAGTTTGGGATTTCTTTATCTCTCCACATTTCTCACTTTGTAGAAAAGAATTAAACCACTGTCATCAATTGACATTTTCTATACACAAAATACATGGTAGCTGCTTGTAAAACAGATACAAGAAACATGCAAATGTTCATAAGTAATAGAAGAACTCGATGTGTCTCATCTGAGATATCAAAGTACTCATATTCTTTTCACCTTTTCAGGATATGAGCTGACAGATTTCACCATGGGTTTTAGAACTGTAAGAGTTCTAGGCTTAGATGACTATAACTTGGTGCCTGTAATACCAGGAAGGGATAAAGGGCTGGAACTGTAATCTCTTACTATGAATGCATACCAGCTTTGATACTGCATTTGATACAGCTCATGTGTGATCCCAAGTGGCAGAAACTCGGAATAGGAAGAGTTATCCTTTTGACAGTTGAATGCCATTGGCATCAGCCTTATATAAATTGTGTTTGTGTGAAATGCGTTCTTTTCAGTCATCATTTGAGAGAAAATAATACAAGCTGCTCTGAGACTCCAATACGAAATATCACCAGTAGCCTAAAAAATAGGCCATGACTACTGTCCACTTTAATTTTGCATAAATTTGCACTGCTGCCCAAAGGGGCAACCTCTGACTCTTCCATTTGCTTTCTCCCTTGTGCCAGAACAAGGGTTCATGAGTCAGAATAGCAAGCTGGCTCTAATTTCCTATTTTGTGTTAGAAGTCACATAAAAAAGTCATATAGTAGTCACTCTAATTGAGATCCAGACTGGAATGTTACTCTTTTGTCTTTTATTTACAGAAAGATCAAAACTCCATCCTCCAATTAGGCTCTTGGTTACCAGTTTAACACAAAATAAATATTTTTTTTTTTCTGTGAAGAAATGATGACATCTTTTCAAGTTTTGTTTCTTTGTTTACTTGTTTGTTTGTGGTTTTTTTGTTTGTTTGCCACAGGGATGTGGCGGCACTGTTACTTACTTATGTGATGGCACAAGCTAGTTCAGAAGGTACCTGTGATCCACCTAGTCCATCCCCTGCTCAAAGCAGGTCTAACTTCATAGTTCACTTGGATTGCTGAAGGCTGTGCCCAATTGAATTACAAAAAACTTCAAGGGTTAAGATTTTTCATGGCCTTTCTGGGCTTCTCTCCTAGTCCTTAACTGCTTCCATAGTGTTTATTTACTTATCTAGTTAAAATTTGTCTTTTGCAACTGATGTCTGAAGTCTGTTCCTTTCTCTTTATAGTAGCTCATTAGGTAGTTGAAAATAGCAATTCGATCCTCCCCTGCCTAGTCACCTCTCCTCTGCACTAAACAGATCCATTTCCCTTTTCCTCTTCTCATTTACCACATGCTCCAATCCTCTTACCATCTCAGCAGTATGGTACTAATGAGTATATCACTGAAAAAGTAAAGATGATCGAAGAAGACAGAGGAAACTAAAAAAAATAAGCAAAGGGATCAAAGTAGTGCTAGACACGTTTCTAGTTGGAATGAAGGAAGAACTGTTAATGTAATATTTTTCTGCAAAAAGAAGTTCGGCCACTTCAAATCTTTCTCTGAAGACAATCAGCCATGAAGAACTTACTTAGGCATTAACTCCCAGACTTTAGGCAGCAGGCTCTTTCTCTTTTACAGAAGCTTGTTCAATCTCTAATTTTAGTATAAAGAGCTCACCATTGTCTCCAGAACATTTATATGGAGATCAGATTCTTTGAAAGATTATGAACTAGGCTAAGGCCTTTCTTAATCTTGTGATTCTACATTATAGTCACTGTAGTTTAAAATAGAAGATCTAGATTTTTCTTTTCTACTTCTATAATTGATTAATATTCTTAATATTCTTATATTTATTAATATTCTTTAATACACTTAAATTTTAAATACACAATTTACTGAAAGGAAGCAGTGAAAAAAAAAAGAAGTTGGTGGGAAAAACAAGTCCCTTACAAGATAAAAAAGTTTCTTTTCACTGTGCAAATTCTGACTTTAATAATAAAGTAAAAAACAAACACAGCCTTTCCAACTCTTTGTCTCATGAAACCAAATATACTTTCTAAGTATTAACTGCCCTATTCCTTAGATTGCTGTTTGTGCTAGAGATGAAAACGCAAATGAAATTTTTAATGTAAATTAATTTTTTCTTTGCATTATGTACACAGAACCATGGCTCTTTTTAGAGGTCAGGTGATGGCAAGCCTATGAATAACACCCAAAAGATGACAAGAATTTAACCCTAGGGTCGTGGTTTAAGCCCAGCTGGCAACCCAGAACCACCCAGCCGCTCACTCACTCCCCTCTTCCTCCTCCCGCTCCCAGAGGGATGGGGAGGAGAATCGAAAGAATGTAACTCCCACGGGTTGAGATAAGAACAGTCCAGTAACTAAGGTATAACACAAACCACTACTGCTACCACCAATAATAATAATGATGAGGCAAATAACAAGGGAAGAGAACACAACTTCTCACCACCTGCCGACCGATACCTAGCCCGACCCGAGCAGTGATCTAGCCCTTCTGGGTAACTGCCCCCCAGTTTATATACTGGGCATGACGTGCTGTGGTATGGAATACCTCTTTGGCTAGTTTGGGTCAGGTGTCCCGTCTCTGCTTCTCCGCCTCCCTGGCAGAGCATGAGACTCAGAAAGTCCTTGGTCAGAGTAAACATGACTTAGCAGCAGCTAAAAACATCGGTGTTATCAGCACTGTTCCCAGGCTGAAAGTCGAAACCACAGCACTGCACCAGATACTAAGAAGGAGAAAAATGACTGCTACTGCTGAACCCAGAACACCTAGTATTAAAAAGAGCAGAGAAAATTGGAACACATTTATAAAGCGAGGGCTTAGCTGCTGTATTTATTTTTCTTAAATGCGTGGAATATGGAAATGGACATTAATTCATGAAAGGAACCTTGCAATAATGAAAGTATCAGCTTCACTGAATGTAAAATTTTTTGAAAATTTAAAGAGTAATGCTTACCAGTTCTAGGTGAATGCATATGTTCCTCAGACATGGTAAGCCATGATTTACTGTTCAACTGTGCTGTATTAAGCCAAATGATGAAGATATTGTTAAAAGAGGATAAAGATCACCATTCTGTCACTGCAATATTAGCAGCAGACACTGTAGAACACATCGTCTTGGGCATACTTACGTTCTGTGAATTGCCAGTTTAATTTTAGTGGCAATTTCCCAGGGGATTTGTTATAATGAAGAGTTTCTCTAGATGCAAATGTTCAAAAACCTATCCAGTATAGCCAGTCACACTGAACACTTGGCCACAGTCCATTGATCACAAATGAGATTATTTCTTTCCTTCTGGTCACTGGCAGTGAAATGCAAGCAGAATGGCAAGGAAGGCCACTGCCTCTACCAGCTCCCAGGTGCTGGACCACAGACTCTGGGGCTACTAGTCCTCAGCTACACCAGTTTTTGAGAGCTTTTTCCACTAGTCCAAATAAGGTATCAAATTGCTACATTGATTAATCTAAGAAATATCAAGAGTTCCTCAAAAGATCCTAGCAAAATATATCTTTTTTCAGTCAGGATGATATCCTGAAAGATGTAATTTTCTGTCAGTTTGCTGTAAAAGGTTCTGCATCTTTTTCACCCACAAATGCAAAAATTCACTTATGGTACTTGACCTGAATGCAGCTAGGAATCTTGATTTAGGATTTTTAATTGCTTTATGATTCAAACTCAATATAAAAACACAGCGAAAGCAAGGGTGAGGTGTTTTTTTTTTGCTTTTTCTCTGGCATTTATATACTGTGAGAAATAAACAGCTGGGGTAAGCAGCAGGCTTTTCAATATGTTTTATTTATTTATACACAGAACTTTAAGCATATGTCATATTGATGCCATTTACATCATAATATGTGTTGTTCCCTATAGCTGTGCAGATTCATCAAAAATTGTCTGAATATCTACTGAATGTTAAGGCAGGAACAGCTTACCAAACTTTTTTTCCATCTGGTTCTTATCCTGCAGGCTCAGCTTTTCTGCAAAAAAGCACTCAGTGAAGGAAATGTATGTTTTAAAATGTAATAGTCTGCCTCTGAAAGAAAGTGGTTCCTTTTCTCAGTCCAAAGAAGAAATAGACATGAAAATTTAGTTTGTTCAATCCATGAGAACAAAAATGATAGAAAGAAAACATCGGCAGGAAGAACTAAGAGGATTACATCTAGGTTAAATTAAATACCTTAGAAAATGTGGTTTTGTAAAACACTTTGTGCAACAAATACAGCTTTTCAGTTGTACAGTTCTCTTTTAGATTTAGATATATATATTCAACATTTCTTTTTACAGTTATGTTCTTTAGTTTTATCTCTCTGACAAGTTAAGACTTTGCCCTTCATTATGTGGTATCTAAGACAATGGGGCTACTAAAGCCTGCAGCTGTGTGGCCACAGCCTGAGAATTAATATCAAGAAATATTATACAGGGCTTCTACTGGCCTATAGGATTGCAGTTAGTCCATGCATGCTTCACTTAGGGGTCCCAGGGCTGTGAGCTGCACTAGGGAGACTATGTGCTGTTGGAAAACTCCATCAACCAGTCCAAATTAGAATAAACAAGTACTGATTTCTCTGATCTTTGACATTGTTGCAGTTTCAATAAAAATTGTACAAGATGAAAAAAAGAACTCCCTCTGCATTAACAACTAAGATGTTTTCTCTTGAGTAGTAGACATACTTGAAATGTTCTTTACATAGCAGCATAATACTAAGTGCCATTTTCTATCTTGCATAAGGCACCATAACAGTCAGTCCACTTACTACTGCAAAGCATGAGATGACAATATTCAGAAAAATGGAGCCAGTGAATAGTACTGTAACCATGGCAGCAATTGTCTGGTATCTCACACATGCAGTATAGAATGAGAAGACACATACCTTTGCACTCAGAGGCATACACTGTCCAAACACCAGTGACTCACCTTCTTTTTTTCCAGCACACAGAAGAGTGATAGGTACCTTCTGTTACCTTCTGTTAAGAAAAGTATGACAAGTTGGAAATACAGCAGGTGAAATGGAAACATAGATAAGATAGAATCTTCCCTTTATTCCTAGTAGTTAAACTCTATTTATTTCCTGGCAATGTGAAGATTTTCAAGACTGAAGATAGCATAAACACTTTTTATCCTATGTAGCCTGGAATCATGAATCTTGTTAAGAAACAAGTCATCTCAATATAAGTTAGTTTTGCAATACGTCCACCATCTAAGCTGTAAAATAATCAGTGTTTAATAAAAGATTTTTCTTAACACACTTTTAGAAAGCATACAAATGATGCCATATGCCTTTAGTTCTAGTAACATCTTGATTTCTGAATTTGTGACCCAGTTTTCTGTCCTCCAGAAGCAATTTCAAGAGTGTCTACTTTTTATACTAGTCACGCACTGACCCACTGGTGATTCTAACTTAAAAAAAAAAAAAAAAAAAAAAAAAAAAAAGAAAAGAAAAGGAAACTACAGAACAAAAAAATTAGTTACAATTTCATGGTTGGCACCTGAAGTTTGGCACCTTGGACAATGGTATCCAGAGTTATGTGCTTAGCTCATTAAACATTCCCAAGCTCAGTGGAAATGCTGAAAATAAACATGACATTTTATCCTTGGCAAGACAGATAATAAGCTGGAAAAATTCTTTTTTAGCATTCAAAAATCATTCTTCGTTCTCTACCTCATGTTTATTTCTGTAAATAATAAAAAGAAAGAACTTTTGTTTCAAAATCCACCTGTATTTTGTTACTACGTGGTAAAATACTGAACAAAAAGCCATCAACTAGAGTCCTTGAGCTTACTCATAGTCCTATAATGATGTAGTTGAGTGGAATTCTTTCACTGATGCAAAAGAGTCCATAAATGCAGACATAATATAAAAATATAGTATGCTATAATTCAGTGTCATCATCAAGAAATTATAATGAAATTGGTTTGTCTAATGAAAACTGGATGGTATGTGTCCCATTTAATAGAAACCAGAAGATAGTATTGGATCCAGTAAAGCTGGAGAAGTGTGCAAAATGCTGGCATGCGAATTTTTCTGTTTGTAAATGCAAGAAAGCATCTAGTGAGGAGAAAAAAAATTGACATTCACATATCGAATATGAAATAGATCAAAAATGTACTTCTGTAGATTGCTCAGCAAAAATACTTTCTCACTCTGCAGTTCTAGAAACGAACCACAGAAGGATTAATGAAGACTAAATAAAACCTAAAATGAAGGATAAACAAATGAATATGCCTGAATAAATTTTGCACAATATAGACCTTAAAAAACAACAGCATATTCCCACTTGTAATACTGTGCTTTGATATGGACTTTAAAAGATATATATTTGAATGTAAATTAACAAGATTGCATCAGAAGTATAATGACATACAAAAATTTAGTATGAATACTCTTACTAATTTTACTTGAAACAAGACAAGGAAGACAGGCAAAAATTAGACATTCTTAGAATATAAATGCAATCTTGCCACCAGAAAATAGAAATAATAAAACCTTTCAGTTAAGCTTATATAGTCATGCCCTTCGCAGGGGCGTTGAAACTATGTGATTTCTAAGGTCCCTTCCAACCCAAACCACTCTATGATTCTACGATTTTATGATCCTATGGTCCTTCAGAATGTGTTTTAAAAAATGTGTCTCTGTGGCATATGCTTATTTTGTGAACCTTTTTGCCACAAAATTTCATTAGACCAACAAAATTTAGTAGTATACCGGTATCAGTGTACCACTGAAACACATGATAAGGATTTATGAAAATTTCCATAGTTATGTCAAACTGACTGAAATATAAATTCCCTGAATTCCTATGATTCAGAATGTATCTTGTCTTCTGATTGTCAGAGAAGAAACTTTAGCTAAGCATTAAGTTCAGCTATAGCTGCCTATTGTGAAATTTTCTCTTGTGCCTTTCTCAGAAGTAAGTCCTACTGTCCGTAAAAAGAGACAGAGCAATGAAAGAGCACACTCCAAATGGTAATTGCTTTGTGTCTTCTTTATATTTTTTTTTAGGTAATGTGAGATATGCCTATTCAAACTTAATTTTTAATTTAAAAATGCACTCTTGGTGACATCCAGATGCTAAATAAAATTAGCTAAATCTTGTTCTTTTGTGCATTTAGGCAAAACAAGAATCAAGATAAAATAGAAATTAACTGACTTGATTTTTCAGCTGTTAATTTCACTTTACTTTTATTTAAAAACTTTACAACTGCCTTACACAAAAATGAAAGATCTCCCTTCTGGTCTGGAAAAAAAACCCCAACAAATTATGACTTTTAAGTTGCCAGAAAAATCTGACATTTAATATGTTGCTTTGTGCCCGGGAATGCCACTGCTCTGTACAGTGCGTACAACCACATGCATTGCAGGGCTAGATGAATGGAGGACAGAGAGGGCTACACATTTATTCTTCTGAACCTTCTTACAGCCACTTCATTGAGAAGGAAGATAACAGGGCAGGGCAACAAGTATGTACTAAATTTGTTTGCCATTTCTCATTGCACACTTAGTCACAATGTAGGATAAGCGCCATAGGGGATATTACTAGAGGTGAGCAAGGAACTTCTTAAGTACTTGCCATAAGGGCATTTAGATATCCATGCAGCTTTTTTTTACTTCCTATTAGTCCCTAAACAAAACCGTTCCTTCTTTAGTGAAAAATATTTGCTCTGGCCAAGCTGCCTCTAGGGATTCTATAGGAATGATTTAACAATAGCCAGACAGCAAATAAGCTTTGTCAGAGGCATGAAAATTAAATGTAATCATACCTTGATTTAGTTGGTAGAATTTTAATGAGGGACTCCATACAAATCTCAGAGGTACATCACTGCTTTAATTGTTTAAATGTAATTATTATTTGTGATATGAAACAGATGTTTTTCTTGGTAACCTCATCTACTTGAATATCACTTTGAAACATATGCTGAATGACCACCTTGCAGTTAGGTCAAAGGATTAAGAAGACAGACAGATGGTTGTTAAATCTAAATGAATGCTGCTAGGTGGTTTTTTTAAAACATATTTAGTAACACTTATAGTTTTTGCTTATTATTGTATTTCAAATTCTGACTGATAGCCTGTTGGTGTTAATGGATTTTCAGTGCACCAGGAGTGGGTTAACATTGATTTCTCTGTAGTAGCTCCTGTTTGATAGGAAATTTTTTTTCTTTTTTCCATCAGACTCTTGAAATGGTGGTGGGAGAGAACAGGCCTAAGAAAAGTGAGCATATATATACATTGTTTTATAAAGGTAAAGAGCAAAGTTCATCTCCATAAGCATGTGAGTAATAAGCATTCCTTTTTTAGTAACATAAAAGCTTATAATTCACACATGAGTTGTAGAGCTATCACTTCTACAGGTTGAAACAATCATGATTCAGACTCTCTGCAAGATCGTGAGGTTGAACTCAAAATTAGGAAGCTTAATTTTTTTTTTTTCAAATATTTGTCAAGGTATTTTGGTGTTGGAGGCTTTAGGGGGGTTTCACTGGTGGTATTTATTTATTTTTTATGGAGACATTAATTTTATGGAGACTTTCAATCTGAAACTCATCCTTAAGTATCCCATCAGCACTGTTTTCATTCAAACTTACTTTGCTCTTTCTTAACCTGTGAACCTGTGAACCTACTGCTTTTATATTTCTTTCAGCATTGTCCATTGTTATTTATGACTGGAAGGGCTATTGAAGTTTCCTGAACACATATCTTTGTCCACGTAGATTTTGAGAACTCTCTAACTGGATCTGGCATTTCCAAACATGCAGCTGAGAAATGCACAGCAACTCCAGACAACCTGTAACTTCTCTGGAAATGACAAATATGAATCTTATGTAATTACCTATTTTTCAAGCAATGTACAGTTGCTCTGTACATTTCCATTATGATCAGCTTTTCCTAAACAAAGCATTCGAGCTGTCTTTCATGAATAGGATCTACAGGCATGTGAGTCCAAGTGAATCAGAATTTACAGAACCTACACACCACTGCATAAGTACACCTATATCTGCTGAGGTATTACCAAACAGATATATTTTTGCATTCTCCCTGCCTCCACTATAAAGACATTGGAAAAAGAAACCATTGAATATAACCCAGTAACGCTTTTTTTGATAAAAGTAGACAAATGAAGTTGTTATACTGGATTTCTTGAAATCAGTTTCCCTTCGTTTCTGATCTACTAATAACACAGTTTTATCCTAATATGTAAGTAGAAGACTGAACTTGTGGAACAGAAATTGTCTCGTTAATCAAAGCCATGGTTTAATATGATTTAGGACAGTGAAATAATACTTCTCAGTGCAGCTTGATTGCTGGTACTGACATCACCACTTTTATTACTTTCACTGCTTTGGAAACCAATTGACATTCAGTTCAGAAATAACTCTTGTTTGCGCAGCCAAACTGACTTCTATGCTCTCCCTGTGAGCTGACAGCTGGCTTGCAACAGATGATGATGAGTAATCAGCTGATCATGGCTGAAAACAGAACCATGCACCTGGAACTATGTTAAATTCACATTTCTGTTACATTTGGAATAGTTACAGAGGCCTCAAGACTTGATATAATATCATCATATCTCTGGTCAATATTAGCTTTTGCAAATTCAGTTATTTCCAACTGAATTTGCATAGCTGAGTTTACCTGTGCATATTTGGGAAACTCTTCTCTAGTTCTGAAATTGGAAGCATTCACACTGTTTTACATTTTACATCCATGGGGGTTTTGTGTCCAGAAAATATTTCATCATACTGAAGTAAAAAAGAGATAGTTATTATCAGAAATTAATGTCTCTACATTAAAATAAGAAAGCCTCCCATATGTTTGGTTCACCAACCCAAACTTTTGCTTTCAGGATTTTTTTTATCCTCTCTCACCAGGTCCTCCATATCTATAAATCTTTGTGATATTGGCACAAATGTTTATGTCTTAACCACTGAAGTGCTTGTGTTGAATATTTTTTTTCTAAGGGTTGCACATGTGTAAAATGGGGAAATGAAATATTAGCTGATTTTGTTTGTTGACATATCGATTAACAAATGGAATAACAAGATTTTAATTTTGTGATACTGTTGCTGAATTTCAGTGGTTTGATTGTTGTTGCTTCTGCCTAGTCATATATTTAGGAGAAGTAACGAATATCCATAATTAGATAGCTGAAGAACATCAACATATATGCCTCACTATGTGATATATACACCAACAAAGATCTTTGGATTTGTTTGAAGTGTAGGCAGAAGAAGCCTACAAAAAAGGAATTTTGTGATATTTGTTTATACAAGGAGATTATTACTGAGGGAACTGCTAACTGACATTACTGATATTACACTATTCATATGGTATTATTATGGGTTATTATAGTATATATGCTACCAGGGACCTATGTATAATCTCCCTTGGTAAACAAGCAGTAGGCATGTCTCTTTGAGAATGAAGGAGTCCCTAGAAATTCTAACTGGATGTTACACCCAGTTGTACCTTGCAACAGATATTTATCAGGAAATAAAAGTCTTATGGAAAGCTTTGCTCTGAGGGGAGAGACACATGGCTGCTGGTGAAAAAATTAATTTTTCATATTTTAAATTGTCAGATAAGATATCTGTGTTTTAATGGACTTGGGGAAAAAAAAACCCAACGAACCAAACCAAACAAAACCTGAAGCGATCTGTGACAGCAGCTATGTTTGATTTTCAGTTGTTCCCAGTGGTGTTATGCCCCTTTTAGAAGAGTGGAATTTGTGGCCCAATTTGACAATGTGTAAGAATACCTGATGGATGGGAGTAAAGAATAAGAAGCCAGACTCATCTCAGTGGCATTCAGTGACAGTAAAAGGGACAATAGGCACAAACTGAAATACAAGAAATTCCTTTAAACATGAGAAAAAGGTTTTCAGTAGGAGAGTGGTCAAGCAGTGGTTATCCAGAGAGGCCATAGATTCTCCATTTTTGGAGACATTCAAAAGCCAACTGGACCCGATCCTGAACAGCCTGCTGGATTAGATAATCTGCAGAAGTCCCTGACAACCTCATCACTGACTCTGCAGCTGTTGCAGAAGGACCTCCGTGTTGGAGGAAATTGCATTTTTTTCTGGGAAACAGGCAGGCTTCTCCAAGAAGAGGAGTTTGTAGGGACTGTAGGATGTCGAGAGTAGAAGACATGAGACAGAGAAAGGTCAGCACCTCACACTGGTCCTGTGAAAGAGAAGGGAGAGGTAGTCTGTAACTGGGCCTCAAGGACAAAGGAGAGAAAACTTCCTAAAGTGCAAATATTGGTATTCTGACCTTGGTTTGGTTGTTACAGATAAACTTACACACTACAGATTTCACCTTCATGACCTCATCACAGAGATGACTTTTTAGAGTTGCTCACTTTCCAATTTATATAATCATATATTTAAATTCTGTCTGCTGGTGCACCAGCTACATTATGAAGTCTAATCAACTCTTCAGACACATGCATATAATCAACCATGCATCACAAATACAAAACCACTTACTTTCTGTTCATGACCATTTCATCTGCTGTTGCTTTATCTATTATCATTGTGTGTCATATCCAGATGTTTTCTCAGAAAAAAACCCATAAGACTTTATTAAAAGATTTACATCATATCAATAAGGAAAACCAGATGTGTGAGTTCTCTTAACTCTTTTCAGTCACTTTGAAATACCAGGATGTGTTTTGCATGCAAATGAAGAATCTGAAAAATGTTTCAATCAACTTCTATAATCAAGGGTATATTTTCTGCTTGTTCAATGTAATGGCCTCACAGTGATAGCATAATAATAATATTATTATTATATAACAGATAACATACTGCCCCTACCTTCATTAGAGTATTCCTGTTTTCTTTGTTTTGAACTAAGTTAAAATTTAGCATGTAATCTGCATAGACTGTAGCATTTTGAAGAATATCAATCACTTTGTAGTGACAATGAAGATATTTGCTCTCCCTGAAGTGAAAACTTCCTCTGTGTACTTAGTGGAAAGTAGATTGCACTTAAGAGCTGAACAGAGGAAACAAACTGTGCCATTACTACCTCTACAGTATAGAGAATCATTGAAATACATCATGCCAGGATGAGCAGGAAAAGAAAAATAGTCTTGTTTTCCAAAGATGTGTTAGGGCAAGAGCCTTACAGCTGATGACAGATCTCAGAAATAGCAATCTTACAAGAAACCAGCGCTACATCGTTGCTGTGAGCAGTAGCAGAGGGGGCTTAGTGCTGGAGCAACCTGAGATTGATTCCAAAGTATAGCATCTCTCTTCTAAAACAAATACACTTTAGCTGAGTTTGTTACTGCTTGGTGAATAAGAATAGTACAAGATTGCAGAATTAAAATGCATACACAAAAAATACATGTTAAAAAAAAAAAAGCTAAAAGCATTTAACAACTGTTTTGGTTTGATATAACCACTATATGCCTTCAGCACAGAATGTGGCAGAATGCTATATATATTAGTTTGGACATCAGTTTCCTCACATTTTTCTTCATCAGAGAACCAGGATGTTTCTCCAAGATTTTATGCAGAGAGTTGGTCAATAATATTGCCATAAGAAAACTTACAGTAGATGGCTCTGTGTTCTCCAAAAAATGATGGGATTCAACTCACAGTCTTTTGAAGAAGAGTTAAAGTATCATGAGATCATTTTGCCAAACTTTTTTACTCAGGCCCTTCTTTTTCTTTCTTAAGACTTACAAGGAAAAGTGGTGAAAGTTGCAACGAAGATGCAAAGAAGTAAAGAAAAGATGTGCCCTTACAGAAAAATAACTATGCCAGCAGAAAAGAGAAAGAGAAGGATGTCAAGCATCTGGGGCTGTCAAAAGACTAAGGAAAACAAATTGTAAGTTCACAGGGGGATTCTCCTTACTGCTATTACAACCTAGGGTATCAACTTTACTTTCAATGTAGTATCCAGTATCAATCTATTTTCCTCTCCCAATAACAGGTCTCCTGCCTGCCCAAGTCAGGACTGTTAGTTCACCTTTGAAATATTGCTCCTCATCTATTTTTTTTTTTTTTCAAAATAAATTTCCAGAACTCTCTTTTCCCTTTAAAATTCTCAGCCCTGATCCTGCTCTTATTTTCTCCAGCATCTTCTCTGCTTGAGACACTTGTGCCTTCTTTAAAGCTTCCAGCATTACAATATAATGTCTGTTTAAAAAACTGCTTTAACTTTATTTATTTTATTTTATTTTATTTTATTTTATTTTATTTTATTTATTTTATTTCTGCAGTTAGGCTGCAAAGAAAGAATGAACCTGGCAAGTGTAAAAAGAGTAGAGATAGAGCAGAACCCAGAAGTTTGTTGGTTTTTTTCTTTTTTTGTTTTTTTAATGTGATTTTTTCTTAAAGTTAATTTAACAGAGTCTGAATTACTTAAGGCATAGGACTTTTTTCTTTTATACTGCTTTGCTGCCCACTGCTATCTTCTTCATATATTGCTGTTTCATTTCCCTGTTTCCTAACCATGGATTATAATTTGGTCCAAACATTCTTCTGGAATATTTTTTATATATCTACCATACTTTCTTTAGTTTGTCTTCTTTCTTTATCCTCCTCCTTTGGAACTACACAATACCAACATGTGACAAAACTGAAGTAAATGCAGAAAGTCAGCAAACGTGTTTTAGAAGAGTATTGACTATGAAAAACAAGAACAACAAACCACAGGATTTTTTAAAAAAATTACTCAAACATTTATGATATTCATAACACTAATGTAAGAATCAACAATTTTGGAGTTATGGATTCTTTGCAGAAGTCGCCAAAAGGGAGAAATTCTGCTCTGTCATCAGAAAGAAATAATCTGACCTTTAATATAAGCTTAACTAGAAAAAAAACCCAAAACAATAAAATGCAGACTCCAGGCCATTTTATCTGTTGTTTTGGGTTTTTTTGTTTTTTGGGTTTTTTTTTTTTATTTACGGTGAGCCTTAGCATGCTAATAGATATTGGGTGTCAGCTAAAGTTGTACAGCAGAAAATGCTTACCACCCCACCCTGGAATAAATGGGTAGATCAGTTATGTCTGTGCTGGAGTACCAGTATCTTGGCAGAGTAATGGGGAGACACTTAGTGATGCTATCAGCTTCAGCAAACTAATTTTAACCTATTGCCGTATGTCACTGGGGCCCTTAACCTGCTTAGACTTTATGTATGTACCTTCAGGAGTTCTTCGTAGTTTTCTGTCTTTACAACAGAAAGATGTAGTTAAGTGGTAAGGTAAGACAGCAAACACCAGTCTTCTGAGTACTGTCAGTCATGTAATTTGTGCAATAGAAAAACCTAGAAAGCCACTTTTGTGGAGAGCTTCAATCAGGAACTTGGTTCAGAGGTGGACAGCTGAAATACTGTATAGGCAATTTTAACTTTAATCAGTGCCTGGATATGCTAGTTTGGAGTGAATACATCAAGACTTAGTTTCTTATATCTGAGAACATTCAAGTGGTTCCATTAAACTGGATCCATTAAACATACAGAATAAAGAGAGAAAAAATAAGAAGAAACTCCAAAATAACAATTTTTTATAATATACACAAATTCTGCTAAAAATTTCTTAAAGAATTGTTAAAAAAGAGGCCAAATTTAAAAATTCTTCTTCAAATAAGAAAAATGCCACAGTTAAGTTTTCATTCAGTAACTTGATACTTGTATATGAATATAGAACCTCCATAAAACAAGACCTTTTCAGTTTGTACCTGAAAGTTTATTTTTCATTCTTAGTAAAAAGACATTACTACTTTTCAAAAAGAGGTTTGTCTTGATTTTAGGAATTATAATTTCTATTTTTTTTTTAACTTTGTTTTAGGATGTTGAAGTCAGTGATAATTGTACCTTCTCAGTGTCTGGAAAGTTTAACTGCTTATTATAATGGCATCATTACCTTAATCTAAGTTCTTACCCGAATCAAGACATTTTTGATTGTAGAACAAGATTTAGCATGTCAACACTTAATACATTTCCTTATTTTTAATAAAACTTAAGCAATTTTTTATTCTGTTTGCACGTTATGCTAGATGATATGCAGTTTTTATGTAAGATTCATAAGGAGAACATAACAATTTAGAGCATGCAAATGATATGTAAATATGCCCCTGCTTTCTGACAGAGTCATTGATGCTCAAGGGTATCCTGCCTTACCCAAATGAGGTGCAAAGAATGAAATGCTCCCAAGTGCAGCAACTGCCAAACTTGTAATCTAATACAGCAATGTCTAGCTTTCTTGGAACTGCAAGACTATGGCATGCAAGCTGCTTACCATAGTCACCACGTGTCTGAAAAGCATGAAACATTTATTCTCTAAGAAAGAAGGGCAAACAGGTCCCTGCGAATGGTACAAAGGTAGAAGAGAACAAAAAGTATAGGAGACCTCCCTAGGAGATCTCAGTGCTCTATTACTGGAGGCAGGATGGACTCATACCTTGATCACTGAAACATCTTTTAATTTCAGCTTCAAAGGAGCCTTGTGTCATCACATAGTCAGAGATTTGGATCAGGCAGAAGCCCATGTGCTGCACTGTACTGTCATGTTATGCACCCCTGCCATAGAAATCCCACTTGAACTTACTGCTCTTGAGCCTGCTCCAGAGGTAATACTTAAATGAAAAAAGTAATCACATGGCCAGCCAGTCATCAGGTGTCAGTTATATTTAAAATAAAATCTATGAAGGAAAATCTTATAATTCTACCAGTTAGGGTCACTTATCACAGGATTTGTCTGTCAAGCCACCATTATACAGGAAGAAGGTAAATAGCAATAGCACTAATAAGCAGCAAAGAATAGTTCTGAACAAAAAGAAATTACATCAGAGGTTTGTGTCCATAAAGAAGTCTAGACAAAAGGAAGAGCCAAATAGTTGTCACTCTCCAGTGTTTATAAAAACAGTAATGCATAGTGCATGGTGAGTGTCCAGAATATATTATTTCTCTCTCACTTAGAATTAAGGATGCAAGAAATATGGCCAGAAATAATTTTGTTATGAGTCTATAGGTTAGGTACCACATCCTGTGTTTGTATAGCATTGCTGAAGTTAATAGAAGTCAGCTCATTAAGCTCCTCAGGAGTTCTTATGCTAAATATTAAATGAGCTATTTTATGTGTTCAACTTCTATGACTCACACACTTCGTACAAAGGAAATGTAAGCAGTTCCTCCTTCAGATTGTATTCAATATTTTATGTGCTGAACATAGAGAGAGACTCAATTTCTTCACTTTCCTTATTTTTTTTGTAACATAACACTGTATGAAATAACAGGTAATATGGAAAATTGGTATATCCTAACAGAAACACTGCTTTTCCAGCAACCACTTATTACTTTAGATAGTTGGCAATATTTTCTATGTTATTTCCTAAACTCTTTCAACTATAAGAGAAATTTCAGTTGCTTTGATGACACAAAGGAAGGTATGGTAATTATTAACTACTTGATTTTCACAGTGAATTGTGGATAAATATACTTGCTCATTTATCTTACTAATTTATTAATCTGCATTCTTTTTAGTTTCTTTCTAGAAGCTACAAGAAAGGTCTGCAAATATGCAGGTGGTCCGACAGTGGTGTTTCAAAAAATGCTGCACACTGAGCAATGCCTTGCTTACTGCAACCACTACTGCGTTAAATGCACATTCAGCTTGTGTAAACTGCACACTAGAACTGCATTCAGCTTGCAAAATGTTGGATATCGGCAGCCCATTTCCATGGGAGAGACTTGGATTAACAAGGTACACACTGAAATTCAGTGGTTACTAATCCTGGTCATACACCAGATTTGGGAAAAAGTGATGGTTAAAGACAAACAGGAAAAAAAAACCCTGCCACCCTCCCATTTGGAGAAACAGTGGAGAAATGTTTCTCTAGGCCCTTTCATGTAATTCTTTCTCCCCCATATTCCTGACCAATATATTTAATTGAGAAAGTGGATTTAATTAAACTTAATCTCCACTTCCCCGCATTTTTGTAGCCCCTTCATGCATTTTTTTCTCCTGTAAATTTGATATACTAGTGCTTTCCTATCCACAAAACTGGCTTTGCTCCTCAGTGGAATTCAACCATGATGGATATTCTGAAAACTTCTACTTGCTCTGTTGCACCTAAAAGCATTTTCCACTGCTCTTTTAATGTGCCCTTCTCAACATGTCAACACTCTTCAGAAGGTGATATAATATTGCATCAAATCTAAAATTAATGAAATGAAGCATTTTTACATAACACTTCAGCTGCTCCTCTGTTTTTTTTTTCAATATAAGTCACTTTATAGTATGGTCTGACCGATGCCAGATTGCTCAGTCTTACCCTGAAGGAAAAATGTGAGGCAGTAGCTTGTCTCACTTTTTATTTCCTCCTCCTCCCCATCCTAGAAAGGCAGCAGCAAGCAAAGGAATGAGCAGACAAAAAACCTTACTTAATCCAGGGACTTTGCTCTTTTAGGTACCTTCCAATGCGTGGCAAAAAGGCTGGGAGGGGAAAGTATTACAACTGATTGCCAGAAAGCCAATAGCTAAGCTTAAAGAAGAAAGGAGGAGAAGGCTGGAATCCATTACTAAAAATCGAGGGCTTTAAAACCCCTTTTCAGACAATGTACTGTAATTTGTCCCTGCTGCAAGGTGAAATCCCCATGCAATCTGCTAGCTCTTGTGCATGTTTGGAGTAGACAATTTACTAGAGTGTTGTAGTTGTCCACTGTGTTTTAGATGAATTTACAGCCAGGATTGGTTTCTTTTCCATTTAATCTACTCCTATAATCTCTTAAGAGCAAACAAAAAAAAAAAAGTTCTCAGTGCTTAATGAAAAAGAAAAAAAACAAAATATGAAAATATGAGCTTTGTCACAGACCTATAAGAAGACTTTAAATTTTAATACTTCATGGCTAGGAAGAAAAAATATAAACTTCCTTTTTGTGCCACATTCCCAATTTTATATAAAATTTACACAACATGCAGTTAATCAGCTTAAAAATAAACTGTTAACACACTTTGCTTGCAAAGGGCAGACCATTAACAGAAAGTTTCCTTTAGGCCTTTAAAATTCTTCTCCTATCTTCTGCTCTCTCTGGCTCTGCAACCTCAGGGGATGTAATCCCTTAAAATGCATCTCATCTTCAATTAGCAGAGAGAACATATGTATGTTCTTCACTGAAATCCCCAGGTATCGTGCAGTGCAGTTCACTTCAGATTTTACAGTTAATTAAAGCCTCATACACGTTTTCTGATTCTCCAGCTGGCACTAGAGAGTTTTAAAGCTTAGACCACTTTAGCTATTACTCTGCTAAAAAGTTTGCTAATAAACATTAATGTCCATGTGGCTTTCTTGCTGACCAACACACTGTAATGGGAAGCTTATAGCTACTGATTTTCTCATAAAAACAGGAGAAGAAACTGAGGTTGCAAAAGGGACAAGAGTTTTAACTGTCTGCTCAGAGCTAATCCCCTACAGGCATCAGAAATGAGAGTTCACCGAGGATAATGTATCTTGAAAATGTGAAAATTAACCCTGAGGAGAGGTTGGAAAACATTTCCAGGTTATAACCTTGGAAATAATAAGTAAAAAGTCCCTCTCTCTGAATAATATGCTTAGAACTTATGGTAAGTACATGTGGCTTACTGAAATTCATAAGAATCAACAGCACATTCTTTAAAGGAAATAAAGCAATTTGTTTCCTGGCCAACCCCTTTTATAAATCACTGAATGTACAGTATGTGTTGAAACATTTCTTTTTGCCTCACAATCTGTTTGATCTCTTAGGATGAATATTCAGTGCTATTTTTATTTTTTTTTTTTTGTTCTATTAGACAATTTCCCAGTCATGTTTCTCTTCAGAAGAGGAATTCTGAATAACTCAGTGCTCTTTTCTCCATTTTTTTAATCCCTCAGATAGTATTGATCCATCTTTTACCAGGTTGCTCCAATCACCATTTAAATATCTCAGCCTCTTTCCCCCCTTCTGATTGCTGCTTCTTTTTTCTCCACATTTCTCCAGTCTTCATATTTTTGCTTTTTAACATTCACGTACTTCTGAACTTTCACTGGAGCTAAGGCAGTTAACTGAGCCACACTTGGCTTAATACTCAGCCTCTCTGAAGCTGAGAAAGCTTCTGACAGAAGAGGATATTTTATACTTGAAATATTTCTTTTCCTAAAGTGCTAAAATAATGTATTAATAATTGAAATGATACACAAGCAGGATAGTAATCCACCTTACCCTTTCCTATATTTGTGGTAAAAGGCATGTAAACGGAGGTAGATTTCTGAAGCAATTCTTTTTGTGTAGTCAGTACGTACTTGACTACCTTGGGAAAATGTTCTTCATAACTTTTTTTCAGGTAAACCTCTCAAAAACACTGTGCATCTGAAAAATATCTTACTCCAGGTACTAATGTCCTGTGCATCTTGCTGGAATATTTCCAGAATTATTTTCACACTATTACTATGATTCTAAGTTCAAATGCTTAATGACAACTATTTTCTTTTGGTCCTTGTCCCTTATTTAGTCTCTTTCAGAATCATAGAATCATAGAATATTTAGGGTTGGAAAGGACCTTAAGATCATCTAGTTCCAACCCCCTGCCGTGGGCAGGGACACCCCACACTAAACCATGCCACCCAAGGCCTCATCCAACCTGGCCTTGAACACTGCCAAGGATGGAGCATTCACAACCTCCCTGGGCAACCCATTCCAGTGCCTCACCACCCTCTCAGTAAAGAATTTCTTCCTTACATCCAATCTAAACTTCCCCTGTTTAAGTTTTAACCCATTCCCCCTTGTCTAAAAACACTACAGTCCCTAATGCATATAGTCCCCCCCCAGCATCCCTACAGCCCCCCTTCAGACACTTGAAGTCTATGAGGTCTCCATGCAGCCTTCTCTTCTCCGGGCTGAACAGACCCAACTTTCTCAGCCTATCTCCATACGGGAGGTGCTCCAGTCCCCTGATCATCCTCGTGGCCCTCCTCTGGACTTGTTCCAACAGTTCCATTCCTTTTTGTGTTGAGGACACCCGAACTGTACACAATACTCCAAGTGAGGTCTCACAAGCGCAGAGTAGAGGGGCAGGATCACCTCCTTCGACCTGCTGGTCACACTGCTTTTGATGCAGCCCAGGATACGGTTGGCTTTCTGGGCTGCGAGCGCACACTGCCGGCTGTAGTTTCTGCTACTTGCGTGGTGAGGGACGGAAGCACTAGTTCCCTCCGAAGTAGGGCTGAGACATAGAGCATTCACGGAATGCGGGTCACCAACAGTTTATTGCGCGGTTACAACTCTTTATATTTGCCACCTAAGCACCTCCCCAGGGTCAGCTGGTTCCTGTCCCTCCTAGTAGCTTTCCGTTACATCACGTGATCTTCCGTGCGCCAATCCCTACACCGACTCATGTTCATTTTCTCATCGACCAACACCCCCAAGTCCTTCTCTGCAGGGCTGCTCTGAATCTCTTCTCTGCCCAACCTGTAGCTGTGCCTGGGTTTGCTCCAGCATGGCATGTATTTCTTTGATGAAAAATGGGAAGCTGCAAAAGCTAAGAAAGTTTCCACTGGAGTTGTGTACGTTTAACTTGACCCATTTGTACCTCTGCAATAAATTACTTCATTCAATATTCTAGATTTTTTTATTTTTTTTTTTTTGGTGGGTTTGTGTTTTTGCAGAGCTGTTTGCTTTGTCTTTGGTTGTATTTGGAGTTGAGGAAGAGCTATTACATAATTCTCTAAATTTGAAACTATTGAAATAAGAACACCTTTTGCACAAAAAAAAAAAAAATAATTATAGTACTCCATAATTTCCTTTTTAGTGATAGCTTATAGCTCTCATATGTCATCATGTAAATGAAATGGCTTGTACCACTTAGCAGTAGGTAGCTAGGAGTCCATTGTTGATCACGGAAATGAAAAAAGCTACTCTTTTATTCTGTGATTCATTCTAATCAGAATAGCAACCCATTGTAACTTGATAAAATGAAGTAGAAATGTAGGTGAACCCCAAATATTTACAGTTAACAAAATAACACATTTGTAACACAAGGTCAGAGAAAAATTATGCAACCACAAAACTTTAGGTTTCCTGTTAATATTGTACAGTAGTATGATTTCTAACAGCTCCTCTATGAAAGATTAGGAATGGTGAGAAAGATTTATTACAGATTCTAATTTAATAGCCAATTGGGAAGAAAGACAAGGAAAGGAAGCACTGCATTTTCCATGTAAAATGTGTACTTTTCTGCTCACTTGGCTGTAATATTATTGCTGAGTAAAGAAAAATTGCGGAAATAAATGTTTTCTTTCTCTATCAATCTATGATAACATTTCACCTATGAGAGCTGGAGCACTTCCTGCACCTGTTGTCCTATTAGTCATCTTTAATTTTTCCAGATTCTGGGGAAAATAGGAGAATTTTCTTTAAGAGTACCTTCAGAATCTTTTTTTTTTTTTTTTTTTTGGGGGGGTGTCTGTGTGTATGCACATTTCTTTAATAGAATAAAATTGGTAAAATGGTCTAGATTCCAAATACTGTAAATTCTTTTTTTTTTTTCTTTTGCATGATAGACAGTGAGTTTTCCTTTCTCAACAGTTTTTAACATACTCAGCATTTTAGTCTCTTTTGGTAACTGAGTGTCAAAGCAGTGAACAGATTAGTGGGATTTAGAAAAGTTACTAAATACTAAATAATGAAGAAAAGCTTATGTATCACTACAGAATTATTAGATCTGAAGCATCTCAGGACTAACCACCCAGCAGAGAAACACATTCAAATCATTATATTACGTTTTAGTATCTTAAAGTTCAGAAAAATTAAGGAAGTGTTGTATGTAAATTCTGCATAATTTTTATAAACTATCTTTTAAAATCTGCAATTATGTCAATACAAATGTGCCTACATTTTTAAGATGCACGGAGGAAGATTTATGATTTTAGGCTTGGATTCATCTATATCAAATGTATTAGTGGATGATGCCCTTAAGAACTCAGTAATGCTCTGAGTGCCTCATGCCTCTGATATGGTTAGTAATGTACATAGCTACAAGAGATATTTTGTTAAGGGAGGGTATGTGATTGCTGGTGTGAGCATCAGAGGAGCATGAAGACAAATCTGTACTTTAAAAGTAACAGGAAACAGTTATATTTATAATTTGTAAATGTGTGTATACAATTTAGCAGGTTCTCCCCTCCTCCACTTCCCCTCTTCTTTAAGCTCATATTAAAGCAAAAGCACACATTGCACCTGGAAAGATGTATGTGAGAAAGAGAGGAAAAAGGTGCTTGGAAATCCATTGCTGTGAATGTCAGTGTTTTGTTAAGGGTGGACCGTCCTTACTTTGCCCTTCTGATTAGTACTTTGGTCCTTCATTTGTATCTGTAATAGCTCATCTGCTTGCCAGTTTTTGGGTTTATATTTAAAGAAAAAAACCCAACACTTTAATTTTAATAAATCTGAGATTTTTTTTATTTTTTTTAGGGTTATCTAAGTGTGTGCTGTATGTATTTAAAGATTTTCTTTAGAATATTGGTCAGACAATAGCAAGGCAAAGGCAAATTCAGTTAGAAAGTGGTATATAATAACCCATTCACTTTACAGTTTCTAGCAAATCCATAATAAAATATAATATGTTAGAATTTACAGTTCTTCACAGAAAATAATTTATGCTGGTGATTTTCTTTTCATTCTTAGGCCCTGCTTTAATTTTTGTTTCACAGGGAGATTTTCATATTTGTTGAAAAGGATTGCAACTATTTTCATCAGCACCTAATTAAGCATTTTAAATCACTTCATTTTGTAGACATTTTATTGTTTCACTATTTATCAGAACATTTTCAAGAAAGCATAATCTGTGCAGAATGGAGTTGAAGGTATCTTCTGATCATGTTGCATTATATTTTCTCTTATTACTTAATGTAGAAAATATTAGCTTATTTTATAGTGAGATTGATTTGACAACATTGGATCCTAAAACATACATAGATTTCCATATGGTGTATGTCAATGAGAACATGCATCTCTGATAAAGACATGTGGTCAAGTTTTTCTTGCAGCTTAAAAAAAGACATGCAGTCATGTTTCCTTTGCAGAACTAGCCCTGGAGGAGACAGGGTAGTAGCTGGACTTAACAAACTTGTCGGTATGTTTAGATCTAAACATTAGTTATAGTGAATAAACACAGACTCTTCTCATAAAAATTCTAATGTTTTCTTCTTGTAAGTGTACCAGATGTTGAGTCATATAACGTAGGAGGTTTAACATTAATTATTTAGATCATTTATCTGTCATTATATTCCCTTATGCCATACAATTTTGAAGGCAATAAATAAGAGTGTTAGAGGAAGATAGAGTTTTTCTGAGAAAAACAACTTGATACCATCTTTATTTAAATCTTTTATGAAATCACAACAAAAAAGCAAGATGAGTCTTGTTTTTACGAAGCACAAATGCTCATTAAATAATGGACATACACAGATTGTGAGATTGAATGGAGAAGATGGCTGCACATTTTCTGAGAAGTCTCTCTGATAGCATTTCAGATAAAAGGAATAGATCAAGAGTTTCCATAGCTCAGAGTAAAGATCACTGAAAACGCCAAGAGAAACAAAGACCTGCCCGTCACTGAGAATGAAATTTCAGCCACACAGGGCACTGACAGACTACAGGAGCAAGAACAAAGGGCTGTGTTTCTTTGATCCATGTCAGAAGCCTTAGTAAGTGTTTTAAGAAAATGGTCAGACTAGATGAGATTTGGAAAAGAATAAGTCTGTAAGGAAAAGTAGATGATGGGAGAAAGTGAGAGACGGTTACTAAAAGAAATTACTTGTCATAGAACCAATGTTCACTGAAAAGATCATAATAGAATTGTAAATTGTTTATTAAATCAATTTTATGTAATAAACTATAACAACTGCTTCCATGTACTACTTGCATGGGACAATTTCCCATTCGGGGACAGAGGGGAGGAGGGTGAACTGGGAACACAAATACTATTCTTTTTGTGTTTGACCAGGCATTGTATCAAATGGAAAATTCAGGATTGGTCTTTACAAATGAATCTATAATAAGTAATGAACAGAAAATAGTAACAGTGATATTTCCAACCAGGAAAAGAAAAATGGAAGGTTTAAATGACAAGGCATATTTATAAGAAGATTGACCTAATATTCTAACAAGCACTACTGCCCCAAGATAAAGATGAAAAAAGACACTTTAAAGACAAGCTCAGCTTTGGAAAAAAACAAATAAATAAAAATCTGCAGTTTGCACTCAGTCTTTTACAGTCTGTCTTCTAATTTATACAGTGTGAGTTAAAGCTACAAGCATAAATAGGGCACATAATGTATCTTTTACAGAATATATCAAAGTTCTCAGGAAGCCAGATTTAAGGCTTATTTAAAGATGCACAGTAATCTATTTCTGGAATATTCCTCTCTTTCCCTCTTACGGGCAAATAAAAAAGGCAAATGGATATTCTGGAACTGAAAAAGGAGGTGCTCCATTTCCTGAGCAATAGTGCCAGGTGAATGCCAAACTGGTTGCAGAACCTAATGGCCCTGAATTTCAGAGCCACAAATGACACCCATGGAATGTTCTACATATATTCCAGACATACATTTCCAGAATGTGATGACAATGATACAAACAGCTTGTCAAGCTGCATGTGATAGTATAGTCGACATATTGAAACAGCTAGCTGCTACAATGATTTATAAAGCAAACTTTTATAAGACGAAAATGAGGGGAATCCTGAAAACTTGGAAAGATAAAGAGTTGATTGCTACATTCAAATTTATGTTGAGCTCAGCATTCCTTGAAATATGGTTATGGACCATGGGGACCGACAGGAGCTGTTTGTCCTTCAAAATTCCATAAATATGTGTGTCACAAGCTAAAATATAGTCTTTTTGCCATTTCTACCCAGTAGAAATTTATAATCTTAAATGAATATCTAGTATTACTACTGAATTTAATGAAATTGTTATTGAATTCATTGAAATATATCTGTAATTCTCTTCCTCACTATTTCAAACACTACCTCAGAAGCTATTGTGGTTATGGGTTTATTGGAGGTTGTATTGGTGTTGTCAGGAATGCACAATCATGAGTTGTGACTTTCCTTCTGCTAGCCCCAGTAAGCTTTATATTAATATATTAGTCATATATTTGTTATATAAGCGTGATAGCTAAGTAGTACTAGTTTATTGTTTTTCTTAATATTGGCAAGTTCCTCCCAGAAATATTATTTACATCTGTTTTATTGATTTCTTACACTGGAATGTGATCCTGAAGAACTCCAACTCATGAGAAAAATACCTATAAAAATATATTTGGCTATTCATGTTATTATGAACCACTCTTTTACTAAGTACTTACATAATGAACAGCTTACAGGATAAGGCCCAATATGCATGAAAGGCTTTTCAGATAAATATGGAATATAAAGAACTGAAAATGTTCATTCGTGGAAAACATGAAATTTCTGATTAACCTATGTGACTAAAGACCACACAAAGAGACCTGAATTCACCTCTGAAAAATCCTTGATTCTTAACATGCAAAAAAAAAAAAAAAAGGTTTATCAGATTCTGTAGATTTGTCAATTCTAAAAACATTGCCATTTTACAAATAGATAATATTTGCTTTAATTAACACCATGTTCAGATGACAACACACCATGCTGTCCATATGCTCCATTTTGACAATAAATGAGGCACTAATTCTTCCTGCTTGTTGTATTATGACAGATACTAATCCTACCATATTTTTCCCATGCTGTCATCAGTTCTTGCTTTTTTGTGGTGTTTTTTTTTTTTTTAGCTTTCTTTGCCTTCATGCAGATATTTTTTCAAATGTTTCATCAGAGAATTGTGGTTTAAATACATAGAATCATAGAATCATAGAACAGTTAGGGCTGAAAAAGACCTTAATATCATCTAGTTCCAACACCTGCTTGCCATGGGCAGGGACACCTCACACTAAGCCATGTCACCCAAAGCTTCGTCCAACCTGGCACTGAACACCGCCAAGGATGGAGCATTCACAACCTCCCTGGGCAACCCATTCCAGTGCCTCACCACCCTCTCAGTAAAGAATTTCTTCCTTATATCCAATCTAAACTTCTCCTGTTTAAGTTTCAACCCATAGCCCCTTGTCTAAAAACACTACAATCCCTAATGAAGAGTCCATCTCCAGCATTGTTCTAGGACCCCTTCAGATACTGGAAGGCTGCTAGGAGGTCTCCACGCAGCCTTCTCTTCTCCAGGCTGAACAGCCCCAACTTTCTCAGCCTGTCTCCATACGGGAGGTGCTCCAGTCCCCTGACCATCCTCATGGCCCTCCTCTGGACTTGTTCCAACAGTTCCATGTCCTTTTTATGTTGAGGACACCACAACTGCACACAATACTCCAAGTGAGGTCTCACGAGAGCAGAGTAGAGGGGCAGGAATAGGTTAAGGAAGGTTGAATAGGTTAAGGAAGTCATAAGGGAAAAGGTAAGAGAAGAGGAAAAGGAAGAAGACAAAAAGGATAAGGAAGAAGAGAGAAGAGTAAGGGACTGGGAAGGATGATGATTTTAAATCATCAAGCAAAAATTAGTTCCTTAACCAAGGAATCTCTGTTCTTATTGTAAAGATAACAACCTCTGCATTCTGGCAAATGCATCTAACGGTGTTTTCTCATGAAAATAAATTGATGTAAAATTAACCATTTAACCACACCAGAGATGTATAGATTTGAAAACCTCCTTGACTGTTACATACTACTCCTATATTTTCTTCCTAGTATGACTGGAAAAAATTATAAGAATATTGTTAGACATGTGGCTCAATTCAGGTTTGAGGTTTTGGTGTCTTCCTCAAGAATATAATTCTTGGGTTTTGAATGCGACATGTCTTTCATAATACACACAATACTTATATTTTTCAAGTGTAATACCCTTCTTATTCAGAAGTACCAGAGGAAGATATGAACTAGAAAAATTAAAAAACAGATATAAAAAGATGACTACAAAGAATGGTAGGAAGATAATGAAAGGTCAATAATAAGTGATTCAGATACTGAAAGCTCATTTAAGGCAATGGCAATCTTTTTATTAAGGAACTTTGGAGGAGGTGGAGAAAAAAGAATATGAAAAGAAATGCAGTATCTGGAAATAAGAAGGGTTATATTAACAAATAATGACCAAAAAAGTTATAAAACTTATTATAAGAATGGGAAAAAAATTAGAAACAAAAGTTGCAAGCAATACAGGCACACTAACACTTTAAAAAAGTACTAAAATCCTTACCACCTATTCCATTATTTTTTGTGTACCAGTACAAGCAATAATGATTACAGATTTAGTAACATAAAGGTATCTTAGTAGTTTGGTCACTTTTATAACCCACAGGGACTTTATGAAAAGGGAATGAAGGGCAATAATATTGAATCACCTGAAAACCATCAGTCTTGTTACACTTTGGCTTCAAGGTGTGATTCCACATGACATATATCCCTGTAAAGACAACACTTGTGTGTGTTTCTGGGTGCTGTGGCAGAGCTGATCTGAAGGCCAAAATGACTCCTCCTGGCTGGCCAGGTGAGGCAGGTTTTGAGTCCAGTCACAGGGTTGTAAAATGCTCTGGGAAAAAACAGTGGGGCTGGGGCTTCCTGGGGCAAGTACCCACCATCACTGATGGTCTGCAGAGGCTTCCCTGCATTTGGGCTAGCCAGCAAGCAAAAGGCTGACCACGCTCCAGAGCCACTTCTACTGGCTGCCTGTTTTTGTCATGTGTCTGAACCATCTCCAAAGATAATGCAGCGTGAAAACAGCAGTAAATGTAAGACACTATATAAGCAGGTAAATTTTAGTTGGTGACTGTGCAGATTAAGTTATCAAAGAACAGGCAAAAATATCTTGTTCTGAATCAATCAGTACTGTTCTGTGGGAAGACATCATCAGAGACACCCGTGCCCTTTGGAAACTGAGACAGTGTCTAGACTTCAGCACAGTAACAAGACAGTAATTCAAATGTCAAAATAGAGAATGCTGCTCTTGTAATGCTGTTCAAATCAATTAAAAAATGTAGATCAATAACATCAAATTCAATTGATTGGGGATTATTTAGAGGCTTCTCTTTTAGCAGCAGTCATGTGTTTAAGAACTGTCACAAATTGTTCCAAATATTAGGAGCATCAACTAGGCAAAATAAAATTTTTATTTGCAAACAAAAATACTCTAAAATAACAGCTAAATGTAAGTAATATTAAATCATACTCTGACACCTCCACAGCTAAAAAATTAATAAAGCTTGTGCCCTTGTTTCCTCTCATTCTAACCTGCCCTCTACTTAAACTGTTCTGGAAAACTTGACTCTGCGTGGGGCTCTTGGACAATCTTTGATTTTCTCAAGGACTGCAGTGAATTCAAAATTTTCACTTCTCTGTTATACTGTCAGAAGTGTTGGAAGGGGGTTGCTGCAACCTCACATCTGCCCTTTCTTCTGAGCCCTGCCTGCTATAGGTTTTGCTCTTTCCAACTCTTGTAGTCAAAATACTTGTATTACGGTTCCCTCCTTTTCCTTTTTTTTTAGCAGAGCGCTTTCCCTATTTATCTGAGACTATACTTTAGCAGTTCTGACAACTGTTAATATTCTATTTATCACAAACCTATGCATTATAAAGTATTTTATTGTTTTATGAAAGAGTAGCAAAGCTGTTAGACTTTACTCATCACAGCTAGCATCTCCCTTTAATTAATGAAAATGCTACTACCTGCTTTGATTTTCAATTATGCTAAGACCATTCATGACCATATGCAAAATGGGTCTTCCTCTTCAACCTGAGCAGGGGGAAGAGGAGAATACAAACTAGGTACTGGGTCTTTAAGAATTTGTATAGGGTTTGCATGGCAAGGTGTTGGTAGTGGCGATCCACAGGAGTGGCAGCTATGAGAAGCTGCTGGGAGCTTCCCCCATGTCCAATAAAGCCAACGGCAGCTGGCTCCAAGATGGACCTGCTGCTGGCCAGGGCTTAGCCCTTTAGTGATAGTGGGACTGCCCCTGGAGTAATATTTTTAAGAAGGAGGGGGAAAAAAGCTGTGGAAGAAGCAGCAGAGAGAGGAGTAAGGATATTTAAGAGGAACAGCTCTGCAGACACCAAGGTCAGTGAAGAAGGAGGGGAGGAAGTGCTCCAGGACTGGAGCAGGGATTCATCTGCAGCCCATGGTGAAGACTATGGTGAAGCAGCCTGTCCCCCTGCAACCCATGGAGATACATGATGGAGTGGATATCCACCTGCAGCCCATGGACAACCCCATGCCAGAGCAGGAAGATGCCTTAAAGGAGGCTCTGACCCTGTGGAAAGCCCATGCTGGAGCAGGCTTGCTGGCGGGACTTGTGAACCCTTGTGGGACTGTCACGAGAGCAGCCTGTTCCTGAAAGGCTGCACCCCATAGAAAGGACCCATATGAAGAACTGCAGCCACTGACAGGGAGAAGGCAGAGAAATCAGGAGTGAAGTCCAGAAAGAAGGGAGGGGTGGGAGGAAGGTGTTTTAAAATTTGGGTTTATTTTCTCATGAACTTACTGTGATTTGCTTGGCAATAAATTAAAACTTTTCCCCATATCGAGTCTGTTTTGTCCATGATGGTAACTCTGGAATGATCTCTCCCTGTCCTTATCTTGACCTGCAAGTCTTTTATTATAATTTCTCTCTCCTGTCCAATTCAGGAGGGGACTGATAAAGCAGCTTTGCCAGCCGAGGTCAATCCACCACAGAGTTAGAAGGAGAAGAGTGATAAAGCAGCTTTGCCAGTCAGTCAACCCACCACAGTTAGAGAGAAGCACTGCTGATGCTGCAGGTGAATATGTAAGAGGGGGAGAAATGATATCAAAAACATGCAGGATAGTAAGTATTGCAGCTGGAATTCCTAAAGAATGATTGTTTCATATCTTTCTGTGTGCATGTTTAAGATGGGACTTGACCTTTAAGAGATTTCATGTGGTTTTGGATGCCGAAATTTTCCTTAAAAGTAAAAAATAGAATAAACTGAAACAAAAACCTATAGAAAATGAAAGGCCTCAAAGTAATTATTTTAGAAAATCTCACAAGTTTTGAATCATTTCAAGACTCATATTACTGCTTTAGGTTTCCCTTTTGGATCACCTGTGATTGATGTTCATCAATTATGTTAATCATAAGAATTAATGGCATTAATTCTGTTCTCTTAAGCAGCATTTGCAGGAGTCAGAGAAGAATGACTTAAAATTGAATCAGAACTACTGCAAGAGTAGAGAACAGCTTTCAACAAAAGATAACTCTTATGGTTACTATTTATGAACCCAGATTAGATATCATTCAACCTTGTGTCAGTATCCTTTGCTCTGGTTCAGATTTCCAGGGGTATTCCCTAGAGGAGACAAAAATGCTCCTTCATCTTCTCAAGGGAATCCTTGAATCATATGTTTTGCCCCATATCTATTACTATTTCTTGTTCAAGTGTCAACACACATCATGAATACATTAAACAGCTTATTTTAACCTGAGCCTCCTTGTACAGTTAGCACAGAGACATGGTTTTATTAATGCAATTACATTTTACCACTCTAAAATCTCTATTGCACTGTATGTTCTGATGTACAAAACTTTTAATTTAAACCACCATTCCTTAGTATTCAGCCTTCCCACTTCCTTCTAAGCAGCGTGGTAGCATTCTCAGTATTTTAAAATGACCTGCTTCAAAGGATGCCGCCTGAAGTTGCATGCAATTTTATGTCTCTATCTATCTCTTTCTTTTCTGTTCTGTGTAAACACTTTCATGCTAATTCACTTGCTCTTTCCAATCTAAGAAAGAAAGTATGGTGGATATTCCTAAAGTTTTCAGGGGGTTTCTAAGACATCTGTTAATTATTTTTTCTTCAGGAAAACTTTGCCTTCAGTTAGGGATGTAAGCCTGCTAGACATTTTACATAGGAATATGCAAATATTTCCAGTCATGCAAACATGCAGGCAATGTATTCTAAACTCAGGAAATATAAGCTAAATCATAGAAGTTCAGATCATGGCATTAGAGATTAATAATTATACAAACCATGCAAAATTTCTGATAAATTTCTAAATTAGATTAACCTAGGTACACTGAAAAGCTATTATGCCAGAACTGCTGTGTAAAAGAACCTGCAAAACAAACATGAACTTCTCTCCTTTTTCATTGTCTCAAATGGGACATCCAGCCTGTGGAATCTGATACAGTGAAATTTGATAAAGAACTCCAACCTGACAGAGCTAGTTTTTTTGGTTTTCTTTTCTTTTCTTTTCTTTTCTTTTCTTTTCTTTTCTTTTCTTTTCTTTTCTTTTCTTTTCTTTTCTTTTCTTTTCTTTTCTTTTCTCTTCTCTTCTCTTCTCTTCTCTTCTCTTTTCTTTTCTTTTCCTTTTCTTTTCTTTTCTTTTCTTTTCTTCCTTTTACCAAGTGCTTTGTTTATGTACAAAAGTAAAATTAGTTGGGAAAACCATACGTGTAGTCTTTTTTCCTTCCATTTGCTATATCCTTTTTGGTTTTGCAGTTCTTTCTTTAGTCTTTGTAAATGTTATTTATCAATGTACTCTCCAGACATGGAGCAGATTGGATATTACTAAGCAGCATCACTTTGTCAGAGCTGAAAGGGCTCCCCAGCCATAACATGTCTGGTGGCTGGTAAACGTGAAGCACCAACCTCACTCTATTCTGTGGGCTGTTTCTCACACTATTGCTGCTTAGTCAGTCAACCTGCAGGGAGTAATTAAGGGTGAGTACAACTGACAAAGTCTGCAAAAGCATCAGGAAATAATTTTACCAAGCTGATCTTTTTCATCATTCTTACTATTTTTATTATTTCTTTCCTCTTTGCTTTAACAAAACGAGTTGCTTCACTTCCCCTGGAGGACTAGTAGTTAAAAACAGTGAGGTGCAGACAAATCAAGCAAAAGTCAGTCCTGTTAACCAGAGGAAACCCTTTAGGTCACTTGCTCCTATGTTCAGAATTAAGCAGTGTATCTTGGAGCTAGTTAAAGGTTAAATGAGTGGAAAGAAGGGGAATAAGTATACTGAAAACCAAGGAGACAGAAAGGAATGTAATCTTTTCAGAAGGTTAGAGATGGGACATGATGTTGTTTATTGTATGTGCGCACAGTCACAGGTTTGGAGAGCCCTGGAATGGAGTGCAGAAGGTGCCCTGGCAATTCTGAAGTAGGTCACAGCTATTGCAATACAGAGAAGAGATTGATTCTACAAAAAGCAAATTATTATATATTAATAAATTAGGGAACCAGTTCATTAGACTTACTAAACATTATTAGGTGGTGAAATAACATTTCCTTTTATGAGCCTAGTAGACAGCTTTTTTTCTGGAGCTTTAAGTAACAGAAAGTGACCACACTGAATTAAAAAGATATGGGTTATCTAAAGTAATGGCTAAGGGGACTGCAAGTTGTCCCTCTATACACACAAACATAAGCACCCCCTTTTGTATTAACACATTCTGGTATGTACATGCTCTCCTAAACCTTTGAGATTTTGGCAGTTACATATTCACATACACATCCACCCTCACAGGACAGCTGTGTTTCTCTGTATGGTTGAGTAAAAATGCTATGAGGGAGAGGGCTATTGTTTGGTTTTGGTTTCAGGAGTTGTTTTTGTTTGTTTCTGTTTGTGTTGTAGTGAAAAAATCCCAAAGCAAAGGCTTCTTTGGGCAGAATATGTCAATCATGCCTTCTTTTAACTAGTGTGATGTACACAAAATCTTTATTGTGCCTTTGCCACACAACAGACATTTGTTCTGAAGCATAATCCTAGCAGGCCCAGGAATGTCTAAGCATCATTTATTTAATTATTTAGATATATACATATATTAAGAAACCCACCTGGCTGATATGCTCAAATGCCTATGGCACGACAAAAAAACAAATGAAAAAAGAACTAACAAAGTTAAACCTATCTAAGGTGCTTTAACTTTTTTCATTCTGTACCTAGTGTAAAGATATATAACCACTGACTTAAAGCCTAATGTGAGGTCAGGGATGTCTTTTCCATTTTGTTAAATAGATTATGAAAAGACCACTTGATATGTTTATTTATGTAGATACTGAGTTTTTATGAATTTATTTACACGTCATTAGAAGAATATAGAAGTATTTAATAACTGAATGCTGAGAAGCCTTGGGCAACATAGTCTAGTGTGAGGTGTTTCTTATATCCCAATCTTCCATTTTTAACTAGCTCTACCCTGTAGGGAAAAAAATAAGACTCCAAAATTCCTACATTGTTTTTAAAGAAAATTTTAGAAGAGTCTACATGCTGCTCATCCCTAATAATAATAATAATATAGAGACAGTGTTTGAAATTAGCTTTTAACATTTTTCAAAAGAAATTTCAGAGTCCAGTATAAGATAGTTTTTTCTTTCTCTCCAAATATGAATGTCTCTCTCTTTCCCCATTCTGTACAGCTGCAGTTTAGAGCAAGAAGTGAAGGAATGAGAGACCTACACTGTCCTGTTATGCAGTCAATATTAAATCCTGGATTAGTGACAGATTTAAGTTTCAGTATTTCATGAGCCATCTGATTCCGAATGGATGCTTTATCACATTAGAAAGAGGAAAGTCTTCCCTTGCAGTGAGAGATGGCAATCCTTCCTAGGTCTGGCAAGCTGGCAGATATTGGGTTATAAAATCATGACACTGGAAAGCAATCTTAGGTAATATTTAGAGGCCTGCACTGTTTGTTTTTTGTAACTTTTCTCCCCCTCTAACCATTCAGAGTTCAATTTAATGTTAAGTTTTAGTCTAGAATGAAAAATAGACAATTTTTTTAAATGCTGTGCTGATAAAATACACAATGGAAGAAAATTAAATACAATGAAAATACAGAGGTTTCATGAATATTTATATTGCTTTATTTGAAAAAAAAAAAACAAAACACAAACACACATCTAAAAATTATATGCCTCCAGACACTAGCAGTCAAAAATGTTCCTCAAAAGAGATTCAGACTTGAAAACTTGTATTTCAAGCTCAAGATTCATTGAATAGCAGTTAAAAAATCCTAAGGTTCCATATCTTATACTCAGAAGTTAAAAAATAAAAGTAACCTAAGAAGCATCTTGCAGAGAAAGACTTGGGGTCAATGAGAAACTGAACAGGAGCCGGCAGTGTGCACCCATGTGTACTGTGCTGCATCAAAAGAAGTGGGATCAGCAGGTTGAAGGAGGTGATTTTGCCCCTCTACTCTGCTCTTGTGAGATCCCAGTTAAAATGCTGTGTCCTGTTCTGGTGTCCTCAACATAAAAAAGACATGGAACTGTTGGAACTAGTCCAGAGGAGGGCCACAAGGATGATCAGGGGACTGGAGCACCTCCCATATGAAGATAGGCTGAGAAAGTTGGGGCTGTTCAGCCTGAAGAAGAGAAGACTGTGTGGAGACCTCCTAGCAGCCTTCCACGTATCTGAAGGGGGCCTGCAAGGATGCTGGGGAGGGACTCTTCATCAGGGACTGTAGTGAAATATGTTCAAACTTAAGTAGATGAAGTTCAAATCAGACATAAGGAAGAAGTTTTTTACTGTGAGGGTGGTGAGACACTGGAATGGGTTCCCCAAAGAAGTAGTGAATGCTCCATCGCTGGCAGCATTCAAGGCCAAGTTGGACAGAGCCTTGGGCAACATGGTCTAAGGTGAGACATCCCTTCCTATGGCAGGGTGGTTGGAACTAGATGATCTTAAAGTCCTTTCCAACCCTAACCATTCTATGATTCTATGAAGACAAAGCAGGTGAGTGAATGTGGTAGAAAGAAGAGAGATGAGAGATGAGCAAAAACAGAGAACAGAGGAAACGAATACATGATTTTAGTTGTTAACTGGAATTTGTTCTGGAAGCACCAAGAGACAGCAAACATGGAGCCCTTTGATTCTGTTTCAGCAATGCTACTTTCCAGTTGACAAGCACACTTGTGTGTACAGGACATATTCTTTTTCAAAACTCAAGATAGCCATTTAGGAACACTAACAACTTAGATTTTTAAGTAAATATTTGGATTAACAAGAGGCATGAGAAACTTCATGGCAAAGGATATTTTATTAAAATATGAAACACACATGAAATTATGAGCTTTAAGGAAAGTGTTTTCTCAGCCACAGGAACTATACAATATTGCAACTGCAGCATTATAATAAAAATTAAAAATAAATATACATTATGGTGTGTAAAAAAATGCAAGTTCATTTTTTGCAATACTTATTTATGTGATTTATTTTACATAGTATTTACAAATTTGAAGTGTAAGAAATAATAATTTCTATATATACTCCAATAGATAAATTTAAAAGATTAAATATTATTTACTTATTATATTGTCCATGTTAGAGTATGCACTCATATGGACACACTTGTGTACGATTACAAACATTACATTAAAAAGACCATTAAATTTACAAAATATTTTAAATAATTTATGTGTAGAGGTTTACATATTAATTCTTAGAATGATAAGCAGATAGGCTGAATATATTTGAAAATATAGTGAACCAAGTTCTGTTCTTGCTAACATTAATACATTTTCATTTAGATAAAACAGAAATTAATTTAACCCCACTACTGTATCTTTAAAGACTAATCAAATAAGTCTCTATCACAGCATTAAGCTTCATTTGTAAAGTTCACAATCCATAATTAACTCATTGTGTAAAAATGCAGTTTCAGAACAGCTTACAGTTCAAATCATACATGTGCATGGAATAATTGATTTGTTCAAACATGCCATTTTTAGAGATTGCTTAGAAATGAACATTAAAATTCACAATTCAAGTATTTTTCATAAGAGCACCAACTATTAAATAATAGCCTAGCCTTTAAGAAAAATTGCATCCAATACCAAAATTAAAAACAGGTTCTAAGATTCAGTTACTGCTCTTTCTAAAAGGGCAGAATGACAGCAAACACAAGACAAAAATCCCTTAGAGTCACATACTCTCATTTTCTCCCAACTTTTTTTTTTCTGGGTTTCTTTACCTTGTACTTAATTTTATTTCATTATATGTAGCAAGACTAATTTTTCAACAAACCAATTTGATTCTGCTCATTTATCTTTTCCCACTTTGACCTTTAGTATTTTTTTTTTTTTTTTACTTTGAGGTATTTTTGCAACAGAATTAATTTTAATTTATTTTCTTTTATTAAGTTAAGGTTGTCCAATGTTTTATATGTAAGAGGTTAAATAGTGTTACTTTATCTTGTGAGGTCCAGAGGTCCTGCAGAATACTTAGATTTTACTAATAAGCTATGAAAAACAGATTTTGGGGGCTTTTTTTTTGTATAAAATAATATGAATCGTTTTATTGCATGAAACTTTACTTTTTCTAACAGTATTTAATTTTTAAAATGTTACAATGAGTATTTTTTGCCCCTTCTCCATAGAAAGGCAATTGTAAGAATTTTCAGGGAAAAAAACCCACAACTTCTTCACCTCTTTCACCTGAAAATTTCATAATGAAAATAGCAGACTAAAACTTAAGTCCTGAATCAACAGAAAGGTCTTTTTTGTGTTTTTTCGTTTGTCTTGTTCTGAAAGTTTTTTTAGTTGGTAAATTATTTGAACAATTATATAGAGACAAAGAAAGAATATATTAGTCCTAGGCTCCTGTCTTTCTTGGATAATGTGTCCCTTGTTTTATTTTGTTGTTTCTGTTTTTTTCTTTAGTTTTTAAACTTTAGCTATGTTAGGATACATTACCATCTCAATTAATCTCCTCCTTTGTTCTTTGAGGAAGATGAAATAAAGGGAAAAGGAGAACTCTCATTTCACCACCTTCTGTGCAGCTTCGCTCAGTATTCGAGTAAAGAGAAGCTTAATTTTGCATCTGGTGACAGGAGACAAAAGACCGTAGATAAGCATGTACAACAGTCACTCAAACAGAAAAATAACCAGGCAATTTTGGCAATAAGATCATAGGAAGAACTAAAAGGAAGACTGGGATTAGCAACAACTCCAACCATCTGGCTACTATGTGTACTGGTGTCTTTTATGTCTAATAAAAAGAAGGTGATAAAGTTTTAATATAGAATGGTAATATGATGATAATCATAACAGACATTTAGAGAAATGATTCAAATTAAAGTGATTTTATATTAAGTGGTGTGAGCTATTTGGGAAGGGTAGCATTAAAAAAGAAATAAAAAAAAGAAGTTATTCCTTTGCATATTGAGGATGTAACTGTTCACTCTGAAGTCCAACATGCAGAGGAAGCTAGGATTGATGAAAGCCTGGCTAATAACAGAAGGAAAGCACTAACACAGCTGCAATATGCTACTTGAAATCAGAATCAGCTGAACAAGACTTACTAATGATTTCCAGAACAGGATAATAATGTTAATTAAGAAACAGAGCCTGGAGGATTTGTAACTGTAGAACTAACCTTAAGACAAATAATACCGTATTTTTTCTCCTTCTTATATGGTTATATTGTTTCACGAACCATATTGTTCATGTGAAATGAATATTAAATAAAATACATTTTATGCATCTTGTGACTTTATATATATGGCATATATTCAAACTATTAAGTAATTCATCTAAAGCATTGCTTTTTTCAGGGCAACAGATCCCTGTCTTGAGATGACTGACTTACTTTTATTTACCAAATTTACTAGATAGATATTTTCTTAGCCTGCATACTAAAGCATACAACTCATATTTCCCTGACAAGAAATCACAGATAGTTCAAAAAGCTTAAAACTGCCTAACTCATTCTCCTATCATTAAAGAGGACTTAACTAAACAGGCATATGCTGAAAATCCACACATAAAAGGACAAACGCTATGTAGCAAGTTCTTGTTACTCATCAGTGGTGACTTTTTATTTAAAAAAACAGAAAAACAGATCACCAATCAGCTGGAAGGAGCTAATTGAAAAGATGAAGATGAGGGGCAAAAGAGACAGGGGACAGACATTTGGACAGGGGTAAAAGCATAACAATAAATCAATAGCAGACAGTTGAAACTAGATGATCTTCAGGTCCTTTCTAACCCTAACTAATCCATGATTGTATAATTCTATGATCTTCAAGGTACATTCATAGAATACAGGTGGAAGTAATCACCTGCAAATATAAAGGATGTAGGACAACAGGTTGTACTGCTGAAAAGGACCTGGACATTGCAGTATGTCACAAAGCTGAGCAGATATCTAGAAGGTAATGCTGTAAGAGGCAAAAAAGGCAATATTATATACAAACAAGGGAGGTATTGCCTGTGAAAACCAGAAAACATTCCATTTTAAGATGTTCATAAGATATTGGTCACTGGAGGGAGTACTGCATTCAGCCTTGGAAATTGTAGGCTGGGAGAGAAGTAAATGACTTAAAGAGAAGGGGAATAAAAGTCAACGTATGTTGAGAATGTGTGGCATAGGTAGAAATGGAATAAAACTCATAGCAACTACTTGGTCTAGAAAAGACCAGACTGAAGAGCATGAGGAGAAGCCATCATACCAGTTTTCAGATACATGACAAGCTCCTGCAAAGAAGGGTGCCCTCTGTGACCTTCCTGAACGGCACTCTATAAACATATGGTTCCATGTCTGTGATGAGTAGAACAAGAAGATTTAGGATTAAACTGCAGCAAAGATCATCCGGGGTAGATAAAAAAAAAAAAAAATCCTTATACCAGTATACCAGTAAAACACTGGTATGAGTTTTGTGGAAATACTACTACATTAGACTAACATATCTGAATGACACAGATAACTTTGGTCTTGGCTGGTACAGGGGATGGACAATATTACAATTGAAGCTATTCTCAGTTTTATATTTTTGTAATTTTTCTGGATTGACAAAGGTTCCAAATGGAATAAAACTAACTTTCATATGCATCAAATCTTAACAGTTATAAAGGATAAGCAAAAAATACCTACAAATCTCACTGAACAAAATTCTGTAATGCCCTTTTCAAAATGATTGTGTTACCATTATGGGTGTACATGCTGAATACATAGAGTCCAGATAGCTTTGCTGAATCAAAAGCCAATGAAGAAAGAATAGAAATTTAGAGATATGCAACCAATTAATGTTTAGACTATGGGATTACATCATGAACAACTGCACCAAAGTCTCGTCCAAGGTAATGTAAATCATACCTGCACACAAAGGAAATTGTGCAGCTCAGCATTATTGAGTTACATGAGCCTCTAATTTGCTGCAACAGGTTTCAGGGTGGAAATGCTCTTTGGAAGTTTGTCTAACATCTACACACCCCGCCTTGCACCAATTTGCTGGCTGTGGCTGGATCTTCATTTTGCTACAGGGAAGATATAATTTGCTATCGCTATGTGCAGTTACTGGTTCTTTGCATCAGTGGGCAAGAGAGTAGTCAGGGAAGAAAAAGTGACTTCAATAACACTACGGTGTTTGAAGTGCCCTGACTTCCTGTACTGTTCTGATGATATGTTGCCTGGGGAATGCAGAAAAGCAATAGTTTCTCTCCTGCACTTCTTGACACAAAGAACAGTGATTATCTATCAGGGAGCTGTGAGTCATCTCCCAGTTCTGTAGACAAGTTAATATGCACATCAGAGGGAGGTAACATGCCACATGTACACCAGCAGCTTATGACATGATCATTCAAACTGCAGTACCACATCCCTCTCCCATGCCCTGCTTCTACCCTACCCTTCCTGAGCAGAAGCCAGGGAGGTGGTTCCATCATACATAGAAATGATGACTTTTCCACTCTGAGGATGCTTTGGTTTTGCTCCTTTCTGACCCAATCATGCTACTTGAAGGCAGCTGATATGGCTGGTTTGTGTCTGAAAAGTACCTGCAGAGCTTCTAAAAGACCGTCAAGGACTCTGAGCAGTCAAGATCTGCCACTAATGGTTTCAATAGGTAACAGGTCCTCCCTTTGGCCTGTCAGTGAAAGGCGGGAGAAGGAAAGCAGGTGATGCTGAAAAAGGATGCTTGCTGGTGCAGTAAAAAAGGACAGCCTCTACTCTTAAATGAGAAGAGACAGAATGCTGCTGGAGGGGAAATCTGCAAAAGGGTCCTGAGCCTGGAACCAGCAACTGCAACCAGCAACACGGGATCACCCTGCTGCAGAGGCAGATTTGGCGGAAAAAAAAAAAAGGAAAAATGATTGCTTCTGGACAGGAGTTCATGGGTACATAGCATAGTTAGCTGCTAACAGCTAGTATCATTAAAAGTGTTAAAAGTGTTACTAACAGCGTCAGCTCTTACCACTGTTGTGTATGTCAGGTCACACATCTCTGAAAATCTAACCCTTACTCAGCACTGGTATGCAGTCTTGTGTAATGCCAAATATATGAAGCAAAGTAGCAAGGGCGCTGCATTTGTTGTGTTTAAAATCAGAAATGTTCTAATAATTTACTCATTAATTCATACTAAATAAAGGAATAAATGAGAAGAGCAGGGACTCAATGACATTTTGCATGCACAAGTCCTTGGTATATATTATTTCAGTTTGTTCTACCTTTTCCTTAATCCCTGATGTCACCAACATGCATTTTAAAAGCTTGCATGGGATTTATTCTTTTTGTTTCCATGGCAGCAGCAAGACTGATCACTCAGATACGGAAATATCCATTTATTCTGAAAATTGCTTCCTGGCAAAATTGCCTTGTATCAGAATTCTACAATTGAGCATACAGTAATTTTATCTTTACATATATCATGTATAGATTTCTTTTTGTATGTAATAAAGGACATAAACATTTGGCCTGCTTCCTGGGCTATCAATTGTACTAGCTGATGCTTTTGTTGTGCTGCAATTTCTATCTTGAATTAGGAGTTAACTTTTTTACTGGCCTTTGGACTAGTATAACTCCATTTTTGGCTGTGCAGCTTGTAGCATTTCTGTTTCAAGCAAAATGAATGCAAATTTTGTTACTTCAACAGAGGAAAGCAAGAGCACATCTGCTATTTAGCGTATTTGATCATTTTAGTTGAATGATGATAGACTTTGCAGGGAATTATTTATCTGATTTTGTGGATTCATCTTCCAATCAGTTATTCAAAAAGTTACAGATGATATTTTTTTTGCATTTATGTTGGGCCTCATTTTATTTTACAAAGCACTTAATTAATCTTGCAAATCGATATAAAAAAAAAAAAGAAATCCCTTTGCCTTGCTTGCTAAGGCATCCATTTTATTTACAATTCCTTCTTATCCTTGATTAAAATTGAAATCAGATAGATTTGCCTGCAAGCATGAGGGAAATCAGGCTCAGATACCTGAGTGGAAATGAAATTGGACCAGGAATAAATGCTCCTATGTTAACACTTGTGGTGAGATAACTGACAGAGGTAGGGGTGAAGAAAGAAGTTCTGTGACCATGTCCTCAGTGTTTGCTATGGTCAGTAGCTCTATCTTTTTTTTATTCACTCTGTGCACTTTCAACCTCTGACATAGTAATACATTAAGCTATGAAATGCCACTCATTTACATGGGGGTAAAATATTCAAATGACTTGCTAAAGGAGCTTAAAGCACTATAATTAACCCATCACAAAATAAAATATACCACAAATGCTTTTTAAAGTTTAATCTACTAATGAAGCTCAGCATGCATTAACATTTTTCCCCATTTTTTATGTGTCATACATCAGTGGTTAGATAAACATGCTGATTGCCATCAGTTTTATGTCACTTTGAGAGTCCAAGTTGATAACTGCCATTAATCATAATCTCAGCGGCACAGCACTTTGAACATATTTACCACAGAGCTCCGACAGCAGTGACCAATAAGGGACATAACTTTTTCTAGTGAATACAAAAAGATGTGCTTCATTGTTTTATCCACATATCATTTCAACCACAGAGTAACTCTAAGAATCATGAATATTAAGGATGCAGTTTGTATGCTTTGTACTCAGGATAATTTTTTCCCTTAGGAGCTAAAATAGAAACTTATAGGGATTAAATCGAGAGAGGCTTTGTTCATGCTCATTCGTATTGCCTTAGCTATGATAAAAGCCCTCTGGCCTGTGAGGCCATGTATTTTTGGAGAGTCAAAGGGAGATAAGCTGTTGCAGAAAAGGTAAGCTATGCACTAACAAATAGTTAGGAGAGATACCAGTACTGGGAATATCATTATCAGGAATTGTTCATAAAAGAACTTTGGCCCCGGTTCAGCAATTTCACAACATTCTAGGTCTAACAATGGAACAATTACTGAACATAAAGCTTCTCAACTAAAGACAAAATTCAACACGGATTATTTCAAGCTTCATAATTTTGATTACTTGTCTGTCATCTGTGGATTTTGACTGGTTTTGTGGTTTTTTTTGAGGGGAAAAGGGAGGGCCTAGTTTATGTTTCTCTGAATATTGAACTAGTATTATTGACGCTACATTAAATGATATATTGCTTGCTATATTGTGCACCTGCAATTGGTATTCACAGTTACATATGGGCCTGGGATTGGGCCTGGGATGAAGTGAACCTCTTGAAACAATAAGGTACTCATGGGCACAATCAGATCCTATTCTTGATGAAAGATCAAAGGAGAACATTTGGGATTGGTAAGACTAAAGGATGAGTTATCTGACAGCTTGACAAAGTGACCATTCAGTTGCCTAACTTAGCAAAAGAACTAACTTTTAAAGTGTCCTGAAGTGAACTGCCTTCATTGTGATACTAAAAATCATATCAACAGTTCAAAAAGACCATGGCACAGGTGACAATACCTCCTCTGAGCATGTGTAGTGATTAGAAGGAATGACCCAGCAAATACTATAATTATATGTAGATTACAACCAATCATTGTAACTGGGAGTGTACTGCCTTGTAACTTTTGTATGTAAATCTGAGAAGCCAGCATTAGTGTGCTTCATTTGTGGAAATGCACCACTGAGCGCCCTGTGCAGAATAAAAGCAGTGTCTCTCCTCCATGTGTAGCATTGGTTTACTGCACACCAGGCATGAATCTGCTTTTCAGATAACATACAGATTGCATATATGGATGTTCTGAGCTGTCAGATATGCCATGACTTACCTATAAAAAAATGTGAGTTCATTCACATGCATTTTAGTGACTACCTGAATGTCTATATACATGCTATAGTTCCCTTAACATTTATCAAAACATTTATATATTTAAAAGATTTTTTTCTTCTTTTTCTCTAGCGACTTCAACAGTTCAGATGGAACACTACCCATTAATAGGTCCTTGAAAAAATTATGAAGTGAATCAGCTAGATTCATATTTCTTTGTAAGCCAGTTATACTAATATTGTTCAATAGGGGAAAGTCAATCAATATTAATGTTATGGAAAAAATTTCAGAGGGAAGATGTAGTAAAAGAAAAATTAAACTTTTATGACTTTATACATGACATTGTAAAGAGATTCTATATGTAATATATGTAACTCTACTTAATGCTTATTTTTTTTATATTATAGTTATAATCTATCATTCCTTAGTTTGAACATTACTGCTCATGTAAGATTAATGTTGCTACATACAGCATGAGCATAAACCACAGAAAGTATAAGCCAAACCTGAAGATTCTAGAGTCTTATGGAATAAATCTATGGAATTTATAAAAGTAAGTGAAAAAAAGGCAAGTTACTTACTTACAAAAAAGTAAGTGAAATTGAAAATTGTTTTCCCTGAAAGTGTTTAAAATTGGGATATATGTCACTCTGAACAGAAGCTGACTTAGCCTATATTCAGTCTTCTTATTTTTAGACAGGATATTCATTTTTTAATTTTTAATATTTACAGCCATTCTTCTCCAATTTAAGTGACTGACCTTCTTCATAGTTCATTAATGTAGAACTTTTTACTGTCTTTTGAACTGACTATATTTTTGCCCAAACGTAAAATGATAACAATTTTAATGGCCTATGATACTGAGGAGGTCAGACCAGATTAGGTAAAGGTCTCTTTTGGCCTTAAAAAACACTTACATAGAAGTTTTTGCTGGAAATCATAGCAATAATCCTGTCTGATTGCATGTTATTAAATTAAATCATATGTTTAGTGAAAGCTAACTTGTTTCTTAAAAAGTACGATTAAATCATATTGCATTTAAACATATCAGGCAAATTTTGAGCCCTCTATCTTAATCTTTTCTGATTAGAATTTACCTACTGTTAAAAAAACCTGACTGTTTCTTGCAGTCATAAGTTAAGGGGTACAATTTATGTCTAAAACATCTTTTACATTTTTTATTTGGAGCTTTTGTGGGTTTTCTTCTGTAATATGGCATTCTGTTTCAAATTCATGTGTAACTATCAATTTGTTTAGCTAGAAGGGTAAAGTTATTAAAAAAACACAGCCATACCTCCCGTCTGAGTAAAAAGTGCTAAATTATGTAACAATCCTTAGGTCCTAGGAAAATTTGGCTATGGGAAGGTTTTGTCTCCTTTATAAAATGACTTCTTCCTCTTTGAATAAAAGGATGTTATGTCAATCATGACCTCTGGCCTGCGGGAAGTGTTTTTCACTGTCCTAAGCCACAGATGAGTAGCTTTGGTGGTGACAAAGGCAAGACTATAACTTAAATTCCCAAAAGACCTACACAGTAACAGTCACTTTTTAGAGCCCTGATCTCTCTTTCTGTCTTGCTGTGCTCAGATATTTTTTATTCATGAGCAGATCTCATGCAAACACTGGGTCAGCCTTGAAGTAAATCATGTGACTGCACACTGTAGTAGGCAGGCAGGCTTACATGGCACATTCCCAGGTTTCCTGAAGGTTGCGTGTTAATTTTAAAAATACATCACTATGTGATCCTTGTGAGGAGCGTAGGAATAAGGTATACAAGGGTCTGTTACAACACAAAGGATAGACCTTTAGGAAAGCACCAAAACTATTTTTAACATTCTTTTCCTTTAAAGAGAGGTGTTAGGATCTTCTAATTAGTCAGATTTTCTGTTCGCTGAATGGACCATCCAGCAGTACCATTCTGCTTCATTTCCTTGTCCTGGAATAAATCCCATTTGTGTTAGGTGCAGATAATTAGGTGAATACATGTAAAATATACATGATGTCATATCTTTTAGGCATATATAATTTTCATACTGTATGGAAGGCAGATGTTTGTCTAGCTTGTGTGTGGCTATGCTTATTCTGCAGCTGAAATCTGCTCTGTATACACCAAACTTGCTTTCTGAGATGTGAATTCAGCTACAACAGAAGACAGTGACAAAGGTACACCTCCTGATTAGCTCATTCTCTGTCTCTTTCCACTATAACACAAAGTATGTTCTTGAAAAGTAAAGAAGGTATTTTAGACATGCATTCACTCCTGTGCTCTCCTGCAATCAAACATTAACTTTTCAATTTTAATTTTACAGTATTCTAAATCATAAGGAAGAAAATGTGATGTAAATGGATAGATAAAAATAAAAGTGTATTTCTCCATTTGTACTGCCTTCAGTCTAGAGTGCCTCCTGTTTACATTTTTCCAAAATTTTCCTTTTACAAATTAATTGGAGAATTCCTTTTTTTTTTTTTTTTTTTTAGATTAAACTTCACACTCTCATGAATGTGGTATGTAAAGCACTAAGTGAGGAAAAACAAAACACAACTCACAAAAAAAAAAAACCCAACCAGCAGTCCATGGACAAACAAGCAAACAAAACCCCCTTAGATTCTGAAAATTTGATTCAGTGTAAAAATATAGCAATTTTTTTCCTGAAATTCCAACAAAATATAGTCTAAGGAACAATGAGATTGCCTCACAAACAGTCATAATACACCACTTCAAGATTTTGCCAAAACATGATGATTGTTTTAAAAAATTGTGCTTGCATTTGTTTTGACAGTTTTTAAAATATTGTATTGTTGTAACTATGAGAGTATTGCTATGTGGTAATTTTTTTATCCTAATGTTTATTATAAGCACTAATAGTTTTTAGTTTGTTTATATTCAAAGACCTTTAAGTGTCTCACTTAAGGCTATTTATGATCTTGCTAAAGTCACACAATCACCTTTGAGTTTATTTTGTGATGTGGCATAATTAAGTACAAACTTTTGACATTGTCTCATTTTAATCCAAAGCATTTTTCATGTCTGAATTACTGATCCAAAAAAGTAAAAAAAAAATATCCTCAGGACATCATGAGTACTGGAGGATTTACTTAAATCCTCTATCAGCAAATTCCTGGTTTGCATATTTGTGCCTCAGGTACTTGCATGATATTCAGTTTTGTGCACCTGTGGGTGCTCTCTCAGGACAAAAAAAATCCAAGTTCAAAGGATTCCTTAGCTTATGTTAGTTTTCTGAAACACTGAAGTATATCCTGAAGGTCAAATTAAAAGGTGACATTTTCTAGCTTCTTCACTATTTGTACTAAAGACTGCTTGAGTACATATTTGCTAAAGCCAAGGATTTAGCTCACAGATTTTAAATGGTGAGAGCATTTTGGTTTTAAATATTACTATCAGTTCATTTTTGGATTTGGATTGCTTGGAAGGTAGGTTTTCCGTGTGTGGTAAGGTTTTCTAAGTGAACATGATGACCACTTTTGTGGCACTCCAAAGTGCCATTTGATTTTATTTGTCTTTATTAGTGCTGTGCATTCAGCTGTCTATTGTTCCTACACTGACAAGCAAAACCCTGAATGGCACTTTGTGTGTGTGGAAATGATCAGAATGTAAGATCATGTACATGACCTGTATTGTTGGAAATGCTATATATCAAATGATACATACCTTACACTTCAGCTGCCCTCCCTCAAATACTATTCTTAATATCTGGGATCCTCTACAGCATAATTTGGTGTTCTTTCAGTCAAAGGACATTCCTGTATGGTTGTTTTTCTGTAACTCTAGTAACTTGTTTCTCATGCTCGGTATGGCATTTCACCTTTGAAATAACACATGCTGCAAAGGAATTGAAAAGAACAGGTTTCTGTGTTTCAGCTGCTGCCAACTAACTGCTCATTTTTGATTCTATAGAGTGTGGTAGATAAAAAAGACTATATATATATATATATATATATATATAGCGTGTTTTCATTTCTTCCCCTTGAAGTAACCACCACCTGGTAAAAAATGATAGAAACCCTGCTGTTTTAAGCATAGCAGAATATTAATTTTACTTGAACTTATTTCAAGATCCGATGTTTGTTAACACCTGATAGGTCTGTAGCCAGTTGTCAAAGATTTAGAAAGAAGTCGCTGCCTCCTCAAGTTAACATATATATAGTAGAAAATGCTATTAAATGAATGAACCTCAATGACTAGCTTTGATATTTTTTTGGGCACACTCAGGCATTCTTGTACTTCCCAAGTCTCCCTCATTTCTGGATATCTAAGGATTAAATTGTAATCTATATTACTAATAATAGAGTCAACAGAAAGGATGACATGCAAACAAAAGATTCATCTATATTCTTCACTACAAGAATACAGTATACGGTAGCAACATATATTAATGCACATACTTTATATATGTGTAGAAAAATGGGCAATGGATTTCAGACACCAGATTTTCATATAGTAAAGATAGAAATCAGTGAAGTTTATGCATTTTCAGTTCTTCCTATTCACAGGCAGTATTATTAAATGTATTTTGAAAGCTGAACAAAACCATTGCTTCTGAAGAGCACCCTGAGCTATTCCTATATATATACACTTTTCCACACAAGTGGAAATCTGTAGGAAAATATCAAATAACTTTTCTCTAACAAATGGAGAGGAGAAAGCCTATAATACCAGTTTAGTCAAGCAACAATAAGTTAAACATGTTCTTATTTTACTGGGTGATAATGTTACCACTGCTGTGCTTTCAGCCAAAGTAAGATAATTAATCCTGTGTGTTCTGGAACCTCAGTAGTGAAATCAGGCTAACACTTCTTCTACCACTTGAGCTTTTGCAACTTATGTTCAAAACTGTTGCAAGTTTAGCAACAAATACCAACAATCTGCCTCGAACATCCTTCAGTTCTGGCTAGTTACACCCTTAAATTGGGAGTGGTTGATTCTGAGAAATACATAACTGTGTTAAATACAAATACAAATGTAGGGCTTAAAAAAAGGCATAGACATAAAGACTCATTTTGTATAGTGTTGGCCCATTACATACCTTATAATACATCAACATGACTTTCCTTTGTCATCCTATAGCTAGGTGGTCTTATAGTTATTTATCTGCAAAAAAACCCTACTGGAGTAATTAAATTCATTTGAGATGTGACCTCCAGAAATACTGTACTTACAACTCCCACAAACCAATATTAACACAATAATTTCACCATATTCATTCTTCTAAAATGTATCCTGCAAATCTTCAAAATATACTGTTTCTTTTACAGAGCCACTGAAAGATGCACACAGAGGCCATGTTAAGGCAACAGTATGAAGTTTCTTCTCCAATATAGAAACAAAGATATTTCAGCAAAGATGCATTTACAGAAGGCTGACAGGAAAGACTGCAGTGTTAGAGAGATCCATTTCTTGTTTAAACCCTTTTTTTCCCCTGTAGCATCTTGCTTTAGCTGACTAATGGATGTTTTGATTTGACTAAGTTTTCTAAGTTACTGTAATTATCTGGTTTTGTAGGCTTTTGGAAACCATAATGTTTGTATCGAGTCCATCATAGATGATGAAATGAAATGTCTGAGGCCAGGGAAAAGTAGCATCCCCTTCCCCTCAATGATTGTGTTCAGCCCAGTGCAGAGAAACAGCAAAAACTGTCACTGTGGGGCCATGGCACAAATTTCCAACTTACCTCCTCTCCATTTAAAAAATGAAACAAAACGAAATGAAAAAAAACCTCCATCAACAGCAAACCTCAAAAACAATCATAGAGAGCAGGGGAAAAGAATGGACAAATGACTTTCCAGCAGCCACAGAAGGAAAGGTCAAAACAGATATATGAACGCAGGTCTGCAAGGCCCTGGGGTTAGCATCAGCACTGCAGGAGGAGCCGTCCTCTCTGCAAGAGACATGGAGTAATGCTGATTGAACATCCACACTGTAGAACACCTACATTTTGTACTGTACCATGATGGATTTTTTCACCTGGCTTTTATCTCAAAAGCTTGATTTTGAAGCCTTTGTTCCCTTTATTATTTGCTTTTTGATTAAACACCACCCATTGTTATATATTCTAAGAAATGCTGGCCCTGCAGCAGTTGTAAATCGATAGCTAGATGTAGAGGAGTAGGAAGGTGAAGGGAAATAAAGAAAAGGAGGAAAGTTTCTCACAGTTAACTGAGAAAGAAAGTTAATAAAAATAGGTCAGGCAATTTCAACCCTTCCTCATATGAAACAAATGGACTAATCCTAAGTAGGAGTCACACATCAGGATCTTCAGTGTATCTGGGGCTCATCAAGAAGTGGCACATAAGTAGAAATATAAAAATCCTTTTTCGCTCATATCAGGAAGATTGCAGAATAATAGATTATCTCGCAAAGACTTTGTATTACATCTGGCTTTTTACCTAGGATTGAATAAATATTGCAAAAATTAAGCTGATCTGTTATCCAGGTCATGTACTCAGTAATGATTAAGCTTGAAGAAGTATATATGATGATATCAGAATTTTTGTTAAAAATCTGTAAAACTGTAGTCTAAATGGTTGAAAAATAAAAAAAATCCCAGAAGATGATGGGTTTTTTCCCCTCAAAGGACAACCACTTTAGTTACATAGTTCCTGGAGACAGAACATTCCATAATATAGAATCATAGAATCATTGAAGTTTGGAGTCTCCTACTCTGGAGACATTCAAAACCCGCCTGGACACATTCCTGTGTAACCTTATCTAGGTGTTCCTGCTCCGGCAGGGGGATTGGACTAGATGATCTTTTGAGGTCCCTTCCAATCTCTAGCATACTGTGATACTGTGATAGAATAGTTAGGGTTGGAAAGGACCTTGAAATCATCTAGTTCCAACCACCCTGCCATGGGCAGGGACACCCCACGCTAAACCATGTCACCCAAGGCCTCATCCAACCTGGCCTTGAACACCGCCAAGGATGGAGCATTCACAATGTCCAAAGTAACTCACTTAAAAGTCTACAAATGGAAGTCCTACTGAAACTCCTACTTAACAGTCTGCTGTAATTAAACTCATCATGAAATTGTTTAAAAAAGAAAAAAAAAGAAAAAAAGAAAAAAATGAAAGTATTTAAAATGCAGAAAGGGAAGAAACTTTCAGATTCAGACAGATAAATAGAAGATATTCAAGTGGAAAGAAGTTACTATTCAGGAAAGATTCTGCTAGCTGTATTTGGTTCACAAGCTATAAAAACTGTTAGCATGTGTCACTGTACCTAATGGTATATGGGTTCAATCAGAGCACACAGAATGCCAGATGGGACTTGAGGAAGCTGTCAGCAGAAAGAAACTATACTCTCTGATTTTTGCATTCCTGTGCAAAAAAAGCCACTACTGTCAATTGTTTTCATCTGTAAAGCCAATCTTTTTGTTATAAATCTTGGTGTGATCTGGGATTACAAAGCCAGCATGCACCAGATGGCTGAAGAGATTCAGGCCAGGTCTATAGCCACCTGCCAGCCCTGTTTCAGCAGTCAGGAATATGCAGAAATATGATTCCTGTCAAACATGTCTGGGTGAGCAGATGCTCCTCACATGTGGACACAGTAAGTACATTGGCAAAACAGTAGTTTGACCGGTGGTACAGATGCTTGACAAAGGTAAGGAAGAAGGTTATTTAGACCAGTGCAAAGTGCAGCATTGCTACAGATCTGCTGTGCTGGTTTTGGCTGGGATAAAGTTAATTTTCTTCATAGTAGCTGTTTTGGATTTGTGCTGGAACCAGTGTTAAGAATACATGGATGTTTGAGTTATTGTTGAACGATGCTTACACATAGCCAAGGCCATTTCTATTTCTCTGGACACACTCTGATAGTTTGACTTCCTTCTTATATTCACGTGCTCCAAACTGCACAGAGCACTGGAGATGGGGCCACACTAGTGAAGTGTAGAGTAGACGGTCACCTTCCTCAGCTGGCTGGTTATGCTGCACTTTATGAACCCCAGGGTACAGTTGGCCCTTTTGGCTAACAGGGCATGCTGTTGACTCATATTCAACTTGCCATCAAATCAGACCCCCAGGTCTCCGTCTGTGGAGCTGCTCTCCAGCCTCTCATCCCCCATTTGACGTATAGCCAGTATTACCGCACCCCAGGAGGAGAATCCTGCACTTACTCGTGTTAGATTTCATACAGTTGGTTATTTCCCAGCTCTAATTTATCCAGTTCTCTCTGTAAGGCCTCTCTGCTTTTCAGAAAGTCCATAGCTCCTCCTAGTTTACTATCATCAGTGAACTTACCTGATGTACATTCGATTCCTGTGTCTAGATTATTTACAAAAATGTTAAAGAGCACTGAGCCTTGGGGAACCCCACTGGTGACTGCTCCCCAGCCTGATGTAGGCCCATTTACTGTAACTCTTTGAGCCCAACCTGTCAGCCGATTGCCCACTGAATATATTATGGATATCAAATACATTTATGTGACACATCCAGCTAACATCAAGTTATTTTTTGCGGGGTCTCTGAATCCACTAGGCAGAAAGAAGGGAGGCTGTTGCAGCTCCGTTTCCTCAGGTTCAGTCGGTAGTAGGGATGAATACAGGTTGGGCAGAGAAGAGATTCAGAGCAGCCCTGCAGAGAAGGACTTGGGGGTGTTGGTCGATGAAAAAATGAACATGAGACGGCTTCAGTGTACGCTCGCAGCCCAGAAAGCCAACCGTATCCTGGGCTGCATCAAAAGGAGCGTGACCAGCAGGTCGAAGGTGGTGATCCTGCCCCTCTACTCTGCTCTCGTGAGACCTCACTTGGAGTATTGTGTGCAGTTGTGGTGTCCTCAACATAAAAAGGACATGGAACTGTTGGAACAAGTCCAGAGGAGGGCCACGAGTATGATCAGGGGACTGGAGCACCTCTTGTATGAAGATAGGCTGAGAAAGTTGGGGCTGTTCAGCCTGGAGAAGAGAAGGCTGCGTGGAGACCTCCTAGCAGCCTTCCGGTATCTGAAGGGGGCCTACAAGGATGCTGGAGATGGACTCTTCATCAGGGACTGTCGTGACAGGACAAGGAGTAACGGGTTAAAACTTAAACAGGGGAAGTTTAGATTGGATATAAGGAAGAAATTTTTTACTGTGAGGGTGGTGAGGCACTGGAATGGGTTGCCCAGGGAGGTTGTGAATGCTCCATCCTTGACGGTGTTCAAGGCCAGGTTGGATGAGGCCTTGGGTGGCATGGTTTAGTGTGGGGTGTCCCTGCCTATGGCAAGGTGGTTGGAACTAGATGATCTCAAGGTCCTTTCCAACCCTGACTATTCTATGATTCTATTCTATGAGCATGAGCACAATAGGTACAGTCAGACTGTACCCAATATGCAAACGTATACGCAGGTAGCTACACAAATTAAGACCAACACTCATACAAACACAGATGGCTCAAAGGGACAAATCCTGCCCCCCCTGTGGCAATTCAGGATGCAGGTTCGTTAGTGAGAAACATACACATGCATAATGTGGGAATATAAACATATATGGATATATTTTCTACCTATTGAGGACAGTAGCTTTCCCTAGGCACTCTGCCTGTCCAGCAGTTGTTATCTCCAGCGGCTGACTCTCAAACCTCATCACCCTCCCTGCTATTCAGCCCAGATTTATGGCCATTCCAATAACTGATTCCCAAGCCACTTATCCTACTTGCTAAGTATCCCAGCTTGACATACATGCTCACAGAATGTGTACACAGCCTGGTCTTTCTAGCCACTGATGCCACAGACACACAGGCTTTCTGAGCCCTTGCTGCACACTAGTTGCTAGCTGTCATACACAGACATGCACACAGATGGAGTCCCTCACCCTGGAAAACAGTAGAAATGGCATTTAGTAAGAAAACAGGACAGATAGATCAGATATAGAGCATAGCCAGACCAACATGCTGCCCAGCTGCCCAGCTACCTGTTTACATGTGACTGGCCCCTTTTATCCTGCAAACACCTTGACCTTTCCTGCCTGTGATTCTTCCTAGTGTAACACCTGGACATCGTGGCTGAGGCTCTCCTGGGGCAAGCCTTACAGGATCTGGGATTTGTGCCTCTGATAGGGTTATTTGGGATCCCTCACTTATCACTGTGCCTCTGTGCTCCTTTGTAAAGCAGGAAGAGCCTTAAATCACATAAACACACTTTGTTAACTTAAAAATATAGGTTTATGACTGTAAGGACAGTTTGCTCCACTTCAGACAAAGACAATAATTCTGTAATCGTGTTATAGAACTTATCAGGCTGTGTTTAACAAAGTTATTATCTTTTGTTACAACTAGCTTTAGCCACTCTGGGTAGGAGTTGTAAATCACCTGGAAATCACTTTTACCTAAAAACATCATAATATATTGAATTTCATACAGAAAAACCTTTGTGTATATATGTGCTAGTATCCTTCAATAAACAACTGAAACATTTTAGACAATATTTCCCCTTTGCATTACGTATTAATAGAAGGAATAGAACTTTAATTCATTCTTCTTTAATTCCTTCTACTAATAGAAGGAATCTGTAACAGATCCAGAAGGGAGAAAAGACAGGAAAGCTTATTGAACTGTCTTTGCATCTCAGAACTATGCTGTGGAGGTCTCTGCCCATTCTTATCTCCTGTAAAAAAGTGGAGATGATGGACTAAGCCAGCTATGCATTAATAACAGAGTTAGCAAGTGTGTGCATATATTCCATGTAATTCATCATCTTCTTTCCAACATAATATAATTCAAGAGGATGAATGCTCTGTCCAAGTCAAGTGAAATATCATATACAAAGCTTCTTATGTATCTTATCTCAAGGGACAGGGCTGTTGTAAGGAAAGGCCTACTATTGATTGAGCTTTAGAATGTCTGAGTACAAAGACAAATGCATTTCATATATAATTTGCATTACCAAGACTTAAAGAAAACCCAGAGTCTTGAGTAGTTTAGCTCATTCCCAATGAAATTTTTAAAATTTCATTTAATTATATGATAATTCCTTTATAGGAAAAATAAATGAAAACTATAAATGTATAAAAATAAATAAATTAAAAATATAAGTTCATATCAAACCAAAAGAAGCCATGGTGTCTTGTTTAGATACTTGACAATCCACATTAATCCATACTATAAAATACCAGAAAAGTTTTAAGGCAATAGCACTGTACAATATAGATGATGCATAATCCAGAGAATGAAATCTTGACTTCACTAACACTTGCAGTGAAACTGCTAGCTCTAGAAGAGCTGAGGCTTCATCTGAAGCACTGGAGAGTAACAGAAGCTCTTCAGCACAGTACTTCTCAAAGTAACATATTCAAGTCATCACTACACTGTCATATCCTCTGCTACCTTTTGTAAAAACATTCAAGTCATCACTACACTGTCATATCCTCTGCTACCTTTTGTAAAAACAAGTCCCACTTACGAAGAGTACTAGAAGGGAACAGGGAGGGAGCAGTGCCCAAATGTTTAATGAAATCTCATCAGTTGCCCTGGATCCCTCTAGGCTTTCCAGCAGCATAACAAATAACAACAATATGTTTCAAAGAATGCATGGACCATGCTATGACACACGACATCATTCCTATGAGCTCCATACATGACAGAAAGCCAGTATACAGAGAAACAGCCAATCACAGAGCCGTGACCACCTAGCTCCACAGATTGTCTTTAGTTCTTCTCAAAGCCTCCACTAACCAGTCCTCAAATCTGACTTTTCCTCATGTTACAGAGATGCAGGCTGTTTTAATGAAAAATCCAAGACTGGGGGCTGTGAAATGCATGATTGCACAAAATAAGTGATCCAGATGTCATCCAGCTTGTTTCCTTCATGAAAAACAAAATGCTTAAAAAAAAAAAAAAAAAAAAAAAAAAAAAAAAGAAAAGAAAGACACGTGCATTAGGTAACCTCAGGGAAACAGCTCCTATAGATTCCTATTGAATTTGGTTTCTCTATAGTTATTAGGAAAAAAATATTCTTTAACATGTTTCTTAGCAACAAAAATTGACTTTACATTTCAAGTAGAGGATACTGTTTGTGATTATGTTACTTTTTCACTGTCATTTCCCTTCTTTTCCTGTTAGACAGAGGATAAAGCATAGAATGTCAGCATAATTAAGAAAACAAGTGCATCACATTAGTACATACTAATCTCAAAACCACATGAATGAATCTAGTGCTACTGGACTAATAGCACCTTGTTCAAACTGTACTTGTGGAAGTCATTGGAGCAGTGGTAAATTCTACCAGCTGGGAAGACAGCCCATTGTGTTTCAAGTTATTGTTTTCTAGATATAGACTGGTGACAAAATATTTCTATCAAAGCTTCTGAAATGCTTTCAGATGATTGCTACCATTCATAAATGTTTTTAGAGAAAGCTAATGAAAAGACAATGTGACAATCACTGCTTGCTCATGTTAAAAAAACAGAAGTCCTTTCTATCCTATCTTTTAAAGACATATTCTCAGTTTCTATAAATTGATGCAAATGCCTATTAAGCTATACTATATATTCTCTCTTGTTTTTGCTTAGGCAGCTTTGAGTTCAGTTTCCCTTGGTTTTCTTAGTTCTACACATCAATGTTTCTCAAAGATTCATTTATATACTTTTTTTTTTTCTTTTTTTTTTAATGTGTTGGGGTCACCATGCTGACAAACCAAACACTAAAGAATGATAAAACCAAACACCAAAAGCCAGCACAAGGATAATTAAAGTTTTGTTACACAAGCAAGTGCCATAATTTTATAAAATAAGGAGATTAGTTCCTGATCTCCAGAGGCTGGGTTTAATCAAAATTCTGACACCTATCAAAGACACATTCCATGTCCTGAAAATCCCACTGAATGAGACAGATTTAATCTGAAGTAGTGTTTTCTTATATATAAGGAGATGTGTCTAATGCAGAACATCAATAAAGTGAATTAGGGGAGGTGCTGACAGTCATAGATTATATCATGCAGTTACATGCAGGAGGCATCACTGGTTTTATCATTAGCAAACTGAGAGAATTAAAGAGGCAGAATGAGGAACTGTGGACTTATGTACATCCTAGAAATTTTATAGTGGAATAAGCTGTACGACACAGTGGGGAAGCTTTATAGTAAGTAAAGTTTTTCAAATAAATTATTGCCTAAGATGTAGAAAAAGTTTGGACCTTTGTATCAGGGAAGCACTGCCTATGACTATACTAACAAATTAAATTATGTCAAGGTTATTTCTATACACCGTAACTCAATCACCCAAGTTGTTAAAATAGTTTCTGCCATTGTTTTGGTCTACACTCTCCCAGACAACATCTGGATGTGTTTAAGGAATTACCACACCCTTGGAGGTACTTCGCTTTTGGATATGTCTTACCTATGAGAATTATCTTTTGGATAGTTTCTTAGCCTGGACATGAGCCATTATGTGTCAGGTCATCTCAGGAAATGGCCACTGATATATTTCATTTAATAATTTAGCCGTACACTATAATTAATACTTTGTTCTTTATTTTCATACCAAATTCATCAGGGAGCAATCATACAATCAGTCTGTGTGTCCACCTGTTACATTCTACAGATTTCAGCCAAATTCAAATTATTTGATCAGTAAATCCCTACAAGTTTAATGAAACAGGAAAATGAGTAGAGAAATGAGACCTAGAAGTGTCCCCTTTTATGGAAAGGTTGCAGTATGAGCTTACCCCTCACTGACTCTAAAAAATCTGCATAATAGATCAACTTTGAAAAACTAACTTATAGAAAATTTGGCTTCATTTGCATTTCTGCTTATTGAAATGTTCATTGATTACTCGTTCCAGTATCTTCAAAATAAGCAGATTTAGACTTTCCATTTTTTAATTTCCCATTTCATTCTATCCTTCCATTCTCACTACCTCCAGGTGTTTCTGTCCCATGCTATTTTTGATTATTTCCAAATCAAGACATTATTTGAGATTTTAAGTGGCTGATATTTTAAAGAGCTATAGGATAATAACTAAGGTCTTGTGTAGACAGTCCTGTGGTAATTTAAGGGAAACCATGATCATGTTTGAGTGCTGATGTGTCTTTAAGACAAATGGCACTAATAGTCCCTGTGCTGTTCCAAGCATAGGGACTCAAATCTGATACTCTACATTCGCATATGATTCTTCATGGATTTTCTCTCCCCTCCATCCTGAAGGTCTGCAAGTGATGGAATGTTTAATCATATATAGCATGGAAAAATGTGATTAGAAATGATAGCAAGAGGCAGTCTACTTCATTTCCCTGTTCTAACGTCACGTGTTGATCCTGAGAGGCATTTATCTGGTCTATTCTTAGAGATCTTCAGCAGTAGAGATTGCACGACCTGCTGTTTAGCTTTCTATGACCTGTGCTGCGTAACTACTGAAATGCTTTCTGAAGTGAATATCCACATAGCACTGTGTATGCTGGAGACTCTTATTATTTCTGTCTTTCAATTATTAGTTACTGAGAACCGATCAATTGATATTACTGAATATGTTTTGTCTGTTGGGGTGGGGGAGCAGGAGAGAAGTGTATCCTTTAATGTGAATAATATTGGGATAGCTGTTATATTGTTGTAAGACCCTGAGTAACTCCTGCAAGTTTACAATAGTAGAACTCACACAATTATTTACAAAGTTATAAATGAGAAAATGTTGTGGCCCACAGATCTTGAATGCCTAATTGTTCATATATATCTGTTTGAAGACATGTTAAAAAAACATGTCAAGAAGTTGTCATAGTTGTTATCAAAGTGTTGTTTTTCACAGAATTTACCTCACTTTAGCTACTTACTATGTATATGTTATCTACAGGTCCTTAAATTCAGAAAAAGAAATAAGAAATGTAAGTAGAAAGCTGCACAACACTCACATTTTGGTGAAAAAAATACATTCAAACTGCATTTATTTTAGCCTCTGTGGGACACTGAAGCACTTGTCAAGGTCCAACAGGCTTACTGAGCTTCAGGGATCCATGGGATTTAAATTACTTGCTCTGGGGTAAATCAAGTATGCAGGAGACCCCCCATAGTCCAACTGTCTAATTAAAGGGAGCTTTCTTCTTGATCATCCCCATGTAAATATGTAATAAGCCGTCAGACTAGAATCATCCTGTTTACACATCATCTGCTAGTCAGGAAGATCAATGATGAAAGCAAACACTTGATATTCATCTGCTGAATATGTTGCAGATCATCTAACAGATTTCTTCATGAGGAGTTGGATTTCCATATGCAGGCTGGGAACCTTGAGCAATTCTGAATTCTCTTAAGATGCCATTTTCAACAGGGAGATAGATGTAAAATTAAAAAGCTCTAGGAAAATTTATTTTTGAACATAATAAACTATTTTATTCTGTGTGTAGAATTTTTATAGTTATAGTCACGCTTCTTTCCAGAATTAGAGATATCATAAAAAGTATTCCTTTATGAACAACCATACACATAATAAAGACTTTATATTTTTAAACTTCATGCTATCAGCATCAGCCACTGAACTACATAAAAGCAGACCACTCTCCAGTCTAATGAGATAAAGCAAAATGGTTTTACAGCAGCAAGGCAGTAGGATCTGTTCTGAAATAGCACTGCAGTAAAAAAAATGACATTAATTTCATAAGTAATCAGAACTGTGTATGTTGGCATATTTGCCAATGTTTGAAAATAATGCCTTTAAACCATTTAGAAAGGAAATAAAGGCTTTTGGAATAGGTCAGGAAGATAATAGATTTAATGTAGAATTTTATAAATCATCATATCTCAGTTCTTATTCTGGGGGACTCACTGTACATGGAGCTACAAACAGCTAATACTCATTTGCTTTTGATAGCTTCTCCAACTGCCTTCCTATTTCACTTTATTAGTTCAACTTTATTTCTGATTTTATCATCATCATCAGATTTCAAGCTGGTTCATGAAACTCTTTCCTGCTTTTATATTTGCTTTTTAATATAAATAGCTTTTCTCTTTCCTGGAACTGCCAGAAGTTTCTCAAAGGCATGGAAATCCAACAAGTGAAGCATCTTTTGAAGAAGCTACAAAGGATTATACGAAGTATGAATTATACTAATTAGACCCTGTAACCTTAAAACAGTTTGAAAATTTGGGAACTTCTAAAGGCAAGATAATCTTTTCCTAGTTTGCCTTTTAACCTTCAGTGATTACTCTTTATTCTCAGACTGCAACCAAAGAAATAAGCCGATATGAATATACACATTATTTAGCATTTTTACTGGGGACAACTGCCAGTTCTTTGATGTGCACTATTGTTGGATTCTTTGCTTTGGTGTTAGAAAATGTGATCCTTACACTAAACCTTTACTCTTGTTCTATTCATCTTGCTTTGTGTTAGCAGAGATGCTGAGCTAAAGCACAGAACTGTTTTATTAGTGAGGGAATTTCCTCCAAAGATATGAATACCTACATTAATGTGATCCAATAAATCAGAAGGTAGACTTACACATTTTTCCATACAAAAACAAAGAATATTTTTTTCTTGCATTCCACTAGAAAGAGGAATTCTCTACCCTACGCTAGACAGACAAGCCTGGATGATCATAGTGTTGCTTCCCTCTATAAACAACTACGCATTTGGGAAGACAGCTCAACAAAAGACATCAAAACAAAAGGAATTTTGAAGAATAAATACTTATATTCAAAATAATAGCACATCAGATCAATGCCATACCATTCTACTATGCCACTTCATCATGATCTCTCTGTGTATCTGCTGTCCTATATTATGTTTACAAACCCACAAACCCACAGTCTTTCACTAGATATGTAGGCAACTAACTGCAACTTCCTTATCACTGGTGACTTAGTATTTAACTTTTGATGCTGGCCTTCATGACTGCCACATGGAATAGTGTGAGGACACGTTCAACTTGAGCAGTCTGCTGTTGGAAATATTGCTTATTCCTTCATAGCAGATTCAATTTGCTCTAGGCCATTCATACCAACTGCAACTTCTTTGTGATTTTCTTGAAGCAATCTTTGTCCCATATACTTACATTTTCGATTTATTGCCACCCCCTTTAATGTCACTACAGTTCCTCAGTCTTTCAATCTCATCCTTTTTTACTTTCTTTTTCCTTCTGTCCACAGTAATGCTCAATTGTAAGTATTCACCAGTCTGCCATGTCTTTGTGTTCCGTGAGAAGAAAATCAGTGACATTCTTTAAATTTTTTTTTAATCTTATTTCTTCCCTCTCTCCCTGCCTCTAAATCTCCTTACTGTGCATTTTTTTCCTAGCTGTTAAACTGGATCAGTCTCTCCAAACAGATAAAAAGGCACCAAGAGCTATTGCTTTACTCTGACTGCTGCCAAACATTGAGTTAATATAATCACTTTGCTCCTTGATGCTAGACTGCTGCCATCTTCCTAATATTTTGCTCACCTCATACCACTTCAGGACAATCTGTAGCTCACAAACACACAAGTTGCAACACCTTCCAAAGAGTGTTTCTATTTCATGGTGTAGTCAGAAGTGGTTGAATAACAAGAGAAGAGCAGCATCACCACAGCACTTAGAACATCATATTTGAGCTGACAGTACTTGCTGAAATGATGTACAGCCTTTATACAATATCACACTGGGCTATTTTTTCCAACTAAAAATATGTCCATACATAGTGTAAATCATACTCTTGGAAGTCCATATGGAAGATGTCCTTGGTAGTTCTTTGAATTTTGAGACACAGCCTTGTACCATATCTGACTCTCCTGCCTTTAGTGCCTCCTTTGGTGACTTGCTGCTGTGACACGTTGAACCAAATGTAACTCAGTCTTAGCTCACCGCTTTTGATCTGGGATCTTCTTCTCATATTATCTACATACCTGATTGTTTGAGTCAAAGTATCAACTTTTTGCCTTTCGTATTCCAGTTCTCGTTTGCTGGTCTGGAGTTTTCTGAAATCCCTATTTTTCTAGCAGCCTCCTTGTGCATGAATAGTACTGGAGAAAGTTTTACATCTTCAGATTGTTCCTCAAAGCATTGACCTGTCTGAGTCCTATAAACTTCTGACTAAATTTACCTTGGGATTTTCATTTTACTGCAGGCTTCTCTGGTATCTCTATATTGAATCTAGTCTTTATACTTACAGATTTAGTTCAAGCAAGCCTAATGTTATAACATAAGCCTTATGAATAGGGCAACATTTAACAAGAGTGTTGACATACACCAAAGATTTTCATCAATTTTGCTGAATAACTGACACTAGCTAGCAAAGGTCACAACAAATATGTCTGGATTTCGTATTCACTACTTCTTTTTGAGTATAGTTAGCAACATACACCATCATGATTGCTACATGAGTCTTAAACAAGCCAAATACTCCATTCCTGTACCTGTGCTAGCAATTCCAAAAGGGACAGTGGCTCATTCCGCCACTTGATGTTCACAGTGAAGTTGAATATGATGAGAAGAAAGAAACAGGGATCTTGCTTAAGATACACAGCTTAAATTCAGTTTAGCAAATATTCACAGGAAGGAGGTCATATGTCTACCTTTCCTAAACTGTCTCAGATTTAAGGCATAACAGGACCCAGTCAGAAATGCAATAAAAAAGCGTGTCCTGAAGCAACATTGAAATGGAGTTATCAGAAATGGAGTTAATAAATCAGAATGTTGAAAATTAAACAGTTAAAACAATTGAAAACTGTCATTAAACCCTAAAACAATTGACATCTTGTCATAAAACAATAGAACATCTTATTATGCATGATCCTATCCCAAATAACAAAATTAATTTTACACATCATGGTACTGTGTGTAAGTCAGTTATTGACTGCTAGGTATGAGGAACTGATTTAATGTGCACAGATTGTTCCACAGCTGTTTACTTAAGGGTTTCTTGTATCCTCCTTCTACTATCTACTGTCAGAATATTGGCTGTGGATCACATCCAGTAGGGCAATTCTTATGGGCTTAATTTTACAAACATTAATTTATACATGCATTGTATTTATATTTACAGAACCTGAGATTATTTTATTTTATGTTTGTTTTAAAGTTTTACAATAAATTTACTTGGAGACAAGTGAGGCATAATGAATAATGGCTTGAAGCATGAAACTTTTAATTGACAACTCCAAACTATCTGTATACTATTTTCTACACCTACTTTCAGAAGACTGTGAGGATGAAAAGTAAATGTTGAGCTCACACAGTTGCAGAAATGAAAGATATATGTCTGCAGAACTCACTGGAATGATATCTTGTGTAGGCATTCTATGAGCACAGAGGACAGTCTCTGACCCAGAGAGAAATATACACTATAGATGCAGGGAAAATTATAACTCTAAGTTATTTAGTATTATTTAATTAAAAGTCCTGCCAACAGACTGCTAATCTTCCCTGAATAAATTTATTTAATACTCATATTACTAGAAGGGATTAATTGCACACTATACAAGCTGTTCCTATAAAACACTGTTGCAGACTTTCTTTATTCAGATAGCTTCCAGCTCCCTGTTACTGCGCAAAAGCATGTATAAAAGAATTGCAATTACATAGCTGTCACAGCTAGGAGAGTAATTGCCTCTTTGCCCTATGCTGATGTCCCAGCTAGGAGAACAGAGACTGAAGAAAATGTTTTTTCAGCTTTTCAGTAGTTGCTCCAGCTCTTGAGGGCAGGCTTCCTTCTCCAAGAAGGATTGCTACCTGTGCAGCCCTGGGTATCTGTGAGATAGGATTTGACTGGGTTTGCACTTAGACTCATCAACCACATGAGGTCTGACATTCACAGGTCCAGATATAGGGTCCAGCTACAGCCTTTGAGATGTACCTTGGTCACCTGCATTTTTTGAATCTAAGTCATAAGTTTCCCAAAGATTGTTTTGTAAGATCTTAAGTTTCAGTAATGGTTATCAGAAGATTTGACTAAGGTTGTGACTCTTCTGGAAAGCAGAGTCAAGAATCAGTGTGTAAAAGGGAAGTGGGGGAGGAGAGGGATGAATTCCAAAGTGATTTCCTATATTTGTATATTTGAAGTTTTTTATTGTGATGGAAAGTAATCTATTTAAATTTAAAATGTTAAATCTCAAATAAAAGTAAACTGTAATATATTATCTACAACAATAGGTACAGCCATTTATTACTGATAAGTTTGGCATCAATTTTCATGTATATTTTGTGTATGTAATTGGGTACTATTGACCTGATCATTTTGTTTCTGGTTTTAATTATTGTCAGCGTATGACTCTGTTTATCACTTTCGGTGCAGGGAATAAACTGCTGCAGTAGACCAGGAGTCAGAGAGCACATGTGAGCACAGCTACAACGTTGTCTAATGCTTTGGTCAGCAATGCATAAATCTTAGTAAAACTGAATATTTAGAATTGCCCCCTCTCTTAAATAAGTTCTTACATATGTTTGGATATATAAACCACATAAACCCATATTTGGATATATGTATACTTACATATGCATAAACCATCTCTCTCTATAGATAGGTTTGTGTATATATATATATGGGTATGATACTTCAAAAAACTAAACAAACTTACATGCACTGAGGACATTTCATATTTGAAGATCTAATTTGGATAGTTGCAAGTAAATATCTAGATGTCACCTTCAAAAAGCATTCAGATGTTAGTGGCAATGTCTGGCAAGTTTAAAAACTTCAGAGATACTGCAGTTTCAATGGAAAAAATAAGATACATCAAGCAACTTTATCTTAGCGTAATCTGTTTCTTTGATTGTCTCATTTAGCCTTGCTGTTGCACTATATCTAACTCATAAACAGAAAAATAAATAAATCTGAACTTAACTGTTGTTGAATTTAGGAAAATTTTGCATCATTTTACCTGCCTGGTAGACTTATGGGTTTCTGTCATAAGAATTTTAATTGTGTGGATGCTTGGTTAAAGGGGAACTGTAAACATTTTTTTAAAAAAACATTTCTTTGCAGTGTTTATAGATAATAAACACCATATGAGCCTTCTTATGCCTGCTGGAGGGTTTGAGAAGAAGGAAGGGAATCGGAAGGGAATCTCAAATCATTGCTCCATGTGAGATGGGAGCCTCTAGGTGAGGGCATGCAGGAAATAATGGTAAAACCAGACATGCCTTCATCCCAGCAGTCTTCTCTCACCTGTCACAGAGAAGAGGTAGGGAGAAGAGACTGACAGGACCTTAAGCTCATCTTCCCATCCCTGCTAGCACCCACTGCTACAGCATGACTGTGCCTGCGTCAAGCACTGCTCTGGCACATAGGTGCTGGGCCTGCACTGCCGGGGAGTGCCCTGCCACAGCCTGCTACAGGGACATGGCAAGAAAGGAGACGTATGGTAGGGGTCATCAGCTTGAAATTTCTGGGCCTTTGTACTGTTCCCAGGGCACGCTATAGGAGAGCTGTCTTAAGTATAACAGCTCATGGGCTTGCTCGAGGTTGGGAGGACACAAAAGTTATTTAGACCCATGGTACTTCCCATTTGGCAAGCTGCAACACTCAGGGAAGACTTCAGTCCTTTACAGTTATTTCACTCTGAAGTATCTGTGCCAACATACCAAATAACACTTAAGCAGCATTGTGCAAGCATACTGCAATATAAAAAAAAAAAAAAAAAGAGGCAGTTAAATGGGATTGAAAAGGAAAAATATGGACAATTTAGTATGTTTTATTTTAGATTCTTACAACATTAAACTTAGCAACATGGTTATCCACTTGAAAAGCTTTAAATATGCTTATTGAGAATGTTACTGTCCTTTAAACTGGTAATGATGGTCCCAAGCCTTCAAAGTCTTCATTCTGAACCCAGAGATACTAAGGGAGTTGAAGCAACAGTAGCTTGTTATGGGTCATTAGCTGGTGCTGTTAAAAATAGTGTTGTGAAGGTTTTTTCTTTTTAAGAAGGAGAAAAATGGTTATTTTTAAATCACAAGATGTCCATTAGGAAATTCAGCTGTATAGTTAGCATAACTTGGTGATGGTTTTGATTTTCTGCACTGAAACTAGTAGATGAGTATAGAATTAACCGTTATGTAATCCAAAAAATCGTTGTTATACAGAAACTTACATAGTTGTGCAAGTTTCTCAAGGCAATATATCAGTGACCTCAGTAGGAGTACTAAAAAAAAAAAAAGTAAAAGTTACGTCACGTAGACATAAGAATGTTTGTTGTACTGGGACCAAAAGTACTTCACAGATTTGGGAATCTCATAATTGGCCTAATCCACGAACCTCAAAATCAGTTTCAGACCAACATTTTTGACATTTGTTTCAAAAAACTCACATTCGGAACAGAAAAAGAAGATACATAAAGATTTGATTTTCACATTTTGCAACTTCTAAAACTTTCTACCTAGTGACAGATGTTCAGCCCTTCTGAAAGTCAGAAAACAAGTGATCCCAGTGGGTGTAAGTATTTTTTCTTTACGGTGTACTTTTGAAACAATGCACAACATGCTTTGAATTATCAGAGTCAGCTAAAACAAAATCCACTGCCCTTTCTCTCAGGCTTTTCTCCCTCTCATTCTAATGCTTTAATAAATCAGACTCATTTACAGACTAGTGAGGAAAGTGGGATGCACAAGGACTTCTCTGTATTTACAATACCACACCTTTGCGCCCTGGCAGCTCAGTGCCATTCTTCAGAAAACAGACAGCAAAGCACAGATTGATTTTCTCCTTTTAATTGCATCCCTGCCAAGACCCTATTGGGAAGAAAACAGAAGTACAGACTCAGGTTTTTTTTAAATGCACTGACACAAGCTTATTTGTCAGAGATCAAATCTCCAGCGAACAGCTTGCTGCAGCTTTTATTTCCAGGACTTTGATAATAACATCAAATTGGTGTTGCATTGGTGTGCACTGAGGCAGCAAAGAAAACTGCAAAGATATTTGAAAAGTACAGCAAAGAACAGAAAAGAAGAGGAAAGAAAGCTGATGCTTTTAAAGAGTTTAAAGACAAATGTGCAATACTTTTCAAGATATACTGCTGAGCAATATGCTTTATCAAGCATAATGCAGCAAAACTAATTTGCCAAGAGGTAAACTGTTGATTTGTTTCTTCTAAAAGTTTAACTTTCTGTCAGTAGGATAGGATTTAAAGTCATTAATGAAACTCCTGACACTCAGGAACACAGTTAAAGACCCCACACTTTTGCTTGGATTTCAAGCGAGATGTCATCTTTACACAGGAAAAGAAAAAAATCTGACAGCAAAAGTTGCTTTGGTGGAGATGAATTATTGGGGCCTCTAATTTTTCACAGTGTTTTGAATTAGAGTATGACTGAAAGCAAAAGAATCTTGCCAATCTTGAGAGCACTAGAAAGCCAAATGCCTTGTCCACTAGCTGCTAGAATTTATGAACTATACAATTCCTTTCAAATATAATTCTCCTTCCTCCTATTGCTGGCATCCCCTGCCTTTCAGAAAATGGGAACATCTACCTGAGACAACTGAAATGCTCCTCTCTGAACTTTCAAAAGTAGTCTATAACCACTAGACCATACTTCTAGACTACTAGACTTTTCCTTCTCATCTACTGTAAAATTGTGCTGCTGCTAGTTAACGATACTAATCTCAATGAGTCAGGGAAAGCAAGCCTGGGAAAATATCATTACAGTTGCCGATTTCCACTACTACACTTCTACAACTGCTGTTATTAGTCTCTGGTCATGTTATTGTATCCAGTATCTGTGACAGGTTTCTATGCCTCACTAATCCCCATAGCACTTAACAATAAGCAAGTGAGGAACAGTGGGACTGTAGCACAAATGTGGAAGAACCAAAGACAATAAGGAGTCTCATACATCATCCCTTTTTCCTGCCTACTCCAGACTCCTCCCTGTGTCCAGCTTTCATTCTGCAAAAGCCTCTTGTTGCATAATAAGTACCAGACTGCTTATTTTAGTATCCTTAAGTTAAGACAACAATAATGTCCCCTTCTCTTAGCTGAGTGACTCACTGTTTCTATGAAGGAAAGATTTTTATATTGCAAAACTAAAATGTCCCATTAAGTGTATTCACTAATGTCAGCCAGCTGTGCAAACATAAGTGTGCGTGCATACAAACAACATACTCTTGTAACTGCTGGCTCAGTTCAGGCCTATATATTTTCTCAGTCCTCTTCTACAAGGTATGAAGGCTACTGCAGCAAGGAGAGGGAAAGGGACAAGCTAACACAAATAAATATTCAGGAGCTGTCATCTAGCACTTTTAGAGTTTTCGTATGCTTACACAAGCAATTCAAATGTGAAAGAGTATTGCAGATATGATCCCTTCAACATATAAAAATAAATCAAAAGGTAGCAGATGAGTAATTAATTTCAAACACTTCAAAGATCACTTAAAATATCAAATTAATGATAAGTACTTTAAAAAACATAACAAATGTCATTAGAAAAGGGACTGTGTGACCTCAAAACTTTGAAAAATACCTGTAATATTAATCTACTACTTTTCCATCCTTGTAAGCCAGTATAGTGATTTCTGAAACTGTACAAATGCCTTGGCTATTGCCACAGGACTGTGTGCCTATTTTCACAGACATTAACTTACAGTTTTGTCTCCAATATTATAAGCAAAACCTTATTATTGTAGCTTTGTAGACCCCATCATTCAACAATGGAAATTATAAGGTAAAACATAAATTTCATATTGATTTTTATGAGAATTGGATCAGACCTTGATTGTCTGGTAGTTAAAGTCTCATTCTTATTACATACTTTGTACCAAGAGCTCAGTCAGTTTCCTTCCTGTATTGACTTACAGGGGCTTTTGCAGATTGTTAAAATATGAGTCAGCAAGGATGTCACGATAAGGTGCTTATACTACTTACTTCTTGGGTTTTTTTGGCAGATGTAAGACACCCTGATGCATTATGCTCTGTAAGTGTTTGTGTGTGTGTTGGTTTTTGTGGGGGTTTTTTGGTTGGGTTTCTTTTTTTTTTTTGGTAGGTTTTATTATGGTTTTTTTAGGTTTAAAATCTTATGCTGTTTAGATTATACATCACAATTGTGTTAGGTAGTGATTCAAAGTCTACTGTGGTCACTAAGATGCTTTTTGTTGACTTCATTAGGGTCTGAATTGGTTCATAATCTCTTCCAGCCTCCACATCATCTTCTCTTTTGTGACCTAGCTTAAGAAGTTCTACTTATAAGAACTTTGGAGCATGAATATGAGACAAGAACATGCAAAAGTAGTTCACAGATACTGACTAGGCATAAAATTATGTCTAAAGATAAGTATTATGGATCCCATCCCCCTGAATGCTGGCAAAAAAAGAAAAATATTGCAATTCACATGTACTTGGAAATATATTAATACATTTTTTTCGCAGTTTTCTGAAAGCTGGTCATGCTCCTCTTGATGCAGCTCAGGATACAGTTGGCTTTCTGGGCTGCGAGCGCACACTGCCGGCTCATGTTCATTTTCTCATCAAATTTGTTCCAGAGTGTGGGGTTACAGGCCAAGGCATGAAATCCATCTATTAATCGGTTAATGCTGTGTTTCATCACCTTGGCTGATGCAGGACATTTGCTGTAATTAATGCTAATGAACATGTCTGTTGGAGGATGCTGTGGGAAGTTCTTCCTGCTGTGCAGTTTTCTTCCTGTATTACGGTTTTGAGTTAGAGCAGACCCCAGAAGCCCATCCTGTGCTGTGCAGGGCACTGGGGCTGGTGTCAGTCCAGGGCTCCATGTCCCCTGGGCTGGGAGAGCTGCTGGGGAATTGCCTCAAATTGTTGTCTTCTTGATAAAGTTATCTCAGAAGCCCATTAATCAGTCAACAAAAAACACGTATAAAATGGATTAGCAGCCATTACAATCAAAGGCATCTACTATCACACAAATAAACTCATTACAAATACCCATTTTATTAGATTCTTCTCATGGAGTACTGAATTTACAGTAGCTCAGTGCTATCAGTCTTGGTAGAATCTGTGTCCTAGTTTATTTAACTTGTTAAAGACAACCATTTGATGTGCAGTTTATATCTGCTAAATATGCCTTAAAAGCTCAGGCCCATGTCCTGGAGTATGTGTAGAATAACCATTTTCTACAGCAGAAAAATTTTCTAAGGGATAGATGAAGAAATTACAAGTAAACATGAATTTAGCCTTTAATAACTTTTCTTCTTTATACATTTTCATTTTTTTAATGAAGATCAATGCAATTACATACAAGTATGGAAAACCATGACGAATGGCATTCATATCAAACCAATTTTTCCCCCCCGTGTTTTAAGGTGGTGTTCAGGTATTTCAAATGAAATGTGAATGTGTATCTTCAACCTACATAATTTTCTGTATTATTTACACTAGAAAAAGCATTCAATACTACTTTTCTTAAAGCAATTACTAGAAAAGAAAGTGTGTGCTTTTTGTTATAAGTAATTGTCTTGGTTTAAGCCCAGGCCGTAAATTAGAACCATGCAGTCTACTTCCCCCCCCACACCTTTCTTCCCTCCACTCCTGAAGGGACGGGGAGGAGAATCAAAAGAATGCAACTCCCACAGGTTGAGATAAGAACAGTTTAATAACTAAGGTATAACACAAACCACTACTGCTACACCAATAATAATGATAAAGGAAATAACAAGGAAGAGAATACAACCTCTCACTGACCGGTACCTCACCCCCACCCTGCGGTGTTCCAGCCCTTCCGGGCACTCTCAGTTCTACATCCTGTGCTATGGTATGGAATACCTCTTTGTTTTTGGTTTGGGTCAGGTGTCCTGTCTCTGCTTCCTCCCGGCTTCCCCTCCTCCCTGGCAGAGCATGAGACTCACAAAGTCCTTGGTCAGGGCAAACATTCTGACCAGTAACTGAAAACATCGGCTTTATCAGCTCTTTTCCCAGGCCAAAAGTCAAAAACACAGCACTGCACCAGCTACTTAGAAGAAGAAAAAATGACTGCTGCTGCTGAACCCAGGACAGTAATCTACTGTCCATCCAACAAGAGAGGGCAAACAAGTTGTGGCATGTCATTAGGGACTGTAGTGATAGGACAAGGGGTAACGGGTTAAAACTTACACAGGGGAAGTTTAGATTAGACATAAGGAAGAAGTTCTTTACTTCGAGTGTGGTGAGACACTGGAATGGGTTGCTCAAGGAAGTTGTGAATGCTCCATCCCTGGAGATGTTCAAGGCCAGGTTGGACATAGCCTTGGGTGCCATATTTTAGTGTGATGTGTCTCTGCCCATGGCACAGGGGTTGGAACTTTATGATATTAAGGTCCTTTCCAATCCTAACTGTTCTATGATTCTATGAATCTATGTCTGCCAGGGTGTGGTGCAGAGGGCTGTATGGTAGTTTATGTGGAACGATATGCAAGAAGGGCATAGTGAATTTACCCACTCAAGAGGTGAGTTCAGTTGTTAGTCATCACCCTCTCAGGAGGAACTTAGCTATGGTATCCACCCAGCAGAAACCTATGTCCTCTGCATTCACTGAAATGGATGTGGCAATCCAGACAGAGCTCCCATGAAAACAGGCAGCCATCCAGATCCCAGGCTACATCACATGCCAGAGACTCACTGGTAATAGATGGCAGTAGCGAGAACAGCTGTATGATCAAGTGATTTGCTCAGCCTGGAAGCAGAGTTATGAGAGGAAGTAGAAAGGTTAAGGAGCATCAGGAAGTCTGAGAAAGAGATAAAATAGTAGAACCATGCTGTGCTCTCTTTGAGACAGAAACAGGAAAAGCCACCAGAGAAAAACACAGTAAAGGGGATCCTGTGTCCTCCACCTGCCAGGCTGGAGGCAGTAGCTTAAAGGAAAAGAATGAATGGTGGCAAGTCCACGCTTAGGGCAGCAGGTGAACCCTCTCCTTGCCTAACGTTCCTTCCCAGGTGCCTCCCTTTGTGTACAGAATACAAGAATGAGGCTCTGAATGGATGATATGGAGGATAGTCCATCTACACCTGAGGTATTGCCAAGGTCAGAGAGGCCTGCTCCCCATATCACGACCACCTGCATGAGGAAGAAAAGATAGGTTAGAGTTGTAGGTTACTCCCAGAGAGGGACTGGACTAGATGTGGCATGGGGGAGTTGGAACTAGATGACCTTTAAAAATCCTTTCCAACCCACACTATTCTGTGATTCTATGACTTTTTTTTTTTTTTCTCTGTTGTTTTGTTTGGTTTTGGATTTTTTGAATACTCAGAATTATTTCCCAGATTTATTCATGAAATTCTGCATTCATTGAACCCAATGACAAAAATATCATGTTTTGTTAAAGCCCTAACTTTAAAGCATTTTGGAAAATTAAAAAAAAGAAAAATTGCTATTTGTTATTGAAAGTTTGATGTTAATCTGCTTTAATATGCTGCTGAGGAGATTAACATGGAAATATTCCATAGAGGTACTTTCACACCTACATGCTGCAGTATTTGTTCAGAGGAATGAGTTGTTCGATTAAATTAAGTAAAATAGTTCAAAGAAACATTCCTCGCATTTTACAACTTTCTGTTCTTGAAATAAATATGGCTTTCACAAAATGACAAGTGGACAGATCACTTTCAGGGATTTGTACAGGTCCATTTGGAAAATGTGCAAAAGCGCCTTAGTGAGATATATGTCTTTATTACCTTATGGATCTTATTACTTTATTTCAGTTTCCTTTGGTTTGAACAATCTCACTTTTTTCACCTGGATATCACTCAGTAATTTCAACATACTTTTTTATATCAATTAGCTATAATCTTCAAAAAACCCAACAAGTACAAGATCCCTACAAACAATGTTTGTCATGTCAGTCAGAAAGACTGCAGAGTGCTGAACATTTACATTGCTTAGATAAATTTATAAATCCTACTACCCAGGGCTTGCCCAAGCCTTTCTTTTTATCTTCACTATTTTACTCAAATAAACCAGAGATAAAAATATGTTAAAAACCAAGAGCCAAAACTGTCCACTAGCATATGTCAGAATAAATCCAGTGCTAAAGCCTTTTTGCACAGCTGAAATGTACAGATGTCCCTATTACTTTTTGCACCACAAACTTACCACATGGATGAGCAGCTCTTTAAACTACTTTCACACAAGCTTTGCATAATTGTTTCTCAGAATTGTAAATTGTTGGTATAAAAATTATTCTATTTGTTAAATTCAAACACAAATTGCTTTTGTATTTTGGTTTGGTCTTACACATCTATTTAGAAAATATTTTTTTGTTTGTTTTAACATTCAAACCCTAATTTGTCATTTAAAATCTCATACTGCTAATTCATAAATTCAGTGATAGCCACCTAAGACTGGTATTGTTTAGTCATTCTATGAACAGTGCAGTAATAAACTTATTGATTCAAGTTTAGAACTTAGCTAAAAGGTTTGTTATAGTACAGACAATATTTCAGTAGGTCAATAAAATAAGGAAATACAGGGTAAGTCAGTCAATAACTTTAACAATGTCAATTTGTTTGCAAGCCAAACCTCCAAATCAATCAATCAATCAAACGTGCATGCAAATAGCTCTATTAAGTCTAATCTGGATTGAGAAGATACTTAAGGCTATAATGAAAATCGAAGCTCTTCTTTAATTATCTGCATAAAGTGCATCACCATCAGCATAAAAAATACAGTAAATGCTTGTTGGGTAACAATCAACTGCTTAATCAATGACAATAATACTAAATTTCTTATAAGATTTATGGTCCTGATTCACCCAAGTACCTAATATCTTGTCTAACTTCAAGTGAAAACATAGCCTGGTTAGACAAAATGGAGTAAACTGTACAGCTGTTACAAAAGTTAATGCTTAAGAAACTCACTTCATATCATGGATGAATATACGATCTTTCCTTTTGATTATGGATGTTGTCAGCAAGTGAACTTTAGAAGTCAAGTAGATAAATATTTAACCATTACCCGAACAAAGACTTCCATCCCTCATTGTCAGAACCTGCATTTTTGGAAACCTAACAGAGAGGAACTTTGAAACAAACATTTGCATGAAGATGGTTTTCTAATTCTGCCTTGTTGTAATTTTCTGTAAACATTTATTGTGGTTTAATACCAGCTGGCAAATCAACACCACACACCCTTTTGCCAGTTTGGATCAGTTGCCCTGACTGTGTCTCCTCCCACATTCTTGTGCCCCTCGGGCCTTCTTGCTGGCAGGGCATGAGAAGCTGAAAAGTCCTTGATTTAATATAAATACTACTTAGCAATAACAAAAAAACATCAGTGGGTTACCAATATTATTCTTATCCTAAATCCAAACCACACCACTATACCAGCTTCTAGGAAGAAAATTAACTCTATTGCAGCTGAAATCAGGATACATATATAATTAAATATGTATTGGATTGGAAATAGACTGATTTGATGATAATTACTTTAGCTTCATAGTAGATGGAGAGACCTGAAGGATGTCTAGATTCAGAGGAGAGAGCTGATATGTAGTTCTGTCATCTGTAATAAAGCCCTGTGACTACTAATTTGCTACTAAGTAAAAAGGGACTTAGAAATGGAAAGAAAGAAGATAAAAAGGTAAGTTGAAGAAGTGCAAGTACTAAGAATTTTGGAACAAACAGATTAAATTCTTCAGAACTGTAGCTGGTGACTAGAAAGGATTTGCAAGAGAAATCAATAACATTGGATTTACCATTATACTACCAAAATATACTACAAAGAAAAAAAAAAAAAAAAAAGTGAGGCAGTTATAAGACTGCAGTGCACAAAAAATATGCTATAAGTTACAGTAGAAGTTTTTAAAGGTAATCAATCATGTTCATGTCAGCGTTTCTATGACCTAAAATGGAGGAAAGACACTACAGCACACAGTATCAATGAAAAGAGCAAAGCCGAGCAAAGCATGTGATGTTTCAGAAACTGCTTCAGAAACTACTTCAGAAAGCAGTGGACATCAGCTACAAGGTGACTTACAATAACTGATATAACAGATTGGACTGTCAGCACAGTGCATGTCTCCCTAGAAATGGAGAGACATATAGGTAGCTGGCGTTTAAGACACTTGTGCTGAACTATAATATTCACTACTGAACACCATGGAACATTCTAACAGTGTGATGGATTATTAAAACAGAAATTTTATTGTGTCAAGATCACCATTTCATGAGGATAAAAGCTGTGGCCTTATCACTGTTCTCATAAGAACTGTTTCCTACATTTATAACACCACAATTGTTCCTTCTCCATATGAAAATAAGGAGAAATATTGTCCAGGATCAAGTCCCAAGTGTCATGTGAACAGAGTCAGAAAATCTCTTTAATTCAGGAAAAAAAAAAGGTGGAGCACCTCATTTGGGGTGTCTGATCAAGTTTTACTTGATTAGGTTTTTATTCTGCATAAATACCAATGTTCTATAGTTAGAATATATGGCACTACTTTAAAAAGAAAAGTGAAAGGAATGTAAACCTTTCAATTAGACCTCAGCAAATATTAAATGGCTTGTAAGTTAGAGAGGTAATTGCATTTATTAAAGCTTCACATTTTTATTTATACAAATTGGAAAACTCATTAACATTTGTGAGATGTTAGGTTAGTTGTACTCAGTTCTCTTGCTGCTAAAAGGATATAGTATGAAAAAAATGCTTCTTAAAGCTTTTTTGTTCAGTACACAGACTAAATGAAGTGTTATTTTCTGATAATTACCTTTAGCAATACAAGATAAGTAAATTTTCAATATCAGTACACTGTGCTTTGACATCTGAGCCTTTGATGACAAATTATGTTTACTTTTAGTGTGTTTTATTCTGTCAGATCATAAAAGGACTATCCAGTATATCTGAAAGTTCAGACTTCTATACTTACTTATGCATGAGCATCTTGAACACTGATTGCAGCAGAGTTAAAAAACAAGCATAATGACAGTGTATCTGGTGACCTAAATTTTATCTTTGCATCAAGATATGTTGTATCTGATTATTCCCAAACTACACCTAATAGCTAATATCTGTCTTCCATCCCACAATAATGCCAACATTACCATTGCCTAGATGTTCCTACATGAGTAAGATTTCATCAAATATTTACTTACATTGTTTTCCTCTGCATCTTAAATTTTGTTCATATTACATTTCTTGGCTCAGAAACTATCTTCTGAAAAAATTAAAAGGTCTTCAAACACATCTGTCTACACAATTTAGGAATTTTCCACCACAGAATAACTCGTGCTTATAAGAGGAGTATTTCTAATGACATATTGGTAAAAACTTATAGTTGTTAGGACTGAAAAACTAGGAGAATTAGCAAATGCCATTACCATAAAAGAACTCAGTGGTTCAGATGAAAGAAATGTGACGCAGTTGTTTCCTGCTTAAGAGCTTACCTCTCTAGGTTCAGCCTCTATAGGGGTAAGGGCTGCAGACTGGTTTTGTTCTCCTCTCTTGCTTACCTCAGAAGCTAGTCCCCATTCACCTTCAGAGAAGTAACATTAAGCATGTCAGCCTAGGAGTCTTTTCAGTATACAGACCATAATATCATGGCTAGATGATAACAATACTTATTAAAAACTTCTCTACTGTATGGAGATAGTGCAGTGTCATTCGCAAAACCTAGGGACTGGTACTTTCTTTTACATTTACTCACTTACTAAAATATCTGACTTTTAGACATGATCAACTTTCCAGTGACATTTGCACATTTAACATTAAAAAATCAACTTAATTTTAAACATACCACCTTTATTAAATTCAAATCAAGGTAAGATAATTCTCCTAACTATATTCTAGTGATTTTACAAGTGTCATCAAAAGGCAAAAGTGTCTTAAGTTGGAACTGTAGTTTAGCTCCATCTCAAGTAAGACTATTGGATACCTGATTTGCATGGTTTCCTAGTGATGGCAAAAAAGAACTATTGAATAGTTCGCTGACATTAAAGGAAAGAAGATAATTCAGGTTACAAGTTATGAAATGCGACCCAGAAGCCAGGTAAGCAATAAATTTAAAGCCATTAGTGTAATTTTTTTCCCAATTGATTTTTATAAAATGGGGATTTTGAATAGTATTTTAAACACACCTAAGGGTGTTAGGGACTCAGATCCCAGTGGGATTCTTCATCCTGAATATAATGAGATTAGATCCCTGAAGCTGCTTTGGAGAGCTTAATCTTGATGTTTTAGCTTAAACTACAGTCACTGAATATATAATACAAGTTGCCTGAAGACATGATGGTGTCCTACTCAGCTAATAAGGGTCTCCAGTCTGAAAAGAAATGTACATGGATTATTTAAGAACCAGAGGAATATTATCTTTCCTTACTTTATGTTAGAAATGTGCATTAAACCTCAAATGTTTCTGTGCTTAAAGTATAAAATTCTGAGAGCTTTATCCTGGTGTTGCTCCAAATATTGACAAAGCACTTAAAACTGAAATGATATAACATTTTTTGGAGAGATGATGAAATCTGATGAGGAAAAAACCTGTTTGCTTGTACTTCAGTGTGTCAGTTATTATATGCAGATGGAGATTTATCATTTTCAAACAAAAAAGAAACATGACCTGTATAGGGACTGACTGAACTGTTGGGAGGGATTCCTTTAACCAAAAAGTTTTAATTTACTAAGAGAGTGTCGTGGTTTAAACCCAACCAGGCAGCTCATTAACTCACTCCTGGAGAGATGGGAAGGAGAATTGAAAGAATGTAACTCCCACAGGTTGAGATAAGAATAGTTTAGTAACTAAAGTATAGCACAAATCACTACTGCTACCACCAATAATAATAATGATAAAGGAAATAACAAGGGAAGAGAATACGATACCATCCGCCAAAACGAGCCCAACCGAGCAGAGAGTGCCCTTCCGGGTAACTCCCAGTTACATCCCGGGCATGACGTGCTGTGGTATGGAATACCTCTTTGGCTAGTTTGGGTCAGGTGTCCTGTCTCTGCTCCCTCCCAGCTTCCTCTCCTCCCTGGCAAAGCATGAGGCTCAGAAAGTCCTTGGTCAGCTGAACATTCTGACCAGCAACTAAAAACATCAGTTTTATCAGCACTGTTCCCAGGCTGAAAGTCAAAATCACAGCGCTGCACCGGCTACTAAGAAGGAGAAAAAATGACTGCTGCTGCTGAACCCAGGATTTTTTTTTTGTTTGTTTGTTACCTGAGTTATACTTTTATGAAAAGGAAATTTCAAATTTCATGGGCAAAATGTAACTACCAAGTTAGAACTAAACCAGTTCTAACCTTTCTATCTTAGTTTGAGCATAGCAGTGGCTGGTCTTGAAAACTGCATTTACCAGTATGGAACCTGGATGAGGGAGACAGAAGGACATGCAGTCAAATCAGCATTTATATATCATCTGCAAATGTATGGTTGCAGTTCTGTCATATTTAGTGATAAATTTGTGAATATTGTGACCTCTAAGAGCAAGGCCAAGCCAAAGAATGTACACGTTGCCTGATTATTTCTGAGAACAGTGCATTCTCTCCAGCTTTGCTCCTGCCCTGTTGAGGTCTGTGAGACTTTGAGATAATGTGTGCGCACTGAAATAGCATGGAAAATCATCAAAAAGCCACAAGAAGACATTTGGCAGAGTGAAGAGAAATGTTAACCGAGTCCATATACAGAAAAAACTGCTTTAATGAGAATGTGAGAATGCTTCAGCAGAGTACTGAAGCACAGCTAGAAGCCTATGCTGCTTAGACCCTTGACAGCTAAAGAGGAGAAAACACTCAGCTGCTAGAGGAGCTTCTGACTGTGGATTTTTTGGAACGTAATGATTCCATAATTAAAGGGGATGGATAAGCACTCATAATAAGCCATTAGAAAACTTCTAATGACACTTTTTAAATAGTGCTGACGATGACTGTACACTTCTGCTATGACTCATGACACTGCAAGGTGAGAATAAGACAACTGAACAGACAAAAATGATACCACATACAGCAAGCAAGACACAGCCTCCCAAGTAGCACATAGATGCCTACCAACATGTATAAAAATCTTCATGTCTTTGCATCGAAGTCTCCAGACAATTCAACAGTATTCAGAAGTGGAATAGTGCAGGCTGAGGGGAAAATAAATATAAAAATTGTATTTCAGGACTTATCAGATCAGAAGAATGAAGTGACACAAATCATCACTTTCCTATTAAAGTATGGTGGGAGAAATGAGCTAGTGCAAGACTGATTTTGGTTTAAATGAGCATTGAACAACAATCCCAGAGATTTTAAAGCTAGTCCCACAAGCAGCATAAACTCTATACACTTGAGTACAGAAAGTCAGCTGAAACCTAAACACAGAATGCGCAACTACTAGTGAGGTTTGACAGGTCAGTTGCAATATATATATGGACTATAATAAGGTGTGCAAAATGGAAAGTGAGTGGTTAAAGAACAAACCTCTATAACTCACTGAAATGCTAGACCTGATACTGAAAAAAGGCAACATCGTACTCTGTGAAATATATGGCATAGCTACCATATATTATTGCTGTATTTCTTAAGATGGCAAGCATTTTGAAAATACTCAGGAAATGAAAGACACATTTTCAAGTGTCTCACACTGCATAAAAGAGGCACACAGTTCAGCACAGTAGAAGATGAAAATCTGAGTACCAGATGCTTCCTAGTGGTCACTCAGCAATAGAAAGGGCAGTTTGCAGAAAAGATGCCTGATACTGATGGCAAAAACAAAAAAAAAAAAAGGCAGTAACAAGCTCATGATATTTAATTACTATACATCATTCCAAAGTCCAGACAATAAGATAATAAGGAAAGAAATAAGTAAAAAAAAATTGTTTCCTGATTAGAGGAAATAATGTCAGGCTAAGAAAACTTTATCAGTTTCTGATTTTACAGTCCTTGTACTGTATTTGTAATTTTTAAGGCTCTTTAAAGGGTGAACCTTTGCATATCATACTGTTAGGTACTTTTTAATGTCATTTGTGCAATCCCATTTACCAGCACTTTCCTTCCTCCATTGCTTGCGTTTTTATCCTGTTCAACACAAATCTGTCAGTCAGCAAGCATGCTAAGGCTGAAACAAACTTTTGGACGGCACAGTCACTCTACAACTGAAGCACTGGCAGAGTGCTGGTTTATACTTAAATAAGGCTTAGAACTTCCCCACTATGCATCATAAGTACAATTTACCCTTCATTTTACTTTTATCAATTTGAGTAATAAATCACAGTTCCTTTACTGAGATACAACTCAAGACCGTTTTCTCATTTAGTAGCTTTCATCTGCATGATGTTCTATATAATGGATATCACGGTACACTAATGAGTTTGCCAGCATTATCGGAAGATGTATCACCATCTACATAGTTCCTTTTTATCTCTGAAAAGACTGCATGAATTTATCAGTTTTTTAATTTCTCTTCACAGGATTATATAGGTAAAAAAATCATGGTTCTTTAAAAATACTTTGAAACAGTCTTCTTATTTAGCAGTGTGTACAGTTACTGTTATTTTTTCTCATTAGTAGTGATGTATTGTGTCTCAGCCAACAGTCAGTATTTGTCTAAGGGGAGTGTGACCACACACAAATTATTTACTTTTGAAAATAGAATAAAAAACTGATCTATAGAATATGGACTTCATTTATTTTATTCACAAGATAATAATGCCCATGTCTGAAATGCAGTATTAAAAATAATAGATTGAATTTTGCTTATCTCTGTTTGAGAATCATTCAATGGTTTTGTAAAGATGCAGGACAAGCACTTTTAACAAAAAGGTGTGAAATACATCAGCATATTTGAAATACAGAGGAACAAAGAAAGAAGATAGAAGATGGCTCTTCTGCAACATACCTTTAAACAAGAATTTTTCTTTTGAAATTAAAAAAAAAAAAAGTGGATTTGCAACTTATTTTTGTTATTGTAGACCTTGTGCTTAAAATTGCTATCAAAACTAACATTAAAGATTTTCTATCTTCAGTGGTGTTACCTGATGGAAGACTAGAACTGAGCCAAAAGTTGTCCAATATTTGCTGACATCTTGTAAGAGCTATGAGACAAATGTTTTCTAGCACTGGTGTTCTTCGGAAGCACCTTGATAAGGTTTCAAGTTTTTACATAAAACTTTGATTTCCACATTACAGACAAAGACAGGGGAAAAAAAAAAATAAATGGATTATGCCTCTGAAAAAAATAAAATAAGCCACAAAACAGATGATACATTAAAAGTTTTGAAAAATATTTTCAAATTTTTTTATTAGTTTTGTTTTATACCAGCCACAGAGACTGGTGCACATTCAGTACAGCAATTCACCCTGACCTACATTCTGCACAGAAATCATGTATAGCCAGCTTTATGAACTGTGAATAACTTCATTGCTTTGTTTCTTTATGTAAAGTTGTATACAAACACCTTTGGGCAATCATGGCTTTAGGAAATAGTGTTGCACAAGGGGAAATCTACAGCTATGAGGAGTTATACTATTATTTCTCATTTTCTACAGCTATCAGCTAGGAAGTTCCTATCTGGGCAAATAGAAGGGTAAGGTTTTTCTTGAGTGAAGACTGTGAGATGGGAGACTGGGTTCCCTTCCTCTGAGTGTCTGATTCAAAAAGGTACCTAGGTGCTTATATTCAACCTGAGGCAGAATTAAAACAAATATACTGGCTATTTCTTCTTACATTATAATTTCACCTTCCTTCAGAGACTTTAAGCATATAACCATGCTCTAGTGTTACCAAAAATAAACTAATTTGAGAAAAGCATAGTGTGGTTTTTTTTTAAAAAATCACTGAGTTCCTCAGTCACCTCTTCTGCTATCAGTGGAGGAAGCAGTCAAAGAGAGTCCGGTTTCACCAAGCACTTATGAACTTGGTGAAATATAGCTATTTTCAGTCAGGATCTTAATTTTCCTTTGCAAGCCCAAAGACAGTACCTGAGCTGAGTTCTGAGTTTTTATTTCAGGCACTTTCTAAGTCACAGTTAAATGAATAAATGCTCTAGCAAAGCTCTCACAATGCAGGCAGAGAAAAAAATTGTGGCAGGAGAAATGGGCACAGAGAGGTGAATTTATTGGTTCAAGATTCTCTGACTAATTGGATTTACAATAGTGCATAGAACTAGTATCCTGAAATAGGCATGCGAGCCAGTAGAAATTATTATCTTCTCTCAGGATACTCACATATATCATAGGACAAGCTCACCCACAGCAACTCAAGATAGCAAGAACATTGCCAAGATAAATTTTATGTTACCTCTGCAAAAGCTAACTATTCCTCCATTATCACTGAAGATGTATTCACTAAACATCAGCTGAAATACAGTTCTTTGTTGTCATTTGCACATCATTTATGTAGCTATTTATCTCTTCAATGAGTTTTCCCTTACCAGGAGTAGACAGCTTGTAAGAAAGTATTTTAAATGTAGTGATATACATTTAAATAAAACAATTGTCTCAGAAGTAATTTACCCTTCCTACTTTACTTGCAACAGAATTCAGTAGTTCTGAGGTGCTGGACATAATGAACACTAACCCCACAGGGCTAAGTCATAATTACCATTTTTCTGTCTTAAAGATTGCAGCTATTACTTATTTATAGTATAACACACTCAAGTTGTCATTTAGCCCATGACTATGCCGCCAAACACCTTTATTCTGCAGTATCAAAGAAAACTGCCCAAGGAATAGATTTCTATATGCAAATTATACAAAAGCTATTAAAACAACAATTGCTCATAATGCTGAAATATTGAGGAAAGTGAGGCAAAAGCCAGGGAGGACAATGACAGATCTTCAGCTCACTTCAGTGGGCTTTATCTGAGTTTTTACTCAGTCTCAAATCCACACCATAAAAAGTAATGCTACTCTTCATTTAACTGTGCTGATAAACTTTCAGCATCTTTCAGTGTCCTTTTGCAAGCCTTGATGAACTAGAAAAATGGCTAGCACCTGTCCCTGCAGGAGATGAAAGCCTCACTCCTGATGCTGCAGCGGGATTCCAGGCCACACAGCAGTGGGGAAGGAGATATTGTTCCTCTGGGAGGCAATAAAATCAAAACCTTAAACACTGATGTTTAGAGCCTTCCACCCTGGCCCAATAAAACACACAAAAAATACTTGCACATGCACAAGACTGCATGAAGTGGCTGAGTTTTGTTGTATGTTATCACTAGGAACTTGTGAAGTGATTGCTTTCATCTTTTTCTGTAAATAGGGGAGTGGGTGCCTCCATCTGTATTTTAGTATTTCCATACATAATAATAATAGTAACTTGCTATCTCTGGGATAGAAAGAGAAGCTATAGGTGTGCCATTTTGATGAAGAACTTTTCTTTAAAACAGGAAACAAAGCAACAATATCAGATTCTGAGCAGGGACTGGACAGCCAATTCAAAAGCATACTGGGGGACCTTAGTACACTTTCTGAATTTAATATGACTATTTCTATTTTTCAAGTGAAGATAATTGAAAGAAGCAGGCCAATCATAAATTCTTAAAGCTAATGGACCTGTAATTCCTATCTAACATAATTTTTACATGTTTATATGACTATTTGTTATACATTTATTGTTGCTAAAAGTGTAAGAATTTAATATTAAAAAATATTAACTTTGGATGTTAAAGATTAACTATATTGATCTTAATGCTGAAAGTTATCTAAATACCATCATCATAATTAGATAATGAGATACCTAAATAGTCTTCAAAGCTTGCAACTTCTAGCCTGATTTTCATCAGCATTGAGCATTCCCAGCTGGATCTAAGAATATCCAATACCTTATAAGATTGTCTCTTTATATTTGAGATTTATATACTCAGGAAAATTTCCTTAAGAAAAATTGATAATAATTTACATTAATGAATTAATCTTGTTTAGGAAATCTTTAATTCATCACACAGAGCATAAGACCTTTACTTGCTATTTATTTAGTAATGTATCAGGAAATAGTCATCTGCTAAAGCAAGCATGTGGTTTGTGTAGGTTAATTCCAACCTGAAGGACAACCAGTCCCTTTCTTCTCTGGGAAATTCAGGTAGAAGAGGTCTTCTCAATGAAAAATATTTCTTTGGGAAAGATTTTGTTGGATCTCTTGGGAAAAGAACAAGTAGCAGTGAGATCCATTGCTGAATAAATGGTAGATTTCTCCAAATCTGCTTTTTTAAACTGAATGTAAATCCCTTCATCTGTGAATGAAGCACTCAGACTGAGCAATTTTAATATCCATCTATGCTGTAGCTTCAGACTGGCTTCAGCTCTCCTGGTTGTGCATACCCACTGAAGACCAAATCTCCAGAGGGTTAGTTCTCCTTGTAGTACTTTATTTAAAGAGCCTTTGATGAGTTCCAAGAAAAGGCCATTCATCTTAGGCTTTAATGTCCTCAATACTGTAAATTCTTCAAGACAGGGTAATGGTAATGCATGGTTTGTAGCTTCCTCCTTACCATTCTTTCTCTGAAGACATGGGACCCTACAAAGACCGCTACCAGGAAAAAAGAAATGAAGGGATTTGCAATAGGACTAAATGATGCAGTCAAAAGGGCACTGTTCTTTTCAGACCTTTTTTTGAAGACTTACAGATTTTCCTATTGTATTGTATTTTAACTGTAGATGTAATGTTGTTGCAGAGACATGTACATCATTTGTAATACTAAGGTCACAGAACAAATCCCATTATTAAACTACATTTCCAGAGCATTCTTAGACCTCTATAGCCTACATGGCAATGTGACCTCCCAGAATGTGAGAATATGAGAAAATTTCACTTCTTAGTATTCGCAATTTTCAATCACAAAGAACAGCCTGCACATGATGATTCTCCAGGTACTGAAAAATGATAAAAAGACTGATTATTGCTGTCCTTTTTTCTTCTTTTCTTGCTTATTTGGTAATGGTAACTGCTCAGATGTCTTTGCATGTTTCATTGTCATCATTTTTAGCTATTCCTTATCCTCCTTTTTGGATAAGACTGGTCTAATTAACTAGTGATGATGATACATGTTCTGAGACTGAAAAGAGAGAGCTGAGAGCTAAATAAATCAAGCCTCATTTAACAGTGACTAGTACTGATACAGGCTGTGAATCTTACATTTTTCTTCAACAACCAGGACTGTGTTTCACCTTAGGCTATGTTTAAGGTGATCCTCTTAACAGTTTGAATGAACCAAGCAGTGGTCAACAACACACAGAACCATTTCAGTATCAGAATATACTAAGAGTTTAACATGATCATGCCCAGATTTTGTTTTTATAAAAAAAAATCCACAAACTACTCTTTTCCTCAGTTTCTTGACAATCCTAAATTATTTTTTTTCTCTTCCTAGTACCTTTGTCTGTTAAAGTTATTTGAAGCATTGCAGAGAGATGTTTTGAATTTGCACCACTTTGAGTGATAAAAAAAAAGTAAAAGTTAATAAAATTAATAAAATTAAAATTTTCACATCTTCCAAATTTAGAAGACGAGCCTTAGTCCAATGATGCATATTTAGTGATCAGTAAGTCTGAAATTCAGAAACATATATGGGAGTGCTCAACTGGTCCATCCTTGGCAAATGGCCTGGATAACAACAATTTTTAAAATAAGAATGTGAATGTAAGTGTTATGGGTCAATCAAATGCAAAGCCATCTCAACAGGCATTTTAAAGTGGAATCCAAACACCAGACAGTTAAAACAGTAACCTGGGAATTACAGAGAGACTTCAGAAATAAAGATGGAGACAGCTTGAAAAGATATAGATAGATAAGCAGCATGGAAATTATAATATAGAGAAGAGACTTTGGACTGGAAACAGCAGCAGTCAGCTTATAGTTTGACACTGCTGGCAGCCACCCCACAAGCATAACAATCTTTACCTGTACGGTGCCAGGTGCAGCTTGCATACAATTAGAGCAGCATGTGCAGCACACAGAATGTGAAGACCCACACCTCTGAGTGGCTGTGTGGGCTCCTGTGAGGTGTTCATGTGTGTCATCAGGTCAGAGGAAGCATCAGGGCTACACACAGAGCTGGAGCATCAAAATCTCCCACATAAGAGTTGGGGAACCTGTTCTATCCCTCCCAAAAGGGGATGTGCTGGTAACACACACTGCCTGGAGACAGGCAAGGAACATTCATTTAATTGTATGCATGTGCATGCTTAGAACATTTTGAGGTTGCTTATAACTAATCTTAATGTTCAGAATGATGTTTAGAAATCTGTGGGGTTTTATCAACATTTTGTTAGTATCAAATATAATGGCTTGTCTGTTGTGTTACAGGTACCGATCCTGAATGTATTTCACTGATTGCCAGTCAATTACAGTTAGAAAATCAGTAAACTGTTTCAATCCTACTTTGGTTTGAATTACATAAGCAGAGCTGTTTTCCCATGAAACATACATGAATTGCTTAAGATGGTAAAATGGGGGTTAAATGATACATCAGTTTTTGTGCTGTCCACCAGCACAGAAGTGAATTTCATTAACTTTCAGTGCTTAATACTCCAAATATTCCTTACATTATTGGTAAGTACTGAAATCTTTCTTTTATGGTTGTGATGGTGAAGATTTAAAATTAGCCAAAGCACAAATTAAGTTGGCTTGCACAATTTCTGGCCTTTTATCAAGTGAAGAAAGTCCAAAAGAGAAAACAAAACTGATCAAAGATCTAAAACACCAAGACGAGCCTATATGAAAGGACTGAATAGATCAGGCTATGTAAATCAAGGAAAAGAAGAATTATGGAAAGATGATACTGTTTTCAAATATATGAAAGCAGCTATTAAGAAGTAGACAGCATTGTATGGCAGTGATGTGGGCAGATAGGACAGTAATAAATTGCAGGAGGTACCAGATCAGGTATTAGAGAAAACACTTTTCAGGTTTTTTCTTCACTTCTAAGTAATAAAGCAGTGGAATGGGTTCTTGAATTTTGAAGTTGCTCTGTCTTTGAATGCCTGCAAAAACAGACCTCTGCTTGGAGCGGGAAAATGATTAGGTATCCTTCTAAGGTCCCATCCTTCATCATTTTATGCAACTATATAATAACAGCTTGCATCATAAAACGCATACTCTAAAAGTGGGCACATAATCAGGCACAGTGAGACATTATGAAGGACACTTGCCCAGAGCTTTTCAGCTCCTGAGCAGGTTTCAATGTATGCAGTGGAGAAGGTGGAAGACTGCAAGGTAGTCTTATGCTAAAGAAGGCCTTAACAGTTGGCTTCTTTCTCTTTCTGTGGTACAGAGATCTGTAACAATAGGCAAAATGCAAAGTTTGCTGAATTATAGTCACTGAGTAAACTGTTATGGAATCTTTCCTCCTTGATGCATATATCCAGAATCAAGCTCCTTTGAGGCTAAAAGTGATGGAGGTTCACTGTTTTCAATGAAGATATTCAAAGCCACAGATCTGTACAGCTATAGTTTCAACAGAAGTCTTTTTGAGTATAAGGCTTAAGAACATGCATGTTAGGCACAACCTTTGAGGAACTTTATAGTTAAAGCTGTAATCATGTCTAAGCTATCATTTTTAAAGTCAGGGTAGATTTTCATGGGATAACAACATGGTCACCCCTGATTTAATGATATTTCTCTAGCTCAAAACATTTGATCCTTAAAACCTTTTTTTTAAAAAAAATAAAAAGGTAGGATTTACTCCTTGATATATAAAAATACAAATATTTTTTAGAATCTTGCTGTCTTGACATGCCTATTTTCTATAAGTTTGAAACATTTTAGTGAATATTTACCCCAAGTTCACATAAACCTATATCAAGGAAGGAAAACTGCCTGTAAATGCTTAGAAGTTGGATGACTGAAAGAAACTTTTTAAAAGAAATATGTAATAACTGTAACAATACTTGTCCAGTCTATGTGAAACAGCATTTTCTGTGGGGCTTCTTGTGTTCTTGATATGGGACTATTTACTGAAGTATGGATATCAAGATCAGGTAAGAGCAGTGCATGACTCATCCTCTAAATCTAAGGTGGGCAAAGGCAGGTTCAGATTTTCCATGATATTACAAAGGACCTGGCTCATATAAAGAGGTCCTTGCAATGCATACTCATCCACTGATGCTATGCCTGCCAGTGAATATTATCCTTCTGAGATCAGTAGTACTAGTGGCCATCAGTTGCTAATAATTCATTTTTCCCATCTCCCTAGATGTAGCTTGCATTTTATAGCTGTTCTCTGTCACCTATTATAAATTATTTCCTAGCTCTACTACTGACTTAGGACTGTTGAGTGTGTTCAGGTCTAATTTCATTAAAATGAATCACATGCTGACACATAGGAGGGAAGAGGTCTAATGATATTAGCTAAAGAACTTACATCTGGTTCTTTTTGCTAATGCTGTCTGGCATCTGCAAAGGCAAAGCCAGCTGACATCCACAATGTTAATCTTATTAATTTTTTCAAAAGCTCTCTGAGGAGGAAATGTATACTGCATAGTTATCGCCTTCCTTTGTATATAATAGCAACAACCATTTTGATCCCTGTTTGATTAGATAACAAATCTAATTTTCAACTCTGCTTTTCACTGCACAAGAAATTTTTAACATTTACACTGTCATACCAAGAATCAATTTGTTGAGAAGAGTACAGATAGTAAGGACAATGAGCTTAGGTTCACAAAGGATTTCTTTGGTGAGGGCAGGGAGTGAAGAGAAGGTGAAAAACTATCTGCCATTCTTTGCACCAATATGCAAACTAGAGATCTGAGAGCCTCCACTAAAATGCTGACTTAATGACAAAAACAGCTAAGCTCCATAAACAATTCAAAGCACTCTCAGGTCTCTAAACCCAGATCTCTATTACTTCTGTCAGCTGTGCCTAAAGACAGCCTTAAGCCATCTGCAAAATGGAAGGAATCTGATTGTCTTAGACCAGTCTTAGTCTCTTGGTGAGATAGGCAGACCTGGTGGCATTAAAATGTGGATCTCACTTGTGCATCACAGACATGGCTCTTGACACTTCCTTACCTAGCCTGGTACTCAATCATGGACAAGAAGTTTCTAAAGCAAGGTCAATGGATGAAGTATTCTAGCTGTCATCTTGTATTTGCCCTTTGAGAACCTTCTCTATTTCCTTAGAGGTGTGTACACATGCTGAGATGACTTTTTGCAATGCAGCACTCATAAGAGCTATTTCTTTTTGTAGAAGATTGCTGAAAGAAAAGTAGAGAGGTATCTAATTATAAACAGTCTATGAAGTCTTTTTCTGTGTGTTGTACTTTAACCACATGCGTTTTCATTTTTCAAATATTAAAAAAAAGTCACCTTGAATATGTACAACTAGTCAGGTACATTCTATAATGAATTTTCAGTTTTACTATTAGTGAAGGTCATACAGGAGTTTTGCTTTACCCAGTTGGCTTCTCAAATATTGGAGGTTACAATTTTCCCATCTAAGAAGTTCAAGAACAGCACATAAGGACCAAAGAATACTCCAGTCTCATTAATTAATCAAGTCATGTCACAGCAGATCTTGTTAATCCATCCTCAGAGGAAACTTGAATGATGTTTCAATTCTCTATGCAAGAATAGACTGAATAGTGAATAGTGATAATGCTATACAATTAAAAATAGATGGGCAGCATTTGAAGACATCCAAAATTAAACTAAATTATTTTTTTCCCCAACAGCAACTAGAAGACTTTTTTGTGTGTGCGTGTGTTATCTTTGTGAACTAATCTATTTAGAGGACCCTAGCAGGATTGTATTTTCCAGCTAAATGTTGTGACTGCATTAAAAAATCCATTGAAAAGACCAAGAGTTAATAAATTTTAAAGTCACTTTGTTGCATAAAACCAGAGAACTTATTTTGGCATCTTTTATCTATTTGAAGTCACAGAAGAAAAATGCAGGTGTTCACAGTGTTATAATGTAGGATATACAATAATAGTTGTTACAGTACTTTTTCTTGGCTATTAGCAGCACTTGCTTTCTAGTCTTAAAAAGGATCAAATTGCTAAATCTAGCAACCAGGTTCAGAGTAGTAGTTCATTTTTCTCTAGGATGAACAAATATTTAAAATCTGAGATTTACTAGCAGTATTCTTCGTTTAGTCAAATTGAGTATCCGGCCTCTGTCTTGAGAGTTAGTGAGCACGCTTGACCTAATCCCACCAAATGACTGAGCTCTACATAACTCTTTACAGGAGAAAAGCCCCTCAGAGGTCAAGGGATTATTCTGATACTTCATGTTCAACATGTTTAAGTAAACATCTGAGCTTAGCTCAGTGACTTTTACAAAACTGATGCTTCCATATAGATAACACATGCTCCCTGTATGAAAGGAAAGCAGGAATACTCCACATTTAGCCTAATGGGAGTTATGTAGGATAAGGCTGATGCAAAATTTCTTGAGGTGGCTCAAGTACCTTGAAAAAGTTTTGCTTTTTCTAGCCAAGCTGAATGTTGTAAGTTAGCAATAATGGACTACAAGTATTTAAATTTTAAGACCAAGAAAAAATCATAGTGGTGTTTTTCAAAATCCTTTTGCTGCTCACATCTCAAGGTCTCTGTCCAGACATAGATGCTCTTTCCCAACCTTGCCTAAGGTTCTGATAGGTCTGAAAATGGCATGTGAAATTATCCCTCATACAGAAGAGTGATGCATCTGCAGCATGGGTCTGATCCAAAGATCTGTGAAAGCAACGGAAAAACTCCAAGTGGTACAATCATTTGTGGATCAGATCCCTGAACTTATAGTGATGAAGCACTGTATAAAATGCCAGCCCCAATTAAACTATGGCAAAATTGCCATTCTGTAGGGTCAGGACTGCAACTGTAGCATTTTCTTGGTTATCTATACTCCATAGATTCCAATTACTTTCCAGCTTAACACATCTTCAAAAGTGAAGCTTATCTGTAAAATCAGTCATCCTTTTTCCATTAATACCAACACTTCTAGAATTATTGTTGTATAAAATGAGTTTCTGTTTATTTTTCATTTTAGTTTTTTTGCCTCTTCTTCAGGAATAACAGTCAGTAAAAATGTGTGCTCATATTTGCAATTGTGTGCTCTTTCTTTATGTTTATTCTTTATCAATTTTTTGTTTTAAGTTTCACCACTGTCTCTGCAACTGAGTTGTCTGTTCACAATTTGAACTCCAGAATTTCAAAGCACAGATTTTTAATATAATGTGAATATTTACATCAGAAGCACCTCCGTACTACTTTAATCAGAGATCAGAAAAAAACACCAAAAGGTTTATAACCAGCGTCTTATGACACTTCAGATGAAGGATACTATGGGCTAAGGCCTCAGATGATATCTGGAAATTCATTGATTTCACTCAGCTTACCAAATGAGGATCTCTTTCTACCTGTCCTTATACAGTTCTTTATGGCCATTCTAGGGAATTAAACATGGAGAAAACCAAAAATCAATTACTATCAAGGTGAATAAATATAATAAGACTTTGATCTGCTGTCAGATGTGTTGTGCTTAGTGAAGCAAGCTACATTTACCTCAAAGTTCCAACTCTGATCTATACTTCTCACATTCTTTAGACTTAAAAGAAGTCCCATATTTGCTCCTGTTAAGAATAAAATCCCTGTCATGACTAGTTAATTAGCTTATTCAGGCACTCCATTTTGACATAATTAAATTTTTCATCCAGTTAACTTATTCCTAAGTCTCCATTAACAGGTTCAGAACATAGAGTCTCTCTGCAGGTTCACTGACTACCAAATCTTGCTGCACTAGGTTGTTTCTTCCACACTGCACCAGAGCCTCACTCTGGAGGTTTCCCACAGAAATCTTAAAAGAACTGGAGGCTGCAGATATTTGTGCTGTATCTGTGAGAGAAACGCTTTGCCATGTGTTTGGAAATAAGCAAACCGGGATGAGCCAGCCTGGAGTGTGATCTCCCTGCAACAACCCTATGGCGACCTTTTAATATTGCACATACATTTTATTCCTACAGATAGCCATGCCCACATGATCCAGCATCCTCACTGTTCATCGCAGTTCAGTACACAGGCCTGGCATTACTACTTATCTTATCAGCAAATTTTCTGCATCAGTCCATCCACAATAATCATTTTGCATTGCTCTTGCATACCAGTTCAAATACTTCCTATCAACCTGCCCTCAGAATTGGATAGATTGCATCCTACAAAGGGGCTGGAAGGAAGCTGAGAGAGGTCTAGCCCGTTCAGTGACTATTAAGGAAGCTGAATGCTGAATTTGTTTTTCATCCAGCCCCTACTTCCTCCACCCAAACCCTTTACGTCCTCTTCACTTCGTTCTCAGAGCCATGTGTGCATGTATGGATGTACATAGCAAGTATCTTGTATACAGATGAAAACCAAGAAAACTATGGATGAGAGAAGACATTCATAGACCTGCATCTGATGATATACACTTACCCTGCTTGCCCATTTCCTGATCACCCTTTTCTATTCTGAAATTATGAGGAAGGGGCCAATCTTTCTTGCCATCATCTCTGTATCAACAGTCACGTATTGGAACAGTCTCTGTAATTCTCTTGAGGTACTACTTTCCTATATCATTTCATAGTACAGACACCCAGCATAGGTTTATATAGGTTGATGAAGTCATGACTAAAAACGCATCCTTTATAAGTTAACGCCTTTAATATAGACCTGAATTTCCCTATTCTCAGTATTATGAAGATTGCAGAATGACTGTTTAAAGTACGTTATAGAACATAAAAAAATAGAGACACCATAAAGTCCTCATAAGAAATCAGAACAGTCTGTCATATTTGAATGATTTTCAGTACATATTTTAAAAATATATCTCATCCTTTTAAACAGAAATATTAGATGGAAATTCATGAGGATTGGTGGACTATTTTTTTGAAAATTGGTGGCAATGAAATAAGAAATTAACAGATAAGTTAGAAAACATGAAAATAAAAAATTAATAAAACATCCAAACACTAACCTTCATGTTAGTATCTAAAAAAAATAATCTAATTTTTCATAGAAGAAACTAGAATTTGTTGAGGAGAAAGTAGCTCATTCCAACACTCTAGGTTTGGATTTATTTTCTTTCCACTCACAGAGCTGGTACTGGTGCTAATTATAAACTACAAAACCAGAAAAACATAAAGAAGTTATTTCCACATCATTTATGGTTTTCTGGCTTATTGATTTTCTCTCTGCCACCTACAACGCACATTTCCTTTGCGTCATTTGTTTTACATTTTAAAGGAACAGCCTTCCAAACACAGTTAATTTTACTAAGGCTTTTACATGTCATTGGCTACTCAGTATTATATTAATTGCTGTAACACTGATGTTTACAGAGCAGGCGTATGGGGTCAAATCTTGATTGCTCTACTCACGAAATCGGTTACACAGATTTTAATAGCACAATAAACATTAGTAAGCCAGGAAGAACTGACTTCTTACAGCTGTCAGCATGCTTTTCCCAAGAAAAATCTTGTCATTCTTCTCTAATTATAAAAGAAGTGTTCTCTAAAAACTGCAATCACATTGCTTTGCTCAGGCCCTGTTTTCAGAGAGTTAGGCATTTTGAGTGAAACATAATGTTCTTAGTATGGACATTTTCACTGTTAACAATTGAATCAGAGTATTCTAGAAAACCAGCAGGCTTTTTATCTTGTCTGAGTAAGCTCACATCTCAGAGTCCTATGCTTCTAATTTGATTTTATTTTTGCATGTGTCAAATTGGCTACTTCATCAACAGTTACACAGCAGCTCACTGGCAGGTATACATGCTGGGAAATCACGCAGTGCTTTCCATTTGGTGCCTCTTCTTGCAGGCTCATTATGTTCAGTGCTGCATCCTTCCTTGTGCTGTGCAGTGAAGTAGACACATAACGCAGGATTCAATTCAGTGTTCACCTTTTACTCTATAGCAGCATGCAGAAATAACTGCTCTGAGTGAGCCTGAAATAAAAGAGAGCAGTCACTGCCCCAAACAAGGAAAAAAACTAACTGGATGGAGCACTGTCTACCTAACATGCATCCTGAATCAGAATGCATTGTCCACTACAGTACCCAGACATGGCACTGTCTTCTACATTCTTGCTTTTCCTTGATATGGGGAGAAAAAGATAATTTCATGATCCAAACCGTGTATGTGTGAAACATTAATTGTTGTGTTTCCAGTTTCTAAGGCCAGAATGAAACATCAGTTTCAGCACTAGGCTTCAAAATCTCAGACCCATAAGTTTCCATCAACTGGCTATATTGATCATCCTATTCTGAGAGGCAAAATTACAGCATTTTCTGACCAACTTCCTCTTATGAAATGCAATGATCAGGTGCACCTCTGTGGTTTACGACAAGATTTCCAAAAGAAGCACAATAGACAGCTTTTTTTTCGCCTGGTTTGAATATTAGCTCCCTTTTGTACTTTATGAGACTTCATGCAGCTTTCTGTCTGCTTGTAAGGAAAGTTGATGTTTCTGAAAATAAAAAGTGACTTTATTTTAAATGTTTTTCTTGGCAAGGGTAACTGGAAAAAAAATAACCCTTTAACACAATTAGAAGTATCATTGTGAAACAAATGTAACAAATCATCATAAAAAGAGATTTGTGCAGGCTGCAATAAATGAGATCAAAAGTAATTAGACAATATACACAGTGAATCTTTTTAGAACAATATTTTTAGCATTTGTCACTGTCCTGGGTTCAGCAGTAGCAGTCATTTTTTCTCCTTCTTAGTAGCTGGTGCAGCACTGTGTTTTTGACTTTCGGCCTGGGAACAGAGCTGATAACACCGATGTTTAGACTGACCAAGGACTTTGTGAGTCTCATGCTCTGCCAGGGAGGAGGAGAAGTCGGGAGGAAGCAGGGACAGGACACCTGACCCAAACTAGTCAAAGAGGTATTCCATACCACAGCACGTCATGCCGGGGGAATGTAACTGGGAGCTACCAGGAAGGGCACGTCCTCTTTTCTGTTGGGCTCTTTTCCGGCGGGCGGTATCGTATTCTCTTCCCTTGTTATTTCTCTTATCATTATTATTATTGGTGGCAGCAGTAGTGATTTGTGTTCTACCTTAGTTACTGGACTGTTTTTATCTCAACCCGTGGGAGTTACATTCTTTCGATTCTCCTCCCCATCCCTCTGGGGGGGTGGGGGGGGAAGTAGACTGCGTGGTTCTAATTTACAGCCAGGGCTTAAACCACGACAGTTCTTTTTTGGTGCCCTACATGGGGCACGAAGGGTTGAGATAACGACAGATCTGACCGGAGTGTGCCTAATCGTATTTGTGATAAGCATTCAGTGTTTTGGATTAATAGTCACTTGTCACAATGCTGATTTATTGGCTCTCAAGGTTGTTGTTTTTGATCTCACAGTCTCAATATGTCGTAGCTTACTTAGAGCCGGTATTTGCTGTGTTAGTGTTTTTCAAGTGTGGGGCTTGGGCTAAGGTTATTGTCTCATTGTATTTTATGGTAATGACTTGAATACAATAGAAAAATTGATCATGAAACTGATCTGGCTTATGTTCCCAATGTGGTCACCACCTTTATACTTTGGGAAGTATATAATACAAGTGCTTAGCAACTATACATCTTTTTTCTCCTTCCTGGGTGGTCAACCTATGAAGGAGACATTCTTTTACCTTCCCAGTGCCCCTCCCAGACCATTTACAGCATCGTTTGAGAGCTTTGAAGTTTCTGACTGGCCTTTTAATACTGTTGAGACCTGTTTGCTGATTGTGATGGGGGTCACCATGTTGGCATGCATACAGAGTGTGTTTTGTCCACAACCATTACGTCTGATCTCAAGAGTTAAGCAGAGTCGGGTTTGGGTCTTGTCTGGGGTTAGACGACAATATAGGGGGACCGAGAGATTTTCCCCGAGGTTGGACAGCCATGAGTGGCATGGTGTGTGGGATAGTATGGGCAAGTATCTAGGTCAGTGGGCCCCTCCAGTGCTTTGGAATTTCACCTCCGAACAAGTGCAAAATCCAGAAGAATTAATAAAACACTTAAATGAGGTGTGTTGTCATCCTGGTCATACCAGAGAGGGACAAATCATGTCAACGTGCTGGGGCTTGGCCTATGCTTACCGGGCCTTGTTCAACACTATCCAGCACCTTGAAAAGGAAAAAAAATGTCCCTGGATCTGAGGGCGAAGCAACAGACAGCGCAGCTACTCCAGCTCCGAGCACAGCAGCTACACCACCCCTAGCGACAAGCACAGCCACTACTCAAACTTCGACTGCAACAGACAGTGCAGCTACCCCAGCAACAAGTACAGCAGCTACACCACCCCCATCGACAAGTACAGTTGCTATTCAAACCACAGTGATAATCACTGCAGCTAAACCAGAGGACCAACTCGTACCAATGTCGATTGCCCCTGTACACAAGAGAAAAAGCAAAAAAGAGGCAAGAAGGGTGAAGCAAGATGGAGAAGCAATGTATTCACCACCCGGGGCCACCATCTGATCAGGAGTCATCATCACATGACGAAGAAGAAGAAGAGGTGACTTCTCGACCTCGGACCTCAACCGAGCCACGGAATATGCGAAAAGATTTTCCCCGTCAACCAGGGGAGCACATCATCACCTGGTTGCTCTGATGCTGGGACAACGGGGCCGATGGCCACGAACTAGTAGGTACGGAAGCCAAGCAGCTGGGATCACTTGCTAGAGAAGGGAGAACTGACAAAGCAATTGCAAGAGAGAAAAAGTCCCTCAGTCTTTGGAGGCGGCTCTTGGCAGCTGTGAAAGAAAGGTTTCCATACAAGGACGATGTTACGAGTCGTTCGGCCAAGTGGACTACTTTAGACAAAGGCATCCAGTCTCTGAGGGAATCAGCCATCGTAGAGATGATCTATCACATCAAACCGAATAACGGAGATATACCCATAGACCCAGATGAAGTCGAATGTACACGATCCATGTGGCAAAAACTTACACGGAATGCACCGTCATCATATGCCCATTCATTGGCAACAGTAACCTGGGGTGACGTAATACCACTAACAATGGATGAAATGATTCATAAACTCCGAGAGTTTGAAGACAATCTCACCCCTTCCATCATCTCAGCTGTGGAAAAACTGTCCCAGGATGTCAAACAATTGAGGGATGATCTATCTGATTTATCCAGCTCCTCACGTGTACCAACATACGTCTCAGCTGTTAACAAAAGATGTCCTATTGTTCGAGACAGAAGATATAGAAGGCAAACACCACGGGCCACCCTATAGTTTTACCTGCGGGATCATGGAGAAGACATGACGAAGTGGGATGGAAAACCTACTTCAGCTTTGGAGGAACGGGTGCATGAATTGAAAATAGGAACAAGGGTCAAGGCTGATCATCCCATGAGAGCTGCGGCTTCAGTCTCTGGTGAGCAGGTTCCCAGATGGAGCGGAAGAGCTGATTTTACTCCAGCTCCTGTGATAACGAAGAATAATCCCTTTCAACATGACTTAAGTGTCCAGCGTTGTGATGACTGTTAGAGGGGCCCTGCCTCCAGCCAGGTGGAGGTAGGGGACAATCGGATTTACTGGACTGTGTGGGTCAGATGGCCTGGCACATCAGTCCCACAGAAGTATAAAGCTCTCGTAGATACCGGTGCACAGTGTACCCTGATGCCGTCAAGCTGTCAAGGGGTGGAACCCATCTATATCTCTGGAGTGACAGGAGGATCCCAAGAGTTGACTGTACTGGAGGCTGAGATCAGCCTGACTGGGAGGAAATGGCAAAAGCACCCCATTGTGACTGGTCCAGAGGCTCCATGCATCCTCGGCATAGATTACCTCAGGAGAGGGTACTTCAAAGACCCAAAAGGGTACCGATGGGCTTTTAGTATTGCTGCTTTGGAGACTGAGGAAATTGAGCAGCTGTCCACCTTGCCTGGTCTCTCAGAGGATCCTTCTGTTGTGGGGTTGCTGAAGGTTGAAGAACAACAAGTGCCAATCGCAACCACAACAGTGCACCGGCGGTAGTATCGCACCAACCGAGACTCCCTGATTCCCATCCATAAGCTGATCTGTAGTCTGGAGAGTCAGGGGGTGATCAGCAGGACCCGCTCACCTTTTAATAGCCCCATATGGCCAGTGCGAAAGTCTAACGGAGAGTGGAGACTAACAGTAGACTATCGTGGCCTGAATGAAGTCACACCACCATTGAGTGCTGCCGTACCGGACATGCTAGAACTTCAGTATGAACTGGAGTCAAAGGCAGCCAAGTGGTATGCCACGACTGATATTGCCAATGCATTCTTCTCAATTCCTTTGGCAGCAGAGTGCAGGCCACAGTTTGTTTTTACTTGGAGGGGCGTTCAGTACACTTGGAACCGACTGCCCCAGGGGTGGAAACACAGCCCTACCATCTGCCATGGACTGATCCAGAATGCACTGGAACAGGGGCAAGCTCCAGAACACCTGCAGTACATTGATGACATTATTGTGTGGGGTGATACAGCGGAAGAAGTCTTTGAGAAAGGGAGGAAAATAATCCAAACCCTGCTGAAAGCTGGTTTTGCCATAAAACGGAGTAAGGTCAAGGGACCTGCACAGGAGATTCAATTTTTGGGAATAAAATGGCAAGATGGATGCTGCCAGATCCCTACAGATGTGATCAACAAAATAACAGCAATGTCTCCACCAACTAATAAGAAAGAAACACAGGCTTTCTTGGGTGCTGTGGGGTTCTGGAGAATGCACATCCCAAATTACAGTTCGATTGTAAGCCCTCTCTATCATGTGACCCGGAAGAAGAATGATTTTAAATGGGGCCCTGAGCAACAACAAGCCTTTGAGCAAATTAAACATGAGATAGTTCATGCAGTAGCCCTTGGATCAGTCCGAACTGGGCCAGATGTAAAAAATGTACTGTACACTGCAGCTGGGGAGAATGGTCCTACCTGGAGCCTCTGGCAGAAAGCTCCAGGGGAGACTCGAGGTCGACCCCTCGGCTTTTGGAGTTGGGGATACAAAGGATCTGAGGCCAGCTATACCCCAACTGAGAAAGAGATACTGGCAGCCTATGAAGGGGTTCGAGCTGCTTCGGAGGTGATTGGCACTGAAGCACAGCTCCTCCTGGCACCCCGGTTGCCCGTTCTGGGCTGGATGTTCAAAGGCAGGGTCTCCTCTACACATCATGCAACCGATGCGACATGGAGTAAATGGGCTGCACTAATTACACAACGAGCTCGAATAGAAAATCCCAGTCGTCCAGGCATTCTAGAAGTCATCATGGACCGGCCAGAGGGCAAAGATTTTGGAATGTCACCAGAGGAGGAGGTGATGCGTGCTGAAGAGGCCCCACCATACAATAAACTGTCAGAAAGTGAAAAGCAGTATGCCTTGTTTACTGATGGGTCCTGTCGTATTGTGGGAAAGCATTGGAGATGGAAGGCAGCCGTATGGAGTCCTCAACAACAAGTTGCAGAAACTGCTGAAGGAGAGGGTGAATCGAGTCAGTTTGCCGAGGTGAAAGCCATCCAGCTGGCCCTGGACATTGCTGAACGAGAAAAGTGGCCAGTACTTTATCTCTATACTGACTCATGGATGGTGGCAAATGCCCTGTGGGGGTGGTTGCAGCAATGGAAGCAGAGCAACTGGCAACGCAGAGGTAAACCCATCTGGGCTGCTCACTGTGGCAAGATATCGCTGCCCGGGTGCAGAACCTGGTGGTGAAGGTACGCCATGTAGGCGCCTATGTACCCAAGAGTTGGGCCACTGAGGAATACCACAACAACCGACAAGTGGATAAAGCTGCTAAAATTGAAGTGGCTCAGATGGACTTAGATTGGCAACATAAAGGTGAATTATTTTTGGCCCAGTGGCCCATGACACTTCAGGTCATCAGGGCAGAGATGCAACATATAGATGGGCCCGTGATCGAGGGGTGGACTTAACAATGGACACTATTGCCTAGGTTATTCATGAGTGTGAAACATGTGCTGCAATTAAACAAGCCAAACGGTTAAAGCCTCTTTGATATGGAGGACGATGGCTGAAGTATAAATATGGGGAGGCCTGGCAGATTGATTTTATCACACTCCCACCAACCCACCAAGGCAAGCGCCATGTGCTTACCATGGTGGAAGCAACCACCGGATGGCTGGAAACATACGCTGTGCCCCACGCCACTGCCCGGAACACTATCGTGGGCCTTGAGAACCAGATTTTGTGGCGACATGGCACCCCAGAAAGAATTAAATCAGACAATGGGACTCATTTCTGGAATAACCTTATAGACACTTGGGCCAAAGAGCATGGCATTGAGTGGGTATATCACATCCCCTACCATGCACCAGCCTCTGGGAAAATCGAACGGTACAATGGGCTGTTAAAAACTACATTGAGAGCAATGGGTGGGGAAACTTTCAAGCATTGGGATACACACTTACCAAAGGCCACCTGGTTGGTCAACACCAGAGGATGTGCCAACAGGGCTGGCCCAGCCCAGTCAGAACTTTTACATATTGTAGAGGGGGACAAAATTCCTGTGGTGCACATGAAGAATTTGCTGGGGAAGACAGTCTGGGTTATTCCTGCTTCAGGTAAAGGCAAACCCACTCGTGGGATTGCTTTTGCTCAGGGACCCGGATATACTTGGTGGGTAACTTTATGGCCTGTTTATATTAATTTGCTTTAAAGTAATTTCTGCCCTTTAAGCTTCAAAAGCTCTTTCCCTTCTAATGTTTTACCCTTCCTCAGTGCACAGAAATAAATCATATTCACTTTCATGCTTTGTTTTCCTGTGACAAAGAAGAAAGTTCTTTTAGAGTTGTCCCAAGGGATGGGCTTCTCTTTCTCTTTTTATTCTAGTGACATTTTCTTCATCAATTCTGCTTTGAAACTGATCTCTCATGAAGGGAAGTGGCTGGAATTTTAAACAATCTTCCAGAGGTCCTATCAGTGCTTTGCACAACAGTATGAAAGAAAACTCTCCTTTCTCTACAAAAAACCTCTCTAGTATACCTAGAGCTGCATTTACCATTTCCATGTCACATAACAATGACAACTCAAAACCATTCAAAAATTAACTACTAAGCACTGAAATGATACCCTTTTCATTTCTACCTTGTGAAGTAATATGGTATAACACATGTTCTCGCATTAGTTCACAAATGCATGACTCTGCATTTTGTATTATTACATCTTTCCCAATTTTTATTGCTTAATTTCTCAAGGTTCTACACCTCTCTATGATATTCCAGTTCTATCTTTATGTTTGCAATGCTTCTCAGGTTCTGCTATCAGCAAATTTTGTTAGCATACATCTATATTATTTTTTCCCCTCCACTAATGTAAATTTAAATACTTAACTAAACAAAAGAAAAAAAAAACAAACAAAACATTTTTAACTCTATCTTAAATGAACCCCAAAAAATCCCTTCCTACAAGCAACCACCCTGTAGCCTATGATTTTTCCTGCCACTAGAGTCATTACTTAAGTATCTCTTTCTTACTTCAAATATTTTTCATATCAACTCCTAAATTCTTTACCTTTGCTAGTAACTTCCCATGAGGCCTTAATGCATAAAGCCCCAAAAGAGCAGATATTCAATCTAATTCAGAATACCAGTTATCAGTAATAAGGTCAGGTTACACTGGATCTGTTTAGGTAAACTTATGTTATTTTTCAGCTCATTTACTTCCATCCCATTAATTATTCTTCCCTTCAAGTATCATTCTAAAGTTCTGTATAGGACTAAAGGCATTTACAAAATTTTATTTATTTATTTTTTTTTTTAACGAAATGCCTGGCTTTTGTCTTTGTGGAGTCTGGGAATACTATCGCTGATTTGTGGGAGTTTTTAATTCTTTGTTATATACCCAGTTTCACATACCATTTATTTCTCTCTTTGAGAAATAGTTTATACCATTTCATCTGAAGCATAGTAATTGCATTGAGTTTTACCTTAACTTGTCACATAAGCGGATTTTAGCTATCACTTTTTTGTTCCTGTCCAACATAACTGAAGCAACTGAAGCAAAGCATTAATTTGGCTCTGAGTCATAACACAGTTTCCTTGACTGCAACTTTTCTTCATGGTGGCCTTTTTCTCTTTCTCTTGTTTTTACTTTAATTTTATAAATAACCTTTTCATATTTCTTTAACTTTATTTGGCAAAAGTAAAGCAACATAACCTTATCTTCTCTAATTTAAAAAAAATAACAGATGAGATAAGCAATCTGATGCGGGTCAGTACATGCATCACCCATTCATGCTGAACAGTCCTGAAGAATCAATTAGTCCTTGAGTTCATGGCAATACAGATCCCACAAAAAGGAAACTCTGCAACCCTGATAAGCCAAGGACAGAAAGGCTCTGTGACACAAAGAACTGTTGCTGAAAATGGTAATTGTCTCAGTAAACATGTTATCATAGTTTCATACCCTGTTATGATGACAGGCTGCAGCCAGGTCCCCTTTGAAGCTGAAAGCATCAGAAGGCAGAACTCCTAATTGAGGTTCGCCAAAGGTTTTGCAGGAGCAAACATACCAAGTAAAGAAAATAAAGCTGTCTGCCTCAGTCCAAAGAATTACTTATGATCACCTGGACCACCTATTTTTGAAAATTGTTGGTATTAGCAGCAGGAAATGAAGCCATAAAACTGAAGTGAGTGGTAGTAGCATATGCCAGGCACTGTCCTCGTACAGAGGCTCAAGGAGCCAATCAAGATCAAGCTACAGTGCAGCCCAGCTTAAACAGAAATTGTGATCAAAACATGAAGACAACAGTGCAAATAATACAATTCAGCAAGGGTCACAGTGCTGTACACAAGTATCTTACTGTGACAAACATCACTGATATGTGCTTAAATTTGTCTGAAACTGAAAGATTAGGTTTGGGAAACTTTGAAGCTTTCCTTGGCTTAAAGAGCTCTATTCTATTTATTAGGCAACAGTAATGTGTTTTACTATGTCTAGAAAAAGCACATACATGCATTTGCACATGTTCTTCCTAATATATTTTCCACATTAGGCTGATAGTTTGTCTCTTCCACACAGATGAGAGGATTGTTTCATGAGTGAGCTCAGCACTTTTTCCCAGAGGTTAGTTTTTACCTTCTTCAGAAGCTGTGGAAGATAACCAAGTACTCTGGCCGGTCAACAAGGAAGGTTTATTCAGGAATGTGGTTGGTCTAGTGCAGGGGATCTACTTTGCCGATTATGAGATTCCTACTCACGCTCAGTGTTAAAACTTATCTGCCATGTTGAAAGCTTAGCTTTCCACCGAGTATATATTAAAGTGTATATGATATTGATCTCTCTCATATGTTTTATCCAGTCTCCTTTTCTGGAAATTAATGCTATTTCTCTTCTCTGATCTCCAAATTAAACCTTCAGGATGACCTCTGTTCACATGCATGCTGGCCTGTATCAGATATAATGTAGCCAGCAGGGATACGGCAGTGATCATCCCCCTGTACGTGGCACTGGTGAGGCTGCATTTCAAATACTGTGTTCAGTTCTAGGCCTCTCAGCGCAAGAAAGACATTGAGGTGCTGGAGTGGGTCCAGAGAAGGGCAAGGAAGCTGGTGAAGGGCCTGGAGTATAAGTCTGATGAGGAACAGCTGAGGGAACTGGGGCTGTTTAGTCTGGAGATGAGAAGGCTCAGGGAGGACATTATTGCTCTCTACAACTGACTGAAAGGAGGTTGTAGTGTGGTGGGGGTCGGCCTATCCTCCTAAGTAACAAGCAACAGGACAAGAGGAAACGGCCTCAAGCTGCACCACGAGAGGTTTGGATATTAAGAAAAATTTCTTCACTGAAAGTATAGTCAGGCATTGGAACAGGCTTCCCAGGGAAGCTGCACCATCACCATCCTTGGAAGTGTTCAAAAACCATGGATGAGGCCTTTAGTGATATGGTTTAGTGGAGGTCTTGGCAGTCTCTCCATCAGGCAGAGGGGATTCCTGTGAGTCTCTGCCACTGCCTCTTTACACATCTGCCCCAAGCAGGTTTGCACAGATGCCCCCAATCCCCTGACTGCAGCATTGCTTCAGTAACCAGGAAAATAACAGTCTAGCATACTATATATCTCTAGCAGCACACAGGTCTGCTCTTCACACTCTCTTGCTTGGGCTCTGACCCCATAATTTTATTTACTTCTATGAAGAACCTTACTGCATCCTGCATTTCATTAAGGTAATAAAAGACTCTGGCTCCCATTTCATATGTCTATGTTTCGTATTCTTTATTTCAAACACTGATTTTCTTCCAGTGTATCAGGAGTAATTATTACTCATCTTGACAATAACTATTTCAGCTTGAAATTATGGTCTTGAAAAGAGCAGAATGATGCTCTGATTTAAGGACCCTGCCAGCAACATTAGCATTACTAGTTTACATGCGTAATATGAACATCATCTTTTTTAAATGACTGTATTTCTTCTGTACTTCTTTGGCAAGGCTATATGTTAAAGGAAAAAAAATGTGCCAGAACAGATAAAAGACCTTTTTTGAGATTTATTTGTTACATATGTTAATGGAAAATATCAATCCTATAAAAAGACATTCACATTGATTTGTTATACCAGACATCTTATGAAACTGAAATGCAGATTAAAAATATCAAAAAAACCAACAAATAACTTAATTTTCAGCATTTCTACACATACTTTCTCTTCAGCTCCTGAAGTTTTATGTCACTTTCCTTAACCAGAAGCAAAATATCTAGGTTGCACAGATTACTTGGTGTCAATTTCAGTGTATTTCAAACAAAAGTGAGCCAAAGGCTAACAAGCGGAACACAATATTTGCTGTTGATTAAGAAGAGAAAACATTTAATTTAGCTCAGTTTTTAATGCCCAAGTTTGTCTTTTTTCTACTCTTACTACAGGAATGTTATAGTATATGAAGACAACAAATCATAGGATGAAAGACTCTGCTGAAGCAATCATACCACAAATATTGTTTCTACCTCTTCTCTCTCCACTGCTGCTATTCTTTTTCACTCACATTGTTTCTGTCTTTCTTTAGTATCTTAATTAGTTCCTTCTTTCCCCTGCCTGTCTTTGAGGATAGAGCCTAGGGGCAGAAGGGAAATTGGTTGGACTGGGAATATCGTGCACTTGTTTGCCAGAGCCAGTAAGGTATTTCAGAGACTTCATTCACTTCCATACCATTTCATTCACTCCCTTGTTTTTCCAGGATTTGTCAAATCTTGCAAACCCATATCCTCTGCTTCTCCCTTCCTCACTATCACCCCTCTTTGTCAATTTGCTGCTTCCAGTATGAGCAGCCCAAGAAAACAGACATGCATCCAAAAGCAAGTTCTGATGAACACTGATTTAACATCTTTTTCCTGAAAGGTCTAATTATGCATGTTCCCTGTTTTCTGAGAAAAGTGTATGCAGACATTTGCAAAATATCGCACGATGGATTAATAAGATGGCCCTGAAGTTCTTAAAATTACATGCAAAACCTCCACAAAGCCAAAGTAAAATGATGTGTTTGAATCTCTGTTTGCTTTCAATATTCAGAAAGACTTCTCCTCAGTTCAGCACTAAACAACTGTATCTATTATTTACAAGTCACTGCAGCCTTTTCTTAAGAGATCCACAGCACAGAAGCACTGGTTGTTCGTAAGGCAACAGTGAAGATACTGCACAGCTAGTGCCTTAAGGCATTTCATAATGAAGGTAAAATTAGAGAAGCAGCTCCTTTGACATCTGTAGAACTAAATTTTTTCCAAATAAGATAGCACAATCTGTAATTTTTTAAAATCTTTTTTCCTTCCTACTTAAATAAACTAAAAAAATCTGCAAATACAGCAGGAGCAAGGCTTTCTATTCAGAATGAAGTCAGTTTCCTTCCTGAGCTTATAGTCTGCAGGGTTTGGTGGTTGGTTCGTTTTGTTTTTTTGTTTTGTGTGTGTGTGGGTTTGGTGGTTTCTTTTTTATATATGTATTTTTCATTTACTGGAGGAACCAGTGTATGATTGAAATGGGAGAAATGGGTGAAAGCTGCAATACTGCAATACCACAATACCTTTTCCTATGAATATAAGTGTTTTCAGATGGCTGCTGTACTCACATCAGTCTGTTGCAGTAAGAGGGAATAAGCAAAAAATTAATTCTGTGCACAAAGTTCAGATTATTTATTTTATTTATTTTATTTATTATTATTATTTTATTCAGATAAATTAACAGAATTACTTATTTATACCATCACTCTTATGTACTCCATAGTTTTAGATTGTCTGCAGCAGATGTCTACACTGCCTGAAAGAAAGGAATGATTTTTAGTGTAATTTAGAGATACTTCCACTGTTTTCTTCTAATCTTTTACAAATAGCCTCTAGATCAGTAATTTTTAGAAAGCAAAGACCTAGGTATAATTCAGCTTAAGCACATCCTGGAACATGCACTGACGATGTTTCCCTCTCTACCTTACCCTGCCCATTTCTCCCAAGCTTCATGGGAGTCAACTCTTAGATTGGGCAAATCTTGTTTATAATAAATATATTTATTCTCACACCACAGTCATTCAAACTGAGTCCTTTCCTGTTTTATAGCAAAGTCTTTCACATAGAAAATTACTTTAAATTTTATAACAAAACTTTGACCTATGTTTCTGAAAGCTTGCTTGGGGAACAGGAGATAACTGGCTTTCCATATGGCTTTGGTTTCATCCCTTGGCCTGTTATATAATTCAGTCCCAAGATAAGGAAGAAATCTCTCCATTACCTTCTCAAATATTATTTCCTTCAGCTTTTTTGCGCACTCCTAATGTGGAGTCCAGCCCATGATAATATCACCAACTTGCAGCTGTGTGATGTTTCCTCTTTAAGGTATGACTGACCCACACTGCTGACTCCCTGTCTCCCAGGAAAAGTTAGCATTTTCTAGCTAGCTTAATGTTTAGGAGGGTCACAATTTCACCTCTATACACGACTTAACTTTGTAAAACAACTGTATCTCAGCCAATGATAAATGACCTGGTTTAGAAATCACAATTTTTTCCTCAAAACAATTTATAATGCACTATGTATTTTGTACAATATCCACTGAAACAAATGCCCTGGCTGTTCTTTACTTCAGTGAGACACCTTATACATAACCCATCAATGCATAATGTTAGAAAGGCTGTTTCTAAGCAATTACATTTTTTTTACCAGTGGGGAAAAAAAAAAAAAAAAGAAAAAAAAAGAAAAAAAAAGAAAAAAAAGGATAATTTTTTTTTTAAATAACATAAGGTCTGGACTATTTATTTTTTAAAGAAATATTTATGCAATATGGAAAGAAACTTCATTTAACACTCTGACTTGCACATCAGGGAATCAAGCTCATTCTTTTCCACTGACTTTTGTGCAAACCTCAGATCATCTAACTTTCTGCGCCATCTTCTTTCACCTTAGTGTTGTGAGAATGAATACCTCAAAGATCGTGAGGAACTGAGGTATTACACAGGAAATGAAATGTAAGAAAGTAGAGAAAGTATTCGCTGCAGGAAGAAAAATAAGCAAAAAACACTACCATGCATAGATTTTAAGTAGTGTAATTTTTCCCCTCAACTCAAAACTATTTGAGCAGACGATTTCAAAAGCAGAAGGGATATCTGAGAAAGACATGTAAACTGGGCAAGCAACCACACGGTGCCTTGGTAAGACACCATTCAAACTTGTCCTGCAGTTTGGATTCTGTATCTGAGTGAAGATATTTCTAAAGGTTCAAACCCTTCATTCTTCAGTCATTAATGGGCTAGAAAGGAATTAGGCCTGTTGTTAAAAGATTTCATTTCAATATCATTCTATGTCTTTAATATTTGTAAATTGAGCATTGCTTCTCACTAAAAACTAGCTGTCAACCATGTCTTCAAGATTATTAAGACCGGTTTATCTCGCGCTATTCATACATGAAATGTCATCTGATAATAACATCAAACTCCAGACCTTAGATTGCAATGAAAATGTTCTCTTTCTCTTTCTCTCTCTCTTTCAAGCTACATACTATATAACAAAATGAAATATATACATTGTTAAAACCAGCTTCAGTGCTGAAATTTTAGTACGTTTGAAGCAGATGTTACCATCTGGCTTCCTTCACTAGTAACTCTATCAGATTATTTAAGTTTCGTGACTTGCTCCTATACAGAAAGTAATCAGAGCGAAACACAAGGGATGGGATCCAACTGTGATAAAATTGAGGTGTTTTGCTTCATTAAACTGAGCAAAGATTATAAAAAAAAAGAAAAAAAAAAAAAAGGAAAAAAACCCTGAACAGTTTCAATCCGATGAACATCATCTTTTCTTCCTTTTCCTTAAATAGCAAAAAATCTGTTTGTTTTTTTTTTTTTTAATCATTATTATGTATTCATTTGGCAAATATCCATGTTTTTTTTTTTTACTTAAATTCAGTATTATTATTTTTCATCGAATCCTTGATTTTTTTTTTTTTTTCATGACTACATGGTCAATTGTGTCACAAAAATTTCCTTTTCAATTTTTTATTTTTAACCTAACAGTTGCTTGGATTTAGGTCAGTTTATTTTCCACTTCCTTGATTTAGAAGCAGAAATCTTATTATTATTTTGGCCTTGTTACTGGGTAATAAGTATTGTAAAAATGGCAATATATTAAGGCAATGCAAAGTATTGATTAGGTGACTTGAAAAAAGCAGGAATCTAAAGAAAACAGAAAATCTAAAGCTACAGTTTTGAATATAACTCAAATTTTGAAGATTCAAAGGGCTCTCTTCAATTATGCAACAAAGCAGGAAAAAAATAAATGCAAGTTTAAAAATAAACAAAAACTTTCAGGCATAGATAACATCAGTACGATTATGTATTTCAGGTAAAAGTTCTCCACTGGACTTTACAACCTCAAAATATAGTTCATAGGTACCAGATGAAATTGCATATAGTCATACCTAGAGAGACACCCACTTACATATACACATAAATAAATATCTATTTCCTTAAGTATTTGCAATATTATTTTTTAGACAAGAGTTTCTGAGTGTCCTTCCATACCACTGATTCTCCTTAAAATCCATTAGAAGAAGGAATGAACACCAATTGTCTTGGTTCATATATTTTTTTCCTAGCAAGTTGTTCTCTTATTTACCTTAGCTGTCTCTAGTAAACAGGGTGTAAATTTTCACAGTATCTTGCTTGAGGGTCCAATGTTTTAAATTATATAAGATGGATTACATAACCTGTGCATTTCATGGAGCATCTTTAACAGCTGTGATGGTGTTTCTGTGTTGCTTTACTTATTTATTTATTTTCTGATTGGTACTGGAATAAAACGTTCACAGTTTTTTCTTCGCTAATGTACAAATGGAACTGCAATGCATTTCTAACCTGTTGTATTTCACTTTTAATTCTTAAAAGTATTCAACACAGTTCTAAAATGTTGCAGGGATTTGCAGTCAATAATGCGAAAATAAAACTAAAGAAACAGCAATAATAAACGTATTAAACTTTATTAAAAGATAGGAATAATATAGTGTTTGTATTTGGGAGGACACAGAATACTTGGAAAAATGTTATCCATGTCCCCAAACCAAATGGTATTTTGCCTTCCACCTTCATTCCAAGCTTATAGGAGGCTGTGTAAATCACCTAATTTGTGCTGGCTACACTAATAAGGAAACAGAAGGTAACAGTACTTTCTGGCATTCACTACAAATCTCTCTCAAGCTAGCCTTTCTAACAAGCACAGTCCTTCAGTTAATAATGCAGTACACAACAATTTGAGTTAAGAAAATATTTATTTCCTTCTGCTAAAGATCTTACTAGAATTTCCTGGTAAATCATACTATTTTTCAGACAGTGTCTTTCAAATCTTCTCCACTAATCTTAGTAGACAATTCACATCTTACTGTCCACTACACACTGATGCTCATTGATGATTTACTCAGTTACAAATTGCTAATATCTGATAATTCTAGCAAAACATTTCTTTCCAGTATCAAGAAAGCTGCAAAACTACGGATATATATTCATTAAACTTTCCAAGGCTGAAAGGTGCATCCAACACTGGATATCATATCAGTGCAACTGTCAGTTGTGGACAACTTCAGTATGGCTGGTGTATAATTTTGGATGTGCGCATATACAAGACAAATGGCTTACAGATACTCTAAAAGAAACATTTCAGCATGTGCTTGTAATGAGTGGGTGTGTTACATCTGAACACATTGCAGAGTATTTTTTACTGGCTAGTAGCAGTATCTATCATTTTGTGTGAGAAAGCTGGAGCAGAAACATACAAGCTACTTCTTAAAGTTAGATTTTAACTTAAACCAGTTAACGCAGGATTTCATAGTACTCTATTGATGCTCAGGCCTTCGGTCATCGATCTGAGCACAAACAACAGTCAGAAAGCCAAAGTCAGAAGATACGGACAGTAAAAATAAATAGTTAATACCACTGATGCAGAAATATTAGTAAATAAATAGTTTAGAAAAAAATATTCCTTAAGTTTGGAAGCTTGTGTCAGAATCACAGAATCAGCTAGGTTGAAAAAGACCTTTAAGATCATCATGTCCAAATATTACCCCAGGACTGCAAAGTCAACAACAAAATAATGTCACTAAGGGCCTCATCTACAAGGATTTTGGATACTTCCAAGGATAGTGATTCCACTTCCCTGGAGCCCACAGGGAAGTCTGTTCCAATCCCTGACTACCCTTTCAGTGAAGAAATTTTTCCTAATTTCCAATCTAAACCTCCCCTTGTACAGCATTGTAAACGACTGGAAAAACACAACCAATGTGGTGAAGGCAGTGCAAACACTAATTCACAGCAAACAACAAGATGCTAAAATTACCACAAAGTCAGTAGCAGTACTGATCAGTATATGTCAACGGCTATCATGCTTACATGATACAGGTTTGATTAATTGGAAAATAATTGTTGAATTAGAATTAGAATCCTCCAGTTATGATTATAGCTATAGATGAATCAGACTGTTTAAGGTGAGATAATGGTGCTGGTTGCACATTAGCCATGCAAACTGCCTATGGGCCATTATTCTGCTGTGGTATTGCATGTCTTAAGTGCTAACCATTTTATCTGAGTTACAGTAATGCCAGTAACATTTTTCATTTTAAACACTTAAGCAAAAACATGCATTTTTGTTCACTGTGTTCATATTCTGTGATCACAATATAACATTATTAGCATTTGAACTGAGAGAATTCCAAAATTTAATATTCTGTTATCATTAGTCTGGGTTACATTGATTTTCAACCAGCTGGACTTAGAATATCTTGTTCAGGTCACGTTAGTTTTATTTTTTAATAAAGAGATAATACACTGTTTTGGAATAAGAAACTTCTGTCAGTGACATAGTATTATTTTCAGCTGCTTGAAACACAAACAGCATTGCTGATTTATTGCAATCACTTCCCATAATCCTCAAAGTAGTGGAGGCAGATACACTCATTATTTTTGTGATCACAATCAATAATAGGCGTACATTTATTGTCTTTGAAAGAAACAAGGTTTCTCTTGTTCAGAGATGAAGACATTTTCAAATTAGATCCGTTTTTTCTTATTGTCTCAATCTGTTCCCATTCTTGTGCTTTCTTATGGCAGCTATTGCAACTATTCCACAAAAATGTATCGCATCTTCCACAGGTATTTATACACATGGTAGAAGCAACAAAAGCAAAACCAAGTAACATATATCAAACAGCATGGTGAGAATAAACTACTTACTCTGCTGTGCTATGAAAGAAGAAATAGTAAAAAGCAGTATTAGGAAAGAGGAATTGTCTGGCTGGGAACTGTAAAGTGTCCATACCATTTATTCTCTAAATTATGTTGCTTGGTGCCAATTCCACATACATAATACAGACTGCTTCATTTTATAAATGCATATTAATAAGAACAACTTTATTTCTCTTTTCTTCTTGCAATTCTAACTACATTCGATGTACCCCAGACACACAAGCATTCCCTGACTCCCCCTAAAGTCTTAATGTGGGAATGCAGCAGAAAGTAGATGATGAGGTTCAAGAAAAAACACTAACTAAACAACTTTTACTTGTTAATTTATGTTTAAAAACTTTAATGCACCACAAGTACAAATGGGAAGATTGTAGCATCATAAAATAATTAGGGTTGGAAAAGACCTTAAGATCATCTAGTTCCAACCCCCTTGCCATGGGTAGGGACACCTCACACTAAACCATGTCACCTAAGGCCTCATCCAACCTGGCCTTGAACACCACCAGGGATAGAGCGGATGGAACAAGGATTATGTTCCAACCATATCAAATAATCCCACTTCTTTAGTAATCTGCTAAATTTTATTTAGTTACTAATGCTAGCACTTTTACTTTGCTAGAGAATATAGAAGTTCTGTACAATTATATAAATTTTATGTATATTATTTTAAATTATATGTGCATACACTTTTTTTACTCAGGAAAACTAATACTTACAGAAATAAAGCTTTTGAGGAAGAAAACAGCCCATCTCTGAATTGCAGACATGGTTTCTCACCTTTGTCTTCTCCCTTTAAACAGACACAGAACATTGTATATGACATGCAAGGTCTCAGAAGCCCAAAAACGTTTAGGTCCCAGTCTGTGACAACCAAACCACTTGAAGGTGAGTACCTCAAAATAGCTATAAACTTTTGCTAATACATTACACTAACCTTCAATCATATTTTGCAATGTATACACTTCTTATGTACATTTTGTAACTTAGAATTTCCTTTCAGGAGATAAATATGCTCCTAGATTAATAGTCAACATCTATGATCAATATAATTATGTGTGCAAAATTTCCAACTACAATTAACTCTTGCAAAACGATCTACAATATATTATGCAAAACAATATTGAAAGTCAAATGAATATGTGTAAGCATGCAGCAAAAAACCTCCAAGACACACATATACAAAGTTCTATGTTAATCTGCATTTAAGATTCCTCTTGTTACTCAGAGTTACATGGATTTTGAACTGGCAAAGTGATCTACAAATCCTATTATTTGGCCCATAATCGATACACGTATATGAAATAAAATGTACTTCATTAGCATCTGTAATGAAAAATAGTAATTGCATATGGTCCACTACTAAAACAGAATACATTCATGATCTTGCAGTAAAGATACTTTGTGAGACAAAATTGAACTAAAATCTGGAAACTGTTTACAGTTAACATATAGTAGAGAAGGACTGGAGTTCAAGGACCCAAAAATAGGCACAAGCCATCAGTACCTGAACTGCTTAGCACAGACAATGTGAGTAAATCCACACTAAATAACTGACAACTGCTCTCCTGAAAGTTTCACCTGGCATGTAAAACATGTATTCTCAACTGATCAAAAAACATTCTTCATGAACTGCCAGTCTTTTGATGATTTACCTATTTATCTTTTATAGGTTTCTGAGCTGCTTGATATATTTTTGTATTAAGGAGAAAAAGGGAACCAGTGAGCTAAGCTGAGAGACTAAAATAATGCTTTATCTCAGACAAGAACCACTTATGTGATCCAAAACTCACTGAAGATGTCAACAGAAATGGTCCCATTCATTTCAACAAGTGCTGAATCCAGCTTCCTTGAAGATTCTTCAGTTCTTTAATTATGGTAGTAAAAGGGAAAAATTACCATCTCAAGCCAGAGAGAAATGATATGTTAGCTTGTTTTCATGAAAAGAACAAAAAGCAGCAACTTAGTTCATTGCAGTTGTCTGGTTACTAGAGAGTACTAGACAGTACATAGCAATACACAAAGGTCATCTTTCTGCTTTTACAACACCAGATCATCTAAAGCATTTTATGATTTACCTAAGTGTGAAACAGACACTTGTGGTCACTGTTGCAAAAAAGTTCTAAAGCAACTGAAAAACTGTCAGTTTTTGCTTGTTATAGCCTTTGCCACTACCACAATATTCCTCCTCTAAAGGAAGCAGGAGTCTTATCTGGTGATATACTTCTGCAAGATGATAATCCAGTGGCCAGGCCAGTCTTCTGCTAAACCAAAGACAAGTACAAATGAAGTGCACAAAGCCTGCAAGGGAAATAGATGTGTAGCAAAGAAGAAAAGCAAACTCGTTTACTAAGGGACAACCAAAATAGTTGTTATTTCCTATAACACATCTGTAGCTGATAGACATTTCAATTACTAATGCATTTCTTTAAAAAATGCACCTGGATGATCTGTATACCATCACAGACTGCACAGGTTATTTAGCTCATTAGATCACAACCCCATCTCTTTCCCTTAAACAACTGGCTCTTGGTTTTTGGTACCTGCGGTTCATTGCTGCTGACTGATGCTTTGCAGTCTTAGAGTTGATAAAAAGTGATTCATCTGCTCTGCCAGTAGAAGAGCCTTTAGTCATTATAATTTTGTGACTCCTGTGTGAGCGGCTGAGCCAGAATGGCATTGTCGTGTTGCCAGAATTCCCATACAGGGCTAATCCAATGCGAAGGACCTCAGATTTTACTATGAGGTATTTGCTTCCTATAATTTTCCTGTGACTTCATGCATTTAAATAAACCATCCATATTTAGTGACAGAAACGCACTGATGATCCTGTTCCTTGCTCATCTGCAAGCTGAGCCATGCCAACTTATGCCAGCTGAGATAGTGCCTTACACTTTAGAAGTTCCCAAAATTATTGTGCAAAGTTTGCTCACCTTTGATCTAAGGAGATCTAAGGAGAGGTGGTAAATGCCCCATCCCTGGCAGTGTTCAAGGCCGGGCTGGACAGAGCCTTGGGTGACAGGGTCTGAAGTGAGACATCCCTGCCCATGGCAGAGGCGTTGGAACTAGATGATCTTAAGGTCCTTTCCAACTCTAACTGTTCTGTGATTCTGTGATCTCCAACTCTAAAAACAGCTTCCCTGCCTACATCTTCAGTTTCAATATTTACAACTACAATCTGTACTTTCTGTTTTAATGTGAGTTTACAACATGCCAACATCCAAACTGGCTCTTTAAGTTGATGATTGCAAACTTTAAACAAACAGAAAAAAATAAATTGTAGACTCAGTGAATTGTTGTTTATTTCTTTTTTGTAAAACAAACCAAAACATGATAGGCATTACAAAAATGTTTCAACACTTCAAATAAAGGTTCCAGGAGATTGAGGGGAAATGGATGGCTACATAGCCCTTTGAAGTTAGCTACTGAATTAAATTGTGCACTACACTGATCTTAATTTTCTTTGGAAACAAGGGAAGATGTTATTTTTAGAGAGTATCTGATTGAATAAAATAGTGAAGCTGTGAAGCGGAGGGGGCTTTATTTTGTTTTGACCCTCCCCTCCCCGCTTAGTGAAAGGAAACAGAACAAGTGGTTTTAACTGCAGTGATCCTGGAATATAACTAAAGATCAGAAATACCTGTGAAATTAAACAGAGTTATTAAAAACTTGTCTAAAAAAAAAAAAAAACCCACAAAACTGTTAATCTCTTCAGTTTCTTCTCTGCTTCAGTCTACAGGACATGAGAACAGACAGTTTTATCTTCTGAAATTAGGTTATGTATCATAGAATCATAGGATAGTTTGTTGTGCAAGGAGCCTTAAAGATCATTCAGTTCCAAACTCCTTGCCATGGGCAGGACACCCTCCACTACACTAGGCTTTTAAAGCCCCATCCAACCTGGCCTTGAAGGCTTCCAGGGATGGGGCAGCCACAGCTTCTCTGGGAAACCCATTCCAGTGCCTCACCACCCTCACAAAGAAGAACTTCTTCCTTATATCTAATCTAAATCTATCCTCTTTCAATTTAAAGCTATTTCCCCTTGTCCTACCTCTACTTGCTCTTATAAAAAGTCTCTCTCCAGATTTCTTGTAGGCCCCTTTTAGGTACTGGAAGGCTGCTCTAAGGTCTCCCCTGGAGTCTTCTTCTCTCCAGGCTGAACAAGTTCAACTATCTCAACCTGTCTTCATAGAAGAGGTTCTCCAGTCCCCTGATCATCTTTGTGGCACTCCTTTGGACTTGCTTCAGAAGGTCCACGCCCTTCTGATGCTGAGGGCCCCAGAGTTGCACACAGTACTCCAGGTGAGGTTTCACAAGAGCAAAGAAGAGGAGGAGAATCACCTCCTTCTATGATTTGTTTTACATCTATTTAGACTGACACATATTTATACATAATGTGAGTGTGTTAGTATGTTTTTAAAATAAATTTCAATATTTATATCACTTTGGTGTTATTATGAAGAAAAAAGTAATAGGAAGAGAATACGAAAACAATAAGTAGGTCAAACCTGAGTTTTCATTTCAATTATGTATTTTGACATCCACTTTGGCACATTTTATAAATATTAAAGATCCATGTCAGATTAAAAGACATGACTTTAGAAAAATAAAGTATTAAAAATATACTAATGAATAAACAATTCACTACAATGAGTCTTGGCTGAATATTACAATATTAACACCATAAAAATGTGGCAATATTTCATTGTCTGGTTCAAGAAATAATTTTACTTAGGGCCATGATTATTGGACTCACAATTAAGAACAAGTAACAAGGTACGTTATGTGGCTAACTTGATTTACTTAAATGTCCCTGTTCTGGAACATATACCACAGGTAAACAATAACCTCTTTCAGCTTCCAGCAAAATGCCTCGTTTCCATGAGGCAAATCTGTTGCAGGCATTGGCTTCAAACAGAAATTAAAGTCTTTCATTACTCTCCTTCTCATAGAACTTCACATTTTCTAGTCATGAAAAGCTAAAAATCACGTTGGTTTTGGAACTGAAAATGTATCTATACTTGTGAGAACATTACAGAAGAAGAACAAGCAGTCCTGTCATATGCTGATTGATATTTCCACCCCAAACCCAATTAGACCCAAATTAAGCCAGAAAATGTAGACCAGCGAGACTGTCTGTTCACATATATGCAGCCACTAGTCCTTTCTGCTTACTCTTTCAATTGTCAGGTATCTTCTGCATTTCGGAAATTATACAAACCCCAGTTAAATTGATGGTTGAACAACAGATAAGAAACAGCATACTCTTTACAATTTACATCTTAAAGTTAGGGACTCATTTCATTGTTCATCTGGCTCCCTATCACAGGAAGGGCAGATCTTACCAAGAAGTCCAGGTGCAAAATTCAAACTTATAGTTAAATAATCAACTATGCCTTCCTCCAGATTCTCTTCTTCCCCACTTCAAATAAGCCTTTCCAATAGCCCCACAATATTTGTGATGACAAAGTCATAAAACAACTCGAATCATGATTTTGACTGTGTTTGTATTACAAAGTAGCACAGTGCAATGAGCTAGTGGTGTCGGAAAAAACCGTTGGTGCTGAAGATTAAAAAATCAGTAGTACATAGATATAGGGGTGGGAGGATGAAGAGTGAGAAGAGTACTTCAGAGTAGCTCCAGACAGGCTGCAGGGAAGCAACACTCACCAGCAACTGAAGACCACCAAGCTCACTCCAGAAGGATTTCTTTTGCTTTACATTAACACAAAAACCAAACACAGTTTAAGCACACCCAAATGGTTTTGTGAGGCAAAACTAAAACCCAGTAAGTGGGAACACCCAGGAAACTGACTTCAGTAGGATGCTCCCTGGTAAAGCTGAATTGCTAATGTAGATCCACTAATAGGAACAGTTTGCAAAACTCTGAGCCACTCAGTAACTCAAAGCTGGACTCCAGCTCAAGAGACATTAAAACTCCCCAGAGTGGCAACATCTAGAAGAGCTCCATTACTGTCCCAGAAGCTGAGTAAACACATGAACTCTGCCTTAAACCCAACCTAATGAGTCCACCATATAGATGCAGTAGTTCAGGACAGAGCTACACTAAGAGTTAAAATGCTTACAGACTGGAGCTTATTTCTGACTGGCTGAATTAGATATGTAACTGTATTCATCCATGTTGAGGCATCCTAACAGATGCATGTAGGAAATTATCAAGCGCTGCAAAGGTTTTAAGACTGTATACACATAAATGCTGACAGACTCCCTACATGTTAGCTCAGAGGCCTTTACCATTTAGTGTTCTTTTGTTTGAATATATTTTTTTCTTAGCACTGCTCAGATGGATACTATGTTGCCCCTGAAAATTAATAATGGAAGAGCTATGGCTCAGGTTTTAAAATAAAATGTGAAATCTGAATATTCAAGATGCTAACAGCATTGTCCAGGCAATCACCTATTTTTCAATGTATCCAAAGGCTTTAAGCACTGGATACCCTGAATTTCCCCAAAATCAGAGAGAGATATCTCTCTGGCCTTTGCCAGAGAGTACTTTAACCAAAGAACTCATAACTTCACACACTGAGGATTCCCTAAAAGAGGGTACAGTGCACTGTTTCTGTAATGGGAAAAAAGCTATGAAGTCTGTTTCTTGGGATTTGGAGATTTAAAAAGTCATTCTGCTTGTGACAGGAACTATCCTCAGTGAATTTTTTAGCTCTTGTATGTGGGCCATTCACATAACAGGAGTGCAAACAAAACAGTGACTAAATTGAGTACCTATATGAATATGGTGCTTCAAAAGAGGTTAGGAAGTCAGTACTTCTTGACTTTGTAAAATGGAACAAGGTCTAATAATGAAGTTACAAAAGGAAATAACTGGAAGGAATCAAAGCAGAGACACCACAACCTGTTACACTGCAGAACTCCCATGGGACACCATCATTGCCTCTGGAGGCCTCAAATGCATCTCTGCAGATGGAAGAGGAAATGATCTTGGTAAAAACAGAGCTAAGGTGTTAACACATTTCCCAAAGTACAGCAAAGGGAACAGCTAGAAGCCAGTATTAGTATCAGTATCCAAAATAGTCAAAAGCACAAAAAGATGAATGTTGACTTTCATATAATTGCTTTTGCTGTCTTCCATCACCATTTTACAGAAAATATATATATTTCAGTATATTTGAGAAAACTGTGAATACTGACTGAGCCGATCACACCAAAAAAAAGCCAGCGTTGCTACATAAATGTTAGTCACGATGAATTAGCTAATGCTTCAGGCCAGTCAGACAAATCATCAATTGCATTTCAACAAGAAGCACCATTTAGCTATTATGTCAGTTAGCAAAATAAAAAATAAAAAAAAAAAAAAAGACATGGGAAAAACATTGCTTGTGTTGCAGATTTGTAACATAATATAACTCAAAATGGTTCAATATTACCTGTATGGACCAAACTTTCCAAAGCCATTTAGGAGTCTAAGCCATAGCAACTCAGCAGAATTAGGAATTTTTTGTACCACAGTGAAGTATCTAGGCCTAAATGACCCAAAAGTTAAACTGATCTTGAAAATAATCTTAATCTTTAAATAAAAATAAATATCACAGCTGTAAAAACACAATAGAATGGTGAAGTGAAAGACCAATCAAAATAAATACACAATTACCATGAGTAAGAAAAATTATTTGAAAGCAGGTTCCTCCATATGAGATTACTTTAGGCTTCACAATGCACTTTGCCAGATACATGGATTTCACTGTATACATGAGACAACAATATTGGCTTCAGTGACTGCACAGATTTACTTCTATTTATTCTGGATCTGTAGCTACAATGGTTGCAATGCCAACAATACAATTGTGGTTTGTGTGTCGCTTCTGAAAAAGCCCCTCAGATTTATTTATCTTTTTAAGAAGGAGATTGAAGCCACTGAACTCATTACTGCATAACAGTAATATAGTTACTTTTGTAAGCAAAATAACCCTACAAAAATCCCTCAGAAACTTGGGTTGTTACCTGGCTTTTATCCATTATCTGCTGACTTTCCCAAATGTAGAAAAAAATAAGAAGATCATATCTTCTGCTCCAGTGATTCATTACGAGTAAAAATGACTGAGGAACATAACAAAGCTTTAACCCTTATTGCAGTCAGAAAAGGCCACATAATGGAGGCCTTGTTTAGTCTTACCTAGCTTTGAATGGAGATAACTCTGAATCTCCTCATATAATCTAAGAAAATAAAACATTCCTGCCCCAATGAGCTGTAGTGCAAACAAAATAAATCAGACTGTAAAGCACACAGCTCTGAGAAACAGCTGTAGAAGATTTGTGGGAAAACTTTAAACTTCACCTTGGTGTTTCAGGCTGAGATTAATTCTGGTTTAAGACCACAGCTGAAATTTGTTCTGATGTCTCCTCACGGACATCTAGATATTGGCTAAAAAAAAACGGTTTCCAAATGTTTCCAAACCCTCTCTACTTCCTTCCACAATCAACACCATTAAACTATCACCTCAGCCCTTAGAAGAATACACTTTCACTGTCTTTTATTCTTTCATTTTTTAACTTGCAAACTAGATTACATAATTTTTTGCTTTCACAGACAAGAATCAAGAAAATTCTGGAATTCTGGCTGACCTAAAGAATGCAACTGACAACTCAGATTTCTAAATCCAAGCAAATTCTTAATATCGTGTCCATTCTTGCCCTAAATGCTCATTTAAATAAAATTAATAATTTCTTGCTCCATAATATGTCATAGTGTATATACTGTATGTATAAGCCTGTACCTGAAGCTGAAAACTGCATTTAAAATGAAACTAAAACCTCCACACAAAGCAAACAAAAGCACCAGAAACGACCTGCACTATACAAGCAGTTTTATCAAGTTTTCTCAAAAAAAGTCTGGCTATCTATTAAAAAAAAAAAAATTCCATTGTAATGGAAATGCTATGACAGTGTCATAGGTGCCTGCTTACTTCAAGCCAGAGGCATTGACTTGCCTTTGCTTTCCTATAGATTTTTCATGATTTCAAATAAAATAAACTATCCCTGTTATGATAACTTCTTTTGAAGTTGAACACTATCATGTACTGCAGAATGCTGCATTTTAATGTACAGAAAAGATGAAAAAATATGAGACAAAGACTATAAATTTGCAGTGCTTATTGCCTGGGGAATACTCAGAAGTCACTTAAGAAAGCAGATAATTAAATAAACATAATTACAGTTTGTAAAATCCTTACTCTAGTTTACAAAAGAATGGTGAAATTGGGATTGTACCTGATGTAGCCTCTGCATTAAAAATAGGTTCCTTCAAAAGGAAAACTTACAGCTATTATATTTAAAACAAAGACAAGAATTTTCTTGCAAAGTGAACACAGAAAACCTAATTTGAGAAGCCAAGTACTGTTATAAAATTTTACATGAATACTGAGCAGCCTGCCCATACTGCATATTCCTGATATATAAAGTTCACAACAGCTGATATTTTTAAACCATTATGAAGCTACACATTTGTACTTTCTACAGTGTGACTTCTGAAGGACTGTGATGTAAACCAGGAAATGTTTAAACTATTTTTGATACCTATAAAAGGGCAAATGATTTTCTACAATGTTCTGCTGCTGAGAACTGGCATTTTAAAGATAGAATCTGTTAAATTTCAGCAAAAGTATATTTTAATGATATATGTTGAATGTAGCAAAGATATATCCTCAATTCTCTTTATGCAGCTCATTACTTTGTGAGCACAATGCCTCAGAACAAGCCCTCATTTGAATAAAACAGAACTTTGGTAAGGGAAGGATCCATTTGCACATCCAACCATGTGCTGTGTGTCTGATCTTAAGCACGTGATTTGGTGGAACTGACATGCTTAAGTACAAGCACCAGCTGAAATACCATTCTGGACCACAGATGACAGCCCTAAGGGAGAAGGTGTCACCCTGACTAGCAAAACCTGTTCCACAAAGTACATGTAGAAATGAGGACACTGGATATGTGAAGGGATCAATGGCAACACCCCAAATAGGAATAATGGGCTGCTGGTGGGGGTCATTAGGCTAATGGCCCTTTATTTTGCCTCAGTGGAGTGGAAAAGAGAGTTTCCTTACTGTTTCACGGTTCTGTTCTGCCCTTGCAAAAACTCAAAACCCTTGAGCAGTCTGACTGAAGATAACCTAGACAATAGTTATTGCTCTTTTACACCTAATAAACACACCAAAATGAGAACATGGCTGCCTCCCACACCATCTATGACAACAACAACAGGTAATTTCACTACAGCCACAACTCTAATTCTCTCAAAATTATAAAGTTGACATTTGAACTCCTCCATAGTAGAAGATGAGAACATGATTTCACTTTGTGGACAAGTAGATGGGTTTATTCTTCTTCCCAAAGCAGTCATGCCACTCTGGTAAAATTAACATTTTTTTACTATGTCAGAGAATATCTGTGTGAAGCTAAGCTTAGTGAAATACCAAGTGGCTATTTTTCCATATGAGTTTAATTAATCATTGGCTAGCTTTGGATTTTAGCGCTAATGCTATTAGTGAATTTATCAGCGGCAACTCTGTATCTGCATTTTTGTTGCTTTAAAAAACTGCACTATTGACAAATCTGTAATTGCTAAAATTCTGGATGTAGAGTGTTGAATTGGTTATAATCAGAAATCAAGCCTGGCTGCACTCAGCTCCTATGACCTCTCAGGACTGGCTGGAACACAAAGGGGGTTATTTTCTGCCAAATTTCTATACAATTAACTCAATAGTACAGACAAGTAGTAGCATATTGCAATTTATTTGTCATAAATTGTTTTGCTCAAATGATGTATTATGAATTATGCTCTTTTTTATTACAATAGATACTGCGTCAGCTAATAGTGTTTTAGTCAGATGCATACATATATACACTTCCTTTCTCACTGCCTGTAGAACATAAGATCCCTATTCATCAGTATTTACAGGAGTACCATGTGAATATGGGTAATGCTGTAAACTGTTACAGGTGCTAAAAGCAAAAACAGAGGCATGAACAAATCATGTCAGTGCCAGTACCAGAAAAAACAGGGCAAACAGAGACAAAAATTATGATTGAGTCAGCGCAGATCAATAAAGGACCAAAAAAGGAAGCTTTGGCAATGGCTGGGAAAGGAGTTTAGGAGGTGAGCAGACTGCTTTAATGATAGAAAGTGAAAAATATTATTTATTGTAACTGTACCAAATAGAGTTCAGAATGTGTTATTTGAAGTATCTTTGCTTTTTAACACAGTTCCTCCTTTAGAAAGAACTTTATGGCATGTCCAGTACATCTATATTCCACAAAAATAGATAACTAGCCTAAGCTATTTATGAATTCTTTAAAACCCCTCAAGAACTAAAGGATCTTGCTTTAAAAAGATTAACTAACGTGACTTGAATGCAGTTTAGACCACAGTGCTTGTGTTTCCTATGTAGCCAGCATTTCAGATCCAAACTACCCTCTGTTCTGTACAGGATGCGGTATCTTCACTCATCTTACTTTTGAAAATATCAGTATTGTGAGGAAGCAATCATGAAACTGGATATAAAACCACAATCATTTCCTTCAAGGCATGAATCTCACAGCAACTTGCTTCTTGCATGAATGCTCTTACTTGTGTCTCTAATCTAAAGTCTTTATTACACACTGTGCCCTACATCTGGGCCTCAGCAGGTTCAGAGGTACAAGATAACTACAACTGGTATTTGACCTGAATAAGCTCTACAGCAACCCAATGCCAAATGAACACAAACTCCCACGTGAAGATCAAATTGAACTACAATAATTTAAACCTGCATTAAAACGAAAATAGTACAATTCACTTGTCTGGTAGTTTTGTGTCAATTTTAAGGAGCATCATTAAGCATCATTCTCAGCATGAAAATGTTAATTATTCCTATTCAGTACATGAGAAAACTTAGGCAAAGGTTAGTTAAATGAACACACCAAAATGCATCAATTTGGATAAAAATTTCATGGGAAATGTGCAGGTTTTTCCACACAGAAGAGTCTGTTTTACTTATTCAGATAGGCAGTCTTATTGAAACAAACTGGGCACATCTATAAAGTTATCCATGTGCATAACTGCTTATCAGATCAGATACCCTGAAAGAACACGCAGCTATGTGGATGCTATCTGAAATTATCTCTGATAATATTATTTCCAGCCAAGGTCAGTGAATTTTTAGTTGATTCATTGATGCTTTTGGAAGCTGTCACACTGATGACTGCAAGAGATTCCCAATCAAAAAAGGGCAAGAGCCTGTCATTCACATGGCAAGGTAGCAGTCCTCTATTAGAGCACTACACACGCGTATAATGTTTGTCATCACCATAAAAATGAAAACACAAAGATAAGCGTTAGCAAAAGCAACAATATGAGAGAGATCTGATGCTTGAAAAGGATGATGTCAGGCAGATAGATTAATGAACGCTTCAAGTGACAGTCAGTAAAGCCAAATGGCAAAATGGCCAAATGGCAAGTCCAAGAGAGTATACATACACCTTATTTTATAAATGACAGTAGTGCAACTGGAAGGATCACTTCTTTCGAATGAAGTGGAATGCCTTACTATACCCACACTCCACTGTTTTGTTAGTCCATAAACTAAACGGGATAAAACTCAACACACGTGGATCAACACACTTCCAAAAATCACCCTCTTTTTTCTGGGGCTTACACCAGCCTTTTTTGTGTGTGTGTGTTTTTGTGTTAGTGTATCTCCAAACTAGTAACAGAGCTATCTCAGACTGAATTTTAACGTGGATATCATGAATGTCATAACAAAAAAATTGTATGCTGAGAAGAATTTTAAATGTATACCAGCTTTCATTGAACGACATTGAGTTTGAACACTGTGCTCCCTTTGGGTCTTCTTAAAATCCTAGCCTGCAACCTTATCCGCAGGTCAAACTTATTCTGAGCACCAATTAAACTGATGGAATTATTGTAATTTGAAGAGAAGGGGCTTTATTCTTTTTTCCTTTCCATATACAGTGCTGTTAGCTTTGCACATATCACTGGCAATTCAGTGATTTACAGTCTTGGTGAATGTGATAAGAGGTCAAGACTCACTTCTAGCATTGTCTTAATGAAATATAAACACATCAAATATACACTGATATTATTTATCATATGCTAAACATTTTTTTCATACTATTGATGTTCCAACGAAATACACTATTTCAATGAAATCAAAACTTCCATGGAAAAGCATCATTTTCTAAATATACTAGCAGCTTCTGCTAGCAGCTTCTGTCCATTGTCTTTTTACAAAGTACTGAAAATTATATAGCTATATAATCTAAGGCCAAGAAACCCTGAGGTGAGCTTTTCTGAGAAAAAGCTTAATCGTCAGCTTTTCTGTTTTTAGCTTTTATATATATATAACATTTTACAAACAATTACAACAAGAATGTAAATGAAAAAACTAAACAACAAAAAATGTTGACTGATCCTAAATTGTTTTCAGTATTTGTTCTGGCCATGCTGCTGAAGTCTTGTAAGATAAATGCAGGGACTGGGAGAACAAAGACCTTAGGCCCTCTGTAGGAGAGGATCTGGTTCGAGATCATCTTAAAAACCTAAACGTACACAAGTCCATGGGACCTGATGAAATCCATCTGCAGGTCCTGAAGGAGCTGGCAAATGGAGTTGCTAAGTCACTGTCCATCATATTTGAAAAATCGTGGCAGTCAGGTGAAGTTCCCAATGACTGGAAAAAGGGAAATACAGCCCCCATTTTCAAGAAGGGGAAAATAGATGACCCAGGGAATTACAGACTGGCAAAATTTTGGAGCAGATTCTCCTGGAAAGCGTGCTAAAGCACATGAAAACCAACAAGGTGGTTAGTGACAGCGAATATGGCTTCAGTAAGGGCAAATCATTCCTGACCAATTTGTTGGCCTTCTATGATAAGGCTATGGAACTGATGGATAAGGGTAAAGCAGTTGATGTCATCTACCTGGATTTGTACAAAGCATTTGACACTGTCAGCATGTCATCCTTGTCTCTAAATTGAAGAGACATCAATTTGATGGATGGACCACTTGGTGGATAAAGAATTGGATGGATGACCACACACAGAGAGTTGCGGTCAGCGGCTCAATGTCCAAATGCAGATGAGCAACAAGTGGTATCCCTTAGGGGTGGGTGCTGGGACCAATCCTGTTCAACATCTTTGTCAGTGACATGTACAGTGGGATTGAGTGTGCCATCAGCAAATTTGCTGATGACACTAAGTTATGTGGTTTGGTTGGTAAGCTGGAGGGAAGGGATGCCATCCAGAGGGACCTTGATGTTCTTGAGAGGTGGGTCAATGCCAACCTCATGAAGTTTAACCAAGTGCAAGGTCCTACACCTGGCTCAGAGTAATCCCAGGCACAGCTACATGTTTTGTGGACAAGAAATTCTGAGCAGCCTTGCGGAGGTGTTGGAGATTTGGGAGGTGTTGGCTGTTAAAAAGCTGAACATGAGCCGTCAGTGTATGCTCACAGCTCAGAAACCAACTGTATCCTGGACTGCATTAAAAGAAGCATGACCAGCAGGTCAAAGGAGGTGATCCTGACCCTCTGCTCTGCTCTTGTGAGACCCTACCTGGAGCATTGTGTGCAGTTCTGGTGTCCTCAACATAAAAAGGACATGGAGCTGTTGGAGTAAGTCCAGAGGAGGGCCACGAGGATGATCAGGGGGCTGGAGCCCCTCCTGTATGAAGACAGGCTGAGAAAATTGGGGCTGTTCAGCCTGGAGAAGAGAAGGCTGCAAGGAGGCCTCACAGCAGCCTTCCAGTATCTGAAGAGGGCCTACAAGGATGCAGGAGAGGGACTCTTCATCAGGGACTGTAGTGATATGACAAGGGATAGTGGATTTAAACTGAAACGGGGGAAGTTCAAGTTAGATATAAGGAAGAAGTTCTTTACTGTAAGGGTGGTGAGGCACTGGAGCAGGTTGCCCAAAGGAGTGGTAAATGCTCCATCCTTGGCGGTGTTCAAGGCCAGGTTAGACAGAAACTTGGGCAACATGGTCTAGTGTGAGGCATCCCTGCCTATGGCAGGGTGGTTGGAACTAGATGATCTTAAGGTCCTTTCCAACCCTAACTATTCTATGATTTCCCAGGAGTTTGTTTCCGTTCTAAATTATAAATAATTTCTAATTCAGTATTTGCTATAGGTTGGGAACTAAATGCCAGCTATGAGTAAAACATAATTCCACATCATTTTCAGTTCTTGCTTCACACCAAAAAAGAAAGGAAAAGAGTCCCCTGGCTTTGAAATAACCTCTTGTAATCTTTGTATAAAGGAACACATTTTATAAAGTTTAAAGGAACTATTCAGAAAGACATCTTAGGCAGTATTTATTCACCAATGAATTACACCAGAACAGACTACTCTGTATAAAAGCCATGTTTCTGTTTCTAGGGCCTCCCCAACTATTGATTATTTTTACACAGAATTCAACTAGCATAGAGCTCCTACCTGTTTCTGAATACTTTCTGACCTGTTCCAATGCAAGGAAGAGTAGAGACAATACAAAAAAGATAAATTATATATCCCTTTTTATACACCTAAGGTACAGTAGTCCTGACATTTATATGACTTATACTGGAAAACATTTTTAAGTTTTAAATGGCCTTAAGCATTGTCAAAATGCTGTAGACTGGCTTTTAAGTGTAAAAAACCAAACCATTTTTGAATGATCTGGCTTTATCTATGGCAAATATGTATGTTGCTCTCAGACTCTCATTTGAAAGTCAGGTCTTCAGCCTCTTACTCTCTGGGACTGTGAAGCTAGCATGCTGGACAAAGTCCCTGGCACTCCATATAGTGTTGCATGGACATAGCTATAGACAACTTGAAATCAGATTAGGAGCAGTTTCCAGCTTTGCAGTATTCATGGGAAAGCAGGTCAACCATTGCTGTAACTATTATTTTGTTCAAGTGGTGGATTCTGGCATTTGCAAAACAGTCCCCTATCATGCAAGGGAAACAGGCCTGGGAGCCTGCCTTCGTTTACTGTAAGATACATATTTTCCGAAGTACAGTTGCAAACACACTTTTGATGCATGCTGGCTGCATGAATCCTGTAATGCTTCCAAACTTGCGTAAATAGGTTGCTCTACACAGTTCTGACCATGCTGACTGTTATACAGGGGGAACAACATATGGCTAAATACATCTGAAATGTGTTTAAAAGGAGAAATGCAGACTGTCTGGTTATTCACTGAAGTTTACCAGATTAGACCACAGGAGTAAGTAACAATTGCTTGCTTTCAAACTCCCATTAAGTAGAAACTTGTTTAAGCCATTTGATTAGGATAAAAATAGAATTAACACAGAAAATATTTAGTACTAATTACGCTGTGGTTTTATTTTTATTTTTTAATTTTTTTTAATTTTGAACAAGAAAAATTCTGTTTCAAATATATTACTAGCCTTGTCTAATTCAATTGAAACTTGGACAAGCTACAAAAACACAAAACCAGTGCAAACCAGAAAAATACTTTGCTTACAATAATTTAACCTCCAAGTTAGAAGTGGTTTTTTATTTTTCTGTTCAAATTAGCCCTGAAAACGATTTACAGGCATATGTTACAGCTTGAGCATCAAGTCATATGAGAAAAACATCAAAAGAAAGTAAAATATACAGAAGAATCCATGAAAACAGTTAATTGTTCTTTAATTAAACCTGCTTGGTTGAAAAACAAGGAGACAAACAACAATCTTTAACAAAACCAAGTTTTTTATCAGCAGATGAATGAAGAAAAAAGAACTCTAAGACAGGAGAGGTGCAAGAAAAATAATATTGTTTTTATAGTGAAACTTGATTATTAAGTATTTAATATCATGGCCAATTCAGAGAGTAAATTCTCTAGGAACTGCAGAATCCACATATATTTTCTTTCTCCTTTCACTTCAGTATATAGATTCTTCAATATTTTTATTAAACAGACAATGCTAAAAGTGAAAGTACTGGGATGTATCATTGTAGAACGAAGCAGCAAGAGTCATGCTGGTTTATTGTCTCAAACAATAAATCTATCTTTTTAATCTGCCTTTTACTTCTTATTCTTTCAGTGCTTGGAATATGATGTTGATTGAGTTACTGTTTACATCTTTTTCTTAATGTAGTTTTACAGTTCCTATTTAGGCAATCCACAATTCAATAGGAAGCTTCCTTCTGTGGCTCAACACTATTGAACAAAGAGAAGACTACTGCTTTTAGCTGAGTGCTCTGGGTGATGACATGGCAATAATTCATTAGTACTGTACCTTAATGTTACCAATAGTTTTGTATTTTAAATATATATTGTATGTATGTTCTTTCTTCTCTACATTCATAATTTGAAACTGTAAGGCATATTTTAGACAAAAAATTTCTAGTAAAGGTATAGTAGAGCTGTGCTTTAAGAGAAGAAATCATAACTTCTGCTGTAAATTCTATAATAACCATCACACCTTTTTATTAAACATATTGTAATATGTAAATAAGGTGAAGAAGGTGACTGGGTTTTTTGTTTGGGTTTTTGTTGGTGTTCCACCCCTTACCCTAAAAAAAAGTTAAGTGGATTTATAAAGGAAAACTGAGAGAACAACTTTGGATACCATCTCAGAATGTCTGAGATGTGAAGAAACTGATGGTGGAACTGATAGCATGGGAAAGTGCAAAGAAAGAGAACTTTTTCATTAGTTTATCCTGACACACTATGGGGGAGTATGTTTGAATTTTCCACACAGTGCACAACCAAGTCTTTGGCATTGATGGTTTCAGGATATTTAGAGGATCCCAGATAATTACAGCATCCTCAGGAGAGACACTACAGAATGCAATTATATCTTCAACTAAATAATTAGAAATGCTATATCTACTTCAAGTTGCTTTGTAACCGTACAAGAACATAAAACAGGACACACTGGTAAAACAAAAATGGGGAAGGAGAATGTCAGTGTAAATAGGATCAGATGATGTTTGGGAAGTTACTGGAGGCAAAGACCAATCATCACACTCTTCATGACAGTCAAAACATAGGAAGCGTCAAATGTATACAGGAAACTAAACCACCGCTCATTTTTTCAAGGATGTGTAAGAAGTATCCAAGTGAAAACATTAAGCATGTACTAGAGATGGTAATCTGTTATTTTTATTTAATCGTTTCTTATACAAAACTACACAGTCTCATGAAGTAATAAATCATCTGGTCTACATAATGGGATTATAAGTTTTCTTCAGTTACCACATGAACTGAAATATGATAAATAACAAAAATATGTTAATAGACACAAAATGTTGTCTTGGTTTCCGTTTGGTTTGTTTTTTTAAAGCATTTCAGTTATAATATCCCCTCATCTTAGACCTTTGTGGGATTTTTTTTTTCCCTTCATTAACAATTGATGAACTCATCAGAATCCAAGTGAAAAATCTGTCCCACTATATTATGACCATACTACAAAGAAGACACAGTTCCAGACTAAAGGAAAAAAAAAAAAGGGGGGAAGGAACTGAAAAAGAAAAAAGAAATCTTAATAAACTTTAATTCATAAATTATAGAAATTTTCTGAAGAAGGGGTACTTGGTATGACCTTGAAAAGCAAGTTGCATCAATGACTGAATCAAAACATGCTATCCTGATAAACGGAAGTTATGGTGATGGTTATAATTTTCAATAATTAGATGCTCATGTTCCTCAATGGAATGGGGAAAAATTGTTGTGCAAAGAGCAGAATAATTGCTAATAATGTTACAATAATGGATTATATAATGTTAATAATAGTAATATGCTGCTAAGATAATGCTAGGAATGTTAATATGCTGTATTTGATCCTAGACAACAGAATACTTTTGGAATTTTTAAGCAATCAAATGTTATGAATCAGTACCTCTATTCTAACTAATGCAACAAATACATCAAATGCTATGTTACTCTTTTTGATTTGTCACTTTTTTTTCCTTTTAAATTCTTTTTTTTTTTTCTTTTAAATCCTTCCTCGGTCCACCAAAAAGCAAGTGTGTGAAATATGCTTATGCTGTGCTCCACAACATATTTTTCTTTATTGTTGTGTTAATGCTTCTTTCCTACTTGTATATCCTTACTTCTTTCTCACCCTTCTGTAGAATTATAAAATGCGAGTGTAACATGATATTTGCCACTTCTTACAGCTTTTTTCCTGTAAATTCTACATCATCACATAACACAAAACTCTTCCAATATATACAGTATACAAAGAAAGGATACTCCAGTCACTATCAATAAATGGTTTTCTATACCTTAATAACCCAACAGTTGCTGAGAAGTAAAATCTGCTCATCATTTAGGCCTTTGCAGAGCAGTGTGACAATTATGTGTTCCACATGAGATTTACCGTCTCTTCAAAAATTTGCCTGCTCAGGTACTACATTTTGCTCTAGGTAGGCAGCGCAAAAATATGCAAGTTGTCCTAAGCAAATTCCAGCCAGTTAGTGAAGGCAGCCCTCAAAGAATATAACAATCTACTACAGCAGTAGAAGATGTTTCACACCTTCAGTAGCTGACTGTTTCAAAACCAGTTACTAAGGAGGTCTGAGAGAAACAACCAACTCACTGAAGCATATTATAAGACTTGAGTTTGACTAAACGCAAGAAAAGTGTCCATGAAGTCATTTGGTGAATTAACCGAAGGGTGTTGCAAAAGTTAATTTTCCGCATGAAAAGATGACCTTTGCCACCATGTAAACATGCTTAAAACAATCTATTTTTAGATCTGAGGAGCAAGCTGGAGAGATCAGGTTTCTTCCAGAATTGCTTTTATTTTAGATTATGCCTTTTCCACACATCTGTAAAGACTACATCAGGGTCCACCTGATTTTATTCTTGGACAGCACAGCATTATTAAGAGATATATCCAAGAAGATCTTTTGAATCTTTGGCAAATAAAATTACAGCTCAGCTACAGAATTATTTACTGATACCACTGTAGCTAATTCTTTTTTTTTTAATTTTCCTCCCTGTGAGGATGTTACATTTATCATGTTTTCCTTTGCAACCTATATTCTTTTCCACATTGTTTAATCTCATAATTATGAATTTTTGCTTGTCCTGATTAAAGAGTTCTGTCAAAGCGCCACTGGGCTGTTGAGCTGATAGTCCACTGAGTATTGTAAGAAATCCAAATGCCTTGCAAAGATGGCAGCATTATCATTACACACATCATTAGAGCTTTTCACAAAGGCAACTTTTTTCTGCAGGAAGATATTAATTTCTTTATTACTTGGAACACTTTCACTTTTTGATGCCACAAATTTTAATTTTTGTCCAAATAGAAGTGTTTGTGAATAAACTGATACAATAATTGGTTTGGCATCCTAGTTTCATATTTAAATTGTTAGCTAGGCATTGGGTTAAGCTTGGGTTTAGATTTGGACTTGTACTTGCCCACAATGTTTACAAAAGAGCTCAGTACTTTAGTCCATCATTATCCCACTTTTGTAAACCTACTGACCTACTCCTTTCACTTCAATTACTATTAGAACTATTTTATAGTAATCATACTTTTGCTATTCCTCCTGAAGCAGATGTTAATGGAAGCTCCCACAGACAGAAAAGAAGCAGATCACATAGTTTGTATCTTCCTCCTGCCATCTTTTTGGCATTGTACAAGCTATTCATTAATATATCAATATACCTCTACAAACTACGCCTATCCCCAGCTTGATGCTTCTATGTGACCTTACCTACAGGACTACAGTTGTCATTTAGTGAATGGTTATTGATCTTCCGGATGTGTGAACTGTAGCTGAGTCAAGAATCAAGAAAGATTAAAAATCTCTCTGAGCAGAAAAGGTCTTTTTTGTTTTTTTCCTCTTGCCATCACTCATTAAACTGATTATTGATAAATAAAAAGTAGAATATGATTCTCTAAAATGAAGTTATGAAAGACATATTTGCTGTAAGAGATTTTTTTTAATAACAGCCTTATTCTTGTCTAAGGGAGCACGAATTATGTCTGAGGAACTCCTCAAAGGCTTAAATGAATACCTAACCCCTCAAGGCCCACAAAGGCACATTAGTGGCTAAAGGACAACTTGTCATCCAAGATCCCCAGGTCTGAAAAGCCCATACTGAATTTGTTTCTACGACGCCTAAAAATTAGATGACTGTGTGCTATTAAGTATCTCTTCATGCTCTTCTGAAACAACCATGGAACAATTACTTGTTTGGAATGCTTAATTCTGTACTTAACAGGCAGAAGTCAGAAATAGTAATACAGCTGCTTTCTCAGAGCTCATACTAATTACCCTCAATTTTGTATATCCATGTAAAAGCTTCATGAGAAACAACGAAGGCCCTGAGTCAAGAGCAGGGGGAACAGCTGCATGGCATAACAGCCTTTCTGTACCACAACGAATAATCCTACATAGCGCTCACTGACAAAGGGCCATGGAAGCTAATGTAGTTGTATTCACGAACAGCACTGAGGAGCTAGTTTGGTATTTTTCAGAGACCATCAGCTGGCTGTAAATATCTTTAATATTTTTTCTTTTGTTTAAAGAGCTATACTACTTCCTAACATTTTTTTTTTTAATTTAATCTCAAAAAAAGTAATGTTGCACATCTGACAATTTATGCTGAGGAAATAATAACATTTATTTTGCCAGAATTTTCTCTAACCTTCTATCTTGCTATCACTTCTTAATATTCCTGAAGGCTGGAACAACTAAAACAATCTGCCAGGCAGCCACAGTACTTCAACAAAACAGTCCATCACAGTAAGAACAAACAGTTTCAGAGCATTAAAACAAACCTGGAATAAAAAGGTGGTAAAGCTTAGGATTCAATGTGAAGAAAAGAAAGAACAGCAACTACTTTGTATCCTGCAAACACCCTCATAAGAAACTTAAGTTTTGCTTTGAGATGTTTGTGCCAACAAAGAATTTGTAACTGAAACAGTGACAGAGAAGGAAAAGCTGCTTACTTGGGAGCTGTTGAAGTAATTATCTTGGATGATTCTGCAATTTATCATACAATTCTACACTTCAGACTGTCTAGAGCATGTGTGTGAGGATATCCACAGAGCAAACCAAGCAATTACTGAGCTGAGTAGCTCGAGAGAGGGCGCCTTCAACACCGGAGCGGGGAGGAGATCAGCGTCCAGGAGCCTCTACTCAGAGCGGCCAGAGCCAATGAGGGAGCCTCAGGTCCTCGACAGGACTTGCCCAGAAGCCGGCAGCTCAGCTGACGCGAGCCGGGACTCACAGGGGGCGGAGCCACGAGGAGCGGCACCAGCTCTGACTGGTTAAAAACCTGCCCCTGGGAGCGCGGCTACCAGGTAGGGTCGAGGCAGTTTGCATGGGCAGGCGAGTGGGATGGTGAGCACTCGCCGTATGACCAGGGCCCGGTCTGGGAGCTCTGCTCTGGCTGCCCCGGCAGTGACCAGCGTAGGCACCCAGACAGAGCCGATGAGAGGGGAGGCTGCAGTGCAATGCTCAGAGTGTAGAGAATGCCTGCACTGGTCTCCTGAGGGAACGGTGCCCAATGGGCAGGGCTGTACTCGGTGCTCCCTGGTGGAGGTCCTCCTGCAGCAGGTGGCTGAGCTGCGGGATGCTGTTAATAGGCTGCAAGATATCAAGGAAGCTGAGAGGAAACAGGACTGCCTCCTCCAGGCCCAAACTGTGCAGGGGCCTCAAGCGTCCCCTGAAGCTCATGGAGGAGTGGAGGAGGCTGTCAACCCAGGAAGCTGGGAAATAGTAACAACAAAAAGCAACAAGAAAGGAAGAGGAAATTAAAAGCAAGGGGCTTCCTCCTAAAGCTGTTGTCCCCACCCAGAACCGCTTTGCTGTCCTGCAGGGTGCTAAGAAGGAAGGGCACTTGCACCAGAAACAACCGGCAGTTGCGCCGGTAAAGAAGATCACTACTGGTGCTGCCAGGAAAAAGAGGCGGGTCATAGTGGTAGGGGACTCTACTTTGAAAGGGACAGAGGCACTCATCTGTCGGCCTGACCCGGTCTCGAGGGAGGTGTGTTGCTTACCTGGGGCACAGATCAGGGATGTTGCAGAGAGGCTGCCTGCTCTAGTGAGACCCACGGACTATTACCCACTTCTAGTGATCCATGTGGGTGCTAGTGATGTTGATAGCAGTAGGCTGGAGAACATAAAGAAGGACTACAGAGCCCTGGGAGAGGTGGTTAGGGGCTCTGGAGCTCAGATTGTCTTTTTGTCAATTCTCCAGGATGCAGGGGAGAACCCCAAAAAGGCTAGGAGGATTGGCCAGATTAATAAATGGTTAAAAGGGTGGTGCCATAGTCAGGGGTTTGGGTGTTTTGAATACGGAGCCCAAGTTAGTAGGCCAGGTCTACTGGGGGCTGGTGGAGCTGATCTAACAAAGAAGAGGAAGAGTTTTGGTAGGAGGCTTGCCAGACTGGTCAAGGATGCTTTAAACTAAATGTGCTGGGGGATGGTGGCATCGTTCCACCCCAACACACCCAGTCAGTTGCCAGCACCTACAATAAATGCTCAGAGCGATGCAGAGATATTCCAGCCGCTTCAGCCAATAAGCCGGCTTCATTTGGAGCTCGGCTCAGATGCCTCTGTGCAAATGCCTGTAGCGTGGGAAATAAACAAGAGGAATTAGAGATGTGTGCACAACTACGGGAGTATGATATAGTAGGCATCACAGAAACATGGTGGGATGGCTCCTATGACTGGAGTGTTGGAATGGAAGGTTACAGGCTCTTTAGAAAAGACAGGCCTGGCAGGCGGGGAGGGGGAGTTGCTATTTATGTTAGGGATAGGCTGGAGAGTATGGAACTCTGTCTGGGGATGGGTAAGCAGTCAACAGAGAGTTTATGGGTCAAGGTTAAAGGGAGAACAGTGATGGGGGACATTACTGTGAGGATCTGTTACAGACTGCCTGATCAAGAGGAATCTGTGGATGAAGCACTCTATAGGCAGATAGGAACAGCCTCACGATCACAGGCCCTTGTTCTCATGGGAGACTTCAACCACCCTGACATCTGTTAGAGTGAAGGTATGGCCCGGCACAAGCAATCCAGGAGGTTCCTCAATTGTGTGGAAGACAACTTCCTTCTTCAAGTAATAGAGGAGCCGACAAGGAGAGGTGCTATGCTTGACCTCGTGCTCACCAACAGGGAAGGGCTGATTGGAAATGTGACGCTCCAGGGCAGCCTTGGTTGCAGTGACCACGAGATGGTCGAATTAGAGATCCTTGGGACAGTGAGAAGAGCGTGTAGCAAGCTCACTGCCCTGGACTTCACGAGAGCAGACTTTGGCCTCTTCAGGAACCTGTTTAGTAAGGTTCCATGGGATACAGCGCTAGAGGGCAGGGGGCCCAAGACTCTTGGTTGTTATTCAAGGATCACTTGCTCCAAGCTCAGGAGTGTTGCATCCCAACTATAAGGAAGTGCAGCAGGAGAGCCAGGAGACCTCCTTGGATGGATAAGGAGCTGCTCAGGAAACTTCAAAGGAAAAAAGAGTCAAAGGAAAAAAGAGGCTTATAGAAGGTGGAAGCAAGGACAGGCGGCCTGGGAAGAATACAGGGATGCTGTCTGGGAAGCTAGGGACCAGGTGAGGAAGGTTAAGGCCCAGTTAGAATTGAACTTGGCTAGGGATGTTAAGGATAATAGGATAGGATTCTATAGATACGTAGCGAGTAAAAGACAGATTAGGGACAACGTAGGCCCCCTTCGGAAGATATCAGGAGAACTGGCTACCTGGGATTTGGAGAAGGCTGAGGTTCTTAATGACTTCTTTGCCTCAGTCTTCACTGGCAAAGTCTCTGACCGCACCACCCAAGTCTTGGAAGGCGAACGCAGGGACTGTGAGAATGAAGACCCTAGGCCCACTGTAGGAGAGGATCTGGTTCGAGACCATCTTAAAAACCTAAACGTACACAAGTACATGGGACCTGACAACATCCATCCACAGGTCCTGAAGGAGCTGGCGAATGAAGTTGCTAAGCCACTGGCCATCATATTTGAAAAATCATGGCAGTCAGGTGGACGACTGGAAAAAGGTCAATATAACCCCCATTTTCAAGAAGGGGAAAATGGATGACCCAGGGAATTACAGACCAGTCAGTCTCACCTCTGTGCCTGGCAAAATCTTGGAGCAGATTCTCCTGGAAGGCATACTAAGGCACATGAAAAACAAGGAGGTGCTTGGTGACAGCCAGCACAGCTTCACTAAGGGGAAATCCTACCTGACCAATCTGATGGCCTTCTATGATGGGGCTACGAAACTGAGGGACAGGGGCAGAGCAGTTGACGTCACCTACCTGGACTTGTGCAAAGCGTTTGACACTGTCCCACATGACATCCTTGTCTCTAAATTGGAGAGACATCAATTTGATGGGTGGACCACTCGGTGGATAAAGAACTGGCTGGATGGCCGCACGCAAAGAGTTGTGGTCAATGGCTTGATGTCTGGCTGGAGACCGGTAACAAGTGGTGTCCCTCACGGATCGGAGTTGGGACCGGTCTTGTTCAACATCTTTGTCGATGTCATGGACAGTGAGATTGACTGAGCCCTCAGCAAGTTTGCTGATGACACCAAGCTGTGTGGTTCAGTTGATACGCCGGAGGGAAGGGATGCCATCCAGAGGGACCTCAAGGCACTTGTGAGGTGGGCTGATGCCAACCTTATGAAGCTTAACCATGCCAAGTGCAAGGTCCTACACCTGGGTTGGAGCAATCCCAGGCACAGCTACATCTTGGGCAGAGAAGAGATTCAGAGGAGCCCTGCAGAGAAGGACTTGGGGGTGTTGGTCGCTGAACAAATGAACATGAGCCAGCAGTGTTCGCTCGCAGCCCAGAAAGCCAACCGTATCCTGGGCTGCATCAAAAGGAGCGTTACCAGCAGGTCGAACAAGGTGATCCTGCCCCTCCACTCTGCTCTCGTGAGACCTCACTTGGAGTCTTGTGTGCAGTTCTGCTGTCCTCAACATAAAAAGGATATGGAACTGTTGGAACAAGTCCAGAGGAGGGCCACGAGAATGATCAGGGGATTGGAGCACCTCCCGTATGAAGAGAGGCTGAGAAAGTTGGGTCTGCTCAGCCTGGAGAAGAGAAGGCTGCGTGGAGACCTCATAGCAGCCTTCCAGTATCTGAAGGGGGCCTATAAGGATGCTGGGGAGGGACTCTTCATCAGGGACTGTCGTGACAGGACAAGGGGTAACGGGTTCAAACTCAAACAGGGGAAGTTTAGATTGGATATAAGGAAGAAATTCTTTACTGAGAGGGTGGTGAGGCACTGGAATGGGTTGCCTAGGAAGGTTGCGAATGCTCCATCCTTGGCGGTGTTCAAGGCCAGGTTGGATGAGGCCTTGGGTGACATGGTTTAGTGTGGGGTGTCCCTGTCTATGGCAGGGGTGTTGGAACTAGATGATCTTAAGGTCTTTTCCAACCTTAACTATTCTACAATTCTATGATTCTATGATTCTATTACTTAGCTTTCAGCTGCACAAAAGACTGCTGCATTGAAGAAAGAGGGACCAACATTTCCTCCATATCTATGAGATAGAAAGTAATGTACTGAAACTATAGTGAAGAAGAACCAAGCTAGATGTTGAAGCAAAATTTGTGGACTAATGTGACAGATTGGCTGGAAATATGGTGTACCTCCATATTTGAATGTTTTAAAAACTGAATTGTACAGAGGATTGACCCATATTCAGGTTCCTTCTAGCCCTATTTTCAAAACATTCTGTGAAGGTTTTAAAGCATTGAGAGGAGCATTGGCATGTTAAGCAGGAAGAATAAGCTGATTATGATAACTAGAAGAGAGAAATGGGACTTAAGATCAGTTAGTGAGTCCTGGATTTAGGGACTTATAGGAGGACCTTCAACTACAAGCTAAAAGTTCACCATCTGGAAATAAAAGGATTAAAAAGACTACTGCATGTTCCATAATCTTAAAGGGACTTCCATCATAATTTTTTGCTTTGAAGCAAAATGTTTTCCTGTGGTACAAAGTAAAAGTTATTTCCAGCAGAGAGAAAGTACTATAAATGCCATCAAGAAAGGCACTTGTGATAGGCATATCATCTAGTGGTATGTGGTATCTCTTGGTTGTCCTTATATCTCTTGATCATCCTTAGTGTAAGAGTTATTTAATTTTCACTTTGACACAAACATGGAGTGACTATGAAGATAATCAGATGAACGGAAAGCTTTTGTTGCCATGTGATCTGAGACATTCTTGACCAGTATTTACTAGATGAGGAGCTGAGAGCAATAACAATTGTGTTAAGGATCACAGAATCATAGAATTCTTTGGAATAGAAGGAATCTTGAAGATCTTCTAAATCTAACATCTAACCTTCCTGCCATGGGCAGGGACACCTTCCACTAGATCAGGTTGCTCAAAGAGAGCACGGAAAGAATTAAAATATGCATATATTACTCACTCAGGAACAAACAGAAATTAGACCATCAACAGATTTATGTCATAGTTTTTATAAAGCAGTCTTTATCAAATGAATTTGCAATAGCAATAAAGAAATCTCCTGTCACTAGGAAATCAGGCCATCTTTCAGTCAAAATAGGATGATTCAATTTTTTTAAAAAATAAACATATTACATAATCTACCTTCATTATTTCTAAGTATTTCTTACAGTGCTTTGAAGAATATCTGGAAGTAGAGCTTTGCACTATAAATGGGCTTAATCTGAATCAAATGAAAACAATATTTTAAAATTTCAAACTATATCTCGTAATTCACTCCAAAAAAATATTTTTGTACTTTCACCCCCTCATTATGAATAAAGAGCCAATTAATAAAAATATTCTATATTTTGAATTAGAACCAAGTTTAAAATGTAAAATTACATAAAAACAATGAATGCTTGTTTTAAACTCCCTTTCCAGACAGGTAAGCATTTTTAACTACATCTGCTATCCACATTTGATCTATATCTTTATCTATTCTTATGGCTAATGAGGAACAAATTACTTATTACTCATGAATGACACTAACTACCCATTCTTGCACAAAAGAAGAATATTACAATTTACATTTAAATGAGATTTGAAATGTTAATGATCAGAGCTAGTATTCTCATTATCTATACAAATACATTAAATTAAGGTGAACTTTACTAGATGAATTACTTCAAAATCATACTCTGTTTGCCCAGCAACATTACTGAAGAATAGTTCAGTATTTGTAGGATAATTCCCAATAATTGGGGGTCAAGAATAAGCAAACAATGCCACCACATATTCTGTCATTTGATAGAAGGAAAATAGTTAATCTTTATCTCACACATAAAAAAATATCTTAAGAAAACATTTCAAAGATAGTTGACATTTTCTTTAAGTTTATGTAGAATGTTAGATTTCAGGTGTGATTCTTCCCAGTCATTTGGGCCCTGATGGACATGAAACCTTGGCCTCTATCTCCAGTTGCAAAGTTTAATTTCCCTTTGTCTGTATTTTTTTCTTTTTTATGTAACTGTCATAACTGTCATTTAAACATTTGAGAGCAAGATGGTAAAGAAATTAGCAGGAATGATTTGTGTACCTGAGCTGAAGAAGCCTCTTTCCATTAAAAAGACTAGATGAACACTTTTTTCTTTCTGACAAGTCATACTGATTTTACTGCAGTCCTAGCTCTGCAGTAAAACCAAGAGAAACCAAGGAACATCGTTTCTGTAGTACAACCCTAGCCTCAACTAAGCAGCACACAGTCACTTTCTCACTCCGCCTGCATTGGCAGGTGTCCTGGGTTCAGCAGTGGCAGTCAGTTTTTTTTTTTTTTTCCTTTTTAGTAGCTGTTGCAGCACTGTGTTTTTGACTTTTGGCTTGGGAACAAAAAACTGATAACACTGATGTTTAGACTGACCAAGGACTTTGTGAGTCTCATGCTCTGCCAGGGAGGAGGAGGGGCCGGGAGGAAGCGGGGACAGGACACCTGACCCAGACTGGCCAAGGAGGTGTTCCATACCACAGCACGTCATGCCAGGGGATGTAACTGGGAGCTTCCTGGAAGGGCACGTCCCCTGGTCGGTCGGGCTGTCTTTTCCGGCGGGCGGTATCGTATTCTCTTCCCTTGTTATTTCTCTTGTCGTTGTTATTGTTGGTGGCGGCAGTGGTGATTTGTGTTATACCTTAGTTATTAAACTGTTCTTATCTCAACCCGTGGGAGCTGCATTCTTTTGATTCTCCTCCCCGTCCCTCCAGAAGTGGAGGGAAGAAACGTGGGGGGGGCAGTAGACTGCGTGGTTCTGATTTACAGCTTGGGCTTAAACCACGACAGAGAATCAGAAGAGTGAAAGTAAGAAAACTCAAGGATGATATAAAGACAGTTTAATAGGCAAAGCAAAAGCTACACACATAAGCAAAACAAACTCAAGAAATTCATTAACCATTTCCCATCAGCAGGCAAGTGTTCAGTCATCTCCAGGAAAGTAGGGCTCCATGATGTGTAACAGTTGCTTGGGAAGACAAACACCATCGTTCTGCCTGCCCCCTTACTTCTTCTTCCCCAGCTTTATGTGCTGTGCATTACATCATATAGCATGGAATACCCGTTTGGTCCGTTGGGGTCGGCTGTCCCAGTTGTGTCCCCTCCCAACTTCTTGTGCATCCCCAGCTTACTGGCTGGCGGGGTGCGGTGAGAAGCAGAAAAGGCCTTGGTTTTGTATAAGCGTTGCCCAGCAGTAATGAAAACGTCCCTGTATTATCAGCACTGTTTTCAGCACAAATCCAAATCAGTGCCTCATAGTAGCTGCTATGACGAAAATTAACTCTACCCCAGCCAAACCCACCATAATCATTGTGTTTTCTAACTGAAGTGAGCATTTTCTTTAGTCATGTTAATAAACCCAGTGTCATGGTTTGAACCCAGCAAACAGCCAAGTACCACGTGGCCACTCACTGACTCCCTCCCTTACTCCCCCTGGTTTGAATGCGGAGGAGAACCAAAAGAATGTAAAACCAGCTGGTTGAGATAAGAACTGTTTAATAACTAAAGTACAATATAATATTACTAATAATAATAATAAGGGAAATAAGAAGGAGAGAGAAAACAAAAGGGGAAGGGAAATGAAAAAAAAATAACAAAACGCCACAGCTTATGCTCAACACAATTGCTCACCACCTGCTGACCAATATCCAGCCCAACCCAAGGAGTGATTTGTCCCTTCTGTGTAACTCCCCTGAGTTTGTATACTGGGCATGACATGCAGTGGTATGGAATATCCCTTTGAAGCATGAGACTGAAAAGTCCTTGACTGGAGTAAGCATTACTCAGCAGCAACTAAAACATTGTGTCTTATCAGCATCATTCTCAGTCTAAAGCCAAAACACAGCACCATACCAGCTACTAGGAAGCAAATTAACTCTATCCCAGCTGAAACCAGGACACACACAAAAGAAATTTGGTGGTGTGTTCATCATTCAGCTCAAAACCCCTCCAGTTTTTATTTTTTGACATAATTTAGTTTAACTGTTCTACACATTGGCAGATTCCAGATATCATTCAAGGACTGAGAAATCAACAGGATAACTCTCAAACAAGACTTCTAAGACACCCCCTTTTTTTTTTTTTTAACTTTTTAATAACCAGTGCTTTATTTACTCATTTTATGTGAAAAGGACAGTTCTCCAGAGGATTTTAATTAAAATAATTCTGTAAACAATGTAGTTGGATTGTAGTAGAAAGACACCTCCAGCTTTTCATGACAGTTCAAAAAGCACATAGCAATACCTTAATCTTCAATAGTGTGGCCACATGTCATTGGTGGAAAAGATGGAAAAGTCCAGAAGTCCAAACAGATTTAAGATTTAGATTATGACAACATTCCTAAAAGAACTCATTATTGCATTATTAAACTATATTATTTGATATCTTTGAAATTCTATAAAAAGTCCATACATTAGTTTGTGTCAATTTCTGTTCAGATACCAAAGTAGTTTTTGACACTTCCTTTTGGTGATACCCACACGTGTTTTCTAACTGTTCTTCCACTAACTTAACTGTCTCCTCAGATATTTATTCTAGTTCCATTTTTCATTGCACCTTTTGCTCATTTGCGGCATGCTCTTTGCTTCAAACTCAGCAGCAATTGCTGATGCCTGGAAACAGTTTTCAAGCTGACGAAAGTCTTGAACATTGAAATGAGTCACTGACAGTGAGTTATACACAGAGTTAAACACCTACCTGAGTCTGTTTTTTAATTTATTATCACTAGGACTATCTTCTGTTTCTCTTGATAATAAAGAAATAAGAAGATAAGAAGCTCTCAAGATAGATTAATTTTTAAGAAAGTTTGAAGTTTAGTAGTCTCCAGGTGCACTAGGTCAATACCAATTCCACCCTCAGCATCCAGCAAATTAGCTTTATAAGAGGATAGCAGAGCTGCTCATGATTAAAAATTAGAATAACACAAATTAACTGTGAATTGCTCAGAGCATTTGGCTCACATATTTGCATTGAATATAGACTTTTCTGCCTGTCCTGGTTTTGGCTTGGGGAGAGTTAACATTCTTCCTAGTTGCTGGTACAGTGTCTGTTTTGGCATTAGTATGAGAATAATGTTGATAACAACTAAAACATTAGTGTGGTAAGAAGTGCTTACTCTGTCAAGGACTTTTTAGTGTCTCATGCTCTGCCAGTGAGGAAGTGCACAAGAAGCTGGGAGAGAGCACAGAGGACCCAAATTAGCCAAAAGGATATTCTACACTGTAGAACATCATGCTCAGTATAGAAACTGGGGGTAGTTACCCATAAGAGACTGATTGCTGTTCAGGACACACTGAGTATCGGATAATGGGTGGTGAGCAATTGTACTGTTGCAGTAGCTGCTCTCAACTATACACACATAAACTGTTTGCAAGTTATAACTACAGTAAACCCCGTTACCTTGCTCATTTTATGTGGGGTTTTTTCTCTCTTCAATTTCACTGTTAGTCCTTCTTTATACCTCTACTTTTCTATTTCTCCATGCCTGCCTGTGATGTTTTAATCAACACAATTTTAGTCTTAGACAGGAAAATAGGAGCCAAGTTGTATTTGGCTCTCTTTTTTACCCTGTCTCTGAAAATTCACTTCCAGTGAAATACCATTTTCTGGTTGGACTGTATTTTAGCTTGTCTCTATATCTAGTTTTCTATGTATGATTTCTGGACATTTTATTATTATTTTTGTTACTATTACAAGCGCTTCAAGGTTGTCTTTTTTCCCAGACTTCTCTGAATTGTGTAAATATCATTAAGCATTAGATAGATTTTTTTTTCTTCTTTTTTTTCCTGAACTGTCAAAGGCTATGAGTTGCATTTGGAAAGACTCAACACATTTCCTAAGTTCTAGGATTTTATTTAGACACAGTAGGTGCTGTTTTCTCCAACAAGCATATGACATATATACCTGACTTATGCAAATAATAGAATTTAACTTGCACAGGTGTCGTGGTTTAAGCCCAGGCCGTAAATCAGAACCACGAAGTCCACTTCCCCCCCCACCTTTCTTCCCTCCGCTCCTGGAGGGACGGGGAGGAGAATCAAAAGAATGCAGCTCCCACGGGTTGAGATAAGAACAGTTTAATAACTAAGGTATAACACAAATCACTACTGCTACCACTAATAGTAATAATGATAAAGGAAATAACAAGCAAGAGAATACAACCGCTCAGCAACCGGTACCTCACCCCCACCCCGCAGCATTCCACCCTTCCGGGGACTCTCCGTTCTACCTCCTGGGCATGATGTGCTATGGTATGGAATACCTCTTTGGCTAGTTTGGGTCAGGTGTCCTGTCCCTGCTTCCTCCTGGCTTCTCCTCCTCCCTGGCAGAGCATGAGACTCACAAAGTCCTTGGTCAGGGTAAACATTCTGACCAGCAACTGAAAACATCAGCTTTATCAGTATTATTCCCAGGCCAAAAGTCAAAACACAGCACTGCACCAGTAGAAAAAATGACTGCTACTGCTAAACCAGGACAGTATCCACCCCTTATTCCATACCATTCACGTCATGCTCAGATCCCACATTTTCAATATACCATCACTTGTAACAGTCTTTCAGAGCAGGAGAGGCCCATTGCAAAGTCCACCCCTCGATCATGAGTCCATCTCTATGTTGCATCTCTGCCCTGATGGCCTGAAGTGTCATGGGCCCATCAGGCTCAAAATAATTCACCCTCCCCTGCAGCAGTCTCTGCAACTTGTCGTTGAGGACTCCATACAGCTGCCTTCCATCTCCGACGCTTCCAAAGCACTGGAGGGGCCCAGTGGATTAGATACTCGCCCATACTGTCCCACACACCGTGACACTCATGACTGTCCAGCCTTGGGGAAAACCTCTCGGTCCCCCTGTATTGTCTAAACCCAGACAAGACCCAAACCTGACTCTGCTTAACTCTCGGGATCAGACAAAATGGCCGTGGGTAAAACACACTCTGTGTGTGTGCCAACATGGTGATCCCCATCACAATCAGCAGGCAGGTTCCAAGGATACCCAAAGGCCATTCAAAACCTTCAGAACTCTCAAATGATGCTACTGTACTTGTCACTGGGGCTGTAGCTACTGTGCTTGAAGGCTCTCTCACCACCAGCTTCTCTTTTTCTGAGTCCAGATCTTCCTCCTCTGCCTTGCTGGGAAGTGCTGCAGGGTCTCCTGCATCCTCCTGCGGCTCAGGCTCACGGGGCTCGGCAGACGGCTGCTGGGGGATGCTCTCGGCCGCCGCGGGGCTGGGCTCGGCCGTGGGGCTCGGCTCCTCCGCCGCCTCCTCCTGCTGCTCGGCAGCCGCCTCCTTCCCCTCCTCGGCAGCCGCCTCCTTCCCAGCCTCCGGCCCCGCTCCCGCCGCCGCTTGGTCCCCGGGGCCGCTCTCCCGGGCCGCTTCGGCCGCCGCCGGCTCCCGGGGCCGCTCCCCCTCAGCTCCCCGCAGCCTCACAAAGACGGACGCGAGGACGAGGGCCAGGACGGTGAAGAGCAGCGGGACGGGCAGGTACAAGTCCACGGCCACGTCCATCCCGCCCTGCTGCCGGAGCCCGCCCGCATTACAAGCCATTACCATAAAGTACAGTGAAACAAGAACCTTAGCCCAAGTCCCACACTTGATAAACACTAACACAGCAAATACCAGCTCCAAGCAAGCTACAACATACAGAAACTGTGACATCAAAAAGAACAACTTTGAGAGCCCATAAATCAGCATTGTGCCTCAGTCAGATCTGTTGTTATCTCAACCCTTCCTGCCCCACGTTGGGCGCCAAAAAGAACTGTCGTGGTTTAAGCCCAGGCCGTAAATCAGAACCACGAAGTCCACTTCCCCCCCCACCTTTCTTCCCTCCGCTCCTGGAGGGACGGGGAGGAGAATCAAAAGAATGCAGCTCCCACGGGTTGAGATAAGAACAGTTTAATAACTAAGGTATAACACAAATCACTACTGCTACCACTAATAGTAATAATGATAAAGGAAATAACAAGCAAGAGAATACAACCGCTCACCAACCGGTACCTCACCCCCACCCCGCAGCATTCCACCCTTCCGGGGACTCTCCGTTCTACCTCCTGGGCATGACGTGCTATGGTATGGAATACCTCTTTGGCTAGTTTGGGTCAGGTGTCCTGTCCCTGCTTCCTCCTGGCTTCTCCTCCTCCCTGGCAGAGCATGAGACTCACAAAGTCCTTGGTCAGGGTAAACATTCTGACCAGCAACTGAAAACATCAGCTTTATCAGTATTATTCCCAGGCCAAAAGTCAAAACACAGCACTGCACCAGTAGAAAAAATGACTGCTACTGCTAAACCAGGACAACAGGGAATCTATATTTTATATTTCCACTAAATTACACTTTATATACAATCACATTAACCACTGTCAACATGTTTCAAATCAGGGATCACATTTTAAAATGCTGCTGGAGTCCAGGGGTAACCTTTACATCAGAAACCTCTTTCTAGGAAATTTGGAAAAATAACCAAACCTTTAAATTTCTTTACTTATGCTTAAAATTATATTGCAAGTGTTCTTTCTTAAGGAGCCAAAAAAGTATTGGTCTGTACTTTAGGCTCTCCATAAAAAAACTGGAACTACTCAGCTGAAACAAACCACTTCAAAATCTTTCCAGCCATCAATATGAAATGAAACTTTTAAGGCTCTCTCAGTGTCAAGAAAGAATTCGACAAGCTTCAAAATGGCAGTTTCACATGAGTAACCTGATGACAGAAAGTAAATTCACACTATAGTAATTTATTCTTGTCATCTCTCTACAGGTCAAGAATAGTCCAATTTTTGTAGCTTTCCCATGACTACTTGCTAAATTTGGTATAGGAAGTTTCATTTCATTTGTATGAAAAAAGGTTTCTGAGTTAATTGATATTTTGCCCAAAGAAAAAGTTAGAGTTTGGGCTGAACTTCCACATGCAAAAGAACAAACTCCACAAAATATTAGTGCCAGCGCCTGATGTTTATTTTAACTGTTCATTTTAACTGTTGTTTGCATTTTACCTGAGTTACTTGTGTAACTCAGTGAAGGAAGTGCAGAACAAAGTTTAACCTTTTATCTAACAGAGCTAAGGGCTTTACAAAGTATGAGTTGATGAGTGACATGTATAGCCTCTACGCGGACAGAAGTACAAAATAAAATAGTTTATATACATTTTGTTACTTAAAAAACACTCTTAAAATTTTGGTGATGACTAATAAAAGTCAGTATTATACAATGCTTTTCTGACTTCAGTTTTGTTGAAAGTGTGGAAAGTGTTTGTGTGTTTTTAACTCCTACATATATGATAGCAGTCTCCATATAATTGCTTAAAGGGGAAATAGACTCTAATATTGAAAACCTGATCATTTAAGTTGTACTGGGTCTGTCTGGGTTGGAGTTAGCTTTCTTCATAGCAGTCCGTATGGTGCAGTGCTTTGGACCTGTGACTAAACAAGTCTTACTACCACACTAGGATTTTGGTATAGTATATAGCATAGTGTATTACTGAGCAGAGCCTGCACAGCATCAAGAGTTTTTCTGATTCCCACTCTGCCCCCTCAGTGAATAAGCTGGAGGTGGGCAAGATGTTGAGACAACTGACCCAGACTCACCAATGTCATACCCCATGTCATATGACATCATGTACGTCAATGAAAGCTCAAGAAAAAGATGAAGAAGGGGAGATATTTGTGGTTGTGGTGTTTGTCTTCCCAAGAAAGCTTTATGAATGCTGAAGCCTTGCCTCCCAGTTGGCGACTGATGGGAAGCAGCAAGTGAATTCCTCCTTTGCTTTGCTTGTGTGTGCAGCTTTTGCTTCACCATTAAACTGTCTTTACCTCAGTCCATAAGACTTCTTGCTATGTTTCCATTTTCTCCCCATCCCACAGGAGAGGAGAGGTAGCAAGAGGCTGTGGGGGTTTGGCGGCTGGCCACAGTAAGCCCACTACAAGGCAAATAACATAACCTTGAAGGTGTATTTAAACAAAACTCATCTCACAGACTTACAAAGTTGGTGCTATCTTGTCCAGAGATACCTGGATAGATACTTTCATGCATCCATCCCAGAAGCTTTTTGTGAACAGGAAGTTGCTCTAACTTAAAGGAGCGTGTGGGCTTGGTACAAAATGCCTGTGGGTCTTATAGGACGCTAGAAGCAGTCTGGAAGCACCAGAACGTTAAGCTACAGAGATACCTCCCCCCCCCTCCCCAGTGTCTTAAAACTAGTGTTTATCCAACTTCCACTCCTGTGCTAGAAACTAGGGACTTGTGAAGAAAACAGCAGCAGACTCGATGAAGGCCTTTGCTGCTCTGAGCTGCAAAAATTTTGCCTGGCAGTATTTTTTCAGAAAAAAAAGTGAAATGAATTCAATATAAATAATTCACCTGGAGTGAGAAAGCAACATTGCAGCTATGTGATAATGGGAGGAGTAAAGTGGGTTAAAGCAGCACGCCTCAACAAGCAGCAGACTGCAGAAAAGTATTTTCAAACACACATTTAATCTGAAAAGCTATTTTTCACTTGACCATGGTTCCTGACTCTGAATTGCTTCTAATATTTGAGTATTAGAAACTGACTGAAATGAATGCTCAGATTAATGAATTTTAAGTTTAAACATCCAAATATTCATCCAAACCTGGTTTGAGTTACACATTAACTCAAAAATTACAGTAAGTTTCATACTGGCCATTTAAATCAGTTACCCAGACTTTGGCAACTGGAATAAAATAGATGAAATCTGTAACTGAAAAACACGTAATGATTTTCAAATGGCCAAACCAAACTTCAGTAGCTATATAGAAAGAACTATTACCTAAAATCACATGTACATTTGCATAGAGATAGATGTGCATCCATGCAAGAAATACAGAACTCTTGAACACGCACAAAGTCTGCATTTGTTGAATAGCTACATCAAATATCTACACTATTGAAAATTATCCATTGGCAGAAGCTGATGTAGTACAGTACATTCTCTTTCATATTACAGAAGCTAATATCATGAATTTAACTTATCAGATGTTAAGGCCACATCTCCAAGGTATTAATTAACTGAGTATCAACAGCTTGTACATTTATATAATCCTTCATAAATATACAATTCTTTCTCTAAAACCTTGGAAGCTGTTCAAAATGGTTAAATAAATAATCACTCAGCAGTCAGTTAAATTACATGAATACCATTCTTCTATTCAATGCTGTACAAAAAACCTGTCTTATAAACACAGAAGAACTAAAATAAATTTACAAGATCTTGAATTTCGGGAGCATCTGGCTATTCCTTATCTTGCATGCGTTAGGCTATAGCAGCACTGCTTATTTTATCAAATGTGTCAATCATCAACTTATATTAGATAATTTTGTCTTTTCCACAGAAATATCAATGCAACTGTGTTTTACTGTATCTCATTATCTTTTACTTTTTTCATTTCACTCATCAAATATTTCAGTTTTCCTGAACATTATAATATCATCTGCAAGAATGTAAATATTTTCAATTAAGCTGTACATGGTGACAGGAACTTGAATTACAACTACACGTGAGTAACCTGGAGCAGAATTTACTAGAGCAAGTTGAGGCACGTGGTATGCACATGCCTCTGCCAGAGCCTAGCCAGGAGCATCCAGAGGTCTCTCTTTCTTGGGCAAAACAATGCAGCTGATGCTTTCTGCTTTGCATAGTTCAGTCAGGAGCAAGGCTGCTCATGTATTCTGGATACACATACACAGAAGACACTAGCACAGATGGCTGCACAGAGCACTGCATTTTAGCAATACTCACATATTACATCGCCAGAACTCACATAAAAGTACAGACATCCAAATCTTCTCTCTCCTCTCTGACTATTGAGACTGAAGCTCACTATAAAAAACACATGCCCTCACTCTCTAGATTTACAGGCATAGTCACATTCACAGATGCCTCAGACACCAGAATGAGCCCTCTGCCTCTCTAATGGCTCTGATTCTGGGCTCTCTTGCCTGCTATCAATGTAATTTACCATTTACAAGGGCCAGGTTGGCCCTTTCCAAGATTACATCTGGAGTTTCTTAATGGTTTATCAATTAGTGGCTGGAGACTTTTTGTCTGAGACAAGGGCTAATAGAGAAAATGCCATCCACATTTGTGTGTGTCTGCATTTTGCTTATAGCTTCCCCTCTTCTTTATGGCTCTCTGGCCACTAGAATCATCCTTGACCTGATCTCCATAGTGGGACAAATGCTCTCATATTTCGCATAGGCTTACTGAAAGTATAGTAAACATTTATAATGTCATATAGACAACCACTTAATAAGGTGTTATCAACCAGAAACAAGTTCTTATCTTTACTGCTTTTGTTTATGTAAGACTGTGTCATAATAAAATCTCTTGACATTGATCTATGTTAAACCGGAACACCTCTCCTATACAAATTCTGGATTCCAAGCAGGAAAATATGAAACCTGTATGTTAGCACAGCAGCAGCAATATAGCCAGTCATGGTGATTAAACCATAGAAGAAAGTGGAAGCTCTTGTGTCGTGATTTAAGCCCAGCCATAACTCAGAACCACGCAGCCTCTCTCTCACTCCGCCCCTGCCCTTCCTCTTCCTGTTCCTGGAGGGATGGGGAGGAGAATTGAAAGAATGTAACTCCCACAGGCTGAGATAAGAACAGTCCAGTAACTAAGGTATAACACAAATCACTACTGCTGCCACCAATAATAATAATGATAAGGGAAATAACAAGGGAAGAGAATACAACCGCTCACCACCTGCTGACCGAGACCCAGCCTGACCCAGCAGTGATCTAGCCCTTCCAGGTAACTTCCCCAGTTTATATAGTGAGCATGACGTGCTGTGGTATGGAATACTTCTTTGGCTAGTTTGGGTCAGGTGTCTTGTCTCTGCTTCCTCCCGGCTTCCTCTCTCCCTAGCAGAGCATGAAACTCAGAAAGTCCTTGGTCAGCGTAAACATTACTTAGCAACAACTAAAAACATCGGTGTTATCAGCACTGTTCCCAGGCCGAAAGTCAAAACCACAGCACTGCACCAGCTACTAAGAAGGAGAAAAATAACTGCTACTGCTGAACCCAGGACAACTTGACACATCAGATATCACAAAGGAGTAGCAAATGTTAGATCTTCCTGAATGGAAAATACCAAACTAATCTCTTGAGATTTGTTTCTCCAAATGGTTGGGTGAATTAATGGCAGTGAAAGTAAAGAATTGTCAGAGGAGGAGGGTGGGGTATCAAATGAGCTTCTCCGCAGCTGTGCTGCCAATGTAAAGTGAGTGGCCAAAACTCATCAAGCTTAAAGGCATTTCACACACGCACTTCGTCAAGTGACTTGATGGTTTTTCTGTCACATCCTTTTTTCTCTTGCTAAAGACAACTCAGAGTCCAAAACAGAAAAGGTAAATTAAACTTACTTGTAAGTATAATCTTATAGTTTATAAGTATATAAACTTTCTTATCTGCATAGGATAAAGGTATATAAATTATACCCCGAGACTGTTATCAAAGCTACATTGAGTCTGTACATACCCTCTGTACAAAGGAGAAACATACAAAACCCCAGCTACACAGTATATGCTACATTTGTGCAGTATAGCATGGTCAGGCTATGGGTTCAGAATATGTGGGAGAACGAGGGGGTCTCAGGATACTGTCATTACAAAATCTGTCTTCTCTTAATAGAAGAAAGGTCTAAAGGTTCAGTACATGCATCCTGATGCTATCTGTTCTTATACTCGATAGTTTCAGACCAATTTTAGAATCATAGAATGATTTGGGTTGGAAGAGACCTTAAAAATCATCCAATTCCAACCTGGGTAGAAACACCTGCCACTAGATCAGTTTGCTCAAAGCCCCATCCAACTTGGCCTTGAACATTTCCAGGGATGGCGTAGCCACAACTTCTCTGGGGAACCTGTTTCAGTGCTTCACCACCCTCACAGTAAATAATTTCTTCCTTATATCTAAATCTATACTTTTCCAGTTTAAAGCCATTCCCCTTGTACTATTACTAGATGATCTTGTAAAAAGTCCCTGTCCAGATTTCTTGTAGGCACACTTGTACTGAAAGGCTGCTATGAGGGCTCCCTTGAGACTTCTCTTCTACAGGTTGAACAAGCCCAATTCTCTCAGCCTGTCTTCACAGAAAAGGTGCTCCAGCCCTCTAATAATCTTCATGGCCCTCCTCTGGACTTGCTCCAGCAGGTCCATGTCCTTCCTATATTGGGAGCCTCAGAAATGAATGTAGTACTCAGGGTGGAGTCTTAGAGAGCAGAGTAGAGGGGAAGAATTTCCTCCCTTGACCTGCTGGTCACGCTCCTTATGGAGCCTCTGGATGGCATCTTTTCCCTCCAGCATGTTGATTATTTTGAGTACAGTGGAAATAGAGCTAACTTGCTATAAAGATAATAGGAGGATAATCAGTTCCTGTATTTGCAAAAGCAAAATTCAATAGATCTAATAAGGCAGAACTGAGTCCTCTGGAAAGGTCAGGAGTGTTTAATGTATATGCAACACAGATTGTACTACATTTGCTATCTAATTGTAGAAAAAGGTCATTTTGTGCATGGCAATTCATGATCTCATAAAAAGAGTGCACAAATATATCCATATGCTTTTGTTGCACCTGCTAACATTTAAATTTATATCCTTTTAATGATTTTATATTTTGTGTCTTACTGAGACAGAATGGTAACCTGAATCTACAGGCAGTAGTAAATCAGCAGTGAACGTAAGTGACGTGCAACAGCCTTTAGCCTTCTGATTTACTTCTCAGCTGAACAGGCATAGCATTATTTTGTTGCAATTATCAATTCAGAAGATATTCATAACTAGCAGATATTTCCCTCTTGGTTGCTTGGCAATTAAAGGAAGCTGCCGCAGCTAGATTTTGCACCTGGACAGCAAAATGACCAATATATTTCTGTGAAAACTTTGACTTACAAAAGTTGTCTCTTAGAGCAAACAATCATAGAATCATTTGAAACTAACTCTAGAACTGTGTTCAAAGATAATGTATGTGTCTTGAATCCCTGTGAGTATATAAAGCATCAACAGTTCAAACTAATATGCTAACCATCTTCCATATGCAACTAGTGAACTCTGTAAGGAAAGATTTGTATGAGCAAATCAGTCAGCAAGCACATGCGCTAGTTAGCCAAGTATTTAATTTAGCAATAAGGAGAGAACAAAAAAAATAACACTACACTTTCTGATAAGAATCACTACATAGCCATAACAGACTTCTATGCTTTACTTAAGTACCTGACTGCCAGACTGTGGGATGTTCAGACACTACTACAAGCTGCTTTTCTGCTATAGTAATGAAACACTTTGAGGTCCAAGAACAAAATTATGCTCTTTGCCTTTTCTCTCTGTTCTGAAAACTAAAAAACATTTTGCTTTAGGCAGGGGATCAATAGTAAAAGAATTATCCTTACTTCTTCAAAAGAAAGGTCTGAACATATAATTTAAGATTTGATAAGGTTTGATGGAATTGAGTCCTTTGGAAAGTAGTATAATGCGTGCATATTTAACATATACTGGTTAATTTCATAGAATCATAGAATCGTAGAATAGTTAGGGTTGGAAAGGACCTGAAGATCATCTAGTTCCAACCCCCCTGCCATGGGCAGGGACACCTCACACTGAACCATGCCACCCAAGGCTTTGTCCAACCTGGCCTTGAACACCGCCAAGGATGGAGCATTCACAGCCTCCCTGGGCAACCCATTCCAGTGCCTCACCACCCTCTCAGTGAAGAATTTCTTCCTTATATCCAATCTAAACTTCCCCTGTTTAAGTTTTAACCCATTACCCCTTGTCCTGTCACTACAGTCTCTGATGAATAGTCCCTCCCCAGCATCCTTGTAGGCCCCTTCAGATACTGGAAGGCTGCTAGGAGGTCTCCATGCAGCCTTCTCTTCTCCAGGCTGAACAGCCCCAACTTTCTCAGCCTCTCTTCATACAAGAGGTGCTCCAGTCCCCTGATCATCCTCGTGGCCCTCCTCTGGACTTGTTCCAACAGTTCCATGTTCTTTTTATGTTGAGGACACCAGAACTGCACACAATACTCCAAGTGAGGTCTCACAAGAGCAGAGGGGCAGGATCACCTTGTTCGACCTGCTGGTCACGCTCCTTTTGATGCAGCCCACGGCACGGTGGCTTTCTGGGCTGAAAATAATTTCTTCATATCCGAAAAATAAACCTTAATGAGAGAAATGCATTATAGAATATAGAGGATTTTTTCTTTAAAAAAATAGCATGAAGCACAGTTAAAGAAAAAGCAATAACCTAACAGGCAGTATGGAGGCAACTAAACACAGACTGCCTCATGCCATCACTTTAAGATTATTCCTTTATTATGCCAGGGAAAAAAACCCATCACTAACACTTTCTGTGTCCAATCACTGTGAACTCATTTGTTATTCATTGAAACATCCATCAAGGATCAAAATAGATTCATTTTCTATTCATGATGCTCCCATATGCACTTCTGCAGGTCTTGCACTGTATTTTAGCATTTAAATGACAGATTGTACAGTTGGAAGTAGCATTATGTATTAACACTTTAAACACCACCTTGTACCCTAATCCAGAAAGACACACAAGTATATATTTAACTCTGAACATGAGTTTAACTGAGCTAAATGGAATTAAACATCCATTTAAAGTTAAGTACATACTTAATCATGGATACAGGGGAAAAAATCCAGAACACAATCACCTCTGCCCCCAGTACATGGGCAAAGGGGTTTTACTTAAGTGCTTTAATGATTCAGGGCTTCAGAAAACACCTAGGATCCTAGGATAGATAGCACAGAGAAGGCCACAGGAAACAGTGAGCTAATCATAAGCATCTAGCGCTTATCTAGAAACATTATTTTTTCCCAGAAACTAGTAATAAATATTTTTTAAGATAAAAAACATTATAATAACAGTATTGCATACTATGTTACACTTTGCGGGGAAGACAGCACATTTGGAGAACTTGTGGGAATTTTTTTAAAAGGGGTTACATGAAACTCCTTAGAGAGCTGGAAACAGAATTTTAGCCTGGGACTATAGCCTGCAGCATAACCAATAATTAGTATAAAATAAAGGAAGTCTGAGGATGCTTTCAATTTCAACCCATCCTGTGCTGTCTATAAAGATGGGCAAAGGGAATAACAAAATAATGACAAAGAAGAAAGAAGCATCAAAGCGACACACACAGGAGAAGTAGTGAGGACCACAGTAGTATGAGCTGAATGGAAGAAAACCAGCCCAGCGAGAGACAAAAACACTGACAATTATAACGGAAGGAAAGAGTCAATAAAGTCTTGGAGAAGAGTCTTACAAGTGGCTCTGGAGGCTTCATTTCTATTTTTAGGTGGTTCCTTGAGTCCCTTAAGAGAAAAGTACCAATGAAATACACAACCAACACTTATTTCCATTCCTTTCAATATCCAGACACATACAACCTGTGTCCTGTGACTTCAAACAAACTCTGGGACAGAGTTATGTCCGACATTCTCTAACATTTCTCTTTTTAATCAAAAGCATCACACTCTCCTCCTTTCATAAAAAGGGAGCTGTTATTCTGAAATCACAATACTGACCAAGAGGGATAAGTAGCTAGCAGTACATGTACAATTAGAGAACACACACACACACAGTTGTTAGCAATGAAGTTTGGAATGTTTGAAACATTTTAACTTTTTTGCAGCTTATAACTTAAAGCACACTGTAGCACATCATTAACCACTGCTGCTATACAGAGCAGGAATGTCACGATGAAAACATTTTCAAAAGTAACATAACTAATTGAAGAAGTTAAATTCTCTTTGCAGAATTGGCTTGTGTATTTCTGAAATTGTCAATCTGTAAGACTTGAATTGTTATTGTCAGTTCCCAGGTATTTAAGACCCATAAGCATTCCAATTAATATTGTCTGAATTGTTATTGCTGTTCCCAGCTATTTAAGACACTTAAACATTTCAATTAATATGCCTTTCTACATTCTGCCTGAAACTTTCTGTACAGTTGTTCTTTAGTCTACTCACAGTAGTGAAACTAAGAGAAAGACCACCATCTTGAGATCTCTAAGTTGGAAAAGACCTTTCATGCTCCTAAGCAGAGTATCTTGCTATGGAACACACTCTGTCATATAAATCCTTTTCATAATCTAATCCCCCTAGGGTTAAATAAAAGTGATAGAAAAAGAAAAAAACAACATGGCCTCCCTCCCAACAATCACATTTGGACTATTCCAGAATTTCTTTGCTCAAAGAACTAGAAATCTTCCAGTTTCCTAATTACATTTATTCAGCATAAACCATTACCTGCTTATTGGGTGTCATCATGGCTCTTCAGCTAAATAGTTACTAGTTGTTTTATTTCCAGCATTTATGCCTGATTTACTCGTGACTTTCACTCACATCTCTTCTTAGCCTTTAGTTTATTAAACAAGTCAAGAATTTTCAGTCCAAGGTATTTGCTGGTTCACCATTCTTCCGTGTTTTGCACTTGAAGCTGCTTCAGCTCGATTTTGTTTTTTCTCTTTCTCCTTGAGAACAGAATCTGTTTCGTCAAGAACTTAATAACACCAATTTTCCTTTTTTTTTTTTTAAGAAAAAAAAAAAAATCATTCTTCTAATACGTCAATACATCAAAGAGATTGCATTTTGCCCTTTTTGCAGATGCATCGCAATAGCAGTTAATCACTGCACCAGTATTCTAAGACCATCTTGTAGTCCCTTATTTCTAGGAACTCTCAAGGAAAAAACTTGAATGACAACAGGAATAAGAGCAATGAAAAGAAAACAAAAAGCTAATGACAGACATCCAGAATCTACATTTTCTCTGTAATATATCAGCCTGCCTTTTGTGTCCTCCAACTTCATTTTGATGCTAAAAATGTTTCCCTGTTATTAATGTAAGGGTCATTAATGAAAACATTTAAGAAAATTACTCCCGGTGCTAACCCTTGAGAAACACTAATGCTTTCCCTTTGGTTGATATTTTTTATTTCAGAATAAATAGTTGCATTAGTCGAATATTTATCCTACTTCTTAACCTCCATTGCTTCTTGCAGCTTCTAGTTTCTGACACAATCGTATAACATTTTCTACTGAAGTTAAATAAAGGAAATCTAACTTACTTTCACCTGGGGAAAAGAACCCCTATGTTATATCATATTTAACCTCCAAACCTTTACTTTTTCCCCTTCTTTTCAAAGTCTCATGGTTGCAGCAGTGGCACGATAAGCTACACCAATGAAAAAACAACTCATTTGAAAATTAGAAGGGAGAAGATCCAAACTAACAGCGGAAGGGAATTGCAACAGTTAAGGATAGAAGATGAAATGACAGTGTTAACCCAGCTGCAAGCACTCTACTGGAACACATGAGGTACTGGTCCTTCAACCAGTTGGGACAGATGCCCTGCCATCTTTTCTGCTGTGATCAGAACATAATCACGAGAAAATGACTGGGGCTGGTGAAGAATTGGGTCTTACTCCTATTAAAAAAAACAAAACAAAACAAACAACAAAAAAAAATCACTGTGCAATCAGGATATGTACTTGAAGCTGGTTGCTTTCCCACTGCAGACTAAGAGGAGAATCCTATGCCCATGGGCTTAGTTACCTCTGGGAATGGAACAATGCAGTGAATTTCCTGTATAGCACAGCCATCCAAGACAAATGGTAATAGCTCATTTGTAGTGCAGTTGGAATGCTTATTTTCCCTGGCACTTGTTTTGATACACTGCTATTTCCCTCATTCTGTAACTCTGAGGTATTCCAATATTCTTAAAGAAATATTCTTAATTTTAGAACAGAATTAGTATTTCCTAAATAGCATACAGTTTTGTTTTCAATTTCCATTTCAAAGGTTCAATTAATTCAAGTGTAAGCTATAAAAGCTACTCATCATCCAATCTGACTCAAAATGTGAAGGAAAAAGGTTCATTAATCTTCTCCCATTTAAGCTTTAACAGAAGAAACGGAGATTCACATCAGATGAAAGCTTCCATTCTTTAAAGGTTTTTCTTCTCGCTGTTCCTGGCATTCAAACAGAATTGTGGCAATAAAATGTAATTGGTTGAACAAACTTTAGACAGGCTGAGAGAGTTTGGGTTGTTCAGCCTGGAGAAGAGAAGGCTCAAGAGAGACCTCCTAACAGCCTTCCAGTACCTAAAGGGAGCCTACGAGAAATCTGGAGAGGAGATTTTTACAAGGGCATGTAGTGAGAGGACAAGGGGTAATGTCTTTAAGCTGACAGAGGGAAGACATACATTAGACATTAGCAAGAACTTCTTCACCACGAAGATGGTGAGATACTGGAAAAAGTTGCCCAGAAAAGTTGTGGCTACCTCATCTCTGGAAGTGTTTAAGGCCAGGCTGGACATGGCTTTGAGCAACCTTGTGTAGTGGAAGGTGTCCTTGTCCATGTCAGTGGGATTGGAACTAGATGATCTTTAAGGTTCCTTCCAACCCAAAACACTCTAGGATTCTATAAGTAAGATTTTTCTAAGCATTTAGGATCAGCCAAGCCCTTACCAATATTTCAAATCCTGATAAATGCTATTGGAAACACACATCCTGTTAGTCACACTGATATCCTTCCTTAAAGGGTTTGAAATGTGAGTGTAACTGTGACAAGAAAACAGACTATCCTTCCCAAAGATAATATAAAGAATAAAAAGCAGAACCAAAACCAGCTCATAATAAAGAACAGCATAAAGAACATATTAATAATAGGATATAACAAAGTTCTGTGATTCTCTAGAGCTGGCTGAATCCAAATCCAACAACAAGTCTTTAGAGTAAGACTTAAAATTCCAGAGACAGTGGATCTTTCCCCAGGTTTTGCATCGTTGTTTAACACAGCACAAAATCTGCAATTTTGTCAGCGCCTGAGCCAAGCAGATTATGGGGATTCAATGCCTGTAACAGTTTTCCGTAATTTCTGAGAGAGCTCTTTTCTCCTCAGACCTATTCAGCAGCTCTCTGCTGGGGAGGAGGGAAAAGGGGAGGAGCATTACACAGGGAGGGAGAGGGAGATCTTCTATATTAGACAAGGTTTTTCTTTTTATGTCCTACATTCCCTGTATCCTTTCCTCTCCAATGGCAAGTCTGACACAACAACACTAAAATGGAAACCTATCTTCAATACAGTTAACAGATGACATCTTAGATCAGTATCATCACTAATTAGTTTCATGAAGACCATGTCTACTACATCTTCACAGTAAAATGTAAAAAACTCTGTTCAGAACAAACTTAGGGAATCAGATTTTCCATAAACTACTTTCCGTGGCAAGGAAAATTTGTCTAAAACAAACACTTAACAAGATGACTCATGATCCTCTGCCATATTCACAAGAATAAAAGCTTAGATTAAAAGACAGCAAAACCCCAGATGATAGCCACAGGAACTTCTCATAGAGCCAGTAAGGCTATTAGCAGACACTAATATTACATTAGGTCAATAGACACAAGAATGAAATACTACTTCTCAATAAATGGATCTCAATTTTTCATCTTTATTAGCTATTTAAGAACGATTAGTGAGTTTTCTTATATATACATTATATGCATAGGGAAATATAAGGGGGAAAAAATTTTCTTGGTTGTTCACTCAAGGAAAAAAGAAGTAAGAGAAACTTTGCAATTCACTGTTGTGTAATTAATCATCTCAGAAGCACAATTAGCTACCTGTTGATCCAGTAGCTTTATTTAACCTCTATCAGTAAACACAGACAGTGGATCAAAAATTTAAGAATCTGACGGAATATGTATATTCTGTCAAGAGTTATAACCTCTGAGCATCAGCTGGAAAATCAATTCTTTTTTCACCACCATTGAAAATAAATTCTGCTAAGGATGGTAACTGGCCAGCCATGAAATTGTGCATTTAAACAGACTTCACACTGACAAAAGAAATGCCAGATGAAACTTATATAGGTATGCTAGTATCACATCTGCCGAGTGTTAGCAGTCTGTTTGCTGTATCAATGTCAGTTTTCAGAGTCATATTGATCCAATTCTTGTTCCCTGAAATTTAAACAGCGGAAATTATCCCCTTCATTCAAAACTTTGAAAAGGAATGTGGCAGCTAACATTATGTGTGAATGTTATGAACAAAGTAACTGTCTCTGGAACTACTGTGCCTTGTCAGCATTTCAGGGATTTGTGAGGGAGACAAAAATAAACCCAACAAATCAAACCAAAAAATAACCCTCCAAACAAATCCACTAAACTTCCCCTCTCTCTCTCCACAACATACTATAAAAAACCAATTCATTTTATAAAACCAAAAAAGTATTTGTATATAATGTATATTAGTATATTTATATAATTAGCAAATACCACTTAGAAGATAGGAAAGTATGTTGGTTTTAGAAAAGGGTTCAATTCTTTTGTCCTTTAAGAAAAATGGTGAATGATAAAATTGGACTAATTTTGTAAGTTTGTAATGTCCATTTTAGCATTTGCTTGGGAAGCAGGAAGCCTTCATGTGGCTACTGGAAAACATGCTGAAGTTGTATAGACTTCATTAATCTGAAATAACACCAAGAAAATTCTTAATGCTCTGAAAATCACTGTTTCTTCAATCCATTTCTAATAATGGATTTACACAAGAGATGGGATGCTACATTCAAAATTACATAGATGCCTAAGATAAAATTTTGCAATACAATTATGATGCAGATGATGTGAGAGCACTGTAAGATCAAAAAGCCATAAACAGATCTATTACAGGAAACAAATATATACCAAACAAGGTCTTCTCCCTTTTTTAACTCCTCCACTAATATTTGATGCTTGTAAAAATAGCCCCTTTCACTTGCAATTAGAATTTTCCTCACGAACAATATTTTGCCACTTAAATTCAGAAGTCACAAATCTAACCATCCATACTATATGCACAACTTCAACATTCTGCAAAATAAATACTGAAGACAGCAAAGCATGGATTTACATATTTATAAATCTGCAACTTATAGGATTTCATCTGGACAACTGCTGTGACAGCAGAGTCTCATGCAACACAGAGTCTATTCACAGATATCAATCTACTATTTTCCTCAGTCACCTACCAGTAAATATGTACATAGATTCATACACACACACACACAAACGCACACACACACGCATTTTATCAACTGCCAGAGCAAGGTCACAAAGAAAGAAAACTCTTTCTGAAAACTTGACCCACTGGACCAGATCAATTATTAATGACCAACAAGTTCTATTAATTTAAATTGATGTTATGCTGATTTATATCACCAGGAAGACAATCAATTTTATAGTTATGTTTTATAAAACATAAACATGGTAGGAAGAGTTTCCAGCTCCAGCAAACACAGCGTAGTGTCCTCAGTGGAAGTCTTCCTAGAGAGTTGTTGCCAATGTACATAAAGAGAAGTTAGAATCAAACCTCTGGACAAAAAAGAGAAGTAAAGGAATTAGGAAGTAACTCCTTAGATTTTTATTGTAGTCACAAGAAGCTTGGACCACAGTCTAGGGAAAACTCCATATCCTTTTACATGCTGGGCAGGTAGAAAGCAGGCAGAATTGCCCTTGGTACTCTTCCCAGTTCAATAAAATAAACTTTTTACTTAATTATGAATAAATAGAAACCATTACAATTAACTGCATGTGACTAGGAAAGTCCAACCTTCTGGCTGAAATACAATTACTCCCATAGAGTCTATATACAGCCTGAACTTTTCCTCTAGTCCCTGGTTGTTGACTATAGGTAGCTATCTCATCCAGAATGCGACAGCTTGGTTCCCTGATTCAGCAGCTGTTAAACCTAGTTCGTTTCGCCAGCAGATTTTGATATGCTACCAGGTGAATTAAGCATAGGGAGTAATGCAAAACCTTCTCTCTCTAGGTCCCAGCTGATTTGCAGGAAAGATAGGGTTAAGTCTCACATCGACTACACAGTAATCCATCCCATGAACAGTTTGGGTGTCCCTTTCAGCACTCTTGCCCCCTTAAATAGCTGAAGGCAGGGGGGAGTCACCGTGACCTCACTCCAAGGATGCTACTAAGCAATAATCTCTGCTTCTATTAAAAATGGTTTGCAGTATGCAAATCTTCATAGTAAATTTCAATAAGCCTATTAACCATATGTTAACACCAGCAGAAAAGTATACAAACTGTGTTAAATTGGCTCCTAGAACACTCTCAGTAGTGCGGATAGGAGCTAGCTAGCACAGCAAGAGCTAGATGGCAAATAGAAAGTTATTTTCAAGAAGGGATATCATTACAGTTGCATTACCCTCTGCAGCTGATCACGACAGATTTTTTTTTTTTTTTTATGGCCTCATTCAAATATCTGTAACAGCAAAAACCATTTTCAGTGACATTCTATACCAATCTAAAATAAGAGGAGGAAAATATTCATAAACTATCTACATCAGAACTGCCAGTTAAACTGTTATTTTTAAGAGTTTCCATTTACACATTAATGTGAATGGGACACTGCAGCCAGCAAAGCAATATTGATGTAAATGAGGCGGCTGTCCAGGCAGTAAGTGGCCATTATCACTTCTATTATTATTCACTAATAGAATTCACAGTCTAAACATGCAAAGATTACCTTTAATTCTTCTAATTCTTTCACCTCTTCAGAGTCTTCAGTGGAGGGTGTATTTCTCCTCTTTCTTGGCACATCCAGTGCAGTCCATATCTGGCTGTCAGAACAACTTTCCAATTTTATTAGGTAAGAGAATGAGCTGCTAGATTCCCAAAGGACCAGTAATTTACACCACAGTTTTTGCTAGCTAGCATGTATTCTCACCCTCAAAATGTTACAAAATAAATTTCTGGGGCTACTTGGAGAAAAAAAATAAAAAAATAAAAAAAAAAAACCAAAAAACAAAAAAACAAAACCAAACAAAAACCAAACAAAAAAATCCTACAAAAGAATAGAAATATTGCACAGCCCAAGGCATCCATAATTTCAAGTAAAAGTTAGAAATAGTAATGTTTGCGAAATGCACATTAAGCCAGACAGTTATATTTCCAAAGCTTTGGAGAGTTCCTTCCTTCTCCCATTCATAGTAATATTTTTATCAATTTAAAAAAAACAAAACCCCAAACCCAAACCAAATAAAAAAAACCAAGCACTCCCCACCCATTCATTTAGCATAAGTTCACAAAAATATGCAGTTCAAATAATGATAATTTTTATATTTAAATTTTTACTATTTAAAGCAGAACTGAAATATTAACCATAAAAAAGTACAAAAATTATGCAAAAAATCATAAGCAGATACAGTAAATATTATTTTATGTTTGGATTTTTATAAATTTGTCTAACACAGCTGTCAGTTTCTGGGAACAACATACCCATGACAGTGTTGTCACTATTTCACAAAAGTATTCCTGAAATTTCATTATATATCACATTCACTCTAGAAACACAATACCTTCAAAGTAGCTGGCTTCCTATAACATCAGACATTTAACTACTTTATAGCAAATTGTGCTTACATTCAAACTCTTACAACCATTGCTGTTTAGACACCACTAGGATTCTTAATTATCTGTGTTTTCAAAGTTCAAAACTGAAATTTTTTAATTTGAACTATGCTTAAAAAAAATCATTCTACACAATGCTAAGTACTCAGAGCGAAAAAAATATTTTGCCTCCAACCTCATGTCTAAATCTAATTTTAAAATATATTTGTTGTCCTTGCTTTAAAAAGGATGAACAGAGAAACAAGACCCGCTTTACTTCACAGGACTGTTGTGAAGACTAAACTAAACCATCAGTATTAGATTAATGAGATAAAGGGGGGGCGTCAGAATCTATGTGTGAAAGGGAATAACTTTGTTATCATAGCGGAATTGTGTAAAGATCATCTGTGGCCGTTACTTGAGCAATAAAGATACTTCATGTTTCCTAATTTAAAACTGCCCAGCCTACACACTGAAAAAAGACTATTAAAACCTAGAATGTGATCATGCAGTTAAAAGCTTCTTACATTTTTAAGAAAAATTAAAGTTATAGAAGTTACAGTTATTAAATATTTGTGTGTGTCTCCTTTGAAATGGCATATAAACTTCCAATATTTTAGAACATGAAGATTTCTGGTTATTTTTCAAAAGACAGCATCCTGCTGTATACCGGTTATCACAGAGGCCAATGAGAAATTTTTCGGCACCAATTTTTAACATGGCAAATTTTCAAAACTAAAGTGGAAAAAATGCTGATGCTTGGATACGTTGCAGCGTGTGGAGTCCTGAACATGGTGGTTCTATAACACACATGAAAGGACTATGAAATACCTTCAGAACCCTTTTAACTCTAACCAGTTACACTACTGGAAATTATTTTTAATTTCAATCTTTAGAAAGAATATTTGAAGAAAAATCTAAAGCAGGAGAATCAAGGTTTGAAGAGAGACAACAAAAAAAAAGAAAAGAAAAATTCAGGTTTACTATACTTTTTCAAATGCCAGTCACTTTTCCACTAGCATCTTGATTACTTACTACAGATATGCAGAAGACCATGGATCTAATCTCTGTACATATATTTAGGTCTTAGATTGCATTTCCACTTGTACCCATGGGAGACTTTTTGTTTGTTTGTTTTTTTTTATTCTGTGTCTTAGAAGGTCTCAGAAATCCCATTCAGATGCAGAACTTTCCAAAGATTATCTTTTTTTTTTTTTATTTATTTAATGTGCAAGTCAGTTTTGACACTACCCACATTATATTCTTAAATCTCACCACGTCTTCAGAAATACAAATGTCTTATTGGCATTTCAAACACCATGTCCTGCACTTGATTAGATGATTAGTAAATCAGCCTCTCATTGCAGAGGAAAGAGAGGGGAAGACTACAATTGTTTTTCTCTGATATGATTAGGCAGTGATTAAATTTTAGTTTGAAACCTTCTGAATGTGTCTGATTGCTGCCAATTGATCCTATTTCCAGCTACAGCAGTGACTGATACTTCATAAAAAGAGACAAGGCACCTTCAAGAGTCATCTGTTGTATGTCCTTGTTTGCAGCTGGGGAGTCTTTCTGACCCACTTGCAGACCAGTGTCTCAATTCCTGAGTATATGATTTGGTTTTCTTAACCATCTTTACTACACAGAGCTACGTGCTAACATTTTAGAATTAAAATGGAGATTAATATTCCACAACTGGCGTATAAGCATAAAAAGGGAGGCATGAAGTGAAAGCAGAATGAGTTTATACATCATACTGGGAAAGATTATGCATCCTTAATCACCTTGAACAGCACTTCACTGAAAAAACATGAAATTCAAATTTGATAGGGTAGAGCCATAATTTGCTCTATAAGAGCACAAGTATGTTCTTTGTACAGCACCACAAACATCCTTTTACATTATGACTGGTTAAAGCAAGTTTATTTTAGTTCTCTAAATATTGTTGGGAGAAGGCAGTTTTTCTAGAAACTCTGATGAAACTACATACTATTTTGCTTTAATGCCTTTTCCCAAACCACCATTCAGAAAAATCTGGGATGCTGAGTTCTGTAAAATCTGCAGAAAATTCTATTAACTTTGTTAGATTGAACCTTGCTGTTGATATAACTAGATTTCTACCTTATTCAGCTTAACTTTAATAGCAGGTCAATATCATTAGCAGAAATAGGAAGTGTAGTGACAAATAGCTGACACTACCTCCATAGGGACATGCTAGATACATCACACCTTGCAGTGACAATCTTTCTGAATTCTACCAAAGGAATAAAGACATCTAAGGTATATGACATCTATTCCAGTACACTCTGTGCTTATGCAATCTACACAAATATAATTTGTTTTCAAATTTAGAATGACAGATACAGTTAAAGAAGTTTTAGACTATTAAATTTGCTGAAGTTACAACCTGTATTAATAAAGGTAAAAATACACCAGAAACAAGACAGTAGAGTGAAAGAATTATAGTATGGAAGATAAAAGTATAAAAAAATATAAAAAGTATAAAACAGTATAAAAACTATCATGCCTTCACTATATTTTAAAATTTAAAGAAATAAAGATTTTCAGTGACTACCAAGTTAAGCTAGTTCACATACAACCAAAATAAAAACATTTGACACCAGTTCTCTGTAATGACAAAGATATTGACAAAAAGAGCAAGATGTGATTCTTGCAGTAACCAAAGGGATATTTGGAAAAAAAAACCACCAACAAAACCAAAACCAAACAAAACCAAACAAATCAAACAACAAAAGTAAAAAAAACAAACACTTGGTCACATGGTCAGATCCTCTTATTTATGAAAGTAACTGGAATGAAATGCTTGCACTAGACAAAAAGGAGCAGAATTGAGATTAAAACGTTCAGAACTTACATCCAGAGAGAATTCATGATGTTCATTTTTCTACTCAGTATGCTTGAAACTTGCCATTGCCTACGGTTTTAGCTTCTTGCAGTACTTGTCTAAAAAGTGTGCAAAAGTGTTTTGAGATTACAAGCTTCAGAACTGTTTGTTTAGGCCATCAAGTACACTACAAAGCTGCATGTATTTCTGTATCAACCGCACTAGCTCGCATTCTTAAAGATTGAAATTACCATATGGAGACATAATACATGCTGGATTTCTGTCAGTGAATGAGTCTACAGGTCTGGGAACTGCAGACTGCAACATATTGGAAGGGGTCTTAAGTGGATTTTGTCATTCAGCAGTACGATGATTACTCCAATATGAGAGAGATTTTCCTGTCTTCAGTCCTGATCTCTAGTTCTTAACCAAACTGGGACATTTTTCTGCTTGCTCTTATACTTTTAATCCTGATTCTTATCACATCCTTTTTTCTTCTTTTTTTTTTTTTTTTTTTTTTTTCCCCAACACTAGTAGAAGAGAAGAGTTCAGCATTGAAGTCTTTTTATGAAATAAAATTACAGAAGGGAGCCTAACCTCTGTCTGTAAAAGGTTACATCATATGATAAACCATCCTCTTCCCAGGTATAAGCACTCATCTATGATGTGGGAACATGGAAGAATAAATCCAGCTGTAGAGAAAGAAAATCTTGCATCATGCAAACACTTTCATTACACAGCAGTATCGAACAAACCTGATCAACATCAGGAAAGGAAAGATCAGTGGGAGTAAACTAGGTGTGGAATGTGATTGCAAACAAGAAAGGTTCCTATGACAACTCTGGAAACAAAGCAAGAACAAGGAAAATCCTTTGCTGATAATCAAGGTAGGAGACCGAGTGATGGAGGAAGAACACAAACAAGCTTTATTACTGAATTCCCTCTTGTCTTAGCCTTTACAGATGAGATCTTACTCTCGGTACTCTTGTTACAGTACTTAGTGGCAGTCTCAGTGATGGAGTGAATTGCTACCCACAAAATAAAATCAAGACAGAGAAGACAATCACTTGGTCAGATGGGAAATATCAAGACTGTAGGACAGCATTGCACTCATGAGCATTAAGAAACAGCGTTGCTTTGAGGCTGTTATCATCTTCAAAAGACTACTTTTCTGGCACTACTACTACAAAAAGTAGGCAATTTTCAAGGAGAAGGGAAAAGGAATAAACACTGAGCAAAAGCCAAGTTGACAGTTTTCCTGTGTGAGGCTAGACCAAGTATTTAGTATCTCTCAAATGTGTTTCCCACTGCCTACTGGTAGCACACCACCACTAGTCTTGATGATTGCTATAAAGCATTGCCATAATACAAAAATAAAGCACTGCAGAAATCAGAGGTCACCAGCAACAAAGAGTAGCCTTTGTTCTGTAAAATAATCCTAATATAATCGTAAAGTGTTTTCTTCAGCACCCCCCTGCTGTCGGGATATTGAGAGAGTAGCAACACAGAAAGCTGTGGAACAAGAAAAGAAGGTACGCTTGTACATTTTAATAGAAAGCCGAAGAATTCCTAGCAAGTTGAATAAATCCCACAGGGAAACAAGAATATATTCCTTAAAACCTAAACAGGGAATTTCCAGAAAGTTTGGAAGTACTAGGGATTGAGCAAATAAGCAGACTCCTGATCACTTACATATTCAAAATTTCTTCTACAATTTAAATAAGCTCCCACATCTGAAGCTCTGACAAAAACTGGAATATATACAGCACTGACTTGCTTACTGAAACCAGAGTTCTTTTACTTCTTTTCAGATGAAGAATGTAGTATACATAATTTAGTTAATACACAAAGTACTGCATTAGAGATGGAACTGTGGTGCACATTAAGGTACTTCAGAGCTACATCGGCAGGGGTGCAGTGCATGGTGTACAGTGCTCTTAAGTAAAAGGGAGTGGTGAGCAGTAGAATAAAATGCCAGAAATAGAAAGCATCAATACTGCTAAATTATAAACATACAGAAAGGGCTCAGAAATAACATGCAAATAAAGACCTGCTGGTTTAATACAGTCACAGGAAATAAAAAAGGTTTTTAGAGAAAAGATGAACTTGACACTCATCCATATATTATGCATATCACTGCACAGTGTTAAAGAACACATTAATGTGGTGTATATGTATATTCAACTATTATAAAGATCAGGTTCTTGAATACTGCATTGTCACCATACATAAAATGTCACTATTATGTATTAGGCATTTATTTCTACAAATTTTCAAACACTTAGCCAAAGTTTATATATCTTTGGTTGCTTTGTGATCTGAAATGGTGAGTGTAATGCATAATAATTGTGTTTGAAAGGAAAACTTTGAAGAAATAAAATACAGGATCAACAATCTTGCCTTCCTCTAAAGGAATATTAAGGGTCATCTGTATTTGGCATAAGAAATACTTCATACAAAGTGTTATTTCCCATACTTAAAAAAAATCCTGTCTTGCATGCCTGAGAGCTAAGGTAAAAGAAAAAAAAGTTTGGATATTTTCATATGCCAAAAATGTTTTCATATGCTAGACTGCACATACAAGTATTTCCAATAAAATGCAGTAAGCCGAATCACATACTAACTGGCAGTGCAGTAGTTAGGGCCTTGATTCCATTTCCTTCAGTTCAGACACCCACAGAATTTTCGTTCGGGTATTCGGGTATTTATATTTTATTTACCACAATCCAGCCACCTTTTTTATCCAATGATTTTCTGGATTGTATTAGCCTGTATCAATTTACGTCAGTGTCCTGGGTTCAGCAGTAGCAGTCATTTTTTCTCCTTCTTAGTAGCTGGTTGTTGTGGTTTAAGCCCAGGCCGTAAATCAGAACCACGCAGTCCACTTCCCCCCCCAACCTTTCTTCCCTCCGCTTCTGGAGGGACAGGGAGGAGAATCAAAAGAATGCAGCTCCCACGGGTTGAGATAAGAACAGTTTAATAACTAAGGTATAACACAAATCACTACTGCTACCACTAATAGTAATAATGATAAAGGAAATAACAAGCAAGAGAATACAACCGCTCACCAACCAGTACCTCACCCCCACCCTGCCATGATCCAGCCCTTCCGGGGACTCTCCATTCTACATCTCCGGGCATGACGTGCTGTGGTATGGAATACCTCTTTGGCTAGTTTGGGTCAGGCGTCCTGTCCCTGCTTCCTCCCGGCCCCTCCTCCTCCCTGGCAGAGCATGAGACTCACAAAGTCTTTGGTCAGTCTAAACATCAGTTGTTATCAGCTTTGTTCCGAGGCTGAAAGTCAAAAACACAGTGCTGCAACAGCTACTAAAAAGGAGAAAAACTGACTGCTACTGCTGAACCCAGGACACTGGTGCAGCACTGTTTTTGACTTTCGGCCTGGGAACAGTGCTGATAACACCGATGTTTTTAGTTGTTGCTAAGCAATGTTTACGCTAACCAAGGACTTTGTGAGTCTCATGCTCTGCCAGGGAGGAGGGGAAGCTGGGAGGAAGCAGAGACAGGAACCTGACCCAAACTAGCCAAGAGATATTCCATACCACAGCACGTCATGTCCAGGATGTAACAGGCAGTTACCCGGAAGGGCTAGTTCACTGCTGGGTGGGAGCGAGGTATTGGTTAATGGGTCATGAGGTGTTGTATTCTCTTCCCTTGTTATTTCCTTTATTATTATTGTTATTGGTGGTAGCTGTAGTGATTTGTGTTATACTTAGTTACTAAACTGTTCTTATCTCAACCCGTGGGAGTTGCATTCTTTTGATTCTCCTCCCCATTCCCCCCGGGAGTAGGGGGAGGGAAAGAAAGGGGGCAGTGAGAGAGAGACTGCGTGGCTGACTGGGTTTAAATCCAAAGGGATAAACCCTCACTAGGTTTGTAGATAGTATCAAATTAGGGGAGCAGTCAGCAGACTGGAGAGGAGAGCAGCTCTGCAGAAGGATGTGGATACACTGGGAGAATGGACCAAGAGAAATCTTACAAACTTCCAGGTGCAAACGTAAGGGTTATTCTCTCCCTGCATGTGGGAGAGAATAAGCTTTTGCAGAACTTCATACTACAGAAAAAAGACTTGGGGATTGTGGTAAAGAAGCTGAGAAGTGTGCCTTGCAATGATAAAAGGTAGCTGCACACCAGGCTTCATTTGCAAGACAGTAGGCATACAGTCACTGGCAGTGGCACTTTTTAGTTATTTAGGTTTTTTGGAGCAAATGCCCCTTTTTCCCCTTTCAAGAGCCATGACAGCTAAAAGCAGAGAGTTCAGAAGACACATCAAGGTAACTGGAGGTTGGAGTACCAGACAGAAGGACAGGCTAAGGCAACTTGGTTTGTTTAGCTTCAAACACAAAAGCTGAAGGGGAAAACCAGTTGCAGACTTCTACCACTAATGAGTGTGGGGTTGGGGAGTGCAGAAAGGCAGAAAAGGATTACAGAGAAGACAAAGCTTAGGCTTCCAAAGGGGTAAAGAGCAGAAAGAGGGAAAAAAAAAAGTCAACCACCATAAATTACAGCAAGAGAAATTCCAATTTCATCTGAAAAGAAAAACAAAACAAAAACAAACTCCACTGAAGGAGCAGTCAAACTATTGGTTGAGTGTCCAGAGGTATTGTGGAATTACCTTTCTAAGTGACACTCAAAAACCTGACTGGACAGCGCCATTATTTAACTTAACTTATATCCAAGTTCTTAGCCAGTGCTGCTTAAAAAAGAATGAGTTTGGACCACAAAAGGTTCCTTCAAAACTAATTTATTCTTTGATCCTATCATTATGTTCTAGTTTGCATAGTTTATCTGTGTATTGTGCAAAGTGCCAGTGTCAGATCACAGAACTTTTTCTAAGACTTATCTGTTCTACTTTTATTGCAACCTCAGTCTGCACAGATCAGGGGTTTTTTTGCCTATTTCCTGATGTAAATTCTATTCCATCATGTACATATCTTGAAAACAACTGAGTTTTTAAAAAATTCATTGTTTTGGAAAATCAGGATGAGCAAACTGAAATAAAAATCACCAACTAAATGTTACAGAGAATATTGAAAATCATATGAATTATGAATGTCTGCAAAGAAAATACAAAAAATTTGGACAAGCTGTTAACTAACATTTGAAAGCCAAATGAAGAGAGCTCGGAAAATAATGCGCCAGATGGAAGAAATATATATACCCAGTGAATAACTGTTTCTTTGCCTACTATTCTAGCTTACTTTCAGACACATTTATCACCACTGGAAAAAAAACCTGCTTTCCTCTATGCAACATCTTGGAATAATATACTGCTCTTTATGTCCTGGTTTTCTTCCTTCACTGTAGGAAACAGAAAAGTAGTAATAGAAGAAAACACTAGAGGCATCTTTATTTAGAATATGAAATGGCTGCTTATGACCAATTATCATACATATTACATAATCATAAGTTTATCTATGGCTTCTCATAAATGAAATTAACAGTTTATATAGATAGCTTCTGGTTTACATTTCCTACATTTGGGATATTTTGGATGTGTGGAACTATACAGAAATTGATTTAATTGGCAAGTATTTAGGATATGTCAGGCTGTTTTGCCAGTACATGCTTAAATACAAAAGCATATGCTGAAAATGGTGCTGTCAAACCACATACTTAACTGAAACCTGATAAAGTTGTGCCAATATGAAATGTGCTAGTAGACTGATAGGAAATAAAGATATTTCAGATTAGTTCATTAGCACCACAATGGGAGGATATTTTGGTTTTAGTTTACTCAGAATGGCTAGGAAATTGACAGAGATATACTACCCTTCACACAGAAATCCATTTTCTACATGTGAAAGCTATGTGTGGTCTTCAGGTACTGAAAATCCATCTAGCTTGTTATTTACAACATCTTAGTCTACTGGCTGATTTTTGTGTGCACTAATTGCATTAGACCAACGGTTTTAAGCATTAAGTTTCACAAATGCTGGTATATACTAATAAATGCTACTCACATGAACATACTGTTTAAAAGTAAATCTCAAATCCAATCAGATTATTCATTATTTGGCTTCTATTGCTATGAGGCAAAAAAAACCCCAAACAACAACAAACTTTCAGAGATATAAGCTGCAAGAAAAAAACTGCAGAAAAGAGTGTGTTGCAGACAACAAATGCTAATGCATTTTCAGCATTTTGCTAAATGAAGAATGAATTCCTCTGTTGTCAGTATAGGTTTTAATGTTGCAGTGAAATGGAATTAGTACCCAATGAATAGAGATAAAAAAAAAGTTTTTTCTTGTTTTGTGTTATGACTGTAACGATTTTGCAGAATCACTGCAGCAAGTTGTGGAAGAGGCAGAAAATGAATAAAACCTGCCGACTGCACAGAGGATAAAGTCATTGCTGTGAATTTTTGTCTGTGCCACACTATGCTATTTACTGCATACTACACAGAAAATGTTCAGTTCAGATGCAAGCAAAAAATAAAGGCCTTACCAGTCCAGATGTCTTAACACTGAGGAAAAGATAAAAACTGAATTTTAAAGTGTTGATATTTTTCTTTCTAAAATATTTTTATTTTAATTTCTCACCCCTAAGGCACTTCTTTTCCTGTTTTCTTTAAAGCAACCAGATGGTTGAAATTTGTGGAAGAAGAGCTATTTATACACTTCTGTTTTCAGTCTCTACAATTTTGGTTGAAAATTCAACATTGTTACTTCAGAATAAAATTGTCAATTACTCATACAAAAACACCATTGTTGAAAGAAAGGTAGCTAAGAACAACAGTTAAATTAATTTTTTCTCTCCTCAAAGACTGCAAATCCTTGCTTAGGGAATAATGAAAGAAGGTTTGCTTGCCTGAGCTGCCTATAACACACAATTCAACAAAAGCAAGTATAGCAATAATGTGAAGTTGTAAGATTCAGAGTTTTCTGAGCTAATCTAAAATCCACAGGAACTCTGTTAATAGTGCCAAAATCACATACAACTTGCATAATAATTAGATCAGTGTGAGACCATCTGTGTAGACATAGTTGCACTGCACAGGGAGCTAAAATTGATTTACAACATCTTTAAAAAACATACAGGCAGGCAGCAGCTTGAACTGAGCCCTGGTTCATTCCTAGATTCAGAACTGTTTGTGATTTGGAAACAAGCAACCCTGTTAGGAATTGTCGGAGCTGAATTTGTACTTTATTTCAGCCAATAGGTAAAGTCCAGCTTCCCTGTTTCCTCACCAGACAGGAAGCAGACTTTAGAGAAGCCTAGGCTTTACCTTGGTCTGACAATTTTGATGAAAAATACATACCAGTTGTGCAAAAGTTAGCCTTAGGAAGCGAGAAAAGGGAGAAAAATAATCCAGATATTACCACATCATGTTTTGAACAGCTCTGTCTCCTTAGAATCATTTAAGCATGCTTTGCAGTCATACAGGTCATAGAATCATAGAATCATAGAATCATAGAATAGCTAGGGTTGGAAAGGACCTGAAGATCATCTAGTTTCAACAACCCTGCCATGGGCAGGGACATCTCACATTAAACGTGCCACCCAATGCCTCATCCAACCTGGACTTCGACACCGCCAAGGATGGAGCATTCACAACTTCCTTGGGCAACCTGTTCCAATGCCTCACCACCCTAACAGTAAAGAACTTCCACCTTATATCCAATCTAAAATTCCCCTGTTTAAGTTTGAACCCTCTACCCCTTGTCCTGTCACTACAGTCCCTGATGAAGAATTCGTCCCCAGCATCCTTGTAGGCCCCCTTCAGATACTGGAAGGCTGCTAGGAGGTCTCCACGCAGCCTTCTCTTCGCCAGGCTGAACAGCCTCAACTTTCTCAGCCTCTCTTCATACAGGAGGTGCTTCTGATCATCCTCGCGGCCCTCCTATGGACTTGTTCCAACAGTTCCATGTCCTTTTTGTGTTGAGGACAGCAGAACTGCACACAATACTCCAAGTGAGGTCTCATGAGAGCAGAGTAGAGAGGCAGGATCACCTCCTTCGACCTGCTGGTAACGCTCCTCTTGATGAAGCCCAGGATACGGCTGGCTTTCTGGGCTGCGAGCACACACTGAAGCCGGCTCATGTTCATTTTGTCATTGACCAGCACGCCCTAGTTCTTCTCTGCAGGGCTCCTCTGAATCTCTTCTCTGCCCAACCTGTAGCTGTGCCTGAGATTGCTCCAATCCAGCAGTAGGACCTTGTACTTGGCATGGTTAAGCTTCATAAGGTTGGCATCAGCCCACCTCACAAGTGCCTTGAGGTCCCTCTGGATGGCATCCCTTCCCTCCGGCGTATCAACCGAACCACACAGCTTGGTGTCATCGGCAAACTTGCTGAAGGCGCACTCAATCCCACTGTCCATGTCACTGACAAAGATGTTGAACAAGACCGGTCCCAACACCGATCCGTGAGGGACACCACTCGTTACCGGTCTCCAGCTGGACTTCGAGCTATTGACCACAACTCTTTGCGTGCAGCCATCCAGCCAGTTCTTTATCCACCGAGGGGTCCATCCATCAAATTGATGTCTCTCCAATTTAGAGACAAGGATGTTGTGTGGGACAGTGTCAAACGCTTTGCACGAGTCCAGGTAGATGACGTCAACTGCTCTGCCCCTGTCCCTCAGTTCCATAGCCCCATCATAGAAGGCCATCAGATTGGTCAGGTAGGATTTCCCCTTAGTGAAGCTGTGCTGGCTGTCACCAAGCACCTCCTTGTTTGTCATGTGCCTTAGCATGCCTTCCAGGAGAATCTACTCCAAGATTTTCCAGGCACAGAGGTGAGACTGACTGGTCTGTAATTCCCCGGGTCATCCATTTTCCCCTTCTTGAAAATGGGGGTTATATTGACCTTTTTCCAGTCGTCGGGAACTTCACCTGACTGCCATGATTTTTCAAATATGATGGCCAGTGGCTTAGCAACTTCATTCGCCAGCTCCTTCAGGACCCGCGGATGGATTTTGTCAGGTTTCATTGACTTGTGTAAGTTTAGGTCTCGAACCAGATCTTCTCCTTCAGTGGGCCTAGGGTCTTCATTCTCACAGTCCCTGCGTTCGCCTTCCAAGACTTGGGAGGTGCGGTCAGAGCCTTTGCCAGTGAAGATCGAGGCAAAGAAGTCATTAAGAATCTCAGCCTTCTAATCCAATCTACCCTCAGCTGTACATGTTTAACGCAAGCTTCCAGGAGCTGTAGAGAGGAAAACTTGGGTCTAGCTAGCCTTTCACATAAAAACACATGCTCACTTATTGCAGTGTGCATAACTGATATTTTTCCTTGACCACTTCTTCCATCATCCAATGCTTTTTTTTAACATCAGCAAATATAAGACCAGTTATGCTTTCTGGAATAGCTTGATGTTGTTTTGCAGAGTAGTATGTTGCAATCAGCCAGGCTACTATAAAATGGAGAGGTAGTCTAAAGCTCATTGTACTGTTCTATTTCCAGTCCCAGGCTACAGAATTCAGTCTAAACCAATAGCAGCTGGTAGTACAAGCTTAAGTCCTTTGTGAGTTCTAAGCACTGGGGAAGAGAACCGGAAGAACGGGGAAAGTGGATATATGTAGGAACACAGAAACTGTTTCATACACATGCTTGTTAAAAATAGGCTTTTTTCCCTGTTCATTCACTCAGGATTTAGCAGTGTTCCTGCAAAAAATTTTGGCACTCCTATGCCTGCAGCGTATCTTACTCTGGTGAAGCAACACCCAGAAGTCTCACTACAGGCTTTAATCACAAGGAATCATGTTTTTTGAAAATCTGAACATAAAACAATACAAAAGCCTCAAGCAAGCTGTGATATTGCCTTTAGAAATATCAGAGGATATAGGTTGAAGAGATCAGTGTAATGTTAACTGTGATCCCACTGAAACAGGACCTTTCTTCTTGCAAGGTAGTAAAAACAAAAAAACCAAAGACCCCAGCAAAATAAACCAAACCATCCTCCCACCTCAAATTCTTCACATTCCACCTATTCCAAAACAAAAAAGACTAAATAATAGAGAACTTAATGCTACAGAATTTAATGGATAAGAGATTCGGGCTTGAGGGCCTCAGGAGTTCCATAGTCCAACCCCCAACCCAAAGCAGGATCAGCTTTGAGATCAGACCAGATTGTTCAGGGCTTTCTCCAGTCTGGTCTTCTTAAGTTTAAAGCATAGAGTCTGCACGGCCTCTCCTACCCATGCTCAGGGTGAAAATGTCTTTACAGACAATCTAAGTCTCTTTTATCAACTTGTGCCCATTGTAATTATTTCCCTGCCATGCATCACTGTGAGAAGTCTGGCATCTGATATATTTTATGTTAAATTAATGTATAAAATCAGTTATTGCATAAAACATAGTAAAGTCTTTTTAAATACGAACTGAAACTTCAACATTTTCAGCTCGTGAAAGTAGAGCAAAGAAGTATCCTGCTTTCTCTGCCCTGGAAGTTTTAAGACTGCCACTGGGTTTTGTAGTGTCCCTGACCTATCAAGCCTACTTTGAAAACTTGGGTTAAAGCCCTTCAGGAAATGTACACAGAAAAGTGTCAAATTTCTGAAGACAAATTTGCCTGGTTTAAATATCCACCTTCTCTGAAATAAAAGAATTTACAAGCACTTCAGCTCAGGGTCAGAACTGCTGCAGTTCCGAAGTATAAGAAGCTTTGAAGCTACGTGATAATGCACATTCTCAAAAGTATGGTTTTTGGTTTAAACACTGAGTTTCATTCCAAGAGAAAAAAAAAAAAAAAAAAAAAAAGAAGCCAGCAACAAACCCTACATTCACTTGCTGCAGTCTGTTAGAACTACCTCACATACCTCCCTTTCTCAGCATAGCACTTTAGGCACTTCAGGCACTTCATAAATTTTAATTTACAGAGTAGCAAAAAGGCGCAGAACTTTTTTCTCCTTTTTTTTTTTTTTTTTCTGATTGAAAAGTAAGACAGACAGAACATCTATTCCCTACTTTATGCTGAAAATTTAGCAGAGCCAGAAAATGAACCTACATGCCTCACTTTCTCAGGCAGACTCAAGCACAACAGCTTCTTTTGTCTCCAGACTACTCTACTATTTAGCTGGCATGGCCTTTTGGATATCTGAGATTAAATGTTGATAAAGAGACAGGGTCAAGAAGGAGGTGCTCAACTGTCAAACCCACAGGGAGACCAGAGGCCATGCTCCCCCACAAATGATTGGGTACAATTTAATAGGGACTTCTATTATCTTCCTTGGGTAACAGAAATTTCTGCTGGAAAAACAAATTTAATGTCAAGAATGAAACACGATCAAATAAAGTTTAAAGCAGGTTCGTATGATAACTCCACTATATGCAAGCCAACTTTTGTTTGTTTGGAGGTTTTGTTTGTTTGGGGTTTCTGCAAGCTTTTTGCTGTTGACAGGCAGCTCAAACAAAAAATTGACAACTAGACCATAGCATTAAAAAAATTGACTCAACAGCTGCATATGAAAAAATCTTATTCTATGATAAGTCCATGATAAGTCTTTCTGCGGATATAAACATGCACATAGTATTACAGACGTTTGGGTATTTTTTTAATTTTAAAGTTTACATATGAATTTTTACTGTTGTTGTTCCTTAACTTTAATAAGAAAAAAAATTTTATAACCAGCCACGGAAATAGAAATGAACAATTAATAAAACAGTGTTAATTAAATTCAGTCATTGCTAATACAGTGTTTTGTTTTCAAAGTTTTTCCACATATTCATGTAAAACCCCCTGGAGTTAGCAAAATGGCACCATGTTCTCTCAGCCTTTCACCCTCATAAGGAGATTTTAGTTCAGAGGGCTTTTCTTCATATGTTATACAGTTGAGATTTGCATGCTTAGCAGATGAGTTAGGGAGGGAAAACGATGATCTTGACATAACCTAAACATCTTCCACTATAGATAGGCAGATGGGACAGGCTGTTACTTTAGCACCTTATTGATACTTCTAACAGTGACACCAAAGACCAGATGCTACTGGCCTTGGTAGACTCTGAACATGTTCATACAAGTGCCCTGTATCAGGGAAAGAGGGATGAAAGTGGTCTCAGGAACAGTGAAAACTGAAGTTGGAAAGCTGTTTCCAGTCATGGAAACTGCAAGCACTTCTTCAATTCACAGTATTGTGATTCTTCAGTACAATCCTACGTGCCTTCCAGATACACAAGGTAATTCTGTGAGAAAACCTTGCAGGCTGGGAAAAGAAGAACATATGCAGTCTCCCATTACTTACCCATTTTTTATAATTTAGTCTGGATTCTTCTTCTCACATCTCCAGCAGAAAGAAAAATAAAAACCCAGAACAGATGCAGAGTTCCCAGTCTGTCAAATGAAACCACATAGCTTGCTCAAAGTTAAATATAACATCAATAAAGCATTCACCTACTATAAAACTATGCCGGCTCCAGATTATAGAATTGGAAGAAAAAAAAAGAAAAATGCAAACAACTTCCCCCCCCAAAAAAAAACCAACAACCCAAAACCAAAAAACAAAACACAACAGTTGACACCAGGTGTTCACTAAAGTCACTCTATCAATCCCTTCCTCAGCAGGACAGGGGAGAGAAAAAATAAACAAGAGGTTCATGGATCAAGATAAGGACAGGGAGAGATCACTCATCGTGGGTGAAACAGGCTTGACTTCGGAAAATTAATTTATTGCAAGTGTAATCAGAGTAAGATAATAAGAAAATAAAAGCTAAATCTTAAAACATGTTCTTCCTAACCCTCTAATCTTTCTGGACTTAACTTCACTCCTGATTTTCCCTGCCTCCACCCCCTCAATGGCAAAGGGTATATGGAATGGCTGTTGCTGTCAGTTCATCACACATTGTCTTTGCTGCTCCTTTTCCTCAGGAGAAGCTCTCCTCACACTTTGCCTCTGCTCCAGGATGGGATGCCTCGTACAGAAGATAGTTTTTCATGAACTTTTCCAATGTGAGTTCTTCCCATGAGCTGTGTTCTTCACAAACTGCTCTAGCACGGATCCCTTCCACTGGATGCAGTCTTTCGGAAACAGACTGCTCTAGCATGGGTCCCTTCCATGGCTGCAGTCCTTCAGCAACAGACTGCTCCAGCATGGGTCCTTTCAATGGGGTCATTGTCAGCAAACAATCTTGCCAGCAAACCTGCTCCAGCGTGGGCTCCTGTCTCCAAGGAACCACAGCTCCTGCCAGGAGCCTGCTCCAGTGTGGGCTTCCCACTGGGTCACAACCTCCTTCAGGAGCATCCACCAGCTCCAATGTGGGATCCTCCACAGGCTGCAGGTGGATATCTGCTCCTCTGTGGACCTCCATGGGCTGCAGGGGACAGCCTGCCTCACCATGGACTGCAGGAGAGTCTGCTCCAGTACCTGAACACTTCTCCTTCTTCACTGACATTGCTGTCTTCAGAGTTGCTCCTCTTACATATTCTCACTCCTCTTTCTCCTGTTGTTTTTCACAGGGTTGGGTTGGTTTTTTTTTTTTCCCTTCTTAAATACATTATCCCAGAGGCACTACTTTGCTGCTGATGGGCTTGGCCTTGGCCAGTGACATGTCGACCTTGGAGCTGGCTGGCCTTGGCTCTATTGCACACAGGTGAAGCTTCTAGTGGCTGCTTACAGAAGCCCCCTCTACAGTCCCCTCCACTACTAAACCCTTGCCAATAAAACCCAATACATATTTTATCCCAAATGTAGTCCAAAGGTGAAACTTTGTCAGAAAAGAAGGTGTTGACAGTTAACTATTGTTAACCTTTCTGCCATTCCTGGCCCCCTGACTCCTGATTACCCTAACTAAATCTGAGACATTAGACAAACTACTAGGATTTTCTACAGGGGAAAGATCAGAAGGAAGAGTCTGACTGTAAAGCAATCAATAAACATCATACCTATACAGTGATATCCAATTATATTCAGACATTTTGTAAGGAAGGAAAGAGTTTACCTCTTTGTATTCAAAGACATCTGTATAAGAGCACCCAAACTTCTCATGAGAACAGATTTAAAGATCAGATAAAATAAGCTTTTTTTTCTAGCATGTTAATTCTCCACTAACCTCTTAATACTTTTTCCCCCACTTAAAGTACCTATTTTTCCATTTACATTTATTCTGTCATTCAGCGGTCATATAATTACTTGCACACGGTTCACACCATTTCCACACTAATTTGTTGCATCATTCGCATTTCACATCTTCTATTCACAGTACCAATTGCTTAGATTAAGAGATTCTTCTCAACAAATTTGACAAATGTCTAGGCTTTTATGGGGCCAATTCTTTCCACTGCTGTTCTCAGCTAATATCTGAGGGTCATCAAAACTCATCTGTACTTCAGTTCAGAAATGTCACTTTTTCATGTACCAGGAAAGTGTTCTAAAGTTTTTGAGCTCTGCAAAAGCCTCATGTTGCTTCATTCTAGAGAATATCAGCATAACTCCAGAAAGCACTGACTGCAAAACACCAGCAGCAGCTTTTTAGTAGGCTTCAGGTATTCTTTGAATTGCTCTAAAAGTATCTGAAAAAAAAAAAATAAATAAAGCCCTCAACATACACAGTAACTTTCTCAAAGAGCTTCGCTTCTAATGAAATAGCTTTTTCTTGAACAAAAATCCTCCATTAATGTCCACCTTTCAGTATTCATTAGCACAGAAAAGGATTTAAAAAAACTTAACATAGTTGCAAATCTAAAAGTTTTTACTCGGTTATTTTAAGCAGCACAGTACTTGTTTTCAGTGTTATAGTTTAATTTTCTACCTTCCTTAACAGCTTTGCTATGCAGGGGAGCATTTTTTTCAATGGGAGGAGGAAGATTTGGTCTAAATATATATATACACACATACACACGTATATCTCTTTATATACAGATAATTTTGTACTGAAATAGCCATCTCTGCACATTGGACAATTTAGCATAAGAAAGTTAGAGTTTGGACTTGTATTTCACAGATACAGAGACAATTTCTTGTGCCTCTATTCTCATTCTATGCCTCTTCAATAGTATATTTTAAACAAATAAGTAGAAGTTTAAGTTGCATTGTTAAAAGACATGTAATTTCAGAGTTTACTGAAAGAACATTTCTGAAAAAGATGCACATCCGTGTGCATCAGCTGGTGATAGAAAAGGTTGTCAACAACTGATGACAACAACCATTGATAAGAAAGAGAGACTACAATTTTTAATAAAAGAAAACATATTCACTACTTCTGAACACTGAAAACACTACACTGGCAAGGGGGCTAAAAGTGCTTGATTGCCTTATTATAAACTCAGGGAATATCTATCACTGGTAACAGCCCAAGAGCTGTCCAAAACTCCAAAGGAACTTATATATACTAGTTTTGGTCCAAAGTGTTATGGTTTAAGCCCATCCGGCAACCCAGAACCACGCAGCCGCTCCCTCACTCTGTTAGCGTCGGGACAAACACATAACCACCGGAATGGTTATATGAGGTGCTTTATTAAGGCGCCGGGAACCAGGGGTACGCCCCCAAATCTGGTTCTAACCCCGTCACATCACGTTCTCAATTTATAAGTTAGAAGTTTCGCAATAGGTATCAGGGATTACTTCATCAGTCCCTTACGACATCAGCCTCTCCTGCGCTTGCGCGGCCCCCTCTGGTGGTCGTCTGGTGGTCGTCCTGATGAAGTAAGGAGTCTTCCTCACTCTGTCCTCTTTTTACCTTGTTCTTTGGACAAGTCCCAACCATTATGTGGATACAGCATTCTTTTATCTTCCTTTGGTATGTGGTTCAGGCCTAATCTTTGGTTCTGCTAAGTTGGAGTTTCTCAGTATATTCTTTTCTACATTCCCTTTATTTTGCAAGGTTATATTTGTTTCTATTCCTAAAGTCACCATTGTAGTGTTTAGTTATAAAGTAGCTAGGATACAAACCAGCACAATTGCAGCATTCAGTGTATGAAGCTTCTCTATTGATTTATGATTTCTAAACAAAATCGCTTACTGGAATAGTGTCTAAAATACAGAACAGCAAAGTTACAAAATTTTAACATATGTACAAAGGCTTTCTTTGCAAACTGCAAACTTTTCAAATATAATCACTGTTAGAATGGTTTCAGAAAATTTCACCTTCCTCTAACAACTCCCCCACCTTTCCTCCCTCTGCTCCCAGAGGAATGGGGAGGAGAATCGAAAGAATGTAACTCCCATGGGTTGACATAAGAACAGTCCAGTAACTAAGGTATAACACAAAACTGCTACTGCTGCCACCAATAATAATAATTATAAGGGAAATAACAAGGGAAGAGGATACAACCGCTCACCACTCACCAACCGATACCCAGCCTGACCCGAGCAGTGATCTAGCCCTTCCAGGTAACTGCCCCCAGGTTATATATTGGGCATGATGTGCAGTGGTATGGAATACTTCTTTGGCTAGTTTGGGTCAGGTGTCCTGTCTCTGCTTCCTCACGGCTTCCCCTCCTCTCTGAGGAGAACTCAGAAAGTCCTTGGTCAGACTAAACATTACTTAGCAACAACTAAAAACATCGGTGTTATCAGCGCTGTTCCGAGGCTGAAAGTCAGAACCACAGCACTGCACCAGCTACTAAGAAGGAGAAAAATGACTGCTACTGCTGAACTCAGGACACAAAGACAGAATAGTTATGTTAATACAGCATTGCAGCAGGAGGACCTTAGTAACAAACAGATACCTAGTTTTGTGGTAGGCAGGTTCGAGTTTTCCATACTTCACACATTACAGAAGTAAACTCATACTTTGAAGTGTTTTCATGCATCTGCTGAAATCTTGTGAAATCTGCAGGATAACCTTTCAGTTTTGAGGAGGCTGTACACAAGTATAACTGTCAGTTTACAAAGCTCAGTTAAAGTGCACAATCACAGTGACTAGATCTCTATGTGCAAGTAGTTTTCTCTGTGATACAAAGTCCATATCTTACTAAATATTTTACTGTTATTAAAAACATCCTAAGATAAAAGCAATTTTTAATGAGAAACAATTGCATCATCATTTCTAAATCATCCAAAACTCCATCCACAATTTGTTTCTGGGTCTCCACCTTGCTATGCCAAGGGAAAAGATGTTCCAAGGCAAAGTACTGGAGACTTTTCGGTAATTCAGATACTTGCTTTGAGTGTTTGGACTGCCCAAGCAAAAATACCTATCATTATTTATTATTACTTATTAATAAAAAATTACAAAGTCAACCCGTTGTCTTAGCACTACTTTTCCAGTTTACTCTGCTCATGTTACTGAGAAGCAGTTAACATCCAAGTCCCATTAATCCAAATTCTGAACACTGCAATGAGCATGAGAGCAAAAGCATACCTTTGCAAAGTTTCTATTCCTTTTTATAACTCATTTTTAATGCACAGAAAATAATTCAGTTATTAACATGCTATAATACTCAACTTGTTAGTATTGGGGCAAATGTGCCACCTTTTAAAACCATATCTGCCACCTAAATGTTTTGTTTTAAAAAAAAAAGAAAAAAAAAAAAGAAAAAAAAAAAACAAACAAACAAAACCAAAAAAAACCCCAAAACCACAAACCACAAGATTTTGATGGGATAAAACAAACAAATAAAATATTAATCAACAAGACATAAAGAAGTAGTCTATTACTAATGACAAAAATTTCATTTCATTTTCTTCCCATGCCTGGTTCAATTGCAAGTCACTTCTTTCAGAAATACTTCCAGACGTCTTTCTGAAAAGAATATAGTCATACACCTGGGCCCCTCTGAATCATGTGGGAATAAATCATCAAAACAAACACAGACAATAAAATCCGAGCACTCAAAACTCTTTTAACTGTGGTTGGAAAGCACAAGCTCATTTTCCAGAAGACCTCTGACATCTGAATTTTTTTTCTGTTCCAAATCAACCTAAAAATGCAGAGGAATGATTTTCTCCATATGATTCCGTGAAAAGCTCCACTGCAAAGTTTTAAAATTACTATACATTACTGACATATTTTGATAGTTTGAAAACATTGCCATTGTGCAATATACAACTCACAGGTTAATGCAGAATGATACTAAATAGTTACCATTGCACAGTGCACACAGATAAAATATTAATATTGCTTTGACACTATTAGAAAACATTTTTTCTGCATATTTATTTATGCATAATATATTTGCATATATATGTACATACAGCCATATATATGTATATGCCCATATATATCCACATAACTCCATAAAAATATATTCATTTTGGCAACATAACACTTTCTTATTAAAAGCTATTTCATTTACTTTCTTAAGCAGTCTTTTTCCATAGTTTTGCTATTCAGATATTCATTCCTCCCACGAGTGCCTCTCCACTGTCCACTCAGCCTACATCAATATTCATGTCTTTCTCTAATGATAAGATTAGTTCCCTAAAGGCCTATAATAGTTACAGTAGTTTATATCGCCATTAAAATAGATAACTGGTTTTGCCATTAAGAGTCTTTTAGCCTTCTGCGCTGTTACATAGAAGAGCTTATGGTCCAGTTCCTAACAAGGAATCCACTCTGACAGAGCCCTAGAGAAGCATTTGGGGTGCTGCACAGGCAATCTTGCCAATAACTTGTTGAAGTAGAAAGTTAGTTGAACGAAGTCCTTCAACGAAGGTTAATTTAGATATAACCTTGAGTTAAAACCTTACTGAAAAAGTACATTAAAAAGAAATCTTAGCTTAAGTTAATTCAACCCAAAAGCTCAATAGAGACATATTTACATTTGTAGCTAGACAAATCAAAGCAGGGAGGTTTCTGGAAGAAAGCAGCACTAATAAAGTTAGAAAGAGGAGCTCCCAGAAATTTCTCTAACCTAGAAAACTTTCAAAACCAGCAGTAGAGCAAACCAAAACACATTTTTTATTAACAAACATAAACCAATATAAGCTCACTGCTTAACAGAACTGGTTTCCTAAAGGCAATTAGCTATGGTCTCTTCATTTTTTCCCCAGTTTTTCATCTTCCTCAATTTGCCACCCTTTCTAATTTCCTGTTTTCTACCTCTTCGGCAATTTTTCTCCTTCATGAAGCTGTTCTTAGGTTGATCAACTCAATGAGACTAGCTTTCTGATTGTAAGTACACAGATGTAGGGTAACCATTTAAGGGCTACTTTCAGTACAAAATATGACAAAAAATAACAAGTTCTTCACATGCCACTAATTAAACAAAACAAAACATTTCTCTGAGAACTTTGATGTCTGAGATGCTCATGCTTACATTCAAAGCCTATAAACTCAAATTACAGGAACATGGCTGAAAGCAGGAATGTTTTCCATTGTTGATCTCTCAACTCATTCTTGCTTTTTTATCTGTCGTTATTTTTTTGCAAAGCCCCAGTTTTATTTTACTTCAGGACCTCCTATTTAGCTCTAGCTCTCGCAGAATTTAAATAAATCAAATTTTGGATTGAAGCTTTTCTAATCATACTATAAAAATAATTTCAAGGGCAAATAAATTACAGTGATACATCAGAATATCACTGGGATGTGTTTTTGAACATAAGTGTCAACTATGAGGAAACCATTGTTCTACACTATTCATACATAGACTGGAAGTATGATTTTATACATATGCTAAATATATGTTCTGGATGGGTTTTTTTTGTTGCTGTTACGAGATTATAGAATAAGCAATGATTCTGGATATTTACAATATTTCAGATATTGTTTTTATGAATGTTACACATCCCTTCAGTACAGATTAAGGAGGTTACTATCTAACATGTAACAAATTTCTACAAAAAAAGGTCTCCATCATAGGAACAACAAATGACGGAGGTTTTGCTTTCATTAATACAAACCAGTTCATAAGTACATGATGATCTAAGGATATGACCTCTAATCCTCAAAAAAACTGAGCATTAAAATATCCTTACATAAGTTAATGTGATTAAGACAAGTTATAAAGAACAGAGTGGAAATAAAAATCATTAGTAGCATAAATAATTACATAGATGTTTAGACATATTTTCTGAAGATGCTAAGGACAGCAAAATAATTATTAGTTAGCAACATCTCTGGCTATTAAGATGACATTTTAAATAATAATAGTAATTTCAAGTCTACTTTTAATATAGAAATAAAATATTCTTTCTCTTTAAAATCTAAAGTCTATTTCATGCACTCAGATCTTTTGGATTATATTGCTAACATGTTAATTCTTATTATTTTGACATTTATCTGCTTAACCTACCTCCCGAAAAGGCACATCTTATTTCCAGAGGCAACAGTGCTTCAACAGTTGATGTGTTGATCAACAGTGGAGATGTATTCTGAAAAGATCAGAAAATAACATGAGTCCAAAATCCACAGTAGCAAAATTCCATGCATAATTCTATAACATCAACCCATAAAGACCATGCTTGGGAGAAAGGTCAGAAAGTCAAAAGAGCAAGAGAGAAACACTGTTTGATATCTCGAATTAATTGATTTCTGAAAGCATATTCCATCTTGTACTATGAAACATCACCATTTCTATAAGCCCCCGAGGCACATCAATATAAGCGAAAGAAAGCTCTAGAGCTCAGTTTGTAAGCTATTTAGAAACCTATCTTGAAATCAGACAAACTGTAAAGAATAACCAAGGCAAACCTCTGCAGGTATTTGGAACAGCTATTTCCCTAGACTACTTTCTTTCCAAGTAAGAATTCTTTCATGTTAGCAATCATATCCTTTGCACTTGTAAAGAAGCATTGTTTTATGCTTACCTAGCTTGGTTTATTACCAGTTATTTTTCTAATGGACCTTTCTAAGATACTAAGATGGGAAAGCGTACACTATCTGCACAGTAACATGACCATTACTGTGATTTGTATAGGTACTACCAAACCAAGGACAAGCTTGTGATTCAAGTACCATTGCCTTGGTGTAGCCGAGGCAGGAAGAAATGTTTGTTCATATGCTTAGAAAGAGAGCAAGAACAAAATTTTAATGTGTGAAGATGATTTTATTGCAGATCAGTTAAATGGACCTTTTCTAGAAGTGAAAGCCACCCTGTAAAACAATCTGGAGTGGTTAAATGATGGATTTTCTATTCCTGCAAGACTTTCAGCAATGATAGCACATTATCTAAAGCTTCTGGAATGTTTTCTAAACTACTTTCATTGTTCTGAATTTGGCAGGTCTGAATTTAACTTTTACAGTTCCTTATTTTGTACAGCAGGTTTTGTTTGGATAAGCTAAATTTTTTTCATACACAACTACTAAATCTGGTAAGGTAACCAAAGGTTTTAATTTATAATATGCAAGAATACTTCCAGATTTTCAGTAGCTGTTGTCAAAGTGATAGCAGAAAGATCATCTGAAAGATAGCAAATGCTTAACAAAGACTGAATCACCTGTTCACAGGATCAACAAAAAAGGCTTCTTTAGATTAGAGGTCTGTTGAAAGTAGGCATGCAGTAAAATACAAGCTCAGGAAGAGGCTTTTTCCCACTCTGTAAACCACCAATGCTAATATCACTTTAGCATACTGAGCAGAATAGGTTGAACAATTTGTTCCTCTGGGCCATGATATACCATCCTCCAGCAGAAGCACAACTAACAGCAGTAGTATTGTTTCCCCTAAATGCTAAATTCCTATTTCAGAATATTGAATGGGGGAGGAAGGGGGGGAGTGTCACTTGAGGGTGTTGCATGTTAAATACGAACTCACTCCTCTGAATGAGATAACAAGGTTTTATTGAGGGACAAAGTCAATAAAGCAAAAGCAACAGCGCTGGGCGCATGACCATAGCCAGAGGCGCAAGTGATTGATGATTGCTACAGGTTTATATACTTTAAGTCTTCTCCTCTTGGCGTCTGCTCACTGCTCTCCGGTGATTGTGGGCAGGGGTCTTGAGGATGAAGTAAGCAGTCTTCCTCTTGTGAGTAGGGGTCTCCAAGATGAAGTAAGCAGTCTTCCTCACGGTGTACTTTTCACCTTTGGCACAGTTGGACACCCCAGTAATCACAAATTAGCTGAAACCAGCCATATCCATAATTCTTCTGTTAACTAGCGAAGATTTAGAACAGGGTGACCTTCCTGCAAAATTTATTGCAGGACGGGCAGGTAAGGAGTATCCCAAGCTAGCAGATGTTTGGGAGGCTCTGTCTCTAAACTGATAAGTAGAAGGATGGTGTGAAATAACTCATTCAGGTTTAGTGGGGCCACTAAATCCTGTTATCTCACCACAGACCTACAACACAAATGTTGTTCTTTAAAGCTAAAGATACTTTAGAGGACTAGTGTGAAACAATTAGCTCATGTTTAGGGGGGGCCCTAAATTCCACAGACTTACAACATAAACATTGTTCTCTTTCTACAACCTAAGTTAAGCTAAAAAGTACTTTAACTCTATATTTTCCAGGCACTAACGTTTCTTACTTCAAGCCCCCCCATTCTTTCTCTAACCTTTACAATTTCTTTTGCTATGTGACTCTGTTTTGCTCAAGAGCTCCCGTCCTTCTTTAACTTGTTGTCTAATCTTGTGTCTTTAGCGAGCTTTGTTTTTGTTATTGTAAACTCGTACAGTTATATCCACATAGCCACACTTATGGTTTGCGAAAGCCAATGCATTTATGTGTTTATCACATTGCAGAAAGAAAATATCTGAGTCCAGTGGATGCCAGGACCCGGACTACTCCTTCACCCCATCTACTGACATTACATATGACAAAATCTCAGGCCTGGGAGGCCTCTCCTGTCCTTGTGTGTCTGCCCTTGTTCCTTGCCAGAAGCAGAACCTATTCCAAAGAGACACTCAAAGAGTTCTAACACACCTAAAGTTCTGACATAGACAGCAACACAGACAGTACCTTTACCACACCTGCTTAAACATCAACAATACGTACTTCAATCAAAACCACCAAGTCTTGTTTCCTTTTCAGCTGTTAGGGTTGAAGTCCATCTGTGAAATAATGCAAACACTCCCCACAGACTCCCTCCCCCCGCTACTGATTCATGAGTGTAGCTACATTTGTGGTGTATCTCTACTGGTTTTGGCTGGGACAGAGTTAGTTTTTTTCATAGTTGCTTGTACAGTGTTATGTTTTGGATTTGTGACTAAACCAATGTTGACAACATAGGGAAGTTTTATTTACGGCTGAATAATACTTACCCGCATCCAGGTCTTTTCTGTTTTTCAAACTGTCCCACCAGTGTGTAGGCTAAGGGTGCAGAAGAGGCTCGGAGAGAACACAGACGGGACAGCTGACCCCAACTAAATAAAGAGATATTCCAACAATATGGGACAACACTGAGTTATGGCATTTGTCTTCCTGCAAATGTTACTTATGATGGAGCTCTGCTTTCCTGGATATGGCTAAACATCTGCCTGCCTATGAGAAATAGTGAATGAACTCCTTATTTTGATTTCAATATTAAACTGTCTTTATCACAGTCCATAAGTTTTCTCACTTTTAACCTTTCAATTCTCTTCCCCATCCCACTGCAAAGCAGTGAGGAAGTGCTCGTGTGAGGCTCAGCTGCCTACCAGGGTTAACCCACAACAGTCTCAAATACCAGCACAGACTCCATATCCATCCTTCAAACCTTCAGGTTTGAAGTCTTTCCAGATGTAGATCATCCTGAGTCAAATTTGACATCTGCTAGCATGTTACACATACATACGCACACAGAGAATTGCAATTCACTAGGGAAATTTGAATTGGTTGCTGGCTGTAGACCTGCACATCCTGTGACTCACAGCCACTTCTTCAATGCTAAACGTTTTTACAACACACACTTGCAGTCCCTCCACTTGCTGTATTTAGACCTTTCATCACATGTACAGAACACCTTACATAGAAAAACAGTAAAGAACATGGTGTATTAAGAAGGTAGAATAGACTGAAGTGACCAGGTCCTGGGATCTTTGTCAGCCAAATGTACCGACTGGCAGCTTCTTACATGTTACTGACATATTACATCTTCTTTCCATTTTCCCATGCTTGTACATCCACTCCCTGCCAACCCCTACCCTTCCCTTTCTCTGCCTTGGTCTCCCCCCAGACAACCAACCTGCCCTTAACTACTTCCCACTGCATCAGTCCCAGTTTGCCTTCACCCATACTCAGATGTGATATTTCTGACACTACTCCCTAGATCACCTTGGTCTTCATGGCAATACTGGTAAAGCTACTTACTGCTGTTCTTGCAAGACAGTGCTCCCGCAAGGTCCTATAATACTTCCCTCCAACCACCTCCAAAACTCAGACATTCCCTACGTGACTGAAATAATGTAATTCCTCATAGCAGTAGCTATGTCAGCTTCTCTCAGTTTTATGCAGTCTCACATCACACCCAATAATTTCCCACAGTTCGTTCATTTACCTAACCCTCATTGCCAGAGCCTAGTCTTTTGCCTGTTTGTCTTAGCAGTACATGCACATGCACATGTCTTCAACTTCAAGCTGCTTTCAATCAGCCTCCAAGCAAAGACCTTTGAACACAGCCAACCTGTGAGGTAGCAAACAGGCTTTCTTTCACTTTCAAACTCATTCACCACTGCTGAAGTTTTATGAATCTCCTAACAACAGTTACTCTTGATGCATGTAAATTACAGTGGATTGCTTCATAACTACTGAGAGGTTGAAAAAGCTTTGTTAGTTGAGTGCAGAGAAGCACAAAAATGAAACATGGCGAGCTGCCTGCAAAGACAGTTGCCAGGGTAATGCCCTTCTGGCCTAAGGAGTTCTACAGGTTGCTGCTCTGTTACAGAATCAACAGCCTGGTCTCATCAACAAGCCACAAATGAAAAGCTTTGGTTTTTTTTGGTAAAGTCATACTCCAGTATGCTAACGATAGGCTGAAATCTGAAGACAGCAAATACGTTTGAAGAACCCCTTATATTGCCAAAACAGCATATGGAGACGTTAATACAAGTGAAAGTTTCATTATTTTTTGATTACTATCATTGCCAAAATCACAAGTCTCTGGTCTGACACACACAAAAACAATCAGAGCATTTGCCTCCTAAAATTAGATTAAGTTTATTAGAAAGGAAAAACCACAACTAGAAGTTGCTTAATTAGGGAAAGCAGAATGAAACTCAAAACCCAAAAAGACAGCAATGTCTAGATTGCAAGGGCTTGCAAAGAACTACTGTTCCTGAGCATGGCCTCCGTTATGTTCTATAAAATATGACATCTGTTGTCTTCTCCAAAAGTAAATATCCATTAATAGATTAGTAAATTCTGTCTCCATTAAAGCATAGTGAGGTCACTTTATGCAGTAAATGGAATTTATTAGTTTGGGCTGAGGTCCAGCTACATCAAGTGCAGGACTGCCAAATTACTGAATATCTATTGACTATGCCCCTGGAATGTTTACATGAAACTGAAAACCACAAGAAGAACTAAATTTCAATCTATCCAAATGAAATCATAACTTACTTACTTAAACTGCAGACTCTGGAGGAACTAAGCTGCCAGCAAGCAGTAGAAGTTGGAGTAGATCATGCCTGGTTGCAGACAAGGTCCATTATCCTAATATCTACTGAGAATGTTTGTAATTGTTAATCCATTCCCACACATATAAAGGTCTATGAATTCATCCACTAAAATCTAAGGACAGAGAGAACCAATGGACTCCTTGTAAGACTTTATTAAAACCAAGATACTAGCAGCTAAGAAGAGTTTCAGAGTATCAAAAATATTGTGGAGATCCTCACCAGGAGAAATAGCTTTCCATGAATCAGCTATGATTTTAAGTACGCAGAGATTTCTTGCAAAGACAGCAAAAAAAAGAATACACACAGACATTTCCAACTAGATGTTCCTACAGATCTTCTCTTGTAAAATGTGTTCTAAAAGCCATTAAGTGTGAAATAGGGATAAGATATAGATACATGTGATACTGATTCATGTTCCAAATGTGCATATGAGAAAAAAAAAAGCTCATCACAAAATATTCTTTAGGGAGTTTAAATCTGACCTTCTATTTCAAGCTTTAACTGAAAGAAGTTCTAATATAACCAAAGTTATAAACCTCTGTACCCAAGTTATGATGAAAATGCCAAGCAACTTGTACTACAGCAGCAGTAAACACTGTTATAATCTCATTTTTCCTATGATTTATGAAAAAGTCTGATTTTTTTTCTTAATGGCATTCTACTCTGACCATTTAAAGCTATATTACTAGATGCAATACAGACAGATACATGAAAAAAAAACCAAACTCAAATTAAATAGAATTATCACTTTAACTCTTTTTCATTTTAACTGCCCTTTTGTGATCTGACCAGTTTTTCACTTTCCAATAAAGCTTTTTATATTTTCTTAAAAAAGTGTTACCTCTTCATAAATCCAGTTAGATTTCTTGAGGTCAAGAAAGGGAGGATGACTGAATTTTCAGACTCTGAGAGTACAAATCATTTGGATAAGTGAGATGAATTGGACCCTAATTTTTTTTTTTTTTTTCAGAATTAAAACAGAAGGTAAGATATCAGTGAAATTTAAACATTATTACCATCAGTAATAAGTCACAGTCGTAGACATGATTTGAAAAGTAGCCTTATTTTGAATGCATATGCTTGCAGTTTATCTTGCTACAACCGTAACGAAAACCCCAAGGCAGATTCAATTGAAGCTGTTAATTCCTGCAGAGTGGTGCCCTGCCAAACTCTTTTTCAGTTTTCACCAAAATCACTCAGGTTGTATGTGATCATTCCTCACCTTTGGAATTCACTTTCAGCGGGCCTGGAACCTCAGATCTTGTCAGGTGTTTTACTGGTGATGCAGAAGTTCACAGAAATTTCTTCACCCATTCAAAAAGTTTACGTTTCTTACAGTGTTCACCTTCTTTGCACCTACACAGAAGTTTCCATACCATAATAAGAAATAATAATTTTGATTTAGTTTTCACTATGGATCCAAATAGCTTTTAGATCTGGCTCTGTGCCTCAGTCTTGCTGTTACTGAAAGGTGTTTTATGAATTTTGGATCATCCCTCCTGACTCCTTGCACATGCAAAAAGTTTAGGTAATGATGCTTGGCATATCTGCCAATTTATTAAACAGCTTCCTTTGACACTACAGCAAATGTCAATTTACAGAGGCCATTTTTGTTTCTTTTTTTTTGGTTGGTCATTTTTTTTCACCACGTAGATCATGCCTCACCCCACAACCCGCAAAAATGTAAGGTTTGGCAGAATCTTAAATTAGCAACACAGAATGAGATTTAGAGGACACATGCATACTTTCTTTTAACTACAGTTTGGCTACCTGAATTCTTTGTTAGTCTCAATTCCTCCAGTTTTGCTGATACCATTAACAAAATGGGGAAACAGGTTACTATTCAGAAAAGATGTAACTAACGTCCCTTTTAAAACATTCTGCTTTTATAAGGAAAAGCATATTAATCCTGCATGGTGCTGTACTATCTTCATCTCCAAAAGGGCAGCTAAATACAGGATACTAGAGAAGAGCACTGCAACATGCACCTTTCCTGTGACCAGCCTGAACTACACAGATGTTCAAACCTGGCCACTTTGTCCAAATAGAAAGTGAATCTTGATGGTTATTTTTCTTCAACTGCTGTTTTTATAGGCCTAAACACATTTGAATTTTGACCATGAGTCAAAGCATTATAAAATGACTGTTTATAAAAATTCAGCAATTAATTTATTTTTTTCCATCAAAACCATGACTTTGGTTATGGTTAGCTGATGAGTGCAAGATATGCCACTTCTTATGGCTAAAAGCTGGTATAACTTCTGCTGACGATCAACATCAAGGATCTGTGAGAGTAAGTCTACTCAGACTGTGGGACTGCAGCAAGGTGCACAAAACACACTGCAAAGACTCACATGAAGAAGATAGTATCATAGAATGAAAGGAGAACTAAACAAAGTACCTGGCTGCATGGTGGCGGAGAGAGGCTTGCATTTTAGAAAATTTGTTTTTAAAGTTTGTCTCTCATGTGCCACAAAGTTCTCTTCTCACAAAGAAACCATACATTTTATACATTTTCTGAAAAGGAAATAAAGACAATCTCTCACAGTTCAAACATCAAAATAAAAATAATAAAAAAATCAATAACAGAATTTGCCAAGGATAAAAAAATAAATGCAAGCTTGGTATCAGAAAAGTAATGCTGCATTTCATATGTTTCAGTATCTTAATATACATGTAAGGACTAAATCAAGGAGAAGCAGGAAGCAGTTTGAGTCTCAGTTGATGGAATTCTCATAGAAAGCACTAAAAAGGTTAAAATACCTTAAAGAAATTATATTGAAGATTGTATCATCAAAAATATGTCTTAACTCTACTGTATCACTAGGACATAGTGTAAGCCAGTTTCGTGATATTTATAGTCTGAGTTTTTATTTTGCTAAATATGTTCAACTGTTCCTTTTTTAGCTTCAGGGTGTGTCTCACAATGAACAGCATAGCTATTATTAAACATGATTTTAGCTTTCTCTAGCTCCTATTTTCTCTCTTTGTAAGGGCACTAGGAATTTTAATTTCAGAATGCTATTAAATGTTAGGCAAAACAACTGGAAAAATGGCACATGAAATCCTACAGAAACTACATGAGTTATACTTATCTAACACTTTTAAGGTCTGGACTTCCCTTACCCAGATAACTGAATCTTCTAACCATGCTTAGTTTTATGATTTTTATTTTCCCTTAATGCAAGAGCATTCTTTTCATTTAAGTTTAAAAATAAAACAAACACTCACACCTACTCTAACTCCTTCTACAAAGAATAATTTTAGGAAAACTCATTTTGTAACAAAATGTGTATGACTGCTAAAGAAAAATAATAATAATAAAAAAATAGAGTCCAGAACTGTAGGAATGACATTTTCTGAATGAAGGCAGATGAAACTATCAAGAGATGTGAAATTAACAAGATTTCTCCTTTGGCTGAAATACAGAAATGTTAGAACTTATACGCACACAAACTGTTTCTGTTGTATGTTTTTACAATGACAATTTGGGCCATTCACAAATGAACATATTGTCCAATAAATCAAAACCACAAAATAACTGATGCTTATAGTGAACTAACTCATTGACTGGAGTCAACAAGAACATGGCTCCAGTTAGCCACTGCTACCCACATGTTCTGTTCTGCATCCACTTGGCAGGTAGGAAGTGTTGCAGGGACCAGGAACTGGTGCAGGTTAAAGACCCAGAGAGCTGCAAGGAAGGCCAGCAGCAGGAGGCAGACACTGAGCTTTGGGAAAATGTGCTCCAGCCTGCTCAGATACTGGAAGGATGGACGCTGTTCAGGTCTGTCCCAAAGGACAAAGATGTCCCAAGGAGCTGGTCAGTCTTCACAGACCATAGAATAATATCAACTGGCTTGGAAAAGACCTTTAAGGTCAACAAGTCCAACCGTTCCCCAGCACTGTCAAAGCCACTACTAACACATGTCACTGAGGGCCTCGTCTACACGATTTGTGAACACCTCCAGGGACAGTGACTCCACCACTGCTTGTTTCAAGGCCTGACCATCCTTTGGGGAAGGAATTGGTCCTAATCTCCAGTCTAAACCTCCCCGGCACAGCTTGAGGCTGTTTCCTCTTCTCCCGTGCCTTGTTCCTTAGAAGCAGCTATCACACATTGGCTCAACTTGAAAATTGAAACGGCACACATCTGGCAACAAAAAGGGCTTCCTCAAGCACGTGAGTCACCAAGGAGACCACAGAAAGCACAGTCCTGCATCAGAACAGGGTGGGTAGCCCAGTGAAGGACACAACAAGGTGAAGGTGGGTGATCAGAGCCTTCATTGCCTCAGTCTTCAGACCAGCTATACTCTCTTACCTCAACACCTACTGGAAAGCTTCAGGGTGACTATTTATGCAATAGCTTGATATACCTGCTGGAAGAGTATATTATTAAGTCCACTTAATAAAAACACATTTCCTGTTTATCAAATGTGAAAACATTGATCCAAAATAGTTACTGTACATACAAAGCAGCAGTGACACAAAGCTAACAAAGGAAACAAACAGGCATGCTCAACTTTTGAATCTCTGGTCTCAGATTTTAAAGGCAGGAATCCAACTTCACAGAAAAATACAGACTTCAGAAATCACTGCTAAGTGCTGCATCAGCTGAGCAAGAAATGAGGAATGACTTAGCAGTGGCAGAGCATTCTGATCTAGGACAACATACCGGATCTGTCTGGAAGTTAATATTCTTCATAGCAGCCTGTATGGTAGTGTGGTTTGGATTTGTGACAAGCCTAGCACTGATGACACACCAGTGTTTTTCCTACTGCTGAGCAGTGTATGCACAGTGCCAAGGGTCCCTCTACCCCTGCCCACTATTTCTCCCCAGCAGATAGGCTGGAAGCGATGGAGAAGCTGGCAGGAAACACAACCAGGAGAGCTGACCCAAACCGGGCAATACCATGTGACTTCCATAAACATGACATTGTGCTCAGCAATAAGAGCTCAGAGAAAGGAGGAAAATATGGAAACATATATGGTTACAGCATTTGTCTTTGCTTATGTACACAGTTTTATGCCACCTATCAAACTTTATTTCAACTCCTGGATTTTCTTGTCTTTGTCCTTCCAATTTTCTCCTAAATCCTGCTGAGAGGGAGAGAGCAAGTGACTAGGTGAGTCTTACCTGTTTACCTGCTGCTTAGTTGTCAACCCTCCACTTCCAGACAACCCATTCTTGGAAGGACCTTTCCTACTGAGGAATCCCATTTAGAAGCTCAGTGGGACAAATTTCAAAGCATCACATGTATGAAGCCATGGCAAGTCCCAAGACTTCAAATTACAGTCACATATTTTCTCTTTTTATAAGAATGCTGCACTCATTCAAACCTACAGCAGTCTTGCTGAACTTAAAAAAACCCAAAAACCAAAAAACAAACCAACATAAAACAAAAAACAAAACCATGCAACGTTTCATTTCTGGAGAGCTACTACACAGGCAGTTTTTTATTATCTCGAAAACATGAAGAGCAAAGAGCTAGAGCAAGTGATGGCAGGCTAAAAGAAAAATTCCAAGTAAGACCTTGAGGAGTAAAAATGAGGGCTGCATTATTCTAATTAGTCAACATCTCACAGGTTCCTGCACAATCCAAACTGGCCTTATCAGTCTTTCAAAAGGCTTGGCTTTACCACAATTGTGAATAAAGGCTCTAAAAGTTATTTTTCCTTTGTATGTTGACTGAAGAATATATATGCTCTATTAACAGGACACTGAACATTTCCTTGCTCTCTCATACTTGTCCCTATAAATAATGTCGGGGTTTTTTTTAATTCATACTTTTCTTAAATCCATCTATAAACTTTTTTTTTCTTAATACTAAAAATCCTCACTAAATGATCAAGACTTAAGAATTGTTCTGCTGGTTTTACAATTTTTACTAGTACTTTGAAGGTTGTGATCTTAATAAAAAATGACAGTAACATACTTTGATTAGATGGAAGTTTTCTGTGCTTTTATTATTTCCACTTTATTTTACCAATATCTATGCAGATGAAAGGTATAATATTGCAAGCAAAGGCATTCTCCCTCCTTTCCAGTTATTGATCAAGAAGTTATGAGTGAATTATTAGTCACATCTTTTTTAGAAGTTTGAATAATTTAAATAGCTTTGTACATCTTCCCTACTCCATCCATCAAAAGTAGTTAGCAAATATCTACTTCTCAGCTCTCTCTCCTTCAAAGTAGGTTTAATTGATAAAATATTAAAAAGTAACTCAGACATGTCCTGGTTTCAGCTGGGACAGAGTTAATGTTCTTGCTAGTAGCTGGTACAGTGCTGTGTTTTGGCTTTAGTCTGAGAATACTGATAACACACCAGTAGTTGCTGCTAAGTAGTGCTTGCCCTGATCAAGGACTTTTCAGTCTCATGCCCTGTCAGTGGGGAGGGGTACAACAAGCCAAGAAGGAGAGGACAGGACACCTGACCCAAACTAGCCAAAGGGATATTCCATACCACAACAAGTCATGCCCAGTATATAATCTGAAGCTAGCTACCTGGAAGGGACTGATTGCTGTTCTGGTCAAGCTGGGTATCAGTCAGCGGGTGGTGAGTAATTGTACTGTGTATTACTGATGTTGATCATTTGGGTGGTTTTCTTTCCTTTTCCCTTTTAGTTTTATGTTTCCCTCATTATTTTTGTTGTAAATATTATTATTATATTTAATATTTTATTTCAATTTTTAAACTGTTCTTATCTGAATCCACAGGGTGTTACATTCCTTTTATTCTCCTCCCCATCCCACCTGGGGAGGGGAGAAGGTGGGGGTGAGCTAACAGCTGCAGCACATTTACTTGCTGTCTGGGGTTAAAAAAACTCCAGTTTTAACTGGGGTTAAAAAAATCCATTTTTTTTTTTTTTTAAAGAAACCTCAGTTTTCTTAATAATTTGTATTCCCTTTTACATAAAGAAAAGCTTCACTGTAATTTTCTAAGAAAAAAGCCCCAGAAAACATAAACCAAAAAATAGCAAACTCCAAAACCAAACAAAACCACCAAGAATATATCATAAACCAACCAACCAAACACACTCAACACACACAAAAGAACTTACCATATTTGAGAGAACTACTTTTGCTTTTCCTCTCACAAACTCAAATTCTAATTTTCTTCATTAGGGAAGAGCTATGTTATTTAATGAGAAGTTCCACTGGCTCCAGTGGAAGTACTAATGAAGCTCATTGGAAATACCAAAACCTGGCTTTTAAATCTGGAAAAGGAAAATAAAGGGTACAGAACTCTGTGAAACTGGAAGGGAGGACACTCAAGGGACAAACAGGGAGCAGTAGAGCCTACCTGATGACTACCTTTATCCAGCTAAAGCAGAAACTTGCTGTAAGAAATTATAGAAGGCTTTAGTTAAAGGGGCAGTCTAAGACGTGGCTTCTGTAGGCACAAAGATATGATTTTAACCCTGAAGAGCATTATAATTTAGAACAGAATTAAAAAGATGTGTTTTGCCATCCAGCTCACAGGTGAGTACATCTGAATGCTCACACCATAGCAAGAAGCATAAAAAAACACATGGAATATGAACATTAAGATAATTTCACTACAAGCATTTTGAAAAACTGATAATGCATTACTTACTGTGATACAGCTTTCTGACTCTTGTGGGAAAAATGATTGCTCTTTTAAGAATATGTAGTTCTTTTTCACTAATCACATCCTGCAGTTATTCTTTGTACAATATGCAAGACTAACTGTAAGAAGCTTATAAGACCTTTTGCTTCAGTAGTTTTTTGGAATGTATATTGTACTATCTACAGCAACCAGCTGTGTTCACATTTGATATCCTCAGTTAAGCAGGATCAGATTTCGGCAGTGCTATTATTAGCTCTAAGCATTCGTTTATTTCCTTAGTGTTAAATATGTCTAGTTAGGACTGCCAGTGACACACAGGGATTCACAAGGTAGATTTAATAAACAAGCTTATATCAGTGACAAATATTCCATCAAAGTGTGAGAAAGCACTGTGTTTAAGTTTTCTTATTTTTAAAATGTTACAGTTAAATTCTGGACAAGAGGGATCTTACGTTTTAGACATTTGAGCCTCCGATGGACTTTCAGATTACCTGTGGATGTGAAATAATTATTAAAGAGCAGTTGCCAAATTTCACCAAACAATTCCTCATTTAAAAACAAATGAGGATTCCTGCTTCTTGTCCAGCACAATTCTTTCAGCTAACCCAAAAATACTTTTTCCTTGTGTACCTACGAGACTAAAGTGCTAGCTGCAAGACAGTTTTGCTTTTACAAAACTCAACCATATAGACAGCTGCAAACAAAACCCTATCAAACCCCACCACATAATCCTGATCCTAAATTTGTAATTTAAACAAAGCCCATCTACCAAGGAAAACAAAACAAAACAACAACCAAACAAACAAAAACCCAAACAACAACCAAACAAACAAAACACACCAAAAAATCATCAAACCAAACCAAACCAACCAACCAACCAATCAACCAACCAACCCCCAAACAAACAAAAAACAACAAACCACCCAAAACCAATAAAACCACAATCTGGAAGTTTTAATTACAATATTTGAGGAAACCTCTTACTTATCATTCAAGAGACAGATACTGTGAAAGCAATGGAGGGTGACACATTAGATAACTGCTGAGTGTTTAAACTCTCAACAATTTTGCTGGGAATGTATAGGTCTATTATTCTCACCACAGTTTAGACATGGATCACAGCAATCAGAATGACAGTTGTGAACCACTAAAACAAAAGAGAATGAGGTGACTAATTGCTATCAACAATCTGTGTCAAAATTATTCTCATATTTGGGAAAAAATCCCAACACCCAAAAAACCCCAACAAAACCCAAACTGAATACACAGAATAACCCCAAACAAACCAAAATCAAATTAAACCTGAACATCATATGCCATGAACTATGTCAGCACCATCGTTCTCCAGTTGGAGAAGTCTGGTCATAATGACAAGCTTCTTAACCCCCATTAAAAAGTATTTAAGATAGGAAGAATCTAGCAAGGAAAACAAAAACAAGAACAAAAACAGCAACAAAAAAGCAAACAAACAAACAAAAACCCCTGAAACCAAAAAAACCCACCAAACCCTAAACAGTGTTCTATGAGATACAGTAAAAAAAAAAAGGTGGTCGATAAGGAAAGGAACAATATGGAACTGTCATGGTTTAAGCCCAGGCCGTAAATCAGAACCACGCAGTCCACTTCCCCCCCTACCTTTCTTCCCTCCACTCCTGGAGGGACGGGGAGGAGAACCGAAAGAATGCAACTCCCATGGGTTGAGATAAGAACAGTTTAATAACTAAGGTATAACACAAATCACTACTGCTACAACCAATAATAATGATAAAGGAAATAACAAGGCAAGAGAATACAACTGCTCACCGACCGGTACCTCTCCCCCACCCTGCAGTGTTCCAGCCCTTCCAGGTGACTCTCCGTTCTACATCCTGGGCGTGACGTGCTGTGGTATGGAATACCTCTTTGGGTAGTTTGGGTCAGGTGTCCTGTCCCCGCTTCCTCCCGGCTTCCCCTCCTCCCTGGCAGAGCATGAGACTCACAAAGTCCTTGGTCAGGGTAAACATTCTGACCAGCAACTGAAAACATCGGCTTTATCAGCATTATTCCCAGGCCAAAAGTCAAAACACAGCACTATACCAGCTACTAAGAAGGAGAAAAAATGACTGCTACTGCTAAACCAGGACAGGAACTCAAAGACTCTAATATTGCATCTAAATCTTCATCACGTTTTCTACTTAACTTAGAGAAAAAATTAAAAATGCTTAAAAAAATAGCTCATATAGTCCCTCTCCATGAAACAGAGCTGAAATATATTTTTCTGACTTTGTTTACATTTATATACTTACAGGAAATGGAAAGCTCTAAAAAAATTCTATTTTAGGGAGATTACCTGTTTCATAAAATATCATCTGCACTGGATATTTATTCAGTCCTTTTATAAGAAGAGATTTGGCAGCTGAATATTATGTATAACAGACTTCTTTCGCACCATCTGTTATCTGCAGCAAATCAGAAAGCATTTTTGCATTGCTTTTTGTGCAGGAGTGTGGGTACAGTTCAGAACACTTAAAAAAAGTATTTTCTGTTTGTTTGAAGAGAAATAGTGGCTGTGGCCATTCATTTCCTTGTTCTTCCAAGATCCTGCTCAACAGTACTCAAACACTAAGTCAGAAACTTTAAAGATTACAAAATAGGGAAATAAAAACTTGTTATCTCTTTCTAGTCCGCTCACTATTGATAGAACCCAATCGTTTTTTGTGTGAGCTCTGTTCACACAGAAAGAAAACTAAGTTCATGTGAGGTATTGCTTTAACTTCAGCTGGCTGCCTTGAGCAGTTTCTTTGTGTTGTCTGTTAGTAGTAACATTCACCAAACCAAAATTTTACTTCACAGTATGGGTACCTTCCTTGGATTGGAGTTCATTTGATATAGAGTGAAGATATAATTAAAATAACAAAGCAGAAAAACTGCAAAAAGTTAGGTTAATTTTATATTTTTTTTTAGACGTTTGAAGATAATGCGTCTATTTGTTCAGTTTCATGATACAGGAGTGTCAACATCAGTTGCTTTCAGTAATTATGAACACAAGTTTGAGGCATAGAAATAGTTTGGAAACAGATTTATAATTCTACTTGCACCCTTGCCATGGCACAATGCATCCAGAAGTGCTCTAGCACTTGAGAGAAGCTAGAACATAAGACTTATTCTGTTCTTGCATAAGTCAGGATAAATACATAAGATTTTGCAAAGTAAATTTGCAACTAAAGAAGGAAATAAAAAAAAATTCTAAATCACTGACCTCACATAGGATCTATCTGGCCAAATTAGTTCATCTGGAAGATAAAGTTTTACACTGATAAACTCACTTTTCTAAATTGACTACAGACCAGCTATGCAAGGTTCCTGTATTTTTTGAGAGCATTATAACTGAACTGAATACCTTGTACAGTGGAGAGTGTTGCATCATTACCTCTGAACACAGCCATTATCAGGAGGCTTTCTGACATTCAATATACATATATTCACAACCTGTTTGATTCACCTACATTTAATAACAGTGGTAACCTATAGTTGTTTGTGGGTTTTTTTCCTCCCATATTTCCTTTACTACTCTTTACTACTGTTAATTGTCATTACTGTCTATTTTATGAGTGGGAAGATTATAGCAGTAACATCAATTTCTGTACCTGAACATACATCCCACCCAGCAGGCATGTGCATGCACAAAACCAATCACAGATCAGCATGAGCTGAAAACAGACAGCACTCAAAAACAAATAGCACAGATGCTTGACCGTGCTTCTCCTCTACAGATCGGGATGGATGTTGCTAGATGACCCTCTCTCTACATATACATATATAATACATGTGTATATATATATATATATGCAGATGGCATTAGAAACCAGATTTATTCTGTAGCTAGCCCCAGATCCTCTGATCACCCCACTTGCTAACACCTGGTTGTAGAAGCCCTCAGGGTTTGCAGATACACTCCTCTTGCTGCTACTCAGACTTCCTTTAAGGAAGTATAAACTAAGTTTATACTTACACACTTCACTTACCCTGTCGTAGTTGGCCTAGACACATGGATTTCTCAGAAGCTAACTGTCAGACAGTCTGCCCCAGAAATTGAAAGGACCACCTGGCCAGCTGAATGTAGCTGAATCTTATTCTGCTCATCTCTTCACTGTCTGGCCCCCAAACCTACTATCTCTCCGGTACCTCTCTGCCAAGACCTCTTATCCTACTCAGCAGCTAAGTTGGCTTGAAATTAACTAGTGAAGTACACACACATAGGAAACTTTCACACTCTACAGTTACTGGCATACAGACCTCAATGCACAAATAAAAAGAATAGACAGTTCTCTCACTGCAGAAGACAGGAATAACTCTTAACATGCAGATATGACAGACTCTGATGATCAGATGCAGTGCTTAGCCAGATAAACTTATTGACCAGATGTTTACACTGAACTTATTTTCCTTCCTATCTTACCTCCTCCTGTCTCTCCATTTTCCCGTGCTTCTTGTCGCAGTTCCCCCAGATTTCTTCCTTTCTCCAGCTTCTTTTACTCATATTAAGTCTCTCACAGTCCCACAATCCCCTTAAAACTTTCTACACTACTTATTACAGAAACCGAAAATGGCCTTCCTTCTGCATCCTATCATGAGTCTCACACGCCTTTAGGAAATTAAACAGCCTTCAATTATCAAGGCGTTTTGGGATCTACTTCCCTCTCTCCCCCTATGACCCATCTTAGTGGGTTTTCACACCCAGGACAACAGTTCTTCTCTGAGAACCCTATAAGGAGAAGAGTATTAATTATTCTTAATTATTAGCTTTTATCCTGCTAGAAATCAGGTTGATTTCAAGCTCTTCTTTTTAAGACAGCAAATTAGTTTTTTTTACATTTCCTTCTCTTTCCCTATTCTTTACCTTCATATCTCATTAATTCTTAACACTGATGGTCCCATTGGACAAATGTTGTTCAACATTACATCACTTCTAAACTTAAATGTATAAACCTTTTTCTGCAAGTCAAAGTCCATGGGTTATTTTTATAAGCCCTGGTCCTTCTAAGTGAGACTTTGAAGGCATATTGCGAGCTGGATTGATCCCTAAAGCTCGACCAAGTCATGAGAAATTTAGATGAATTCCCAAACCAGTCTAACTTCTTGACTTCTGATTCTTTAAAATCCACAAAATTAAACTAATTTCATAGCAATTCAGAGAACTTTCAACAACACTACACTGAACATAAGTAGACCTTCCAATCCACAGTTTAAAAGACACAAGTTCGTTCTTTGAAAGCTATGCAAATACTATGAATAAATTCTGTGGTACTTCCATAAAACAGATACATTAATGATACCTTAAGAATTTAATTAAATACACAGTTTTCTCATGAAAAAGCAATCTACCGTTTCCTTTGCACATTATTTTCTCCTCAAAAAGGCATCTGGATACTGTTGATTGACAGGAGAGTCTTTTAAATATAATAGAAAGTCTTATGAAAACTTAAGAAACTGGAATTACAATTATGAGGTTGTCTCATGCTACAGAGATGTCTAACTGAGATTGCTTTTTGGGGATCTAACACATACATAAAAAATGACAAATATAGCTTCATTTTATTTTAACAACACTATTTTACCCCCACATGGATTGTGCCCTATAAATATTATCCATTCTTGTCTGTCTACAGCCTTAGAAATATATGATTCTTTCCATATGAGATTCGATATCTCACTATAGTTTGTCTATTTTCATTGCCCAGCTCCTTAATTTCATGCACACATTTCAATTATTTCTCTGACCCTGATTAGCTTGCAAATTGACCTGAGGGCTGCTCTTCTATAATCTATATATGAACCAAGATTACAATACAAATGGACTTAATTTTGACCAAATATATTTCACTTCAGTATGCTGTAAGATTGCGGAAACATTTTGTCCTCTCTGCATCCATGCTCATACTCATTTAGTCTGAGAGCTGCTCCTGCCCACGTGCCTAAGATGGTCACTTCTCATTAGCAATTTCAATTTCAAACAGGTTTCCTCAGTGATTCTTCAGCTTTTGTCTTATTTAAAAAAAACCCAAACAAATCCTCAAAACACTGTCCTGGGTTCAGCAGCAGCAGTCAGTTTTTCTCCTTCTTAGTAGCTGTTGCAGCGCTGTGGTTTTCACTTTTGGCCTGGGAACGGAGCTGATAACACCGATGTTTAGACTGACCAAGGACTTTGTGAGTCTCATGCTCTGCCAGGGAGGAGGGGAAGCCGGGAGGAAGCGGGGACAGGACACCTGACCCAAACTAGCCAAAGAGGTATTCCATACCACAGCACGTCATGCCCAGGGAGGTAACTGAGAGTGTCCGGAAGGGCTGGATTACTGCAGGGTGGGGTTGAGGTACTGGTCGGTGAGCGGTTGTATTCTCTTCCCTTGTTATTTCCTTTATCATTATTATTATTGGTGGTAGCACTAGTGGTTTGTGTTATACCTTAAACTGTTCTTATCTCAACCCGTGGGAGTTGCATTCTTTCGGTTCTCCTCCCCGTCCCTCCAGGAGCGGAGGGAAGAAAGGTGGGGGGGGAAGTGGACTTCGTGGTTCTGATTTACGGCCTAGGCTTAAACCACGACAGTTCTTTTTGGCGTCCAACGTGGGGCATGAAGGGTTGAGATAACGACAGATCTGACCAGAGTGCGTCTAATCGTATTTGTGATAAGCGTTCAGTGTTTTGGATTAATAGCCACTCGTCACAATGCTGATTTATTGGCTCTCAAAGTTGTTGTTTTTGATCTCACAGTCTCAATATGCCGTAGCTTACTTAGAGCCGGTATTTGCTGTGTTAGTGTTTTTCAAGTGTGGGGCTTGGGCTAAGGTTATTATCTCATTGTATTTTATGGTAATGACTTGTAATACAATAGAAAAATTGATCATGAAACTGATCTGGCTTATGTTCCCAGTGTGGCCACCACCTTTATACTTTGGGAAGTATATAATACAAATGCTTAGCAACTATACATCTTTTTTCTCCTTCCTGGGTGGTCAACCTATGAAGGAGACATTCTCTTACCCTCCCAGTGCCCCTCCCAGACCGTTTACAGCATCGTTTGAGAGTTTTGAAGTTTTTGAATGGCCTTTTAATATTGTTGAGACCTGTTTGCTGATTGTGATGGGGGTCACCATGTTGGCACGCATACAGAGTGTGTTTTGTCCACAACCATTACGTCTGACCTCAAGAGTTAAGCAGAGTCGGGTTTGGGTTTTGTCTGGGGTTAGACGACAATATAAGTGGTTCGAGCTGCTTCGGAGGTGATTTGCACTGAAGCACAGCTCCTCCTGGCTCCCCGGTTGCCCGTGCTGGGCTGGATGTTCAAAGGCAGGGTCTCCTCTACACATCATGCAACCGATGCGACATGGAGTAAATGGGCTGCACTAATTACACAATGAGCTCGAATAGGAAATCCCAGTCGTCCAGGCATTCTAGAAGTCATCATGGACCGGCCAGAGGGCAAAGATTTTGGAATGTCACCAGAGGAGGAGGTGATGCGTGCTGAAGAGGCCCCACCACATAATAAACTATCAGAAAGTGAAAAGCAGTATGCCTTCTTCACTGATGGGTCCTGCCGTATTGTGGGAAAGCATCGGAGATGGAAAGCAGCCGTATGGAGTCCTCAATGACAAGTTGCAGAAACTGCTGAAGGAGAGGGTGAATCGAGTCAGTTTGCCGAGGTGAAAGCCATCCAGCTGGCCCTGGACATTGCTGAACGAGAAAAGTGGCCAGTACTTTATCTCTATACTGACTCATGGATGGTGGCAAATGCCCTGTGGGGGTGGTTGCAGCAATGGAAGCAGAGCAACTGGCAACGCAGAGGTAAACCCATCTGGGCTGCTGCACTGTGGCAAGATATCGCTGCCCGGGTGCAGAACCTGGTGGTGAAGGTACGCCATGTAGACGCCCATGTAGCCAAGAGTCGGGCCACTGAGGAATACCAGAACAACCAACAAGTGGATAAAGCTGCTAAGATTGAAGTGGCTCAGATGGATTTATATTGGCAACATAAAGGTGAATTATTTTTGGCCCGGTGGGCCCATGACACTTCAGGCCATCAGGGCAGAGATGCAACATATAGATGGGCCCGTGATCGAGGGGTGGACTTAACAATGGACACTATTGCCTAGGTTATTCATGAGTGTGAAACGTGTGCTGCAATTAAACAAGCCAAACGGTTAAAACCTCTTTGGTATGGAGGACGATGGCTGAAGTATAAATATGGGGAGGCCTGGCAGATTGATTATATCACACTCCCACCAACCCGCCACGGCAAGCGCCATGTGCTTACCATGGTGGAAGCAACCACCGGATGGCTGGAAACATACGCTGTGCCCCATGCCACTGCCCGGAGCACTATCCTGGGCCTTGAGAACCAGATTTTGTGGCGACATGGCACCCCAGAAAGAATTGAATCAGATAATGGGACTCATTTCTGGAATAACCTTATAGACACTTGGGCCAAAGAGCATGGCATTGAGTGGGTATATCACATCCCCTACCATGCACCAGCCTCTGGGAAAATCGAACGGTACAATGGGCTGTTAAAAACTACATTGAGAGCAATGAGTGGGGGAACTTTCAAGCATTGGGATACACACTTACCAAAGGCCACCTGGTTGGTCAACACCAGAGGATGTGCCAACAGGGCTGGCCCAGCCCAGTCAGAACTTTTACATATTGTAGAGGGGGACAAAATTCCTGTGGTGCACATGAAGAATTTGCTGGGGAAGACAGTCTGGGTTATCCCTGCTTCAGGTAAAGGCAAACCCACTCATGGGATTGCTTTTGCTCAGGGACCTGGATATACTTGGGGTGTAATGCAGGAAGATGGGGAAGTCCGATGCGTACCTCAAGGGGATTTGATTTTAGGGGAAAACAGACAATGAACTCAATTGTATGCTGTTGCCTGCTATAGCCCATCAGCTAGAGGTCTGCAGGGCATCGGTGACTGGCCCTGGCTTCCCTCCGGCTGTCATCCCAGCAGAGAGTGAACTTTGGTAGAACCGGACAAGTTCTGCAGTGGGGGGGCGATCAGTATCAGCGGGCAGCGATCCAACACTGGACACGGCCTCTCCTGCTCTGAAAGACTGTTACAAGAGATGGAGACCACCATCATGGACAGAATGGACTCAGCAGCTTTATAGGGATTGGTCCGTGCACTAAGATAACAGTGCACTGAGATGAGAGTGAGGGTATATAGAAAATGTGGGATCTGAGCATGACGTGAATGGTATGGCATAAGGGGTGGATACTGTCCTGGGTTCAGCAGCAGCAGCAGTCAGTTTTTCTCCTTCTTAGTAGCTGGTGCAGTGCTGTGGTTTTCACTTTTGGCCTGGGAACGGAGCTGATAACACCGATGTTTAGACTGGCCAAGGACTTTGTGAGTCTCATGCTCTGCCAGGGAGGAGGGGAAGCCGGGAGGAAGTGGGGACAGGACACCTGACCCAAACTAGCCAAAGAGGTATTCCATACCACAGCACGTCATGCCCAGGGAGGTAACTGAGAGTGTCCGGAAGGGCTGGATCACTGCAGGGTGGGGTTGAGGTACCGGTCGGTGAGCGGTTGTATTCTCTTCCCTTGTTATTTCCTTTATCATTATTATTATTGGTGGTAGCACTAGTGGTTTGTGTTATACCTTAGTTATTAAACTGTTCTTATCTCAACCCGTGGGAGTTGCATTCTTTCGATTCTCCTCCCCATCCCTCCAGGAGCGGAGGGAAGAAAGGGGGGGGGGGGGGGAAGTAGACTGTGCGGTTCTGATTTACGGCCTGGGCTTAAACCACGACAAACACGCACACACAAGTACTATAATGTGAGAGTTTAAATTCTCCTCCTCCTCTGCCTAAAGCTAAAGAAAAAAAGATGAGGGAGCAGGTCAAGGAAGATTAAGTCTTGGATATAGTTTTGGAAGCATTCTTAGTTACTTTTTCACCTTCAGATGGGAAGGAGAAAAACATGTTATTTACTTTAATATAGATAAAGACTAACTGCCCTTTGGAGACATATTTTGGACTTTACTTTGATAATTCAATATATTCTTATATTGATGTTTATGCAAATTCCATGACAATTCATCATTCAGGTATTAGCATGATTAAGAGTACCACAAGAAGTGTCTTCATTCAGTATAAATGGAAAATTCCTAGGTTGTGATTTTTTTTTTTGGTCTGTTTAGAGTCTTAAGAGAAATTATACATTTATATCAGATCATTCATCTTAACTTTACAACATATTTTCTGAATAAACCTTTTTTTCTAGCATTCAAACTAGAAAAATTTTCCTTCCATTCTTAAGAAACACAAAGACTTCTTTGTAGACCTAACTGAGCTTTTCCCCTGTCAGTTATGATTGGCGTAATGGGATTCAATGGTTTCTTCTCTTTGACTGCTTCCTTGCTGGTCATTCCAATCAGACATCTTGTCTCCAGTTATAACACATCTAGACACTTTAGTCCTTTATTAAGCCACATCATCTCCACTGTTTTCAACAGAAAAATGCAAGTTTCAATATAAGATTCTACTCCCTGAAACGATGATTCTACTGCTTTCCAGAGTGTGTGCAATCTAGAAGACATTTGCCAGAAAACAAGACAGTTCTCTCCTCCCTAATCACTGTCCTGCTGTTGTTCTTGGTTCCTGGATCTCCATCTTTCTATATTAAGACCGGCGTTCTACTCCTCATTCAGCTAAAATAAAAAAATCCAGAATAACTAACAGAAGACAATTATTCAAAATTCAGGAGCTATTCAGTCCACTTTAATCTTTGATTTTCACGAAGTTTTTAACACTAAAAATCATGTTTGGATCTTAAATAATCTTAAACTCACCACCCAAAGCTTAAGATCAAAACATAGATCTTGTAAGAAGGACTGAATTCTCAAACCTGGTAGTATATTTAACCAAATGGTAAAACCTTAGTATCCAAGAGATACATGTATTAGATAGATTACCAAATAGAATTCCTATGGTTTGTCTGCTGTTGTTTCCCTACAAGCCTTATTAGATAAGGCTTAAGTACTCCATTACAGTTACTTTCAATATGTATGACACTGTAAAATTATTAACAATTAATGTCAAGTCATAGACTAAGAGACATTATAATGAAAATGTCCAAAATCAAGACAGCATTCTTTATAATAAATCTTACACAAAACTCCTTAGAACAGCAGAAAAAGATGGAGGGGTATCACTCTATGGAAAAATGTCAAAACCTCTATTTCTTAAATCTACTTCATATATTATGTCATCTATCTTACATATTCATATATTTTACAGCACATTAAGTGCCTTTCACCACTGAATAATCAATTCACTCATATCCAAATAATTTCTATTTGTAATATTGTGGTCACATAAAATGCTTAGGATTGGGAAAGACTTTCAGATCATCTAGTTCCAATCCCCCTGCCATGGGCAGGGACGCATTACACTAAACCATGTCACTCAAGGCTCTGTTCAACCCGGTCTTGAACACTGGCAGGGATGGAGCATTCACAGCTTCCCTGGGCAACCTATTCCAGTGCCTCACCACCCTCACAGTAAAGAACGTCTTCCTTATATATAAGCTGAACTTCCCCTGTTTAAATTTAAACCCATTTCCCCTTGTCCTATTGCTACAGTCTCTAATGAAGAGTCCCTTAGATGTATTTTATCAAAATTCCATAGGTTGGCAATCACTTGATATCAAAATAACCAAACCTCTCAAATGAGGTATCAAAACTTCCTCGTTATAGTTAAGAAAGATGCCATTATAACCTTCTGGAAACATTCCAACCTAATAAACTGGCATATAATGGCATTTTTTACTGCTAAAGGCACATTTTTTCCCCACTTCCTGGATACCTGCAAGTTACTTCCAACCATAAACAGAACACAGACACCTGCTTACTTCCAACTTTCATGATGATTACTTTAAAAATAGTAATTGAAAAAAATATTTAATATCACAGAACTGACATATAGCATCTGAAGACTATCTCATGAAATATACGGTCCCACTAGCTATACTGTATATAATGGCCTTCTTGACAGCGAAGCTTTCTATAAACTCCAGTATCCAATCAAGTTTTAACTTTGCATATATAATATGAAAGCTTCATAGACAAACAGAACACAGATGCTATCCCAAAAAAAATTTAACAGAAGAATCACATATGAAGTAATCTGTAGTTTTTCAGGGTAAAGAATAAGCTCTACAAACTACCTAGCCTATAAAAGTTAATGCAGTTTTTAGTAATTAGATTGATAACTATTCACTAAAGATCAATTATTACCTGCAAACTAGTGGGCATCAGGTCTTTCAGATCTTACTTTTGTGACTGACTGCAAGAATGATCTACAGCTTCTAAAAGAGAGTTTTTAACACACAACAGTGTTCTAACAAACAGGATCAAGCCTGCCATATTTCTGGGAAAAGCTAAGTCAACTAGAAGAAAAACATTACAGATATTAAGTAAGCATCTTGATGGTCTGAAGTCCTTAATCACCTAGAATTAAAAAAAAACCATAGCCATTGCACACTATAAGAAAATGACGATGGTTGATTCTTTGGGTAGACAAAACAAATTCCTGGAAATCTCCTGGAAAACCAGCTCATCATTCAACTTCTGTAGCTAACAGGACTCATACAACAGTTAGCTTTTGTATACATATCAGTCTTGACACTCACTTTCCATTTGAAAATCTGTGGATTTCAGGTTTCTTTTTATAGATAATTCTTTCTCACAATATTTGTAAGTGAACAGTGGGGGAGACATTCTTGTACCATGACTGTAGAAATGATCTGGCTTATCTACAGGGTATTTGGTTGAGCTAACAGAGGTAACTGAGTATAAAAAAAGAAAAAGTTGTTACAAGAGTAGTTTTCTTTCAAAGTTTGTAGTGGGAATATTATGTAGCTGGAATATAAGTCAGTGTTTGAAGACTAACAGAGTGGTTTTGTAGAGCTGGTTAAAGAAGTGGTCATTTTCTGCTTAAAAACAGTGAGGCAAATTCCAGTCTCGGACACAGAAGTACAGTTTCAGAGAATAGCGTAGCTATTCCTCATCTGTCCTAATTTAAAAAAAAGAAAAAAAAAAAAAAAAGGGTGGTTAAACAGTATTCTTGAAATAATTATTTTAGAATTAATTTTCTGACTTTTAATCTATTCCCAGAAGGATTCCTTTTCCTAATTCAGCTCACAAAAGCCTAAACAAGACTCAGTGACAGCAGAATGGGGACAGAGTGTCTGAATATTCTAGTCTTTCCCATTAAAAATTTACTTTTAAAGACTTCTTACTTTCTTGCCTTTTAAGCCACTTACTTAGGATCAAGAGCTAAAACTCTGAGGCTGATTCCTGATTATAGGAAGCCAAGTCTTTACTTCACCTGCTAAAAGAACCAGACATTTTCCAAAAGGCAGAGAATTCAAAGCTCCGTAGGCAGACAAGTTCAGTCCAGTTATTCTGCTACCTAAACAGATTGAAAGACCTCTTACTTACAGGAAAATATTCAAATGCAGATAGCTAAGTAGCACAAGGTCTAAAATTTCATTCCTTTATCTCCCTAAGCTTCCACCAACATCAAACAGAAGTCTGGGCCAATATGAATCACAAAAACTGGCCCTTCATACTTATTATGCCTGAAACTCAGTTACCTTTTAATTCAAACTTCTAGGCCAAGCTGCACTTTTACTGAAGTGTCAGGAAACAAGATATGCTTTTTATACCATTGTATAAGCTGCAATAGAGTAAAAGATTCCAAGGAAGAACAGCCATTACATTTTAGGAGTCTTGGATTGAAACAACAATCTCTGAAATACCAAAGATGTCATTTTGTCTGCAAGACTGGCATATGAACAGTGTAAACAGTAAGAAACAATTCATCATTCCCAAAAATAATTTTCATAAAGTTATTTCTAGTCAAAGAAGTCTCCAGTCACGGGAAAGACGACATTCAGTTCCTTAAGGAGAACTGTGGGAGAAAACACATTTTCTATTTGGGAGGCATGGCAAGAAAAATCAGATCTTGTAAATGGGTTTATTTTCACTAGGATCAGTGAAATAATTGGTTAACTTGATAAGAATGTGTACATATTTAAATAAAAAATGGCTGTAAACATTTGTCAGTATGCAGAAAGAGGTGCAGCCTTGCACAAAAGCCAATCTTCATATCCCACTTTCTGTTTCAACGAGATTTAGTGTTTGTCCAGGGCCTGGATCCTCAACCTTGCAGAGACTGTTGGAACTCAGCTAACTAACAAACTGCTTCTTCCTGTTGCCCACTGTTACAACCACATAGGCATGAACAGTTCTGCACAGGAAGACTAATAAGGTCAAGGGCAGTTATACGACTGAGGACTCAGGTGAAGAGGATAGGGTTCTATGGAAGAGTCCCAATGAAATCAAAGAGAAAGGCTACAGCAGAACCAGATACATTCTGTCAGGCAACACATGGTTTTGCAGTTAACAAAGGGCTTCGGCTTCTACAAATACACAATTGCCTTCAAAGATTTGCAGGCTGCTGGCAAGGGTCAGATATAATACCTGATACAACTGGGACAGAAAATGAAAAAGGCAAGATGGGATAATTTTTATGAATGGAGTTGTGAGACAGATGGATACAAAATTTTCTGGAAAAAAGGGAAGAAAGATTGTTGCATTCTACATAAAGAAACAAAAATATGTGGAGCTGTCCTATGGCATGATAAATCTGAAACAGGGTCTGTGAGAAGTCAGGGAGGGAGCTGTTGTTAATGCAAAGCTCTGGCAGCTGTCCAGAAAGTAGAAAGGCAAAGCATTATTCAGACAGTTGGAAGATGTTCCAGTCACATGTCTTGGTTCTCACAGGGGACTTTAATCACTCTGATATTTACCAAGAAACCAATACTGTGCAGCAGAAGCAATCCAGAAGTTTTCAAAAGCATGTTGCATTTCCCTTCACTTCCCACCCCAAGAAAGTAGCTGTAAGCCAACTAAGAAGGTGCTCTACTACATACAAAGAACTGATAAGGGGTGTTGTGATAGCCAATCTATGCTGTTGTGAAATTCATATGGAAGAATTTAAGATCTTGAGGAAAGATAGGGAAACTAACAGGACAAGAAAGACCCCAGACTCTAGAAGAACAGAGAAGAATGTTGGAATATACGATCACTTAGCCACACCTCCATCCCCAAGAAGATTACAGGCAGCCTCAAAGCCATTTTTAGGCACATGAAGGACGCGGAAGCAGCCACACAGATTTACCAAGAACAAATCCTGTATCTGACTCACCTTATTGCCTTATGTTATAAGACGACTAACTGGATGAGGGAAAGGCAGGTTGTTACTCTGTATTGCTTATTTTGACTTGAAAAAAGATATTTCAGTATGATCTCTTACAGTGTTCTTTTAGCCAAACTGAGGAGATATGGATTGCACGGGCAGACTACAAGGTACGGAGAAAACAGAGATCATAAGGTTCAGAGAGCCATCATAAGATTCAGAGAGCCATTTCAGTGTCTGTCTAGCAGTCAGCTGAGTGGGGTTCTTCAAGCTTCAATGCTTGCCCTAACAAGGGACCAGTACTCTTCACCAATGCTATCTACAACCCAGATGACAGAATGAATTATCTCATTACACCCTCTTCAAGTTTGTAGGTGACACCAAATTAGGGGGAGCAACTGATATGCTGGAGGGCAAAGGTGCAATTCACTCACACCGGAAATATGTGTGAACAAGAATTTAATGAACAAAACCAAAGTCCTCTGCCCAGGAATAGTAATCAGTAAAAAACAGCTAGCCAGCAACTCTCTAGAAACAGGTTGACAGCCAAATGCAACTCTAACTCATCCTAATAGCAGCCAAACACTAGCCATATAAAGGACAGCAATAGCACAGACATGAATCTTCTCTGTTCAATGCTTATGGATTTATGTCTATAAAAGTGCTTAGTACTGGAGTCAAAGTACACAGAAAATGTTGACTAATTTTAAAGAGTCCAGGGTCAGAGGATCCAGCTAACTTGGTGAAAAGGTACCAACAGTTCTTCTTAACACCTTCACTTAACTAACTATAGAGAGTAAAGCAATGTTTAAAGGCAGAGTCAAAAAGATGTAAAATGATTGAGGCTTTATCCAGAAAAAGAAAACATGTGTAAGAGGCGGTAGGGGGTTTTTGCTTGTTTCTTTTTGGTTTGGTTTGGTTTGGTTTTTAAAAACTCCTCCTTCAGCAAAACATGTACTGGCAGATGCAGAATCTTACACAGCTGCTCATCATAAAAATAAGTGTCAGGATTCATCTCCATTTCTTGTTCACCTCTTTCCATGGTCATTTTAACAGTTCTGAAGTTTGCCCAAAATATGAGCGAGGAGATTTTTTTTTTTCCTCAGATGTCATATATATCTATAAAGTTAATAAATTTTGTCTGGTTTAAATTCTACTTTAGCAACTGCATTAAGAATCCCCCTAATGAAACAGGGAGCACTTCAGAGAAGAAAAATTCTGGTTTACGTCTAAAGAATACCATAAATAACATGGCACGCATTGTGTCTGTCCTGGGAACAATATATATATATTGTCTCATATATATATTGTCTCATATATATATATATATATGAGACAAAATCTATGGTATATTGAAAAATGTGTGATCTGAGCATGATGTGAATGGTATGGAATAAGGGGTGGATACTGTCCTGGGTTCAGCAGTAGCAGTCATTTTTCTTCTTCTTAGTAGCTGATGCAGTGCTGTGGTTTTGACTTTCAGCCTGGGAACGATGCTGATAATACCGATGTTTTCAGTTGTTGCTCAGTAATGTTTAGTCTGACCAGGACTTTCTGAATCTCATGCTCTGCCAGGGAGGAGGGGAAGCCGAGAGGAAGCAGAGACAGGACACATGACCCAAACTAACAGAAAGGGTATTCCATACCACAGCACGCCATGACTATAAACTGGAAGGAGTTACCTGGAAGGCCCAGATCGCTGCTCAGCTTGGGCTGGGTATCGGTCGGCAGGTGGTGAGGTGTTGTATTCTCTTCCCTTGTTATTTTCCTTATTATTATTGGTGGTAGCACTAGTGGTTTTGTGTTATACCTTAGTTACTGGATTGTTCTTATCTCAACCTGTGGGAGTTACCTTCTTTCAATTCTCCTCTCCATCCCTCCGGGAGCAGGGGCGGGGAGTGAGTGAGCGGCTGCATGGTTCCGAGTTACCGGCTGGGCTTAAACCACAACAATGTCCAATATTGTATAGTTCTGAATTCTGTTATACTAGAGCTACATGTAAAGCATTCAGAAAGCATGGACCACTTAATTACATTGCTGTTCCAATTTCTTCACAATCTACAAACATTTTGGAATACAATGAATGCACCAAATTATACTCTAATAATGTCTGCATTTAACGCTTCCATCAAATACATGGCACCTTTAGTCTATATGGAATTTTGCTTGGTAATAAAATGTGCATGCTTTGCATATATTTAGTAAGCAAATTAAGACAACATTAATCATACAAGTTTATAAACCTAAACTTAATTTACCTGTATCTTTTACTCAGTTTCTTACAATGTGAGGATTTTTTCTTGAGAAACAACCTAAACTGGTAAATCAATAGTCTCACATCTTGGTGATCAGTACGAATTTTTTCCCTCCTAGTGGATATACAAAGACAGTAATAGAGTATCAAATTTCCTCTTGTATCCTAATCTCTGCCATACGGATAGCAAGACTTGGACTTTGGAATGGTATTGCAAACAAGTTAGTTTGGAAGCAGACATTGCGATCACAGAAAACTCTAAAAAAAATCAGCTCAATTTTCAAACATCATGCAAATGGCAAGTGGTGTTCAGAACGCAGTTTAGGGTCATACTTGAACATAGACCACTTTTAGAAAAGACTTTGTTCTGTGAATCAAAAAAGAAATGCACAGGAAAAATAAGACCCCATGATCACAGTGCTGAACTTCATTATAATGAACAACTAAAGAAACAAAACTATATTTATTATTATTTTTTGTTGTCTGCATTGGTATTGTAGTCTTAGCAATCTGGAATATTTGTAAGTCAAATGATTTCCAAGCATTTCTTGTATTATTTTTAGATATATTATGTTCATAAATACTAACAGAAATAGAAATTATTTAATCCATTTTAAAGTATGTCTTAGTGTTCTTTTTCCATCCCAGTGTAATGTAAAATAACATGTCCCAATATAGTTTCCCAGTGCACTGTGATATAATTCTCACTCGGAAGGGATGATACATATAAAGCAAAAGTTTAATCTCTCCTGGGCGAGAGGTCACTTTCATGGGAAATTCATTTCATAACCATTTCATATCTGTGATACTTAAGAATGATCTTCCAGGATCAGAGAATGAAACAGAAATCTTCTTGGGAAATGATACTACATTTCTTTTTAAGATTTAGGTCACCTATGTTTTGAGAATTATGTTTCTGTCAGAATGTAAAGGTGTCCTTAGTGAATTGAAAAGGGCACAATAATAAAAGTATCAGAACTCGGGGATGTGTGCAATAGGAAATAATTTCAGTAGGACACAATGGAACATAAATTGAAGGTTAGAAATTGAAGCATTATAATGACTTCTCAAGAAAAGAAGGTACCAGATGCATATCACAAATTATCCTATTATAATGAGGAAAAGGCTGGAGAAAAGGAAAAAAGGTGTTTGAAATGTAAGAGAAACATTTCTGCAAATATCCTTCCTGTGACCTCTGAATCTAGGCTTTCTGCCATTTCATATCAATGAGAAGGCAGTAAAGCTCCTACAAAGAATATGCAGTACTACTCTGGAATTCAGGATTACAAGACTACTGATAATTCACAAGGATTCCTGTTAGGAAATCCCACAGATTTATTACTTTAATTTGCTCTTATTTTAAAGGAGCTGATAATGAATTTCTTACATAAGCAACTACTTAGAGGAACATGAGAGAATAGTTTACAAGATGTTTGAGCCCCACATACAGGACTTCAGCAAGCTATATTCTCTCGATTCTTATTATTGTATTATTTTACCACCTTAAATGACCCAACTCCAAGATTTAACCAAAGAAATCAAACAAAAAAACAATATCATGTTCTATTCTTTATCTGAATGTTCTATCTTAAGTTTAGAATAAAAGCAGTAAATCAGAAAACACTTTAATGCAAAATATTTACTTACAAGCCAAAGGCCACACTGTATTTGTCACATCTGGGTGTAAGAATACTTAATATGAAAACAATACAAAAATATTAAAAATCCCAAACCCTAGAAAAGGAAAATAATCACCATTTCAACAACAGAGTACTGTATTTTTTGTTGAATACAGCCAATATTTCATACTCAGTGTTTATCTTCAGGTATTTTGGAGTCTAGTATTACTGGACACATTCCATTATCTGCTACAAATGTCCTTCCCTAACTTAAATGGGTTAGTTGGTAAACAGTAGGTATAAAATCCCAGAGCAGAAGATGTATCTGTATCCAGAGTGGTGTATCATAACCTATTATTATAAAATGCAAGATATTTTCTCTTCTTATGATAGTGTGAGCCATAAAAGGTCAATCCCAATAAAAATATTCATTAGTCTTCCAAAAAGGAGTTTGCTTGTTTATTTCATAAAAAAAAATTAAATAAGTTTTGTCCTTGTATCACCTGATCATATTAGTATTTCCATACAGCAATTACCATCAGATATATACATATCTTTTCCACTAGTATAAATGATCTTACATGGATGAATAAAAGCATTAGAGTCTACCAAGTAGAGTGATTTTGCTGTCATGACGTTTCCAGTTAATGTTGAATTATAAGTTTGTGAGAATAATAAAAACATTTGAATGGAATAAAATTATTTAGGTTGGAAAAGACCTTTAAGATCATCGTGTCCAATCTTAAACCGAACACTAACTAGTTCACCACTGAACTATGTCTGCAAGCACCACAGCTACAAGTCTTAAATACCTCCAGGGTTGGTAACTAAATCACTTCGTTAGACAGCTTGTTCCAATGTTTGATAAAACTTTTGGCGAAGAAATTTTTCCTAATTTCCTATCTAAGCCTTTTCTCGCACAAGTTGATGTCATTTCATTTCGTCAGTTGTGAGAACAGACTGACACCCACCTCACTACAGCCTCCTTTCAGGTACTTCAGAAGTCTCCCCTGAGCCTCCTTTTCTCCAGGCTGAACAACCCCAGTTTCCTCAGCCACTCCTCATAAGAGATTCTCTATACACTTCACCAGCATCCTTGCTCTTCTTTGGGCACTCTATAGCTCCTCAAAGTCTTTCTTGCAGTGAGGGGCTCAAAACTCAACATGATTTGAGGTGTGGCCTCACCAGTGCCAAGTACAGAGGGACAATTACTTCCATGGTCCTGCTGGCCACGCTATTTCTGATACAAGACAGGATGCTGCTAGCCTTCTTGGCAGGCAGCTGGCACAAACTGGCACAGGCTAGCTCATGTTCAGCCAGCTGTAGAAAAATACCCTCAGCTCTTTCCCACCAGGCAGCTTTTCAGTCACTCTTCCCCAGGCCTGTAGCATTGCATGGAGGTACCCAGCACTTACCCTTGTTGAACCTCATACCACTGGCCTCAGCCCATTGATCCAGCATGTCCAGATCTCTCTGTAGAGCCTTTCTGTCCTCGAGCAGATCAACACTCCCACCCACTTGGTGTTTACTCAATGACTTTGTCCAGAATATTTATAAAGATATTGAACAGAACGGGCCAAGTACTGAGCCCTAGGGAACACTGCTTGTGACCAGCTGCCAGCTGGATTTATCTCAGTTCACCACAAGTCTTTAGCTTTAGCCCTGGCCATCAAGAAAGCTTTTCACCCAGCAAGGCGTATGTCTGTCCAAGCTACGAGCAGCTATTTTCTCCAGGAGACTGCTGCATGAAATGAAGCTAAAGGCTTTGCCAAAGTCCAGGTAAACAACACCCACAGCCAACCATCATCCACTAAGATGGTCAAAGAAATATATTTGTCAGGTTGATCAGTTCCACAGCTTTATGTTAACACATCACTAGTTTTTGTGCACAAGCTTTTATTGGTGTGCTACATACAGTCTATAGAATTTTTCCAATATATGTTGTCCAAAAATCTGGTCTGCTATATGGCTGAAAAAGTGAGGTTAAGCTTGACACAGGTTTTTTGTCTTTAGCTGAATAAGTTTCCAATCTGAAAAAAGCCTTGAAGATTTTTTTGGGTTTAAAGATTACTTTCTGGGAACGTATTTGATGGGTAATTGTTGTCAGAGTTAACTTTTTAAACAAAGCTTATTTCATCAAGGTAATTCTAATCCATAATGATTCTTATTGAACTCTTTTAATATAGTACTATTAAAAATCAAAGAATCATAGAATAGTTAGGGTTGGAAAAGACCTTGAGATCATCTAGTTCCAGCCTCCCCACCATGGGCAGGGACATCTCACACTAAACGATGTCACCCAAGGCTCTGTCCAACCTGGACTTGAACACCGCCAGGGATGGAGCATTCACAACTTCCCGGGGCAACCCATTCCAGCGCCTCACCACCCTCTCAGTGAAGAATTTCTTCCTTATATCCAGTCTAAACTTCCCCTGTTTAAGTTTTAACCCATTGCCCCTTGTCCTGTCACTACAGTCCCTGATGAAGAGTCCATCCCCAGCATCCTTACAGGCCCCCTTCAGATACTGGAAGGCTGCTATGAGGTCTCCACACAGCCTTCTCTTCTCCAGGCTGAACAGCCCCAACTTTCTCAGCCTATCTTCATACAAGAGGTGCTCCAGTCCCCTGATCATCCTCGTGGCCCTCCTCTGGACTTGTTCCAACAGTTCCATGTCCTTTTTATGTTGAGGACACCAGAACTGCACACAATACTCAAAGTGAGGTCTCATGAGAGCAGAGTACAGGGGCAGGATCACCTCCTTCGGCCTGCTGGTCATGCTCCTTTTGATGCAGCCCAGGATATGGTTGGCTTTCTGGGCTGCGAGCACACACTGCCGGCTCATGTTCATTTTTTTATCGACCAACACCCCCAAGTCCTTCTCTGCAGGGCTGCTCTGAATCTCTTTTCTGCCTAACCTGTAGCTGTGCCTCGGATTGCTTTGATCCAGGTGTAGGACCTTGCACTTGACATGGTTAGTATGTAATACTTGTAATATGATATCCATGTGTATGGCTTTTGCTGACTGTATTCTTCCCAGGCTGCTTGTCCTTGCTTCCACCTTTTATAAGCCTCTTTTTTCCTTTGAATTTTCCTCAGCAGCTCCTTATCCATCCAAGGAGGTCTCCTGGCCCTCTTGCTGCACTTCCTTCTAGTTGGGATGCAACACTCCTGAGCTTGTAGCAAGAGATCCTTGAATATCATCCAGCAGTCTTGGGCCTTCCTGCCCTCTAGGGCTATATCCCATGGAACCTTACTAAGCAGGTTCCTGAAGAGGCCAAAGTCTGCTCTCTTGAAGTCCAGAGCAGTGAGCTTGCTGCACGCTCTTCTCACTGTTCTGAGGATCTCAAATTCGACCATCTCGTGATCGCTGCATCCATTGAACTTTCAGATTGCAATTTAAACTGGTCCCCACATTTAGTCACTATATGGTGCTTTGTTTCCAGTCCTTCAGTCGATTTTAAGTTCAATGAAGCTGGATGGAAAGTAAAATTTACAAATATTCTACACCCACCTACTTGCTCTCTCCCTCCTCCACAGGACTGAAGGGGAGAATAAGATGGAAGAGAACTTGCGGGTTAAGAAAAGACAAGGACATCTCTTACCAGTTACTATCACCAGCAAACCAGACTTGACCTGGGGAAAATTTAATTTCTTGTTAACATAGCAGACCCCGCAGTGGGGCAGGGGAAAGGTACAAGCACACACACTGAAAAAGAAATACAAGCCAAGGACAAATACATGCTGGGTGAAGATTGTTTTCAGAGCAGCCCTGTGGAGGGTGTTGGTGGATGAGAAGCTCAATATGACCTGGCAGTGCACTTACAGCCCAGAAAGTCAGTCGTATGCTGGGCTGCTTCAAAAGGAGCATGACCATCAGGCTGAAGTATGTGGTCCTGCCCCTGTACTCCACTCCTGCGAGACCCCACCTGCAGTACTGTATTCAGCTCTGGGGCCTCCAACATAAGAGGGACATGGACCTGCTGGAGCAAGTCCAGGAGGGCCACAGAGATGATCTGCTGGCTGCAGCACCTCTCCTATCAAGACAGGCTGAGTAAGCTGGGCTTGTTCAGCCTTGAGAAGAGAAGGCTCAGGTGAGATCTTATAGAAGCCTTCCAGTACCTAAAGGAGGCCTACAAGAAATCTGGAGAGGGAGTTTTCACAAGAGCACGTAGAAACAGGACAAGGGGGAATGGCTTTAAGATGACAGAGAGTAGATTTAGATTAGCCCATGGCAGGGGGTTGGAACTAGATGATCTTAAGGTCCTTTCCAACCCTAACTATTCTATGATTCTATGAAGAACTTGTTTACTATGAGAGTTGTGAGGCACCGGAACAAGTTGCCCAGGGAAGTTATGGACGCCCCATCCTTGGCACTGTTCAAGGCCAGGTTGAACATGGCTTTGAACAATGTAGCCTAGTGGAAGGTGCTCAAAGGTGGGAGGGTTGGAACTAGGTCGAATTAAGGACCCTTCCAACCCCAAACCACTCTATGATTCTATGGAAAAGACATCATGTCGCGCAAAAGCAACAGAACAGTGTGCCTTATCTTATTTATTACCAATTCAAGGTTGCTTCATTAGTTAGGGTAGCTTGAACATCCATTTGTCATTTATTAGAAGTGCTTCATCTTAACATTTTTCCTGCATTACAGTTCTACCAACCAGCTCTCCTACTAATATGAAACCACAAATTTGGAATCAGTTTCACAATACTGAGTCCATTTTTATCTTAATACATATTTAAGCCTATAACAACACCAAAGAAATCAATTTGTACAAGAATTGAAGACCAGCTTGTTCCTGTACCTGGCCAGTATTTTAATTATACATAATCATTGCAAATGTCTAGTGAAAATAGTATTCTGGAAGTAGCAGTTAAAGGGCAAAAAGGTCAGTTAATTATTCCCATTTCTGCTTTGACATAATGTTAACACAGCATCAGTAATAGAGCCTCCCGAGTCCTTATTAATGTAAGTTAGCGTAAGTCAAACACTCCACTTTTTCCTCCAACACTGGGAATTCCATTTGCATTTCCCATATTTTCGCAGCTCTTACTAACATTAGTTTCTAAATTGAAACAGAATAGATTGCAGCTCTATGAAGATTTACAGTTTAATGGTTTAACACTCTTCTAAAAGTGACATCAGTAACAGAAACAGGGAACCTTGACAACAGGAAAAGACCTTCCAAATGAGTTGGTATTACCCTAAGCAGCCAAGCAAATATTTTCAGCGCTCTAGCAGCGTGTTCCTTTATTCTGACTGTCTCCAAGACAGTTTAATAAGCTACTCTATCTCTGAAACCTCCTCCTAATTTCTTTTACTGGAAAAAAAAGTGTTCTCATTAATACAACCATGGTCCCAGCAAAACACTTACTCAGCGGGTTAATAGATCTCTGTCCAGGTTTTGGATTGGGATAGAGTTAGCTTTCTTCCTAATAGCTAGTATAATGATGTGTTTTGGGTTTAGGGTATGAGTTATGTTGACAACACACTGATGTTTTAGTTGTTGCTGAGCAGTGCTTATAACTATGTCAAGGACTTTTCAGCTTCTCATAAAGCTCTGCCAGCAAGGAGGCTAGGAATACACAAGAAGCTGGGAGGGGACACAGCTGACCAAAGGAATATTCCATATCATGCTGAACAATAAAACTGGAAGGAGCTGGCTAGGGTATTGCCAGGTTTATTTTACCTCAATTTGTATTGCATTCCTTTTACAATGAGAGATGAGTCCGATGGAGCTGTTGGGAAGAAGGGATGGCTGTTCTTGGGGGACTTCTGAGTATCCACAGGGAGAGATATTTAGATGGCAAGGTATGTTACCCACAAGGAGCTAGCAAGATAGAAACACTTAGAAAATAAACAGCTATACCTCAGAGGCAACTGATAATTTTCTAGGGACTAAAAGGAAATTCTTCACTTAAGTGCAGATCAAGAAGTTCATGCATAGCCTGAAACCAAGCCTGAAATTAGTGACTCACCTGTAAAGGCACAGTGAGTGGATAAAAATAATTATTTGACTTCTGAATATCTGTTTTCTCTGACCAAATAGCTGAGTTGCCCCCATTTCAAAAGTATTATAGTTCTTTTAATCTGAATTATATTAATCTTGAAAACCTTTCATTCTCTTTTGGGAAGTTTATAATAGAGAGTTGTATACAGGTATTCTGTAAAGAACTGGTAAAAAATGTCAATGGAGAACTGTTAGGAAGTCCAGAGGCAATTTTCCAATTAGTCAAAGCATAAATTTTCACTTCAATAATCCTTGGCCCACAACCCTCACAGTTACAAAATATTTGCCAGAGCAATGCCCTAACAGCAGCCATTAGCAGGGTGGTACGGATCCTGACAATTTCAAATTTACCCAAACATCAAATAGTTCCTTAATACAAATCCAAAGAATAAAAACTAATAAACAAAACCCAAAACACAATTTCACTACCAAAACTCCAAATTGCATTTCTATCCCTTACCTCACAGAGGCAGCCTCCTGTTTTGGGTTCCAGGAAGGCAGTATCACCTCAGTAATCTCTGTAATGCTCTAGTGACTGCTTTAGACAGGTAAAAAAAAAAAAAAAAAAAAAAAAAAAAAAAAAAAAAAAAAAAAAAAAAGAAGGTTCCTATAATTTCTATTGTTTAACTACTGCTCTGAACCTCAAAGGGGCTTTTCCATTCAGTTGTGTACTTACAACATTCCTGCCCTCTGAAGGGAAGAGCCAGCAGATTGTCCATCGCTGCCAAGGCACCACAGAACCATGTGCTCAAGCCTATTAAAGCCAGAAAAGAAAAAAAAGCATCCATCTGACACCTTCAGTGCAGAAAGTCAGGACTCCAAAGTTACAAAGCATCAAGCTGTGTACAGACAGAGGCATACATGGGTTACCTGTGAAGTCTGAGGGACAGATAAAGACAGTAGGCTATTGTAATTTTCATTTGTTGACCTCCAGCCCAGATTTTTACATTGTTAACTGTAACAGATTTCCAGCTGCTGGGATCCTGAATTCAAAGCCATCTCCACTTTTAATAAAAAAAGAATCTCGTGAAGCACATGAAAAATTACACTGACTTTTAGAGACCTGTTAAAAAAATTTATTTTTCTTCTAATCCAGGAAAACCCCAAAAGCATTTGCGCTCATATCATTTTATTGTGAAGTACTTATAATGACCGTCACCCGAGATGATAGAAAACTTTATAGAGGAGGCAGATCACCTTCTGAGCAAGAACAAGCCTGTATTTGGGAGTAATCACAGTCTCTCCAGGCTGGTTTAACCTTTAGAGGTCTGTGACTGAAACTTTTGCTAGTTAGCAAGCTATCCAAGTGAATTAATTTTACAGTGTAGAGACATGGTCTCTAGAAACTGTTGCAAATATTGTTAGAATGTGCAGAAAGAAGCATGACCTTGAGTAATGCAATTAGGTTCTTTCCATTATGTGTTTGTATCTGACATAGAACCGCTGGTGAATAAGAACCTTGCTTTGCATTGCAACAACTCTTTTCATGTTTCTTACACATGAGCTATACACAGTAGAACACCAGGAAATGCAAAATTAACCCAGGGATGGACTGTTCAAGAACAGAATTTGAATTTAAAAGTAGCTGAAGGAAGAAATGCTTGGCTTGGCCTTTTCCTATCCTGCATATATTCTTAACAAAGTATTCTTATTCACTCAGCTGACATTAAGGAGCATTTTCTACTGAACTTGCATGGAACAATGGTGACTGAGTGAATGATTATGCTAATCATACATCAGTATTCACAATAGATCTTACACAGCATAAATCCCAGTCTCCTTCCTGTTAAGAAAGTACTACTGAGAAAATGAATCACAGTCAACTACCAAGTGTTTCAAACATTACTTGTATTCTACGTTTGAACTCTAATTAAACTACCTTGAACTTGCATTAAAAAAAAAGTATTTTCAAAATACAGTTATAACTATTTACAACAGTGATAGTTCTTAACATATTTCATGCTTGTATATTAAATCTTGCTTTAACAGAGCTATACGAATTGCAATAATACGCTGCTGGGCTACAAGCAGGTATAATACTTTAATCCTTCAGTGTGACACTGCAGGAGTGGGGAAAAAAACCCCAATAAACCAACTACCAAAACAAAAAAAACCAAACTGAAAACCAAACCGAAACTCCCAAAGCAGTTTTGATTTAGTGACTGCTTTGTTGTCAGAGTAGTATTCCACACACCACACTCCTGCCTCCAGGCATTTGAAATTCTGAAAGCAGAATCTAAGGTCAGAATATGAACGATGTAGATGTACATGAAGAAGATGTAGATTAATCTTTTCCCTCCCTTGCAGGATTGAAAAAGCAAGGTTTACTGGTTTTCATAGCAAAGACTTCAAGTGTTTAATGTTCCAGCCCACAGCGTGCCCATAGGTGAATTAGATGATGCTGGATGAATAAGCATTACTAGATGATAAGCTAGATGATAAGCAATACTAAATATTGTAGTAAATATCCATCATAAAATGATTTTTCTATCTCATAAGAACCATTTGACACTCTATGTCACAACAGTCTATTTATGAAGGGTAAAACATTGACTTGAGTTACCTTGAGCCTTCAGTGTTTACAAAGTGTTATTTTTTCCTTTGTACAATCAGGCTTGAAGCTGTCTTTAGCCAATTCTGATCTAAGATTGTGGGTAGCATTAAATCCATTTAGGGCACTTTCTGAATACATTAACCTCAATTTTCTTATATTTAGACTCATTTGCAGTTGCAGAAGATTACCTTCCATCAAGCTTAACAAGCAGATAAAAATATGGTCATGCTACAGATAAAAGAGAGCTAAAATAATGCAATATGTCTTCATATTAGTGCTTTTCATAACACAGCATGGCCTTTTGAATTCCTCTGCAATGTGCAATTTCTAGTATCTGCAACAAAAGTCATAGTATAAGTATGCAGGAACATGGCAAGAAAGACTGGGCTGCTAAGCATGTGGGAGATACGTGTGAAGGCCGAGTTGCTTTAAAGAAACAAAAGCACAAAACCATCTAGCAAGTTTCAAACCAAATTACTAGGCTAATGGTTGATACAATAAAATATAGATGATTTCGTATACCTCTTTTCTGAGGAGAAAGTGCTGAATACTTCAGCCATGTTCTTGTGGCTATCTAAACTCAAAGAGAGTATCCCTACATAAGCACTATTTTCACCTGCAGGTGCTTTTTCACCTTAGGCAGTTTCCTAAGAGGAGTATTCTTAAAAAAAAAAAAAAAAAAAAATCTGTATATAAGGAGTTTTTGCTAACAAATTGTTAGAAAGTGTGCTTATATGTAGAATGCTTGAGTGCTAGGGGGTTATTAGCCAATAACCTGCCTTATTATTAGCCAATAACCCCCTAGCACACTTTAAGAATATTTAAATATAAAATAATTTCCTGTAAATATAAATTGCCTTTAGAAAAGATGTATATGGCTACTAAGAAGTCCTTTAAAGTGCAAATATCATTTAAAGTAATCCAATAGCATTATAGCTGTCTAATGAAGTTTGAAATGAACCTGTTTGGATTGCTAACTCATTTTGTGGCAAAGAACAGGTTTTTTGTTTGTGTACCCCTCCCCCCCGTGTATTCCTTTTGTCTTTTCCTTGTATGTTGATCTGATTTGAATAAATTTCTTAGCTAATCTGATATTACTGCATGAGTATTCCCTAATCTCTAATTAGAATTTTTAATCCTTACATTTTGAGTTAAACATGCATGAAGTCTAATCTCTGTATCTGCAATTATAATCACTTAATACATTTTTTGCTAATGAGTCTATCGTTCTAAAATTGCTTATCATCAACTATTTCACAGAAGAATGATTGAGATGACAAGGATATGTCAATACATTTTTGGAAGGCAGCAAGGTGGCTTGTTTGGGGTTTTGGGGTTTTTTTTGGTTTTTTTTAATAGTATTTTTTCCTTTAGTCTGATATAAAACTAAATTACACCCAGTTTTAGCAACCTAGCAGTTTATCCAAATACCTCTGTATGATCTGCAATGGAGTGCATTCTGCCATGAAGTTATGTCTGTGACATTTCTGCTTATTAAAAAGAACTGAAGATTCCTATTCTCTTTTCTCAACTAATACAAACTTTTAACAATGAATCTGCACACTGATCTAGGCCTCGCTGTACAGATTGATAGAGTTCTGTTCCCTTCCTGCTTTTAAAGATAATGAAAATTTGGCCAGATAACCACAAGCTGTCTATAAAGGTTATTTTACTAAAACAAACCATCCATCAAAGCTCCAACCAGTACTAACTTCTTCCCTAGAGGTCTGACCAGTTTGTACTCCTGCATCTTACCATGGTTACCATTGACATTTTAGACTTAAGCTGAGTAGCCTGTATTCAATCTTTAGACTAATCTGTATGTATTCAAGCAGCTACAAAACGTCTCAGCATCTCTAAATCAGCCTGCTTTTTCACCAGTTTCTACTCTAGAAAAAGGAGTATTCTTATATCCCCTGCCAGTGATGTGAATTCCAGCAGTCCCCCTCCAGAAATAAAAAACACCAGAGGAAAAACTACTCTGAAGAAGAGTGACTATTAGCAGGAATCAACTTTAACAGAAAGTCTTGAAAAAACATAATGAAAACAAGTATATCATAATGTAGTAGTTTTCATCAGCCTGCAAAATGTTTGGTTTATTTGTTTGTTTTAAAGAGAACTTACAGTGATGACCAGTATTTGAACATAATGTAGGAGATAGAGTTTTGTAAGCAGAAAATAGTTAAGCTGTTCTTGCTTTTATACTAAATAGGATTGAGGACAGTGATGAATACTATTTTTTTTTCTCTCCTCTGCATTTTTAACGTAGCCACCAACCTGAAATGCAAAGGAAAGAATGTCCAAAGCTTCTGGTCCTCAAAACCAGTATTTTGATCTCTTATGATAACTGCCCACCTCCAAAGTGCACACTGCAGATCACTCCAAAACAATATCCTGACCATCCTACTAAGTGATCACACTTCACAAATTTGACCTGAAGTTTTACATGCACTGCCTTATCCTCTCAAGTCTGCCTTAGTGAGCATGTCCTGCTTTATGCAAAATACATGAAGTGCACTCAGGCATCCCATTTCTGGGGTTTTCTACATGTCTATCAAACATGGACAAGTCTCACTGATAGTTCTTGCACTGCCTCTCCTTCTGAATGACTTGCAGTCTTATGCTGCTCATGAATCAAAAGCAGAAAGTTGTGATTTTATCTAAACTACATATGCAGCTCAGTACAAGCCCATCTGCCTACAACCGGGTGTCTTCACCTGTCTTTGCTGTTGAACAGTTTATAACACTTAAGCTTGCAAATAACAGCCAATGTAACATAGGTGATAGATAGATACATTGAATATATTGGAGTTCCAGTGATGTTTCGCACAGGCAAGAAGTGACACAGAATATAAAGATTTTCTTCATTATATAAATGTATCTCTTCTTGTTGCATATAGTTTATTTTTCCTATATTTAATAGTATTCCTGTCTGTCTGTCCCATCTATGTTGGACTCTGCTGGTAGGCAATTGTTTTTACCAGGTGGAAATTAAACTACTGATTTGATCAACTGGAAGCTTTTGTTCTTTTAATCCCACTGCGTGATTGAATAAGGACGGAGGGAGATCCTACATGCCCAAAAATTTTGGTTACTTTGTTTGGCGTATCTTGTATGAGGAAGATGATGGAGGTGCTGCCTGGAGTATGCCCTTAAGGATCGTTTCCATATGCAAATGCATGAGGAGGTCTGCTGGAATCTGATTTCTTTAATTGGTCCTAGAAAGAGTGGTTTGTAGTGGACCTGAACAGCTGCTGTGTGAGTAAACATACTATTCTGACTGATGGCAGTGCTAATTGAACTCCTTCAGGGTGTATGTTTTCTGGTGATCCCTGTTCAGAGCAGACTGAAGCTTTTCTGCACCTTCTGGTTGCACTGGTGTTCTTCTCTGCCCTCCGTGCCCTAGCTGGGGCTTTTGTGGGAAGAACCTTTACTTTGTACAGGCAAGAGGCCGCAGTTTCTTAACAGGAGTGTTGAGGAGAACTCAAGAACATAGAGAATATAAAGGAACAATGTGTTGGTGAACAAGCGTAAACACTGAGATAGGAAGAAGGAAGTTGGAAGGAATATTTTCAGGTTTGGGTTTTTTTTTTTTTTTTTTGTTTTGTTTTGTTTTTTTTTTAATCGGGTTTTTGGTGTTTTTTTGTTGTTTCATTTTGTTTTGTTTTTTTTATAATGTCATGATATCACTTGCATTGGGGAATTTTGAAAGTGCTTAGAAGACCAATTCTTAGGAGAACAGTGACTAAAGGAAAAAAGAATTTTTAATTAAGATTTTAAGGTACAAAACAGTTCTTATTTATTGTTTTTTTATTGAAAGCACCTTTTCATTTATTACTTTTGAGGACTGGATTATTCCCTTCCTCCCCCAATACCAAGAAAAAAATATATCTTTTGTAGTTCCACGGTTTTAATAAATAAAAAATAATAACTAGTAGTATCTTCAGTGAAAATGTTTCTATTAATATTTCAGCTAAGCTTCACAGCAGGACATGCCCCTTCATAAGTACATGGAGAGGTCATTAAAAATGCTCCCTATGTAATGGTTTGCTGAGAACAGTAGAATGTGAAAATTATCTTGGAATTCATTTTATACACTTCTTGCAAGCTATATATGCAACAGAGAGTGGATGTCTTTCCCCTTTACATCAGCAATAAAAAGTTAGCCTTTTTATAACATTGAACATATGCAGTTACCTTTCTAGTTCCATTACAGTTGAAATCAAAATAATGAACATTCCAAGATTTCCTGACTTTAAAGTAAAGCCTCTTGTACATTAAGTTCTCAGAAGCACAAGAGATGTTCCATTTTTCTCGTCTTTACCTCTGGCTACCTTTGATGAGGACAGAAATGCAAACTTCAGTACACAAGAAAACATCACCAATCTGTATGCTGAATAATTCAATTCAATAAGATTTTATAAAATTGATATAGACTAAGCAGTTCCAAAATCCAGAAGGGGAGGAAAGAAAAAAGAAAATAGCCATTGAAAGTGTGAAGACCCCTAGAGGTTTAGGCATAATTTCTGTGGGGAAAAGAGGCATACAAGAGTCAAATAATAATATAAACCAGACAAAGGTATATAATATCTTGTCAGATCTGACTGCAGCTATACTCATCAGGATTGATTCAAGTACAGGGTATGTTACTAAAGGTATGTTAAAGTCAAACTGGACAAAATCATGGAACTTAGTATTTCAATGGGCTTAAACCAGTTTAACAGTTTCCTAAGGACTGTCACTTGAAAAAATAATAAAGTTCATCCAAGGGTTTGTTAGAAGTTTGTAAACCCATCCTCCCTCCATCTGCAGTGAACTTGAAGAATTTAGCTAACAAAATCCCCTTTATTCTCAGAGTGATATCTGCATATTTTGGAGGATTTCATGTAACTCTTTCAAAAAACTTTAAAAATCAAGTCATAACCTATATATCCAGCCTATACTGAAATCATTATTAGAAGAATATTTCTGCCATTATTTCTGCAATATAATTTAAATTATTTTTTTTTACAAATTCTAGGTGAATTTAGCTAGTCTGGAGCATTATCTGTTTTGAGAATAATGATCAAAACCTACTTCTTTTCTTCAGGTAGGAAGCAGTGTTTTGAAAGAAGAATTCATGAAAACAGTGTCAAGAAAGATTATAATTATGCAAATCCATAGTATATTTTTAGATAAAAATGAATAGATATTAAATGCAGTCCTGTGACATGAAGTTACATTGAGTCTGGTTTGCCCTTAAGAAACTTGTGTCTCTTTCAATTTAGTTAAATGGAATTAAGCAAGTTATTATGAAAGCAGTTTATTTTGAAGCAGCATTATTTAAGTGTCACAGGACATCATCACCTTTAAAATGGTCTATCAAGTTATTAAGAATCCACCAGAGATTAGACTCCACAGCACAAAGTTGTAGCATTTTTTAATTTTAAAAATCAGAAATGAAGGATTTCTGTTTTCAGTTTTGGAGACAAACACCACCAAATTTTACTGTCTTCAGAATGAAGTTGTCAGCAGAATGAAATCTTTATTTAGGAAGCAATCAAAAAGACAGAATGGAGCAAAAATCAGAAAATTTTCATTTACCTAATTTTAACTCTGGCGAAGTGTCGCTGAACCCAGGACACTATAACTTTAAACTATGTTTGAAGGTTCCCTCCAAACCAAACCATTCTAGGATTCTATAACATGCCTGGTGCCTTCCCCTATTGTTTCTGCCAGATTGTGACCTTATTAGATACATTTCTTTTAACACAGAAGTCCCTTTTTTTGACACCAGTCAACAAAAGCCATACACATGGATATCATATTACAAGTATTACATACTAACCATGTCAAGTGCAAGGTCCTACACCTGGGTTGGAGCAATCCCAGGCACAGCTACAGGTTAGGCAGAAAAGAGATTCAGAGCAGCCCTGCGGAGAAGGACTTGGGGGTGTTGGTCGATAAAAAAATGAACATGAGCCAGCTTCAGTGTGCTCGCAGCCCAGAAAGCCAACTGTATCCTGGGCTGCATCAAAAGGAGCATGACCAGCAGGCCGAAGGAGGTGATCCTGCCCCTGTACTCTGCTCTCACGAGACCTCACTTGAAGTATTGTGTGCAGTTCTGGTGTCCTCAACATAAAAAGGACATGGAACTGTTGGAACAAGTCCAGAGGAGGGCCACGAGGATGATCAGGGGACTGGAGCACCTCTTGTATGAAGATAGGCTGAGAAAGTTGAGGCTGTTCAGCCTGGAGAAGAGAAGGCTGCGTGGAGACCTCATAGCAGCCTTCCAGTATCTGAAGGGGGCCTATAAGGATGCTGGGGATGGACTCTTCATCAGAGACTGTAGTGACAGGACAGGGGGCAATGGGTTCAAACTTAAACAGGGGAAGTTTAGATTGGATATAAGGAAGAAGTTCTTTACTGTTAGGGTGGTGAGGCACTGGAATGGGTTGCCCCGGGAAGTTGTGAATGCTCCATCCTTGGCGGTGTTCAAGTCCAGGTTGGACAGAGCCTTGGGTGACATGGTTTAGTGTGAGGTGTCCCTGGCAGGGTGGTTGGAACTAGATGATCTTCATGTCCTTTCCAACCTTAACTGTTCTATGATTCTATAAAATGAATTTCAGAACTCTGTAAGGTTTCCTTTTTACTGTGATTACTATCAAGATACAGGATCTCAGACATCATACAAACACTGACTGAAGTGTTTGTACAGTCATTAACAAAATAGTACTCAAAGTGAGGTAAAAAACCTATAATTCATAATACATAGCTCACCAAGAATCCTTATGGCATTCTCCAAGCTTTGACACAAAGATCAAGTGTGAAACTTTAATGTGTCCTATTGAAACTGATAATATTAAACATTTTATTACAAAAAAAAAAAAAAAAAAATTGTATTTTTCCTCCTGGGCAGGGGGGAATTCCTTGAATAAGAGAGGTTGAAGATCATATTTTCAATAGAAGAGAAAACTGTAGTGTTGTCCTCAAAAAGTATGATGTTAGCAGATTCTGTATTTTCTCACTTAACTGTAGATTGAAAAGTCATCTCAACTGCTTTTAGGAGTCAGGTCTCTTATCCTCAGTTCCCACACAGGCCTCAACAGTATCTTAGTGTCCCAGATGGATTTACTCATTTTGCACAACATGTTTGTTCTCTTTACAACATGGCTTACACCAAGATTATCATGATCATCTTTATTTAAAGATAAGAAACATGCACAAGGGTGCTAAGAGCCAGAGGAACAAAAGGACTCACTTGTCACTAGGTTGGCCATTATGCTATATTTTCTAGGAATTCTTTTGTTTGTTTGTTTGTTTTCCTTCTGCTCATTTATGAAAAAATATTGCTAAGGTTAAGCCCTCATCAGATGTGGCAGATCTGGCTCTTCAGGCAATGTCTTCTTAACTTGTACACACCAAAGTGACTCCAACACTCCAGTAATTTGTTGCATAAAGGAGTGACACTTTTAGACATACTGTGAGCAATCAGATAAGTTATATGAACCTGAATTTTGCACTCTATGTATATTTATGTGTAATAATGTTGTAGGATGCACAAAAAAATGTAAAGCCAGGAAGGCAATAGAAGCCATCCTCTGTCCACCCCAGCCCCAACATAAGTGAAACCATGAGAGGGTGTTACTGATCCCCAGAAGAATGTAAGCTTGAGCACTAGGTAGAGATTTAAAGAATAATAAGGAGCATGCATCTAACATCCATAAATATTGGTAGGAAATAACACAAATATGAAAGTACAACTCCAGTTGTGACCCTTCAGTTATGATAACAGAGAAATAAGAGAGGAATCACTCCTGTACCATCTCTCACAGATCAGGAGACAAAACCAGATCACCACTACCACTTAAAGCATAATTAAGTCATAGGTAACATTAATAACTGACACTTCCTTTCCTGCCCTCACCCACCTGAAAAACCTTCAGTTTTCAATTTACCTCTCACAACATTTTGCTAATGCAGACTCAGCAAACTTGAGTAATTATGACATTTAAAGTGTCTTCCCGCATCTTTCAAACCACCTTTGCCCAAGGCAGTGTTACTAGAGAACTACATAAGTGTAAATTCAGCTGCTGCAGTGTAGATGATTCTGTAATTCATTCCACTTGACTTTTGGACTAAACCAACTAGGCCTAAACCTACTTAAATATGTAAGTCCCTTCCAAGAAACAGTTCTGGTTGCTGATTTACCACCTGAGCAATACCCTTAATACACAGGGGAAAGAAAAAAACCAAAAAAAAGAAAAAAAAAAAAAAAACCAAATAAATGCAAGTATAGACAAGGATTAATACAGGAGCTGTCTGGGAAAAAATATCACAAACAAAGAAAGAATGAGAGCAAAAAAGTAAAGCGTCGCAATAACATAGCAGTGGACATGCGCATCAGGTAGAATGTGAACAGCACTACAGGTAAAATACAAATTTGGAGTTCAAGTTGGCTGCACATATTCCAGGAGATAGGCATTGTTTGCAGTACCTCAGTGTAAAGTACTCAAAACTCTCTAGAAATATGATTAAAAGAGAAGTGTATGTCAACCCCAACAGATGATACTAACAAAAGCCATAACCATTATTAGACACAAAGTTAGAAATGCTGCAGGGTCTTGTGAACAGTGAAACATCATTAGCTCCTGCCATTTATCATAATGTGACCGAGTCTAGCATAAGATCAATATAGTAAGCACTGAATCACTGAGAAAGATTTCAGTGCAAAACAGTGATTTATTCATGAACATAACCAACTACCTGAGGAGATTTTTAGTTACAGAAAAAAAAAAAAAAAACAAACAACAAAACCTTCACCATGGATAGCAGATGAAAGGTAGAGCCGTGTACTTTGATTTGGCAGAAGTATTGAAAGGTTAGTCTTAACTACATTAATAATATAGTAGCACTTCAACAAACAATAATCTTCAAGTCAGTAAAGGATGAAAAGGGTGATCAGGAGAGACTGACTTTTCATAGCAGCTTTTATAGCACAGTCAGAAAGTGCCAGTCTCAAGGCTTTATTTGATTATCTGAAAGACAGAGGCTGCAGATGACAACAGATACTCAATATGAGTGAAACAGGACTTTTGGATACATGTACCATGAAGAACCGCTGTCGCTGAGAAATATAAACTTCAAAATGAAAACTGGATGGTCTTCACAGTCTTGAACATTGTGCGACAATACTACTGGTAACTTTGAGTATACTCCTGTATTAGTTTACCATTTATAAGATTGAAAGGTGGGTAAGGGCTTAAGCTTACACACTTACATGTTCAGTAGCAGCTGACAAAAAGGCCCAGCTTAATTTCCAAGTTACAAAAGACTGCTTAATAGACTGCTTTAGCTACAATACTGGGCAGTGTTCCCATGTGAATAAACTGCTATTTAAAGCCTTACTGATTCTAGTTAATGTACCAAGATATCTATCTCATCTTTGCGATTTGCATCTAAATGTTTTATTTGTGTTTTTTTGCCAAACACTACCTCACTTTTGCAACTGCTAGACCGAGGAATAATTGGTAATTTTAGGATGACTTGTTTGCAACAAACTTTGATGTGTTTACTTAAAGTGGTTGACAAATCACACAAATCATCAATGCATGAATTTTTGCAAGAGCTTCAACATGCAAGGTGTCCTTGAATACATTCTTGTGGCATGGGATTTGAGAATTAATAATATAACAAATGATGTTTGAAAGCAATGAATCCACAGCTTTTAAAGCTTTGAAAAACAAAGCTCAAGTGTTAATTCTTGCACAAACTGTTGTGTTTGATTAATTAGAGACAGATACTTAAGAACTTGGATTCACCTAGAGTTAAAAAAAAAAAGAATTAAACCAACTTGTTGAAGAACAGCAAAGGGAAAATGAGCTTGCAGAAAATCAGAATGTGTTAAAAGAATGTGTAACAAGAATGATTGAAGTTAGTTCTTACTAAAGAGTAAAATATATCACAATAGGAACTGAAGTTAAACTTGTGATTAAAAAAAATTATTATTATTATTATAAAAAATATGGCTTTAAAAAACCAACAGTAACCCGTTCAAAGTGGCTATCTCTCACATAACTTAATCTTCCAATACAGCTAATGTCTCTTCTGTTTCAGGTGGATTTATGATGTTTCACGTATTGAGTAGGCAAAGCAGAGAAGAAATACCAGCTGTGGCTAATGATAACTACCCATCCACCTCTACCAACCTCCTCAGTTCTCCAGCTAGATTGACCATATATTTACAATGCCAGGAATGTTCACACAACTGTGTTTTTTTTAAAAGGTGCATTATTTTATTATGTTTATTGTCACACAGCTTAGTAAAAATTAGTCTTTAAATAATTTTTCATCAAGTATATGTGGATATGGCAGGAAGCTTAGTCAAAGTGGTTAAGAAATTCCCTTATTTTCCAGCTGTAACAATTATTTCCTATTCCTAGTCCTGGTGCAGTGCTGGGTTTTGGCTTCAGTCCGAGAACAATGTTGATAACACACTGATGTTTTAGTTGTTGCTAAGTAGCACTCACTCTGATCAAGGACTTTTCAGTCTCTCATGCTCTGCCAGTGAGGAGGGGCAAAAGAAGCTGGGAGGAAGCAGAGACAGGACACTTGACCCAGACTAACCAAAGTGATATTCCATACCACAGCACATCATTCCCAGTATATAAATCAGGGGGAAATGGCCAGAAGGGACCAATAGCTACTTGGCCAGGCTGGGTATTGGTCAGTGGGTGGTGAGCAACCGTATTATGCATATCTGTGTTTTCCAAGCTTTCATTTCTTCTCTGGTTGTTTCCTATTATTATTATTGTTGGTATTCTTTCTATTAGCACTACATTTTATTTCAGTTATTAACCTGTTCTTATCTCAGCCCACAGGGTTTACATTCTTTCAACTCTCTTCCCCATCTCACTTGGGGTGGAGGGAAGGGGAGATTTGAGCAAGAAGTGCATGGTATTTAGTTACCAGCTGGGTTTAAAACATAACTCCAATAAATAATCTATAAATTCATACTTTCCTAAAACCAAGTTCCCTTAGGGATGCATCTCTCAGTATTAAAGACACACTGCTATGTATTGGGTTGCGCACTGAACTGTGGGAGCTACCCTGCTGTGGCAGGATATAAAGGCTTCAGCATATTGGCTCTGTGATTGGCAGTTGTACAAAGGTAGCTCACAGATAACAGAGTTCAAGTGCTACCAAATATATCCAAACTCATCCAATTAAGCACTATGATTTTAGCCTCTATGAGACCAACTGAGAAGTATGCAGTTCCAGAAGTCTTTTTCTAGATCAAGAACCAAGCTATTTGTTCAGATCCACAGAGCCATTTAGTAGAGATTAATTCTTAGATTCCTGTTTAAAACCATGCATTTCTAAACACACCAATAGTGTAACAGCTACAGCCAGCTGGGAATCTCTTTAGACACCAAGGCACATGAATATAATAAAAAAGAGCAGATTAAATATAGCTTGCACTAGACAGAACTTCTCTATGAAGACCTACAAGTAGTCAATTAGTAAGGCTGAGTATTTGCATCAGTTTTAGTCAAAGACATCAGCAAATTTAGTTTCTTTGTGCAAGTATACAGCTAAAAGATCAAACTCATGAAATTTCTTGCATTCTGTCTGTCGTGGTTTAAGCCCAGGCCATAAACCAGAACCACGCAGTCTACTTCTCCCCCCACCTTTCTTCCCTCCGCTCCTGGAGGGATGGGGAGGAGAATCAAAAGAATGCAACTCTCACTGGTTAAGATAAGAACAGTTTAATAACTAAGGTATAACACAAATCACTACTGCTACACCAATAATAATAATGGAAATAACAAGGGAAGAGAATACAACTGCTCACCAACTGGTACCTCACCCCCACCCTGCAGTGCTCCCGCCCTTCCGGGAACTCTCCGTTCTACATCCTGGGCATGACGTGCTGTGGTATGGAATACTTCTTTGGCTAGTTTGGGTCAGGGGTCCTTTCTCTGCTTCCTCCCGGCTTCTCCTCCTCCCTGGCAGAGCATGAGACTCACAAAGTCCTTGGTCAGAATGTTTATTCAGCAACTGAAAACATCAGTTTTATCAGTATTATCCCCAGGCCAAAAGTCAAAAACACAGCACTGCACCAGCTACTAAGAAGTAGAAAAAGAAAAATGACTGCTACTGTTAAACCAGGACACTGTCTTAAGACTACAACAGCAGTTAGAGGTTCATAACTATTGACCTCAGATTTCTCCTCAACTTCAAACGCAGCTCATGCTGAGAAAATCAGATTTTTTTTCTCAGCCCTGAACCATTCAAATAATAATAAAAAAAAAAGGCACAAATTAAAAATTCTCTTCAGAGCCTAGCAGAACACCAGGCAAAAACAGCTCAGTGTTAGAAGACATACCTACAAAACCTACAAAAAAAAAGCCACTCACTCTATTGCATATTTTCTTAAATACTGCTCCCTTCAAGCAAATCTTTTTGATTCACTCCTAAAATTTTTCATTCATTGTTCAGAATCTCATCTGCTACTCACTGACCTCATAAATGACAGATTGGCTGTCCGATTCACCACATAATACTCCAAATTAAAAGTCAAGCCCTAGGGCAAACCTGCACGATTCCTTTCCCAGATATCCTTGGGAGTAAACTTCTGATTGTTTGTTGGTTCCTGACCACAGCTCACTCACTTCATGAAGGCCAGACCTTTGTTCCATACTATATTTTAAACAGGAAGCAGAGTTTCTATTGCAATTAAAAACAAATCAACTCTCTTTTTTGAATTTTCGTACACTATGAACAGAAACCTGAACTTTCTCTTATTTTTTAACTTACAGAAAAAAGAAGGTGCAAAACTACTCTTTCCCATTTAATTAGCTCAAGACATCTGGTGGCAATTTGCTAATTGAAACTGATCAACCAATTTATACTTTGTCACTTGCTTTGTTTTTAAATGCTAAAGAGGTTGGCTTGTTAAATGTATTTTGGATCAATTGTATAAGTTCTCTTACTGACAATCTGTACTGGATTTTTTACATCTAGCAGACTCATCACTACTATAAATTGTATAAAAGTGTGGATTTGAAGTAAATTTGTGTGAACATGGTTTTATAATACAGTGGCAACCTGAGGGAACAGTTAAGTTCACTGTTTAATTTTTGACTTGATGCTGAACACATAGAAAAGTCCCTTTCCTGAAGAAGTCTATAGCCAAAGCAGAATTCATCTAAAATTCCCAAACAGCCTGCAAACAGCTATACAAAGGAGAACTTGGTTATGTGATGCTGTCAGCAGGAGCCAGAGACACAGATTTTTCACAAACAAGATCTATTAAAACTTCCTAGAGACCAACCAGACCAAAAATGAGTGGGCAGGTACTGGAACTACACAGAGCTACTACTTAGGAAATGTGCATGGGATGAAATAGAAGCAGATGAAAGCATTAGATCAGTCAGTAGCTAGGGAGCAGAAATATATACTAGGCACCAATAAGCATTAAGAATGATGGATAGCTCAGCCCTTCTGAAGTCAGGAGTTATCTGCACAGCTGGTAGTATTCACTACTGCTGAGGATAGAATTCACTGCATTAGTTAGTAAAATCCCAATGCAAGATAAAATGGCAGAAGAAAGGGTTTGCTACTGTAAGTCAACCATTCCTTCCAGAAAGAACATAAGTTGCACTAAGCTTGTTTATACAGTGTATTTTGTTTTGTTAACTACTTCACATTAGCATAATACTGTGGTGGAGCTGACAACTGACTTGGAGTTCCTTGATCTGTAACCCTGCTGTTTAAATATAAGGCTTTTTGTTCTCTGCAGAGGTTTGTTTTTTTTTTTAATAAAGTAGCTAATAACCACCTCTGGTAATTAAACTTGGAAAAGGGATTAAAGTCAAAAAACAAGTGAAGTTAATAATCCTTGACCTACATTACAATCAGCTATTCACTACTTAACTACATACACTATCAAAGTTAGTGCTGAAGTTCAGCTTGCATAAGGTGCAGAAAGAAGAAATGGTAGGAGTGCAGCTGAAGTAAAAGATTTTAAATAGAAATAACCATAATAATATAGATAGGTTGTTGTCCTTCGATTCTCCTACTTCACATGTTATCTGAAGGTGCTAGCATGCAGCGCACCTTGGAGCAAGATGACAAGTTCTAAATATTAAATGCAATTTCACTGTGTGTGATAATAGATACAATTTTTTCTGTGCAGTTTCAGATACAGATATGTGACAATATGCCACAAAATAAGAAATGTGATTCCTTTGCTTATGTGCTACAGGATGAATTACTGGTAGTTTATTATAGTTCTCCTTGTCCAGTAGGAGAGTAGAATGTGGAATATTTTTAGATCTTCACATTCTGGAACAGGTGTGTCTTTTCTTTAAGAAAATATACTACATTCAGTCTAAAAGTCAATACACATTAACATTTTAGAACAATGAGTCTTGATATTAAATATTTTGTGCTTCATCAGTGTCATGGTTTAAGTCCAGTCGGCAACTCAGCCATGCAGCCTCTCACTCACTCCCCCCTCTTCCTGCCCTCCGCCCCAGACGGATGGGGAGGAGAATTGAAAGAATGTAACTCCCACGGGCTGGGATAGAAACAGTCCAGTAATTAAGATATAACACAAACCACTACTGCTACCACCAATAATAATAATGATAAGGGAAACAACAAGGGAAGAGAACACAACCACTCACCACCCACCAATCAATACCCAGCCCAACCCGAGCAGTGATCTAACCCTTCTGGGTAACTGCCCCCATTTTATATAGTGGGCATGATGTGCTGTGTTATGGAATACCTCTTTGGTCAGTTGGGGTCAGCTGTCCTGTCTCTGCTTCCTGCTGGCTTCTCCTCCTCCCTGGCAGAGCATGAGACTCACAAAGTCCTTGGTCAGAGTAAATATTACTGAGCAGCAACTAAAAACATTGGTGTTATCAGCATTGTTCCCAGGCCGAAAGTCAAAAACACAGAACTGCATGAACTGCTAAGAAGGAGAAAAATGACTGATACTGTTGAACCCAGGACAATCAATTTTAAGTTATTAAAAATTACTACCAGTGCAAAATGTCAGGCAGCAGTAGTGTTATAAGGGGACAAGATTCATTGCCCAGGTGTCCAGGAAGGCAAATAGTATTCTGGCTTGTATCAGAAATAGTGTGGCCAACAAGACTAGGGAAGTGTTCATTCCCCTGTACTTGGCACTGGTGAGGTTGCATCTTGAACACTATGTTCAGTTTTGGGCCCCTCACGACAAGAAAGATATTGAGCTGCTGGAGTGTGTCCAAAGAAGGGCAACGAGCTGGTGCAGGGTCTAGAGAGGACTGGCTGAGGAAACTGGGGTTGTTTAGCCTGAAGAAAAGGAGGCTCAGGGGAGACCTTATTATTCTCTAAAACTACTTGAAAGGACATTGCATCAAGGTGGGTATCTGTCTCTTCTCCCACATAGCAAGTGATAGAACAAGAGGAAATGGTGTCAAGTTGTGCCAGGGAGGTTTAAATTGGATATTAGGGAAAATTTATTCACTGAAAGGGTTATTAAGCATTGGAACAGGCTGCCCAGGGAAGTGGTTGAGTCACCGTCCCTGAAGGTATTTAAAAGATGTGTAGATATGACATTTAGGGGCATGGTCTACTGATGGACTTGGCAGTGTTTGGTATAGAGTTAGAATCAATAATTTTAAGTGTCTTTTCCACCCTATGCAATTCTATGATTCTGTGATCTTTCTGTCTAAATTTTGGAAGAGCTGTTAATAAAAGCTATCAACACTAAAAGGGTCGCAGTTCCTAGGAACATTTCAGAAGATAAAAAAAGTGTGCAACAAGATAAAAATATTAAGATCTGCATTTCTAATAATTGGCAGTTGAGCTAGTAGAGATGTCACAATATCTGCCGATGTGTTGCCTCAGAAAACTGCGGAATGATGAAACAAGAAATGCCATCTCAGAGTATGTGGTAAATGTGGTTGTAAATGATGTTTTACTTAGGAAATCACAGGCATGAGATGAGCAACTAGTTCATTATCTAGGCCAATGCACCGGTCTGAAGTATTGAAACCAACTTGATGTCAAGTATGTGTTAAATAATATGATATTATTGAATTAGCTGTTCACAACACAACCTCCAAACCCTTAAACTCCCAACTACTTAAACTATCTTGTATCCAGTGTATTATAGCAAAGATTCTTACAGGATGGTGGTGTCAGCTCTTGCTCCTCATTGGCACCACCCAAATACTATTCGTGTTTTCAGACTAGCATTAGGAAAGAATTTGAGGTTCGTTCAAGCCTTATTTTAAAATACCAATTGCAGGAACTGGGCTTGCCATCTGTTGCAGAGAATTTCTCCATGCTGTTTGGTTCATAATGCCACCAGTCAGTATTGTTGAATAGAAACGAAAAATATCTCTCAGACAACATCCATTCCTCATTGGGCCACTTCCACAGATGGTAAAGAAGAATACCAGCTTTCCTCTCCCCCTCATCACTCGTGAAATGCTATTCACGTCTTTCTGGAGATGTTTGTAATCACCTCTATTACCAGCAGTGTCTTTTAACACAATGACCTTAGCTATGGTTAATGATTTTTCCATATGCTTTCAAAACACAGAATTACTTGAAAATTGTAAATGTACCTTTCTGGTTTTCAATGTTAGAACAAAGAATCTTGAATTAATACAAAATACTCATGCCTAGTTCTCTAGAGGAAATAAGAGTTAGCTTTACTTAATCAGTTATTCAGATTATCACTTAATCAGACATACATTTCAGAAATGTAAATTAACAACAGACTTCCAAAAATTGTAAGTTACAGACCGTATTATGGTTATGAAGGAACTGTTTTCCAGTCCAGTGCTGCCCAAAAGCCAGAAGCTCTTTCTGCCTACTTTCCCTTGTACTCTGCCTATCAGGTAATTTTAATTTTAGAAGCATTTATCTTCTAGTTTAGGATGACACTTAGGCAAGTACTCAAGTCTTTGCTTACTTGTTGGTGTAAGGTGACATCCTTTTACAAGCTTAAGGCCTTTATTGACCTTTAAAGTCATGTACATCTTGGAAGAAACTAGTGCATACATAAAATGGATACAAACTTTTCCCCTCCTTCTGTTTTTAGAACATCCAAAATTTCAGTTATCTCCTCCACAAGGAACAGGCTGTATAGGACTTTGTAGTACCCTCTCTTCTTTTTATTGTGATAAAGTGTCATCAGCTCATAAATAAAAATAAAAAATCCACTCTATCACAGTAAAAATCATAGATCTGCTGGAAACTCAAGGTTAATACCCTACCAGACACTTCCAATTCCTCTGTAGTAAAAATCCCAGAATCCGCAGCTGACTTTCACTCCAGTAAATAACATAACATCAAGTGTAGATTTCTTTTCATTATTTGGGCTGATTAGTCAGGACAGAGCAAGAACAAGTAATTCAAAGCATGCATAAAATAGCTAAACTATTTTAGGCTTACTTTTGAAAACACAGACTTGCAAGACAAGCAAAAGCTGAATACCATTGAATGTCAAATAGATACCTGTTCTAATTACACTATGCATGCTGTCCAGGCTACACACTCAGGACTCTTGACCCTTCAGGACCCAAAATATTTTTCTTTAAAAAGAAAATCATAAATTAGTTGGGTCAAAGGCAGAATGGGCTAGCAGCCCAAAGAGCCTTCAAAATTGATGTATTCACTTTCAACGACATAAAAATATAAGGATTAAACAAATCAGACCTGTGGCTTTTAATTTTCCTCTAAAAGAGGTAGTAAATTTGTCAGGATGGCTCTGAAGAAAAATAACAGCTATGTTTAGGAGAATAGACAACATCATTTCTTATTATTGCACCAGCAGAAAAAATAAAGTACCCAGGTCAACTCAGCAATTGTTAATTCAAGATTTGCTTGGACCATGAAGCAGTCAGCACTTTGAGATGGCTATGCCTCTGATTTTTTTCTCTATATCATGTATGATCTCCTTATTATTGCAAGAAACACTTTTTGTTCTAAAGCTTTTATGAGTTAGAGTAATTACTGGTTTTGGCTGGGTTAGAGTCAATTTTATTCTTAGTACCTTATATGGTGCTATGTTTTGGAGTATGGTGAAGACAGTGTTGAAAACACATTGATGGTTTAGTTATAACTGAACAGTGCATACACAGTTGTCATAGCTTAAGCCCTTTTCTATTTCTCACTCTGGCTTGTCAGTGAATAGGTTGGGGGTGCACAAGAAGTTTGGAAGGTACACAGCTGGGATAGCTGACCCAACTGACCAAAGGGATACTTCGTACCATATGATGTAGTGCTCAGCATGTAAAGCTGTGGAGCTAAGTTTGCTGGGTCTGGCTGGGCGTTGGTCAGCTGGTGATGAGCAACTGTTTTGGTTTTTTTCATCACCTGTTTTTCTTGGTTTTGGTGTTGGGTTTTTCTTTGGTTTTGTGTTTTTTTTTTCAGGGTGATGGTGGTGGTGAGGAGGTTGGGTTACTGTCTTTATCTCAACACATGAGGTTTTTCATTTTTACCCTTCTGATTTTCTCCCCTATCTCACCGATAGTGACTGAGTGAGCAGTTGTGTGGTGCTTAGCTACCTACCAGGGTTAAGCCACAACAAATTCAAATTTTGCAAATTTTTAAGTACTGAAGAAACACTAAAAAGTTTGTTTCACATGATGTCTTCAAGTAGCTGAATGTAGTATTTTAGTAAGTAACTAGCTTTTAAGTGCTATTTGCTGATGATTCAGTGTTATAGTGCCTTCCAGTATCGTGGCAGATCATACGTGCACAAAACAAATACTGTAGAGATTGACTTCAGAGCTACCAGAGATCAAATGGGTAATGATATTTTGTTTATGTTCTAATAAAACAACAGTTTATATCTTTAATTGCGTTGGAGTTAGGCTTGCAATCACATGGAACCATGTCTGTTCTTTTTACGTTAGTCAGATGATAATTTATTTTAGATATATCTTTACAAATGTTTATTTAAAGAATGTCATTTCATTCCAAACTTGATTGAATTTTTTTACTTTTCAATACCATTAGCCAGAGAAATTCAGACCCTAAGCATTCCCAGTAACTTCTTTGTCTTCTACTCTCTAATTATTCATGTTCATAAAATCTCAATCACTTACAAATCCTCCTGACTAAATAATTTATCTTCCTCTGTAGATGTGCCCAACTGGAACGCCAAGCCTACGCATCTGTGCTGGGCCTCTATTAATTAATTTCTGAGGATATTCAGATGTTCAGTAGTCCACAGGTCACTTTCTGTACCATCCTTATTCTACCTCAGTGAGAGACTGAACTGAAATCAGACTCCGCCATCCATTGTCTCAAAGATTGCTAGGAAAGCTGAGGTCCACTATCTCCAAGATGGGTGTGAGGACCTGAGATGGGACTTCACCATCCATTGTCTGAGAAATGGGTGGAAGGAGCTGAGATAAGACCCCTCTGTTCACTATCTCAAGGACTGGTGTGAGGAATTATTGCCCATTATCTCAAGGATTGCTGACAGACCTGTGCAGCTGATGATCTGGCTGCAAGACCAGCAAAACTGGATGCACATAGTCCACCAGGAACATGCAGTACATGACATTAAGAAGTACTCTCCCCAACACATAATAAAAGGGGGAAAAGGTAATTACTGTTGTGGCCACTCACGTCTGATGATGACTATGGACCCTGAGGGACATCCACCACCAAAGAAGATGACTACAGACCCTTGGGATGCCCTGGATCCATGATGGTGACTATCTCTCTTTGCACTCTGAATTCTTGCTTAATTTCTACCCTTTTTCTGATCTGTCTTATTGCTATCTTTTTTATAATGATTATCTTTTTATAATAAACAAACTGATTGACTACTGTACTTGACCTTATTTGCATTTTAATTTCACTCTGGGGATCACAAACAAAATATTTCTGACACTGGGTTTTATTCAGTCAGACCTTGAAAAACTCTTGTTTTCTCTATTTATACTGCTGTCTCTGAACTGCACATCCTTATTCTACCATGGCCGGTCCTGCAACTTTGTGCCCTACACAGAATACTTCTACAGGAAATGGATATTATCCCAAAATCCACAAGTTGATTAGCCAGTCTTCTTTCTATATGATTTTATGGGTATCATGGCTAAAAATTAGACAATTTCATTGAAAGTCATGCATGATGCTAAGTCTTGTGATTAAGGAATACATCTTAGTGTCTATAGGTAGGCATCACAGGTCATCAACTCCTCATAAAGATCACAGTATAATTTAGGTTGAAGACACCTCTGGTTGTTGTATAGTGGAACCCCTTAGATGTGGTTGCTCAAGGCCTTGTCCAGATGAATTCTGAAAATTTCTAATGATAATGGTTCCACACACTCCCTAGGACTCTCTTCTGGGGCTTCTCATTGCAAAACTTTCTTTCCTCTTGTCCTGTTGGAATTTTCCCCATTGTAACTTCTGGCATTTTGACCTCTTTTCCTTTTGCTCTGTGGACCTGAGAGTCTTGCTCCACCTTTACAGCCCTCTTTTTGGTAGCGAAAAGCTATAATTGGATATTCGTAGCCTTCTATTTTCCAGGCTAAACATACATAGTTCCCACAGAAGTTCTTGTATGTCACATGCTACAGCCCTTTGACCATACTGAGGTCTAGTGGCACTCTGCAGAGCCCACTCCAGTTTTTCAACATTCTTTTCCTGCTATACATGCAAAGCTAGAAACAATAAATGTAGCTTCACGAGTGCTAAATGAAGTGAAAAAATGATACTGTCCATGTGACTATTCACTTGTTATTACAGCCCAGTGTGTGATTGAAGTTCACTGCCACGAAGAAATATTGTGTATTCATGTCCTATTCATCTACCAAAACTCTCTGATTCTCTTTTTCATAGCTGCTACCTATGGTCTGGATCCTCAGATCTCCTGAGCTGTTTTGTCTGAGGTACAAGTCTATGTGTTTGTGTGTGTTGAAGTTCATGTGATCTATGTGGTCCAGTTACTTCAGCTGGTTGAGTTCCTGACAAACAAATCTTTGAATCCATCTGTGAATACTGCTTCAGAGCAGAATCTGAAATAATGGGATAATTAGCATGAGAATTGTCAAAACCATGCAACAGAGAAAGAGTAAGTTACATAAACATGATGTCAAGTTAGAAAAGACAAATAATAAGTGTTGTTAATAGGCCACCGTTAAGCACAATAATGGGCTATACTGTTAAACTGTCATAAACTAAAGGCCACACTTAATTTTCATACTCATTTAGATTTGTATCTGAAAGGTAAACTTTAATCGCCTCTAAGTTGCCCCAGGCTTGATTACTGCTTTTATTCTAAAAGGGGAGAAGAGGAAGACTGTCACAATGTATCTTTATTTATATTTAAGCAACTCCCAACAGGAGACCTCACTGGTATTACAAAACGGAATATAAAATATTAAAAGACTTCTGTGTATTAAACATAACATAATGTACCCATTCAGAATCTGGGTTGGACTCAAAAAGTAGAAAGAAGAAATTGCTTTGGTGTTTAATGAAATCCTCTACATTCATCCATGTATTCTTTTCCATATAATTACCAAGGCATGAACCATTTACTTGGTATATGCTCATGCATCCTTTGAATAATAGTAAACCACTTTTGGGACTCATTTCTGTGTTAGTTGTGCTGAACCACAGCCAGTGAACATCCATTTGGTTTGTCACTTCAGTCATTGGGAAAGGGGATTGCAATAGAGGAAAAGAAACTAAGTGACTGACTCTGTGAAGGATCACAGACAAGATATGCAGTCCTCTGAAGTTAGCTTGTAGAAAAGTTGCTCCTATAGGGCTTCTTACATCACTTAATATTGCTTTACAGTTAGTAGTATCCAGAGAGAACCATTAAGGTCAGTATAGACTTGTTAAATAATTTTAGAGTTGAGAATAAATACTGGAATTACATGTGTGAAATTTGAACATTACTTTGGGACCTAAGAGAGGGTAACAACTGTATATGCAGCAAGAAAGTTCAAATTACAGACTTTGAAGTAACTGGTTTTTAATATTATTATTAAAATACTGTTTTCTAGTTACAGGATATGAAGCCCAATTCCACATACCAGAGAGTTAACAATAAATCCTTCAGAAACAATGCAGAAAGTTCATTCTTCAAAGTGGCTTTTTATGATGCTTTTAATAGCTATATTACAAATCAGTGGTGTTTTCTGCATACAGACACACATTTATACTATGCTATTAAGATAGATATTATTTTCAAGAAAATATGGAAGGGATTGTAGGTTTCTAATAACTATAAAGTCATGATAATTGAAAGCAAAGAGAAAAAAGATAAAGGCACAAGGTAACATACAAAGATATTCTGGAATATGAATCACACCTGAAAACTTAAAAGAATAACACTCTTTACAACATAGAATACAAAGCTTTTCAAAGACAAAGTATTTTGCAGGATACTAAGAACAGTGAAAAATTCTTTGCTTTTTGAGTTATGAGACCCTAGCAGTCATTTTCAATGGAAAAATAGGACAAAGGAAATAGAAGAGAGAAACAACAGGTTACCACCCAAAACAAAGTATTACGCACATTAGATCTGTAAATGTCACTCATATTCACACTGTTAATATATAAATTAATTAAAAAATCCATTTATCTCTGGTGTTCTAAGCTTGAATAAAATTTCTCGCTTTGCTAACAAAGTATGTGAAATAGAATACCCCATGAAAAAGTTCTGAGATACACAACTACAAAGGCTAATGACCGCTATCTGCAGTGAGCAAAGACAGTACTGTGTGAAGATAGTTTTGCATCTTAGAAAAGACAAGGACACTGAAAACTGCAGTTTCCTTTTCTTTTGTTCATTTTTGCTTGCTTCTCATTTATGTTATAAGAGCTGCAATTCTTTTCAGCATGTTACTTTTTCTAACTGGAGAAAGCACAAAGCACTGAAGAACACCACTTTTTTCCCTTCAAGTAACACCAAAACATTAACACTGGTGTAATCTTGGCCTAGTTGAAGTCTGTAGAAAAATCCCTATTGAGTTCAAGGAGACCTGCAGTAGATCTGTGTTTTTGTAAGACCATGGTATTTGACATCCAAAGGTTTATAAAATGCCATGAATAAATGACTGGAGTAAGCTTCCTGGGGTGTGGCAGACCAATCCGTGTTCTGCCAGCTCTGATGTGAAAAATGAACCAGTCCTTCACAGAGTCTCTTCTCCTAAGAGAGCACTGGGAAGAGCTCCCTTATATTCTTGTAACTTTAGCAGCTCTCTAACATGCATCTCAGTTCTGCCTTCAGGTGGATATAAGGGGATCAAGCTTTCCTTGTTTCTAAGACTGAGCAGGGATCAATCACAATTGAATCTTTAGTGAACAAAGCACAGATTACAGCAATCATCTCAGGCAGTAAACCACTTTTGCAAAATGTGCCACAAAGATGCTTACTAAACACAGAGCACCCAGTAAAACCCATATTTCAGCTGAAGAACTGCCACTGAGGAGAATATTGCACAAGAAATAAACTTGATCTAAAGTCCTCAAAAAGACCATTTCAGAGAGCCATTTATGCAATGGGAAATGGCATAGACAGATACAGTTGTGAGACAGAGGAAGGAAGAGGGCAGTAGTTCAGACCTTTCTGTATGAAAAAAATTCACTGATTATGTCCTGGAGATTTCTGCCTATTTTAAAAATCCAAACCACACAACTCAGCCCTTGCTTCTCATATTGGCACTAGATTGCCTTAAAAAATGTTCCATAGCTAAGGTGATTGGAAAAAGAAAAGCTTTTTTCCTCACCCATCTCACTAAAATTCTTTTTTTGTTGAAGCAGAGAGAATAATATGGCCCTCTATCTAATCTTTACAATAGGTTTGGAGGTTTGGCTTGTCAGCAAAATCTAAAAAATGTGAATTTCTCAGAAAAATGTTTATCTTCTGATAAAAAGAGGTGGATGGGGGGGGGGAACATGAATTACAGAATGGCAGTTGAGGGAAAAGATTTCATTTAAATGAGTAACCTACCTTGAAGCTAAAATTTATCTATGCTATGTAAAAGTAGGATGGCTGTTTAGGTTGAATTTCTGAGAGAATTCTGCCCACTCTAGATTTTTTCTGATTTTTTTTTTTTTTTTTTTGGGGGGAGAGTGGCAGGGAGGGAAGAGAAATACAGCATCTAAACAGTGCTGTTTAAAAAACACACTGCAACTCTGAAACACTCCAGAATACCTACCAGACAAGGAAATATACATAGATGGATTTCACAGAATGGCCAGTAGAGGTAGGCAGCCTCTAAAAATTAATTTTTATTTCTCTAGGTTGAATAAATGCATGGTATGGTAATAGAAAGTGTTAATTGCAGACTTCATGTATCTGGGGAAAATATAAAAATGTTGAGGGTACGATGTCAAGATACTGATAAAAATGCTTATATAAACAATGAACCTTTTTCCTGCCTCCCCCTCCATCTGTCAAAACAAAAGCATAAAAAAAAAAAAAAAAGACCAAATAACTCACTCCATTTTTCCTCAGTTATGAATAAACTACAATCAGATATCCTATCCTTTCTTCTTCCAACAGTTTTTCAGGTATTCTTGTTGTCTCTTGACTTTAATGCAAATAAATCTGGTGATCCTTTTTTCTGTGATTTGTTCCCAGATTTATATTGTGTGCATCTTCTGTCACCTGCATCTCATATAGTTTGCAAGCTCCCTTGTTCTGTTAATGTCCAATCTCTTGACTTGTAGTTATTCAGATTTTTATATCTCCAAAACACCTAATGAGATTTATTGGATTGGGTAAACTGAAGTCTGCTATCAAGTAGGTAATTTTGCTTCACTTATGGCCAAGCTGCAGAAAGATATTACTGTAATTCTGCCAACATCTGCTGGTTCATTTTAGTATTTTTAAAGCTGCAAGTTATTAAAGTATGTGAGCACTCAAAATCATTTATAGTTTTAAGTAATTTATCTAGAACTAAATAAACTCATATAGCTTTTATACTTTAATATTAACAATGAAAAAAAAACTTCAAAGTAAAATAGGTCAAAAAAAAGCTCCAACTGAAAAGGCTATATTTAGATAATAAAGCCTTTCCTCTGCTGACAGAATGCATATGTCTTAACTACAGCTGCAGCTAGCTCAGAAATGCATTTGCAAATGTATAGCATGTGGTATGTAGGGCTGATGATAGACAGATTATCATTCTGTAGTAGGAAGATTGAAGATGAGAGATTTTCTTTCACAGAAATGACAGGAGAGGGATTAATGTGCAATAGGGAACTAGTGTCTCCTAATGAATATAAAAGCTTCACAAGAAATTACTTAAGCCTCGAGTTGTGTGACTTATTGCAATCTCAGTTTACTATCAATTCAGAAAAAGAGAAGGAACTGAAAATGGTTTGGGGTTTAATTTTCAAATTGAGAAAATAAAATAATTTACATTAGTGAAAAAAAAAATAACTTTCTGTTTGACTTCAACTTTTTCTGTTTAGATTTGGGTTGATTTTGTTTTCAAAAGTGAAAGACATCAGAAAATCTATGTGAATAGGAAAAAGTCACTAGAACAAAATTTTTAGCTCTTTCAATCCAAAGATAAATAAAAAGATGACGAGCACATGATCTGTTGAAAGTTAAATTGCAGAAGATTTCTGTGATAGTCAACAGTTTTGTCTTATGAATTGTGATTTTATGCCAAACTAAGATGAACCTTAGAATTTCATTCAGGTGTACCCAGAACATTATTAGACAGAGAAAACACGCTGCAGAGCAAATTCTGTGGCAGTTTTTCTATCAAAACTTTACTGTGGTCAATGGAAAGCTAACTGAGTTTGAGAGGACTTTGGCCTGCAATCCTGAAAACAGGAGTATAAGAAATGTACTAAGAGACTCTCTGAGCTCACACCTATCAGATGTGCCAAAAGGTATGATGGGAAATAGCAGATGTTGTTTCAGAAATTCAGAAACAGGAAGGCTGTATGGCCAGGAGTCAGTCACTGCCTGGTCATCATCTGCTACTAGAAAGGCAAAAGTATATGGCACAATAGAGTGACTTAAAAGTGCACTTGGAAGAATCTGAAACAAATAATTTTTTTATAAACATGTGGAACAGGGTCCTCTAGTCCTGAGAGAGAGTCCTTTTAATTTAATTCAATTCAGTTCAGTTCAAACAGCATAAGGACACTGAAATGATCTTATGTTGTTCCAGGAACATGACATTATGTTCTGTTTTGCATTCCATTAAACATTTATGCGACAGAAGAATAAGTTGATTCAATGGAGGCCATTTCAAATCATGCAATGGAAAACTAACCCATGGAATGAAAGAAACAGGTTTTGATTGGCTGTTATTGCTAATCCAGTTCACTCAACAGTTTCATAAATCCCAGATTAACTGTCAAAGATGGAGTAGGAATGTGCACATGGAGTAAGGGTTGAGACTTCTTTTTCACTGAAAGTTTACAGATAAATCAGATTTAAAATACTGGCAAACAACAGAGAAAGATTATTCTGTGGTAAAAAAAGTACAAGAGTTTGTATTTTTACTTTCTAAGGGTGTGCAACGTGGTTGTAAACTCTCTAGAGGTCACTTACATTATTTTAAGCAAATGTAATGCTATAGCAGCAGCTGCTGTCTAAGCCTCCCCCGGTATTAGAGAAAGAAGTTGGTTTTTTTTTTTGTAAAATTTATTACTGTATTTACCCAACCTCTTTATGCCCAGAGTCTCACAAAGAACTGAGTCTACTTTGTCCAAAGTTAGACTGATTTTAACTGAATTTCTCCCCCCTCAACTGATTCTTTGGATCATTTTAATGAGTAAATAAAAGCCTAGGAAAAAAAATTAAGATAAATACCTGGGTGACGAAACAACTGTCAGCTATCTGTGCTTAGCACATGCTAAGGGGACATGCAAATATGAATCTCAACAAGCAGCAAGTATTTCTTATTAGGATATCAAGAAAGTATATAGAGTTTTGCAGCCTCTTTGATTGTATTACATCAAATACCCGCCGTTCTAGTAGCACATAATCCTGAAAAGAAAAAGCCCCACAAGGAATACTGAAGGTTGAACAATTTTTGTGCAAATTTTGCTGAAAGTGTAACCATGTTTTCTTTATTGAGAGGGTGCTATTTAGATTGTATACTTCCCAGTGCAAAGGCACCTGCATTTTGTCTGCATGCAGCCATCTGCAACACCTCAATTTCAGATAGTCTGTATCAGCAACTCACAGGTCTGCAAGTAAACTGGCAAAAATAAAGTTAGTTCATTATCAAATCCTTACATTATAGGAATGTGTGTTGTATAGTGCAGATGTCATGACAGGCAGAAACTCTGATTTTAACTGCCAATACCCTTTTATTTTTTTAATGATATTTTCTCTTTAAAAAGTCACTTTCACTGTACTCATTTCCCCTTTTCTAGATACTGTGCTCTATTGTTAGTTGTTGATGGCACATCTTATTCATCAGATCTTTCCATTCTGTGCCCTTCTTTTTTTTTTCTTTCCTCAGTCCATCCCTCTGATTAGCATGTTCTAGCCCACGCTTTTATAAGAATCTGGTTAAACCCCAAAGCAAAGCTTAGGCAACACAAAGTGCATGCACAAGTTCCATGTTGGCCTTTGAAATATCTTCTTTATGTTATCAATAAAGAAGCAGGAATTTCAGACAGATCTTATTAACGTAATTTCCATTTTGTTTATTAGCCAAGTTGATATTACATCACAGACTGGTTTTCATTTTTGTACTGTGTAAAAAGTAGTATCAGTAATTAGCAAAGGTGCTATAATGGAGTGTGTGCAGAAAGAGGGACTGATTACAAGCTTCCCAGTTAACACTGCCAGACATAACATGTTCTGTCCCTCACATCATAACAGAAGTTGCATGGTTGTGAACCCCTTCAAATGAAACACAAGTCAATTCCTGTGTCAGAATAAGAATCACAGAACAAACATGAAAGTCCGAAGTCTACTGGTTTGAAACTAGGGGCAATGTACAACTAGTTTCAAAAGCTGAGCTTTATATAGAGGCATTACAGAAGAAACCCTTTCCTCTCTCAAAATGGAAGATTTCAAAATTTTGTAACATTTGGATGACTCAGGGAATTACAGACCAGTCAGTCTCACCTCTGTGCCTGGCAAAATCTTGGAGCAGATTCTCCTGGAAGACATGCTAAGGCACATGAAAAACAAGGAGGTGGTTGGTGACAGCCAGCATGGCTTCACTAAGGGGAAATCCTGCCTGACCAATTTGGTGGCCTTCTATGATGGGGCTATGGAACTGAGGGACAGGGGCAGAGCAGTTGACGTCATCTACCTGGACTCGTGCAAAGCGTTTGACACTGTCCCACATGACATCCTTGTCTCTAAATTGGAGAGACATCAATTTGAGGGGTGGACCACTTGGTGGATAAAGAACTGACTGGATGGCCACACGCAAAGAGTTGTGGTCAATGGCTCAATGTCCAGCTGGAGACCGGTAACGAGTGGTGTCCCTCAGGGATCGGAGTTGGGACCGATCTTGTTCAACATCTTTGTCGGTGACATGGACAGTGGGATTGAGTGCGCCCTCAGCAAGTTTGCTGATGACACCAAGCTGTGTGGTTCGGTTGATACACTGGAGGGAAATGATGCATGCAGAGGTACCTCGACATGTTTGTGAGGTGGGCTGATGCCAACCTGATGAAGTTTAACCATGCCAAGTACAAGGTCCTACAGCTGGATCGGAGCAATCCCAGGCACAGCTACAGGTTGGGCAGAGAAGAGATTCAGAGCAGCCCCGCAGAGAAGGACTTGGGGGTGCTGGTCGATGAAAAAATTAACATGAGCCGGCCTCAATGTGCGCTCGCAGCCCAGAAAGCCAACCATATCCTGGGCTGCATCAAAAGGAGCGTGACCAGCAGATCAAAGGAGGTGATCCTGCCCCTCTGCTCCGCTCTCGTGAAACCTCACTTGGAGTATTGTGTGCAGTTCTGCTGTCCTCAACATAAAAAGGACATGGAACTGTTGGAACAAGTCCAGAGGAGGGCCACGAGGAGGATCAGGGGACTGGAGCACCTCCTGTATGGAGACAGGCTGAGAAAGTTGGGGCTGTTCAGCCTGGAGAAGAGAAGGCTGCGTGGAGACCTCATAGCAGCCTTCCAGTATCTGAAGGAGGCCTATAACGATGCTGGGGAGGGACTATTCATTAGGGGCTGTAGTGACAGGACAAGGGGTAACGGGTTCAAACTTAAACAGGGGAAGTTTAGATTGGATATAAGGAAGAAAGTCTTCACTGAGAGGGTGGTGAGGCACTGGAATGGGTTGCCCAGGGAGGTTGCGAATGCTCCTTCCCTGGCAGTGTTCAAGTCCAGGTTGGATGAGGCCTTGGGTGACATGGTTTAGTGTGGGGTGTCCCTGCCCCTGGCAGGGGGGTTGGAACTAGATGATCTCAAGGTCCTTTCCAACCCTAACTATTCTATGATTCTATGATTTATAAAGTTCTTCCCACATAAGAAATATAATAATGATAATAATAATAATAATAATAATAATAATAATAATAATAATAATATGTATGTGTGGAAACATATACAATAGCAATAACATTCCTTTTCATTTGAAGAAAGAATAATAAAAGAACACTGTGAACAATGCCTACCTTTCCTGCTGTGAGTGAATATGTGTTTATTTACACAACTAACCAATTAGATAACGAAACTGATTTTCTGATAACCAGTTGTGAAATTCTCATAAACTAAATAAATACATAGTGTGTTTATGACTTCAGCATTCCACTTTGGATCTTTTCTGATCTGGGGGAGAATCCAGTTGATTTAGATGATTTCATGGTCTTTCCAGTAAGAGAAATGGCAATTGTCTTACACAGCTTAAAGAACATATAGAAGACTGTTGGAAGCAAAGAAACCTCCCAGTTTTTCCTTATTATCTAGCCTTTCACTCAAAGCAAGTGCAATTTATTGTTATTTCAGACTTCTTTTTAATTATGCTTACTGTAGCTCATGGAATAAGAAACAGTAACAAAATCACTTGAGGTCAGACAGTTTGGTTATTACTTGGAAACTATCACATTAACTGGATAGGATATGGGAAAATATGGAAGATAATAACTGAATTTGTTTAAATTTGACACAGTTGAGATAAATTCAGTGAGAAAATTATTCTGCAGTTCCTATTGAAGTGGGAAGGAAAACATCAACAACCAAAATCAGTTTACCTCTGAATATTTTTCCCTATGTATCACTATTAAAAACGACATTTTACTCTATTTTTCATACAACTTGCTTAAACTGTGTGTTTGTCAGCACTGTGTGTCAGTCTTGCCTGCACAGTTTTCTTTGTTGTGAAATTACATATTTACTCAATGAAAGTTATTCCACTTGAAAATCGCTTATTTTAATATGATTGTTTGGCTTGAATTCTCATTTCAAGCCAAATAAGAACATGACAATTTTTCAGATCTTTTAAATAAAAAATTCCTATTCTCACTTTTTTTTATTTTTGATAGATTGTAATAGGCATGTATTTTTGATCCAGTTATCCAGTTTTTGTCTTCTTCACTGAAGCTTTCTTTTTTATTCTACTCGATTTTTGCATGACATGTCAGTTTTTCACCACCATTGCCATTGGAAGTAAGAAAATAAAGAAGCTTTACATTGAGAATTCTGCTATGTGAGTTTGGCTTTCTCATATAAATAAGCATTGAATATGTATTTAATGTACTGCATTAAATAGTCTTGAATGTAGAACTGGAATCTATTCACAAATGCTCCTAGCAGGTAACTGCCTTAGAATTAATTTCTGTGTTGCCAGTGAGTGAAAACCTCAAAACTAATGTCTTTAGATACTGATCATGTGCACAGGGGAGCAGAGCAGAACACTTTTCAGTTTTCCCACTGAGATGAGTAGTGCCTATTAGCATTTCAGAAAACTCTTCCAGGAACTCTTTCTGGATGTAAGCTACTACAATTTATGAGTCATAAAAATCAACAAAGTGATGTCACAGTTTGCAAGCACTGTCCTTTAGAAAAGCTAGGCATCATATGGTCCAATTAGGGCAGTTTCTCAGCTGGGACAAAATTTCACTGAGGTATAGGTACTTCTTTCCACTGAAAACACAAGTCACAGTGTATTGAAAACCACAGGTGAAGTCTTTATCCAGTGAAATTTACAGAATATTTGCCATGGCTTTTTGTGAGATGAAGTTTTCATCCTCACTACTTCTGCCAAACTCACAGCTGTCCCTAACAGAACTGAGCACTGGAGAGTTATGAAATATAGAGCTGGAAATCCAGCACTGCAGTTTCTTCACTCTTTTAGGTGTGCCTGAATCTAGCAATAAATGTAAATAGCTTTCCATAAGTAGATCTACTGCAAAATTTCTTCACAGTCAGGGATAATAAAAACATTTGGGGGGCACTTTTAAAATTACTGATGTATTCAGTCTGTAGATATGAAGAAAGCACATACATTTTTAACTGCACCTTGATTTGTTATTGACATAGCTGTGTGCTGTTTTCAGAGAAACCTGGAGTAGAAGCAAATCTAAAATAAAGAATTTATTTTATTTCAGCCAAAAATGATAGTTGTGTAACCAAGATACATATTTTAGTTAGATGCTACTATGCATTATGAAATACTAGTTGCTTCTTCAAAGGTTGCACTCGGCTTAAAAAATATTATTAAATAAATTATACATTCTATTCCTAACTGCATATTTGATACATTTTTAACAGATGCATTTCTACTTAGCATTGTAGTTATTAGTATTCACTTAGTTTTAGCTGGTGCTGCAAAATTCAAAAAATCACTGCTGTACACAAGTGTTTTTGTTTTTTCTTCCATGTGTCACTTTTAAAAATACTGGTTAAAAAATAATTGATGTCCAGAAAATACTGCATTTCTCAAATTAAAAAAGAAAAACAAAAAAAACCAACATCACTCAAAAAAACCCCAACAGAACACAAACAATATTCATTTATATTAATGAAATATGGAGAGAGAGGGGGAATATAACCAGAAGACAATCAAACTATCGATTTCAATATTGTCTGTCAGAGTAGGATTAATTTAATCTAATTTTATCATTTAAAAGTTAGATATTGTCTAAGATTGCACTTAGGCTTTCTATGTAGTCAATGAAAAAAACGTGCTAACAGCCAGAGAGTGATTCTTTCTATTCTCAGCTAGATGTTAAGACTTCTTTTCTAGAGATACCCATCTCTGTTTCTAGAATTCTAAATAACCACCTCAAATTCGGACACATAGCACAACTTGATGAATTCAGGTAAACTGAATTCCATAGCCTGTATTTTCTTTATATCTGAAGATATTTCTGCAGGTTTGGTAACGTGAGGTTTAAACAGAAAGGACAGATACAGCAGCATTTTGTCCTTCCTATATCCACCAACTGTAGTCAATCCTAGTTGTTACTGGTATAAATAAGCATGATCAATGGGAGAAAGTAAAAGAAATTTTCAACTTTTAAGCCCACAGCAAGAAATATTTGAATAAAGTGTATTTTCATAGACACTGCAGAAGTTCCTAAAACAAAGTGTAAGAAGTATCATCAAATGAGGTATTTACAGCTGGAGGAACTGTGGCACTAGCAGCTGTAATCAAAGGAGCAGCTAGGCATTCAGGCCTCTGTTTCTGAAGGCCTCATTTCACACTCAGCAATGTGAGGAATTCCAATACAAAACCAGATGCATGTGCCCAGAAATCAACTACTTGAAACAGATAAAAAATATTCAATGAAGAAAAACTAAGAGCTTTCCAAAGCTTGCAGTGAAGTAGTTCATATTTGAAGATGATTCTTTGCAACTTTTCTACACAGATTCTTATGTCTGACTTCATGACTGAAAGCTTTTTGATAGTTTGTGTACTTACAATAACAGAAAAATCTCTGCAATTTTGGTGAATCACTGGCACATGAAATAACTTCTGTCTTCAGAAGACACAGCAATGGGCCAACCCAAGAAAATCTGAACTGGATTTAAAAAATTTTTAAAAATTTCTTCCCCCCCCTCGCCCTGAGAAATGAAAATCAGTGATGAGAAATAGTGCCTTAATGTCCTGCCTACTTAAAGTTTTAGACTAGGTTAAGAAAGATGTGCAATGCTATATCTGTTTTCATTATAAATGTAAGATTTTCAACTTACAGCAATGGAGTGATTAATAATTTTAGTAATATTTTTTATTCCTAATGAAAGACTTTTCCCTGTTTACCTTTCAAAACCCTGTACATGTTTTTTTATTATCACTAAAACTCAAGAACTGTTTTTCTCCTAAGATAAAAAATCTGACCCCCTTCCTAAAGAAGTCTTCTCACTGATTTTCTGTGTCCCAAATGCTTACAGTGAAATTACTTGCTTTCAGTACCATTTCAAAGCTAATGTTAGTTTACATAGAAGTGGGTTAAAATAAGTACAGATTCTTAAAGAAAACTGAAAATCTCCACTATATTAGAAAGTGTGCCAAATAATTTTTTGCTACAAGTATGAGCTTTTCTTGAAGAGATCCCTGACTCCTCCTTCCCCCTCTGGCTTACCCTTTTATGATTTTACAATAATAATACTATAGTTTAGCGCACTTGGATACAACAGTATGTTAGACAAGTACAGTTTGAGCATGAACAAAATATTAGGTGCAGAACTTGACATTTAAAATACGTATGTATTTGAGCCCTGCAGCTTTAGCTCTCTAGAAAAATAGTTAAAAATTTCTATAATGCCCTTCCCTTAAGGATATCAAGTAGGATGTGATCATGCTGCAAGCACTTTTACTTTTATGGAGCAAAGAAGAAAACTGAGAATTTGGAAGATCCATGGCAAATCAGAATGTCCCTGAGATACTCATTGTTGGCCAGAGGGTTGACACATTAAATCTGCCTTTCAGTCTCTTGCTGGAATAGTCTTTTGACAAAGATTAGCTTCATAACACTCCGTTTGGATACAGAGAATTTGCTAACAGAGAAATATTTGCTTTTATAGTGTATATTTTCTCAGCTGGCATTCAGTCAAGGTAGTCAAAGCATTTCACAGCTGTGAATAGCCTGCCTGACTTTGCATTCATAGCTGTCACTATAAATTCAGCAACTGAAAAAGGGGATAGAGAATCTGCATTGACTCTGGGTAACAGATGAGGCAAACCTTTTCTGAGGGTCACTGTTCCCAAAGGATTTCTCTCGTGCAATTTTCACATCACTGTTTGAAAGCCCTGATTGCAAACTATTTCCTAGCACCAGTCTGAAACACAGTAATGCAGGAAAACATCAGCAGCAGTAACTGGAGCTTTATACAAAGCATGAGGAGGGTGAATTATCAAACACAAACATAAAACAATAAGGACTGAGGTCTTTCAGGAAACACTGCCTCATATGAACAGTGAGAAATTCAGAAACTGTTTGCCTAGATTGTCTTAAAAACACTGGGGACTCCAGAAAGCAAGCTGTTTTTCTAAAGGGTCCAGAGAAATGGGACGAAAAAGTCTTGAAATAACTGCCACACAAAGGTTCATGAAAATGAACACATTCTACATCATTAGCTACCTTCTGATAATTTTGTAAATTGCTGTTGCACAAGCAAATCAAAGTTAGGTCCTTTAAATCTAACAGCTGTGTCATCTGTTGTCTCAACTTGCAGGTAAATCTTCATTTTTTTTTCTCTCCATTAACATAAAGAGAAACATTCTGTTAATATAAAGGTCCATATTCCAGTCAAGTTTGACAGAACAAAGTATTGTCTGAAAATACTGCAGTAGAAAGGTAAAGGCTTCATTTTAATGAAGGAAATAGAGAAAAAAAAATGCCTTTTCTTTAATGCTCTTTTGTTTTAATTTTAGTTCAATTTAATTTTGGTTCAATTTATTTAAGTTTATTAAATTACATTTTTAGCTATAGATTAATTTCATTTACAGACATATCTAACAGCTAGTTGAGTGCCAAAATTTATTTCAATGTGTGCATCAAGTGACTTGGAATTCAGCGCTTTTATTTCTGGACTCATGAGTATGAGCTGGAAGATGCTGGATGGCAGAGCACTTTCAGTTTTCCTACAGTTGTGAAGCCTTTGATACACTGCAGAGCCCTTGAAAATTCAGGATGTGGAAGGCATCCAAAATTATCTGAATGGCACATTTTGGGAGTTTTGTTAGAGAAAGAGGGACAAACAGACAGCAGAGTAAGAAAAAAAGAAAAAGTGTGAAAGAATCTTAGGGTGATTGCCAACATGGGTTGCCAACATGAACGCTGGCTTGAATTCAGATCATTGACTAAGAAAGGTGAGACCACAGGAAAGACAGACTCCATCCTTTGGGAGTATAAGAAAAAAATAATTTAGATATAACTAAAATACTGTGATTTTTAATACGTGTGGTTGCTTTGACCAGGATTCTGTGCAGGGACTTTTATGATAAGGAATGACTGGCCCTTCCTCCAACTCGCATCCCCTGGGAACTGCAGCACCTTTCAACTCATACTTATCCCTGCAGATGGCCCACCCTTGATTAGCAGGCACTAACAGTGAGAAGACTTCTTTAGGAAGGGGGTCATCTTCCCTCCATCCTGTTGCATTCCTGTACTCTCTTTGGGTGTCCTTTCATGGGACAGAGCATGGGGGCACAAAGCTCCAACCCCAAGTATCATCCCACTCTCACCTTTGGATGGCTGCAGTCTGCACCCCCTTTATGGTCAGCTCCGTACAGGCCCTCCTTCGTTGGACACTGTTCTCTGCTTGTCCCATCCAGCTGTTTCCTGAGCTCCCTGGTGATGTGCTGGGCTCCTGATGAACTTGGTGGTGTTCCCTTAGGAAGAGCAGGAAATGCACCCAGGAACTAGATATATCACATTGGAACAGACAATGTTTCTCTAGGGAGACACATGACAGGGGTTTACTGCAAAACAACATGATCCTCCTCCTTCTTCTGCACCTTGACAGCAGGGCTCAATTCCCCAGGTACTTTGAAAGACCAACCATGTTTGACCCCTGCCATCACCACTGTGCAAAGCACATGCCTGATCATTTCATCTTACAGAGGGAGCTTGTCCACTAAGCCTGTCTCTGGCTCATTGAAAGGTTGAACAAGCCCTCACTTCTTGCTGTAAATTACTGCATTTATTCTCTGAAGTTATTTGTAATACACATTGCACACCTAGTGTCTACACAAACCTAGAGTCTTACAAAAACAACACAACTGGTCCCTGGAACATTTTAATGAACCAAACTCACCACTGTAGACGTCACAGAAAAAGTGCCATCTACAGACAGAAAGTAGGGTGGAAAGAAGGAGAGAGATACCAGCGTTGTCTGATGTTCTTCCAGTGGAGGCAAGATGCTTAATATAAGCCCAGATTTTGGTTTCTGTTTGAAAACCCTGCTTGATGCTTCAGGAGAAAGCTAAAACTAGCAATCATACATTTGTGTCATCTACTAAGTAGTTCCATAGGTGGCCAAAATTTCATGTGTGAGAAAAGAAAATTATCTGTCCACAAGTGAATAAAGGTGGGCAGGGAAAAAACAAACAAACAAAAAACCTCAACTCAATACCAAAAAAAAAAAAACCAAAACAACCAAACAGAACTCTCTTCCTGACTTCCTGACTTTTTACAGAGAAAGAATCTTCTAAAGGGTGGGATTTAGTTGTCCATATGTTACAAGTTAAGACTACCTTGGACCCTTAGCAAACAACCTCATTCTCTGCTTCACTGTGAGTTAGGGACTGAAGAATGCTATTTACTCTTCCTCCTCACCCCATCTCTGAATCCCATTCTCTCTGTGAATGGAGTGTGAGCACTTTATCTGCTTCCAGGGCTTGTGAACAGACATTCTATTATGAAAGTTAAAACAATTATCTCTAGCTAAATAAGCCTCTCTGCTAATGTCAGAGAGTCTTCTTAAGTCAACCACAGGTCTGGAAGATGAGGGGAAGAGGCTTGATTGATAGGGAGCATTTACAAACATTCACAAAAGATGTTGTCATCTCCATTGTGATATTCATGCGAAGCACTCAGTAGCTGAACTTGTAATTGAATTTCCTTTAAGTTCTCTGTTTGGACCTGTTTCCCCATAGTGCTGTCATCCATATCTTCGTTAGAATTTATTATGCATTCAGTGAGAAAGTATTCAGTTCCGTGCCTAAAGGACACTGCTTCTCAGACGAAGAAATGAGACAATAAGAAGGCAACACACGCACAGCATGTAATAGGGCAAGAAATAGGACAAGTGATGTTTCCAAATGGGAAAAAAAATCAGAGAAGAACTATTTGGATATGACTAGACAGAGGGTATTGATTAGAAAGGGGGATAAATGAGATGAACATTCACAAGCTTGTGACATAAAATTAAGGCTACTGCAACAGGAGTGCAGAGATAAACATCACGCCCTAACCCTTGAATAAGACACATCTCTATTCTGTATTTTTTCATAACATTGTTATAAATTTGTGGCTTGTTCACTGTTGGAAAGATCAATGAAAACCTGCTTATTAAAAGCTTAGAAACTTCCTGAAGCCTTTTGTTTCTTTCCACTGGCATAAAAAAAATGGTGGGTAGTGCTGTAGTAAGCCTGAGAGTGAAGACTCATCCATACTACCTCCCACTCTCAGAGCACTTCCATCAGCATCCTTCAGCATATCTCAGTAGAAGTGTGATGGGTTTGTGCATTTATTGAGGGACTCTTGGATATTGCCACGTTGTCATAGCTATTAGAATAGGTTACAGACCAGCACTTTAGACCTATGAAGAAAATATCTGTAAGTAAAGGAGTTAATTGAAATCCAAAATCCTCAGATGATACCTCTTTCTGGGTGTTGGGGGAAAAAATGACTTTTGCATGAGAAAAAAAAAACAAACGTGATGAGGTGTGAGAACTCTGATACTTTCTGATTTGCCTCTCTGCCCCCCAGGCACATACACACATATACAGACACTTCCTCTGCACTGCTTGCTCCTGTCACTCCAAATGCTAAGTGGCTTTACAGTTCATGGGTTATGCTTGCGTCATGCAAACATGAAGCTATAAAGTTAATTAAAGTTTCTTCAGTATTTTTTGTTTCTTCTCAGTACTTCACTCACTTTCATTGGAAAGCATTATGTATGGCTTTATCTGTGGGGGGTTTTGCTTTTTTTCTTTTTTCTTATTCAAGAATCCATAAGCTGATAGTGGTGTGTTTTTTATCTCCTTATCCTACATAATTTGGGAGGAAAAAGGCCTTAGCATCATTTAAAAGCATGTTTTCACCATATTTTTTTTCCTGCTTCAGTTTGCTTTTAATTTAATATATTTGCTCTTTTTGTTTTCTCTTTTTCAATTTTCTTCTGCCCTTCTCATAATTTTCTTTCTAATTATTCCTAAAATGTCATCAGTTGCCTTCTAAAATTAATTGGTCTCCCACTGTTTCACTGCTTTCCTGTTCTACATTTACAAGATTCTTATTTCCACTTTCTGACTACTGCTTCGTCCTGTGGGAAAAATAGGTTATTTGTTATGGCACTTTTTCTTCAAGGCTTGGGGCTCTTTGGCTCAATTTGTGTTATGACATTGCAGGGCTCAATTGGCTCAATGTGTATTATGGCTTTCTGAATAATGGTGCATATTGATTGTGCCTCCTGTTTTTCTTGCAAAGCAACAAAGTTCAAGGCCAGAGAACTCCTGTTTGACAAAAGTCGGGAGTCAGATTTTTTTTTCTCAAAGGTTCAGAATCTGTACAGGTTTATATTAATTTAAATGTGCATGCTTATCTATGACAATTCCTGAAGAAAATTTAGTAAATAATTTTTCTGAATATACAGGGGCTGAATTCTTTAGAAAACTCTGTCCATTAACACCACAATTGAAGCTCCATTCTTTCCATTACATTTCTCTAAGTCCATATATTTTCAGGTCTTCAGGAAGTGGTATATTTGCACTGAGTCTAATTGTAGTAAGCGTGGGTAAAGCCCTTCCGAAATCTTCATTCGCAAAGCCAAGCCATCATCAATTGTAAAAGCAAGCCTCAGGTTACACAAGCCACAAAAATTAGTTAAAGAGTAATCAGGGGACTGTGTCTTCAGAAATGTAATATAGGTGAGATGAAAAGGTGATAGTCAAGCAGTAGCACAGTAAAATGCACCACCAGTGTTTAGTTTTGTTGTTTTGTTTGTTGGGGATTTTTTTCTTCCTTAAAACTGCTTTTTTACTTCTTTTACAAACATTTTTATTTCTGAAGGTTAGTTCACCACCATATTCATATTTGGGTACTTATTTTTTAATGGATCCTACAGACTGACTTTGTTGTATAGGTGGTTCCAGGTGTAGCTAAAAGTGCTATAAACCACATAGAATCTAGTCTTCCATTTTGGTGGAGTTTGTCTGTATATGATATGCCTGAGCATATGTAAGAGTCTTTGTACAACTGAGGTCTGAACATCTTCCAGTTTAGGCTATGTTGAAATTGCAAGTCTGTCCAGAGAGTTTGCCAGGTCTCAATTCAGCTGTGTGCATTTCAAAACAACAAGTGGACACACTGCTCTCCACTTACAGGCTGTGACATTTTAAGCCCTGCTCCAAGGATCCTGCAGAGTGCACTAAACTTGTCTCCTGCAGAAGTGGCCACGACTGCAGACCATGCTACAAAATGCACCTTCTTTGCTGACTAAGGCTGATATGGAACATCCTCTGACTATAACATCCCATGGTGCAGCATTAATGGGTGGAACGGCAGACACATCCCACTGTGCAGTGCGTGCCGATCAGTGCTTCCTGGCTTGGCACATCTACAGTCTATTCCAAATGGATTTCCCTGTAATGTTTGATCTGCTGTAAACGGATATACACTGCTTTGTAATTTGCATATATACAGAACATCAGCTTTCTATAAGGATTGGACTGACTCTCATATTGTTACTCAAAATGCACTTACTAAACATTGTTTCTTGATATTTTGAAGAATGTTATATATAGACATAATTACTGATTGCAAAATCTAATTTTGTTTAAACTAAGCTACTGTACAACACCTTTTTTTCACAAGACAGTCATATTAATTATTTGACAAATTTATACAATGGCATTTGTTATATCCTTTTACAAGAGCTTCTGGCAAAAATGGAAAAAGGTAACTTATAATGGTTTGTTACCACATAAAAGCCATTTTATTTTTAGTAACATCTTTCACAAATTTCAACATCCTTTTACAATAAGAGTTTAATTTAAAATTATTGATTATTCTGCCCAAAGAAAATTCCAGGGTTAATTTTTGTGTTACTGCTATTATCTTTCCTGAATGACCTGATACATGATCATCTCAGGTCACATTTTTGGAATAATATTCTTCAGAGATCTCTATCTAATAAATTAATACAATGTTCTTAGCCACCAAATTACAAACCTTTGCAAACATAAACCTTCACCTGCCTCCAAACTGCAAATCTTTGCAAACATAAAACTTCACTATAAAAATTACACAATCACATTTAGAGGAAGAAGTGATAATTTTGTATGTTGAACATGTTAAATAAATTATTAAGAATAGCATTTCATCTTCTTTCTTCACTAATAAACTTATAAATGGATAACTACGATAATGCTCAATCACTTATATATAGAATGGAACAATTTATATATGTGCAGATATACATGCTTGCCTGATGTGTCCTGTTACGGTCTATTCAACATACAATGTATTTTGTACATAGAGAACATACATAATGATCATATTTCACAAAATGTTCTTCTGAATCATTAATTAATCCAGAGAAACAAGGATGCCTACTGGTCTGATATTATTATAATATGCTAATGTGGTTTACTCTTAATAAGGATAGGAGCTCAGATTCTATCAAAGAGTAGGCATTTTTGGAATAGCAAAAAGGTATTTCTCAACCTATAAGCCTTAAACTGATTGTCATAGAAAACTTAAAAAGTTAAGGTCATGAGTCTCAAATTTTAAATTCAAAAAAGTTTAAATTCAAATTTAAATTCAATATCTGTTTAGATATGAAACCAAGCCCTAGAATTACTGGAAGTTATGAGGTTCTCTATCAAAGAAGTAAACAGCTGGATGTCCTTGTAAGTTTGCTGAGTTAAATGCTGAGATAAAAATGCAAATTTTGCAGCATTGCATATCAGTCAGATTGTAGGAAAACTCTTCATGGTCTAACATTTTTAACAGATGTACTGAGCTACGCATGTCCCAGATTATAGGTGAATGTCCAAGAGTCCATGCCTGCTAAAGACCATAAGGATGCATCATAGAGTAATTATAGGGAAGTGGTAGGTTCTATTTTTAATCAGAAATGAATTTTACCTTGCAGTGCAACTCAATGAAATATAAAAATCATTTGTTGACAAAAAGATCAACACATCCAAACCACCCATGCTCTCATGAAATAGAGATCTCTAGTTCCAGAATGTTGGGGGACATTGTCTCTTTCTTCAAGAATGTTATCCAAATTTACAGGCGTAGTGGAAAAGTTTATGGTATCAGAGAAAAACAGCCTGCAATGGGAAAGAACTAAAAGGACAAAAGAAAAAAAAAATTTGTTCAGGTTAATCGATTACAAGAAGAAAAGCATGTCCTTGGACAAAAGACCTTAGCAGTTCATAAAAACATAAGAAAGGTTATTACAAACCAGAGGCAAGATTTAGAATCATAAAACCATACAATAGTTAGGGTTGGAAAGGACCTTAAGATCGTCTAGTTCTAACCCCCCTGCCATGGGCAGGGACAGCTCCCACTAAACCATGCCACTCAAGGCTCTGTCCAACCTGGCCTTGAACACATTTCAGGTCAATGGAGCAGTTTGCCTTAGTCGATGAGGAATGGGTTAGAGACCAGTTGAGCAATCTGGACATCCATAAATCCAGATGGGATGCACCCGCGAGTGCTGAGGGAACTGGCGGAAGTCACTGCTAGACCACTCTCCATCAACTTTACCAAATCTTGGGAAACGGGAGAGGTGCCTGAGGACTGAAGGAAGGCAAATGTCACTCCAGTCTTCAAAAAGGGCAAGAAGGAGGACCCGGGTAACTATAGACCAGTCAACCTCACCTCTGTCCCTGGGAAAGTGATGGAACACCTTATCCTTGGTGCCATCTTAAGGCATCTCAAGGATAAGAGGGTTATGAGGGGCAGTCAACATGGGTTTACCAAGGGGAAGTCATGCTTGACCAACCTCATAGCCTTTTATGAGGAAATAACACGGTGGATGGATGATGGCAGAGCAGTGGATGTGGTCTACCTTGACTTCAGCAAAGCATTTGACACAGTCTCCCACAGCATCCTCATAGCTAAACTGAGGAAGTGTGGTCTGGATGATCAGGTAGTGAGGTGGACTGCAAACTGGCTGAAGGAGAGAAGCCAGAGAGTTGTAGTCTATGGGGCGGAGTCCAGTTGGAGGCCTGTATCTAGTGGAGTGCCTCAAGGGTCAGTACTGGGACCAGTATTATTTAATGTATTCATCAACGATTTAGATAAGGGAATTGAGTGTACTGTCAGCAAGTTTGCTGATGACACTAAGCTGGGAGGAGTGGCTGACACGCCAGAAGGCTGTGCTGCCATCCAGCGAGACCTGGACAGGCTGGAGAGTTGGGCAGGGAGAAACTTGATGAAATATAACAAGGGAAAGTGTAGAGTCCTGCATCTGGGCAGGAACAACCCCAGGTTCCAATATAGGTTGGGGAACGACCTGTTAGAGAGTAGTGTAGGGGAGAGGGACCTGGCGGTCCTAGTGGACGGCAGGATGACCATGAGCCAACACTGTGCCCTTGTGGACAAGAAGGCTAATGGCATCCTAGGGTGTATTAGAAGGGGGGTGGTCAGTAGGTCGAGAGAGGTCCTCCTTCCCCTCTACTCTGCCCTGGTGAGACCGCATCTGGAATATTGTGTCCAGTTCTGGGCCCCTCAGTTCAAGAAGGACAGGGACCTGCTGGAGAGAGTCCAGCGCAGGGCAACTAAGATGATTAAGGGAGTGGAGCATCTCCCTTATGAGGAAAGGCTGAGGGAGCTGGGTCTCTATGGTTTGGAGAAGAGGAGACTGAGGGGTGACCTTATTAGTGTATATAAATATATGAAGGGGGAGTGTCATGAGGATGGAGCCAGGCTCTTCTCAGTGGCAAACAATGATAGGACAAGGGGTAATGGGTACAAACTAGAACACAAGAGGTTCCACTTAAACTTGAGAAGAAACTTCTTCTCAGTGAGGGTGACGGAACACTGGAGCAGGCTGCCCAGGGGGGTTGTGGAGTCTCCTTCTCTGGAGACATTCAAAACCCGCCTGGACACATTCCTGTGTAACCTTATCTAGGTATTCCTGCTCCAGCAGGGGGATTGGACTAGATGATATTCTGAGGTCCCTTCCAATCTCTAGCATACTGTGATACTGTGATACTGCCAGGGTTGGAGCAGTCACAACTTCCCTGGGCAACCCACTTCAGTGCCTCACCACCCTAACAGTAAAGAATGTCTTCCTTATATCCAACCTAATCCTCATATCCAATCACACAAGATCTTTACTGAAAAAAAAAAAAATCCTTAACAACTCAAAAAGTAGAAAAATTCATGGATTTCTGAAGCAGAAAATGTGGAAACATACAGTAAGTTAATTGTTTGATGGCACAGCCTTTCACAGCACATATTGCGGTAATGCAGGTATTTAAAGTCTGAACTGAGCAATATCACGTTAGCCAATTTTTTTTAACCAAATACTCCCAAATATTTTCAGCAACACTTGACCCAAATATCCATTCCTAAACTTGTATCTCTACTTAAAAATTTACCATTGGATTATTTTTACTTGGAAATTTGAGTTCTTTATTTATGCATGCACATATATTAGTTTTAGAATAATCAGCAACAGACTGGAAATACACAGTTTGGGGACTCTCATAGTATTACAGGAAGAGGGGCATTATTGCTCACCAGCAATAAACATGGTAACAAATAATGAGTATAGCATTGTGCCTTGATTTTGGTGTGTACTATTTGGAGCCTAAAACTGACAGATAAACAGTTATCAGTGATTTAAGGAACAGAAAAGACTATTGTGTTTTATTCAGTTTGACATGCTGTGTAACAGAGGTCGCAGACCTTCACTCTGAGAAAAATACATATTGGAGATATGAGTACTAGAGAACAAAGATTTATTACCTTGTGACAGGCAGAAGATTTTGGAAGGACAGAAATGCCGAAGAATATTATATCAGTATGTGATGTATGTTATGGACACACAGATTTTTTCAAGTTATTAATACAAAGGTACACTGCCATGGTCATAGCTGATGGTAATTAATGCAAATCTTATTAGCCAGAAGAAGTCTTGTGATAGTTTTATCCCTGGGAAAAAAATAACTACTTATACCCACAGGCTTGACCTACAGTGAAGGTAAAGGATATAAAGAGACAACTGTAATCTCAGGTCACAGAATGAATTTATGCCATTTCAGAACTGACATGAAGAAATTACATAATAAAATAGGCTGCCTAACCTGCATCTGCATTAAGGATCTGATTGGGATGATAGAATAAACCATACCTACTTTATCCTCTCAGGCTTTATAAGACAAGCCTGCAGGAGTAAGACTGTAATATAGTTCATAAACCTGCTGGGCATAATCACAGTGAGTTACAAATGGATTAAGGACCAAATCAGTGGTCTAAAGCAAAATGAACATAATGTCTCACTTGAAAAAGATTACCAACAGCTTGACATTCAGTATTTGTTGCAAGAAAGCATGAATGATCAGCAGTATCATTAATCTGATAGCTGTGGCACAAATCTATTTGGCATTATGTAAAAAACTAAATCTGCATCAGATAATGAGAGAATTCTTGGAAGGCTATTTGAGTACTACAAAAATATTTTTCCCATAATATATTTCCATTTGAGTGTACTTTTATGAAATTATAATAATTAAGGTCAGATATTTTGCTACAAAATTGAAATTAGATCTCCTTTATGTAATTTGCAGAGTCAGATTCTGGGTATTAGTTTTCACCAGCTGCTAGGCAGAATATGTGCATTCTGACAAATGAAACAAACAAATACTGTACTCAGAGTTCTTTAAGTGCAAAGAAAACAGAGGGTTTACTGCATCAGTGAACTGGTATATCTGTATGCTATTTTATTTAATTTCTTTTATTTAAACACACACACACATTTTGACTGAGACAAGCAAATGAACACTCCTTGCAGAAGGACTGTGTTCATGACTGTCACAAAATGCTGGAAGTCAGCATGGTAATGAACCAATTTGTGTGGAAATGAACACATTAATGTTAATGTTTTGCTGACTCCCAACTGATTCACAAACTCCTTGAACAAAATTCAAAACTTTCTGAACAAAACTCAAAACAGAAGGAGGGGAAGTTCACGAATTTTGGAAGTGTTGAGTGAAGAAACAAACATGTCTCTTCTTATTCATATTCCAAATTCAGTCATCCACCTCATGCTCTGATCATCCAGTCCCAGAATATGCTCTGGGGAACATTAATTCATACAGAAGATCTCACAGTAAATTGTTGAAATTCCCATTAGGTGGAAAAGAAAGCATTGTTGTTTCTAATTTTTAATTCTTTCCTAACAAAACCCTTATTTACTTTCAAACAAATAGGCTTTCCAACCTAAAGAAAATAGGACTTTTAAAGAAAATTCAGGAACAATTCTATAAGATACTGATTCTAATATAATACTTCAGATATATGCACGAATCTTTCCTTCATGGAAATGATGTTTTTACCAAGGCCATTTCCTTGCAGGGTTTATTAATATCAATAATTTCTACACCCAATGCACATACTTTAATTTCAACAAAATTTTTTCTTTAAAATAAAACCACAAAGACCCAGGGAACAGCTGAAGTCTGTATCAAAGGTAGTACATGAAGCCTTGTTGTCCCAAAGGAGTATTGAGAGGTTTATCACTATGAACTGCAGAGTTCAGAAAACTTCTGCTGGAAAGCATATTGGAATGGCAGGAGTTCACAAGGTATGTGCAGTTCAGATAAACATCTCAACTCTTAGCTCAGAAAGATTAGGCTACAAATCTTGTTCTTGTGTGCTTAAATAAGGAGGTACAGAAGTACATCACATGAAGTGACAACTATTTTACGAAGATCAGAATAATTTTATTAAGAATTATGGAGATAAATTCTCATAGAATTTATTTTTAAAGACAGCTATTTATTAGATTATGTTAAGATGATACAGTGCCCAAGTAATATTTAATAATTTATAATTATTTCATCTACTTTAATTCACATTTAGATCTCTAATTACCTTAATTAAAAATGTAGGAAATAATTATTTTTTATGATAAAATTTACTTCAGTCTAAATTGCACTAATATTTATTGTTATATTATGATGGTCAATGCAATTGTATTTCTTTGCTACTGAGCTACATATCTAGCAGGAAAAAAATGAATTTAACAAAAATATACATCTTTCATTTCCTAACCAATAATCAAGATTTATAATAATAATTTTCTCAATGTGATACGTATACAGTGGTACTATCCTTTACACAAGATACTCAAATTAATCATTTTTCCTGTTTTGTTGTTGGTTTTATTTTTTTTTTATTTTGTTTTGTTAAATTGAAACACCTTGAGTGGATCAAAAGCCTTTGGCTTCTTATCTCAAGTACAATATATAGGAGCATGATCACCTCTTAGCCTATTAACTAGTATTACTTTACAGTCCTTTATCTTTTCGCTAATGTAAAATATCACAAATTATTTTCCTTTTCAGTTCAGCTTGCTGACAGTTTGAATGAAGATAAACAGAGTAGTTAGGGGAAGTAAATGGCAGTGATATAATTATGCATAATTTCATGTATTTTGTCTGTTATTTCTGCAGGTTAGATTTTAATGATTGATACAACACTGAGGTGTTGTAGTGCTGAAAAGTCACTCCAGAAAAAATTTTGACTCTGCAGCATAGCTCAGAGATAACCAAGCTCTGGTTACTGTTACAGTTACTCTGATTACTCTGGTTACATATGGCACTATGCAAATAGTACCATAGACTGAATAAAGCAGCACATCAAGTGCTCCATAAAGGATGTCGTTGTCGTAGAATACCAACTTGCTTTCACTACCAAAGCAAGTTCATGTTAATCCAATGGAGGTATCTCGTTACTGCTATATTTTATTTACATACTTGAGAGATATTTGAATCTTGCTTATCCCTATTCTTCCTCCTTACTCTAGGATTGTAATCAAATGGCTACTATATTTGCCATACCCATTGAGTCCATGACCTGCTCCCAAGATCCCCATTTTTAAGTGATGGCAGAACCAATAAGAAGCAGGTTGCAAATCACATTAATTGCACTGATGAATTACAGAAAGTCCTTGCCTCTGGACCTCCAAGGACTTTATCCTTGCACTTGGGTTTCCCCATCCATTTCATCATGTGACAGAAGATGATCAGAAGGAAAACGTCTAGTTAGAAGTGATCAGTTCAGTGAGCACAGTTAGCATTCTGTTCTCTGCCCATCTTTTCTTTTTTAAGGAGAGGGAATTTTTGGAAACAGCAACAATGTGATAATTTTGGCAGCAAAAACATTTCCCAGAGCAAAGAGTCGCAAAGGATTACTGGTATGCATAAAAGAGTTTATTTGTGAACAAATTAGCATCGAGAAATACTGTTTTCTCTAAAATCTCCCATTGTAATTCAACCTGTCAACACCAGTTGAATGCCTGACCACACACTTTATTCATGCAGCAAGCCAGGTAATGATCAGTAGCTTTAAGTTATTTTTTCAAGCTCTTTTTATATGCTGTCTGCCATACAGCCTTTGCAATACAGAGTGGGTGAAGAAAAGATTTCATTTCTGGAAGACTGAAGACTATCACACTTCAATGGAAATTCACCTGCTCATAGAGCAGTTGATCTACAGAAGCATATTTTGCACAGATGGAGCATATTATAATATAAAAATGTTCTTTCAGTGATCAGTGTCTCCCTCATGCAGGGAACCATGTTCAAGATAAGCTTCAAAAATACATACTTTAGCACTAAAGCAGATATAACAGTTTAGTCAGGTGGATAAAAGAACTATAATCTTGTTAGTAGAAGTTATATCATAGATGGAATTTCTTTTAGTATTTGCAATCTTCATAAATCACCTGAGCATTCAATTCAAGTTTGAAAAGCTTAAACTTGCTGACAAAACACATATAGGGGAAAAAAGTAAAACCAAGATTTAAGTAAGCAGTTCCCACTATAGGAGAAAAAAATTGGATTATTATGTGCATCAGCTGACTAATGTCATAATAAAATAATATTGAGACATCTACAGAAGGAAAAAGAAAATCATTGATTGTTTAACAAAACAAAAAAATAATTGGGATAAGGTTAAAGCAGAAGCACTATGTGCTATACATGACCTTTCTGCTCTGTAACTTCATTATGAAACACTGAAGTGTTGATGCAATTTAAGCTATTGTGCGGAAAACACTGATAAAGATTTTCAGTGCTTGAATGCAAAAAAGTCAAAACTTTTTCTAAAGTTAGGATCCTGCAATTTATGATAACTGTTAATACTGAACTACATTAAAAACTCAATATGTAAATGGAAAGTTTGTTATTTCACATCTTCTTTCCCTTTTCCCCACACCACACACTCCCGGATAGAGTTGGTGGTGAATTGAATTCAATGTCACAGGAAGTTTCTCAAGTATGTGTGTGTATGGCTCTGCTTCAGGGTCCAGCCTCCTACTGACGCTGCACATAGAAGTATTCAAGTGAAGCTTTAGTTAGTTTCATCTGTCTGTGTAGAGACATTTTCAGGATATATTCAAAAGCCTGTTGTGTGGCAAAGGGAGAATGCAATGAGCAATCAATGTATGATGCAGGTGAATCACAACTTTGTGACTGAAATTTAATGGGAAATAGGATATAAATAATTTTTGTGAATACCACTAACATACAAAAGTTGGAACAGATAGAACAACTGCAACAGTTTTGTCTCTGTCCCTTTTATCTGCTGGCAAAGGACAAACATTTGTCTCTCTGACACAGAATAAAGCATTGACAAAAGAAAACTCAAGGAAAAAAACTCAGATTCACCACATGACTATTTTTATCTTAAAGCATTTCTCTACCTAAATTTAAAGTAATTTAGACTATCTGTAAAATATTTCTGATCCTTTGGAACCAAATGTAAAATTATGTAACCAAATAACTAAAAAAACAACCAAAAACCAAAAAATCAACAGAAAGCCACCACCAACAAAACCCCACCCACTAATATATAAATAAATAAATCACACACACACCCCTCACCCATCTCTGATATTTACAGCAATACAGAAACAAAGTTAGGTTTTGAAAATATCAGGAAATTGCATTTCATCCGCATACTGTGTGGCTTTCTGAAACTGCTCTGTAGCTCCAGTGATTTGATGGGACAAAGAAAGCACCACTTTTTACTGAAACATTCAATTAAATATTTTTGTTTCCACTTATAAAGGTCAATCATCATCCTTTTTTTTTTTTTTTTTTTTTTTTTTTGTTAAAATGGTCGTTTTCTCTGCCTTGTATCTGGATAATTTATACTTAGCATATACAATCCTTGAATGACAGCCCTTAACACATTTTGAAACTATGGATGATGGTGGACAATCATACTGCCTCTCTAAGGACTTTGGTACATACAGAAGACCATTTACAGCAATCTAGGGTATAAATTTATAGCATACTCACCACTTATTAACTCCATCTGCAAACACTCAGTGCTTTGTACCTATAGTTTATTATGTCATACTTTGCAAGTGAAGTAAATGACCTCATAAAATCCCTTGTAGTAGGTAGCAGAATTTTTCAGACAGACAGGCAGTCAGTATTGAGAGTGCTGCACATTTATGCTGTAGTTCGTATTCATTAATTTTCACTAGTTTGCCTGCACAGGCAAATCTTAGTACTTCAAATCAAATAAATATATAAAACATTTTAGGGTGAGTGATGTTTTCACTTTTGATTACATTGTGTATTTACAATGAAGCTGATTTTACTTCCCCCACAATCAAACTAGAGTTTATCTAACAGTATGACATTACTTTTTTTGCAAATGCACAAGCATTTCAACCTGCTTTTTCAGATAAAAACTTACTGCAACTAGTCAGGAAGCAGGGAAAGAGGGATATAAATGGTAGGCACAGAGCATCCAGCCCAAAAGAGAGGGTGAAGAGTTTATCAAAATGTGACTCTTTCAAAAATCTGATTTTTATTTCCAAATAATTTTGAGTCTCATATCTTAACTGAAACTACCAGAGCTGAAGAAAACTGTACTGTGGACACAAGGTCTTCAACAGAAGAAAACAACATGTATTGGGTTTGTGTGGAAAAGTTTTGGTAGTGGAGGTTGCAAAAGGAGTGGCTTCTGTGAGAAGCTAGGATCTTCTCCCATGTTTGATAGAGCCAATGCCAGCCAGCTCCAAAATGGACTGCTGCTGGCTCAGGCCGAGCTCATCAGCCATGGTAGCAGTGCCTCTAGGATAACATATTCAAGAAGGAGGAAAAGTTATTGTTCAGGAGCAATTGCAGCTGGAGAGAGGGGTGAGAATATGTGACTGCAAGAGCTCTGAAGACACTAAGTTCAGCGAAGAAGGAGGGGAAGGGGATGACCTGGGTGCCAGAGCAGAGATTCACTACAGTGAGGACTCTGGTGAGGCAGGCTGTCCCCCTGCAGCCCATGGAGATCCATGATGGAGCAGATATCCACTTGCAGCCCCTGGAGAACCCCAAGCTGGAACAGTGGGATGCTTAAAGGAGCCTGTGACCCCATGCGAAGCCTATGTTGGAGTAGGTTTCTTGTAGGACCTATGGCCCTGTGGAAAGAGAAGCCCATGTTGAAGCTGGTTTGCTGGCAGGACTTGTGACCTTGTGTGAGACCCATACAGGAGCAGTCTGTTCCTGAAGGACTGTATCCTGTGGAAGGGATCCACTCTGGAGCCGTTTGTGAAGAATGCAGCCTGTGGGAAGAAATTGGAGAAGTTCATGAAGGACTGTCTTTCGTGGGAGGGACTCCATGTTGGAGCAGGGAAGACTGCGAGTATTCCTCTTCCTGAGGAAGGAGTGGCAGAAACTGTGTGATGAACTGACCACAATGCCCATTTCATGTCTCCCTCTGTTGCTGCAGGAGGAGGAGGTAGAGAAAATGGGAGTGAAGTTGAGCCCAGAAGAGGTGAAGTATGTGGGGAAAGTGTTTCTAATATTTAGGTTTATTTTCTTATTACCCTACTCTGATTTGATTGCAATAAATTAAACCAATTTCCCCAAGTCAAGCCTGTTTTGCCTGTGACAATAATAGGGAGTTATCTCTTTCTGTCCTTATCTTGACCCATGAGACTTTCATTATATTTTGTCTCCCCTGCCCAGTTGAGGAAAGGGACTGATAGAGTGATTTTGGTGGGCACCTGGCATCCAGCCAGGGTCAACCCACCACACAACATTACTTTGAATACATAATCCATGAGGTGTCCTTGGGGACACCAAGCCTGGAAGTATAAACTGGAAGAAGAGGTAGTGGTTGCAGCAGGCAGTATCCCAAACCAGGCAGTAGCTCTCCAGGGTGGGAGGTAGATGAGACAGCCTCATCAGCTAAAAAGCATTAGGATCTCTAATGAATCCACAGAATAAAAAAGAAAGCAATGCCATACAGATATGAAAAAGAAAATTAATATCATAAGATGATATGGAATAGATGTTCAAAACCAAATGTGAATTAATCTATTAGAACAGAACTTCCTGTGTAAATTCATGGATGATGCTTTAAATGAAGCTTGAAATCTCCCCAAACAAGTCCTTTCTCTCTCTATACATATAAATATATATATATATATTAATATAAATCCATTCATATAGGAAGGGGGTTCAGGTACAGACCTTTATTTCATTATATTATAAAAATTATTTTAGTTTGTAAAAGATTACTCCATATAATCTTCTTTTAGCTTGATCTGAAAAAGGTTAAAATGCTGGCTATTCACTGCTATGCAACTAGGCTATTTCTTCTGAATTTTAGCTGCAGAAAAGCCCACCTCATCGTTTTCTCATAGCCAAATATCTCTAAAGGTTATCATATATTATTTCTTGCATTATCTTATGTCAAGCACTACTCTGAGTTCTATTCAAAGAGTTGGAATCAAATGATTGAGCCTCTATCTGTTTCCAGACTTGCTTAGATCACGGAGTGAGTATGGATACAAAGAAAGGTTTATCTGTTATCAAGAGGTCTGGTAAGTCTGTTTTGAAGTTTATGGTTAAATAGATATGTGGACTGCTTTGGTTTCTGGCAAAGGATCACTCTCCATCTGAGCAGTAACTGTTTATGTGATGAAGTTGCCTGTGAATCAGTATTGTTATTGCTATTCATCTTGCCATTTTGCAACTTAACATCAGTCCTAAACTAAATTATGGTCAAATATTCATCTGCAGATTTTTGAAGAGACATTAGCCAAGTATATTAGCATGGAGATGACTAAATGGAGAATATTCGTTTCTAAATGTAGGTTGAGAAGATGAGGTATGTTCTTATTGCTAAAATCACATCTGTGATAAAATATAACACATTTTTCTGTGTAATAAAGCAAATGCTTTGTAAAGAAATCTAGGCATATGTTTATGATAGCAATGATACTTATCACTTATAGTGTTATGTATTTGTACGTAGCTCACCAAACACTTGCTCTCACAACATAGTTGTGATGAAAGTATACATTTTTCCATTTTAATGGAAGGGAGAATGAAACACAATATTCAGAAGTATCTCATGAGTTTTAAGAAAAATCAACAGAAGTACTTTATCTTCTAGTACTGTGCATATCCCCAGTGTCATTAAGGTAAAGTTACTGGTCTTCTTTCAAATGAGAATGCTCTAATTGGGCTCTTCTGAAGATAGGTGCTTGAGCTTATTTGAAGCACTGTATTGAAGAAAAAAATACTATTTCCTTTACATAACTTATCAGAAAAGAACAAAATTACAAAACATTTGAAAATGTTACTCCAAAGATACAAAATAAATTGATGAACTTGTTGAAAGACATTACTTTAAACTACTTTTAGCATCCTTTTTAGTGAAAAGCAGTATATTTTGTGCTCTGAAAAGTTTAGGTTTCTTTCAGATGAGACAGAGTAGTGTAACATTTCTTTTCAGATGAAAGCAATGGGAATAATATAGTTCATATATGATGTGTTTAAATGGCCAAGACAACAGCAATTTCATATTTTCATTTGTAATTTTTAATTATGTTATTGTTTCCTACCCTAAAGCAATGGCCCCTTTGCAGATCATCATGCCAATTCATTCACCCCTGGGCCTGGCTCTTCACAAATACAGCTGGATGATCAGCAGCCTACTACCTGTAGGTAGGCACAGCACAGCTGATCTTGTGAAACATAGCAAAGCTAGCACTGCAGGTAAGCACCAGATCTACAGCACATCCAAATCAACAATGGATGCAGAGTCCTGACAGAAAGGTCAGACCACAGGGAAAAGTTCAGTAATGTGACTGAAAGACTGGGCACTAGCAGGACATGCAATCAAGTATATAATAAGTTCAGTTGGGTTTTTTGTAAGAATCTTACAAAATTGTTGGATTGATCCTTCTTTTTCCTGGTTCATCTCAGTGGACTCTGCACACACAGTAGGTAGCAGCTGAGATATTCTCCTTGTCTTTGAGTACTGAGTGACATATTTCTATATATTTTATTTTAAATTAAAATTATATTTTGTCTTGCTACATTTTGCCAAAGTAGCTCCTCTGTCCAATTTCAGATAAAGCCAGAAAAAAGGCAGCCACTGCACTTTTGCAGATAGACCTCAAGAGAATTTACATGTATTTCCCATTACTGTCAACTTCTATTATGTACAGAAGAAACAATAATCTTGGAAGCATAAAAAAGGAGAAAAATGCAGCAGTAACATACGCAGTGTGAAAGAGACCCAGCAAGAGTAAGAGAGCTTTCGTATAATTCTTGTTCCTTGTTTAAGGTAGATTTTGTGTACTGGCATAAATTATCAATTATCTTTGAAGGTCAATTACCTTATGATGTTTTAAAACTCTCTAGTATCTTTTGATTTTAAGATTAGGAAGTTGGCAAGCTATATTTTTTCCTGACCTCATAAATAGCAGGTTATATTTTAGTGAAAAAAAGGAACCTTCTTACTCTTTAAAAAATTATTATTCACATTACTCAGCCTAACAACTCTGGTTGTGCTATTTGAAACACTAATTAGCTGGCAAATACAGTAGAAGAAAATATATTCCATTGAGAGAAATAATGTTAATATAAATCATAATAATTAATGACATTACAGGACGTTTATTTTCTCTGTTATGCTGAAGTCCACATGCAGTAATGTCAATACAAAGTTTTAATAGAAATATCTTTTGTAGAAGTCAAAGATATACTGTTCCTTTTAGGAGGACTATAGATGTTGAATAAAATCTATATATTTACCTATATGAAGTATGGTAAATATGGTTCTTCTTTAAAAAAACAAAACAGAAAAGACAAAAAAACACAACCAACAACAAAAACCCAAACCCCCAACCCCATAAACAAACAAAAACCAACCAAAAAAAACAAAGAGTAACAAAACAAAGCTAAAAAAAAAAAAAAATCACCCCAAAGCTATTGATAAATGAGGTGTCAAGAATACAGATTTCTGAATCTGGACTCTTGACTGAGCCTGGTGATCTTTCATCCATATCTGGTGATTTCTATCCCATTACTAGGCATAATATTTTCTGTAGCAATTTGTCTTTTCTGTCTCTAAGTGCATGTTTAAGAGGGAGGTGGGTTAAAGAAGCATTCTTACAGGTATTTTACTGTATGGCTGAATTATTTCTAAATTAATTTAATTTTAATCTTTTAAAGAAGATGTGGCAAATATTGTCCTTCTAATTATCTCATGTTCTTAGAAGAGTTGGCTAAAGAATGAAATCTCTTTCCTCAAGAAAATTCTGAAATTTTATTTTATAAAATGGCCTGAATTCTTACCAAATTTTGAGTAAAGATTTCTTAAAAATACTGAGTTAAAACCATGATTTCACTAGATATTCATTTCAATACTGTTAAAGCATAAGCAAAATCCTAAAATTAGGAAAATGCTGAAATTCAAAAAATCTAAGAGAAAAGCTAAATTGTGATGTTTGTTTCAGATATTGTTTTTTCTTCACAGGATTCTTCCAAGTCTTTGATCCTCTTCTTTTTAGAACAGTGAGTGAGCTTATATCTTGTTATAATTTTCTACTTTTTCTCTTTTCTTTCCTCCACAGTAATTTCCTTGGCTGTGGCACTGTCCTGAGTTCAGCTGTAACAGTTATTTTCTTCTTCCTGGTAGCTGGTGCAATGCTGTGTTTTCAGCTTTAGTCTGAGAACAATGCTGGTAACACACCAATGTTTTAGTTGTTGCTATGTAATGCTTGCCCCAGTCAGGGACTTCTTAGTCTCTCATGCTGTGCCAGTGAGGAGGGGCACAAGAAGCCGGGAGGAACCAGAGGCAGGACACCTGACCCAAACTAGCCAAAGGGGTATTCTACACCACAACATGTCATGTTCGGAATATAAACTGGGGGGAGCCACCCGGAAGGCCCACGTCGCTGCCTTGGTCAGTCAGGGTATCAGTCAGTGAGTGGTGAATAATTGTATTGTGCGTCACATGGGTTTATTGCGTGGGGTATTTTTCCCCTTCCCTTTTTAGTTTTATATTCTCTCCCCTTGTTATTTCCCTTATCATTATTATCAGTAGTTGTAGTAGTAGTTTTGTATGGTAGCTTAGTTATTGACTGTTCTTATCTCAACCTATGGGGTCCACATTCTTTCAATTCTCCTCCACGTTCACACCTGCTTAAGACTTTCCTGGGTTATTAGTCTGGGATATTAAGCATACAGGAGAGTGTACTTATCCATCAGAATAATTTTCATGGACTGCCTCAATAACAACTGAAATTTGCTGCTGACACAGTATCAATCAACTTATCTCAGTACAATATCTTGTCACATTCCAAATTCCAAACCAGGTTTTGTTTTATCCCCCAAATTTGTATGAGAACTCTTACCTTGAAGGCATTTCAGCTTCACTACTGTATTTCACCAGTGCTACCATATTCTTCCAATCCTCTGGGCTGTGACTTTTGAGATACCTTTTTTATGTGAAAGCAGTGGTAACTGAAATATGAACAATGGAAAAACTAATTCCCCAGCATGCTGGTGTTCCACAGTAATCCCCTTTCAGATGCAAGATATATCCTGAAGTCTCTGTTTGGTCTATACTGCTAATCTATACTGGACTAAAAGGGGTAGAAGCAAAATTCTCTACAAAGTGTGAATATTGCAGAAATGTTATCATCTTCTCAGCGAAGTGACTCCAGGCCATTTATTTCACATATAGGTGGTCACTGGTTAACTGCATATTTTAGACAACTGTTAAAATTAGTGGTGTGAAATCTTGAGTCTTTTCTGACTAACCTTTTCTTAACTTCTTTATATCTATATAGACAACCAGAGATGCTAACAGAAAAAAAAAACAACCAAAGCAACAACAAATCAGCAACTCATTCCTTTTACTACATCTTCCTCCTCTCTATAAATTATATTTATGAGCTGCACTTCTGTGAGACACTGAGAATCACTTTTCCTCTAAGTAAATGAACCAGGAGTTTCCTAGGTCCTTCTGAGACTTTGATCTCATGATACTTCGTATTTCTGAGTCATGATTTACTTCTTGAAATAACTTGCTGCTATTATTACATCAGTTTAGGTTTTGCTCTGAAATGATGTCAGTATCAAAAATGAAATATAGACTACTTTTAAATTTTATTTTACAAGAAACAAATTTCTTCTCTTTCTATCACACTATAGTAAGGAAAATAACCTAAACAAGATCAAAAGAAAAATATATTTCTATAATATCATATTTTGATTTTTTAAAGTAAACCTATGAGGAGAGTAAATTTTAACAGTGGTTTAAAAAAATACCTTTTTCTTGTGTAAAGCTAATCTCAGGGGTTTTTTTAATTGCCTTAGTAAAAATTCAACTAGTAATATGTGATTTTTTTTCACAAAAAACCTTAAGATCTATCCATGACCAATTGGGTTTAATTTGTGAAATATCAGAGATTCTAAACTGAATCATAGCCATTATAGAATCAGAGAATCATAGAATAGTTAGGGTTGGAAAGGACCTTTTGTTCTTTCATATTTTTTATAGAACAATAGAGACAATTTCCTAAGGATAAAGAGAAAAAGAAAAAAAACCAACCACTTCCTAATGAAAATTGTCATATATGGGTTATGATAGAGCACAGTTAAAGCCATGTGCAAGTTTACCACAGGAAGAAGGGATCAGAAGGTGATAGCCTGTAGTCACTGTTGTGGCTACATTGTTGTGTGTGGACTCAGAATCACATGAGGTGATGAAGACTATAGTCCTGTATTCCATTTATCACAAAATATATTGTTTTAAGCATAGCTAAGGGTTACACAGTTCTGCATCTGAATTCGCCTGAACAAATTTTATATATGTTAAAATAGCAATTGTAAAAGTTATTATTTCTCATTACTAGAAGTGTTACATGAATAGCAGCTAAATATTGTTAAAAAATGAAATCACAGCTTTAACTTCTTTTTGCTTCTCTAATCTGAAAATTAATCTTACTAGTTTTCATGTCAACATTTCTAATAAATAAAGAAGTATTGCTTAATGTATATGACCTCCATTATACCTTTTGAGATAAAAGCAGTCTTTTGTAAAATATGAGGATTAGCAGGGAGTTGACATGACATCACTATAAAGAGGATCTTTCTCTTAACTTCGTAGATTTAAACTACCTACATTTGAAATATTAAAATGAGGACATTTATAAATTATATGTCTTGTGAATCATTTAACATCTGAAGAATTTAGTAAGAGATGAAGCTTAATTGTTCCTTGGCTTTCTTGAACAGGGTAACCCAGAACTGGACACAGTACTCTAGTTATGGCCTCAGCATGGGAGAATAATTTCTCTTGACCTGCTGACCACACTCTTCCTAATGCATCCCAGAATACCATTAGCTTTCTTGGCCATAATGACGTATTGCTGGCTCATCTGCCAGGACTCCCCGGCTCTTCTCCACAGAGCTACTTTCCAGCAGGTTAGCCCCTAAGACATGCTAGTGCACAGGGTTCATCATCATTAAGTGCAGGACCCTACGTGTGCCTTTGTTGAACTTCATTATGTTCCTCTCCACCCAACTCTCCAGTCTGTCCAGATCTCACTGAATGGCAGCACAGCCTTCTGATGTGTCAGCTATTCCTCTCAGTTTTGTACCATCAGCAAACTTGCTGCTGAGGGTACACTCTGTGCCTTCATCCAGGTCATTGGTGAATAGATTGAAGAAGACTGGATCCAGTACAGACCCCTGGGGAACACCACTAGCTGAAGGCCTGAACTAGAATCTGCACTGCTGATCACAACACGCTGAGACCTGCCATTCAGTCAGTTCTCAGTACACCTCATCGTCCACTCATCTAACCCACACTTCCTGAGCTTACCTAAGAGGATGTTATAGGAGACAATGTCAAAAGCCTTGCCAAAGCCAAGGCAGACAACATCCACTGCTCTCCCCTCATCTACCCAGCAAGTCATTTTACCACAGAAGTCTATCAGATTGGCCAAGCACGATTTCCCCTTGGTGAATCCATATTGAGTACTACTGGTAAACTTCTTTTCTTCCACATGCTTAGAAATGACATTCAGGATGAGCTGCTTCACCACCTTTCCAGGGATGGAGAGGAGGCTGACTGGCCTGTAATTTCATGGATCCCTCTTCTTGCCCTTTTGAAGACTGGAGTGACATTGCTTCCCTGCATTCTTCAGGCACCTTTTCTGCTCTCCATGAACTTTCAAAGATGATGAAGAGTGCCTTAGCAATAACAGCTCCCTCAGCACTCACGAGTGTATCCCATCAGGGCCTGCGGCTTTGTGGGAGTCAAGTTTGCCTAAATGATCTCTAACCTGATCCTTCTTGACCAAGGCAAAGTCTTTTCTCCAGACATTCTCTCTTGCCTTTAGGGTCTGGGATTCCTGAGGGCCTTTAGCAGTAAAGACTGAAACAAAGAAGGTATTCGGTAACTCCACCTTCCCCAATTGTATCCTTCACCATGAGGAAACCTATCTCATTCAGCATGGGCATACATCTTCCCCAGCATTCCTTTTGGTAGTGATGTGCTTGAAAAAGCCCTTCTTGTTGTCTTTGACATCGCTTGCCAGATTTAATTCCAAATTAACTTTAGCCTTCCTTATCACACACTTGCATACTCTGACAATGTTCTGATATTTCTTTCAAGTAGCCTGTCCCCTTTTCCACATTCTGTTAACTTCCTTCCTCTTTTTGAGCTTTTCCAGAAGCTACTTGATCATTCATTTGGATCTCCTGCCCTCTTTGCTTGATTTCTTACTCATAGGGATGCACTGATCTTGAGCTAATAATTCCCTCAAAAGCTTATGATCAATGTTTATTTTAAACTTCACAAAGGAGATTAAAGCTTCATTTTAACTGAATAAATGTCACAGAACTAATTTAAATTTGACTATGATTTTAGCACATGTTTCCATGAAACATAGAGTAGTAATAACAAAATTCTTTGTTATTACTTGAGAGCAGTCACTGTGATTGAGTGACAAAATGAAATCAATTGTTTTGCATTAGTAGGTCACCTAATAAATCGAAATCACAATGTATGCAATATACTGCCTTTCTACATCAGGAGATTTACAGATACACCTGCTTAAGTATTTTTATGCTAATTCACTTGGGAAAATAAAAGCACGGGTTAAAGACTAACAGGCTGTCTAATATATATATTTCTTTAGCATTTGCTGTCATTTATTCCTCTGAGAAACAAAATGTGAAATTAATAAATGTGAATTTATTCTTCTGACTAAACAATGACTAAGTTGATTTCTTGGTTTGACATAATTAATTAACTAATTAAATATTCTCAAACGGAGGATTAGAATGACAAGGCTTGATCTCAAGCATACATCACCCTTCACCTTGAAATACTTGCACATAATACTGGTATTGACATGATAGCTAAAGCTTAGGGAATAATGAAAAATTTCAGAGGAATTAATTATAACTTCCCATTTAGAGGTTGGCAAGAAAGAGTTAATTAGTACTTTCTCTCTCTCATAATAGGAATTGGTAAAAATGCCTATGAACTTACTTACACAAAATTAATTGAACTGTGGTATGCTACATAGAAGATCTGCTTTACTGAAATCGAGTTAATTTTGGTATTAAGACTGAAAGAAAGATGAATCTCAAAAAGGTTTTGAATTGACAGCTGCAGTCCTAGTTATTTTCCATCAAAACTTTTTTTTTTTTGATAGACAGCAGCTAGGAAGACTGCTGTCTTCCTGTCTGAAAAGTTAAGTTTTTAATAACAAAAGCCAGAGATCCTTGGCTACAGAACTGAATGACACTCTGAAACACAGGTACAATGGTTTCCATGGGGCACTGTGTTAGTCAGTCAAATGCTGAATGTTTCTGCAGTGCAAAGGATGTTATAGACTCAGACTCAGAAATGTCCTCTATATTATCCTGAAACCATAACCAGAAGGAATTCCTGTCATTATTTTTAGGTGGAAAACTGAGGCAGAGAGGAATTGATATTTCAGGTACTGTATAAGGCTGTACAGATCTTGAAACTGACTGTACAGATCTTGAATCTGAATCTTGCTTACTTCAGCAATAGTCCTAACAATGGAATATTAGTTATATTTCATTGCAGGTTGTGAGTCTTTTGTAATACCATCCTTAGAGATATTTTTACATAACAGAAGAATTTTCCAGATTCTTGTATTACAGGCCCAGTTCCAGCACTAATGTGCTTTATCAAGCTTTATAAAGCTGGACAAATTTTATTTTTTTCTCTGTGTGTCATTTTCCTTTACCATCAAATACAGGTTAATGATTCTTGCTCATCTTTGTGATGTCTTTTTAAAGTTATGTTGTATTACTGCTGTTACTGATTGTTTATTTTAAAGTAATTCAAGAATAGCTTTAAATTAATTAATTTCATAAGGAAAAAATCTTCTGGGTTTAGTTTGTTGTTTTGGGTTTTTTTAACTCATTGCTTTACCTATGAATGTTGCGTATTTTACTGACCTGTATCGAATTATAATACAATATCACATAGCTTGGAAATTGCTAGCAGAATCTAGTTCAAGAACTCTTAAAAGCTTATGCTGTTGGATAATTGTATGATATGTAATATTAGCCCCAAAAGAACTGTAATGAAGAGAAAGGGATCTTCCTTAGCTTAAGGAGCGGTAAGGAGGTATTGATCAACTGGTCACCAGTGTTCTGCAGATCAATGTTATCCAAGGATGCAATGAATTACATATTGTTTATTGGTAAGGACAGGAAAATACACACAAGGTGTTCATTAAACAGTTATTTCAGAGGGAGATGGTTCCCAAAGTTAACCAGGGAAATGATTTAGCTGACTTATAAAGAGGCATAGAAAGACCAGGTTTGTTTAGCCTAGTGAAATGAAAGTGGAGAAAACCTTATTGAGGTAAAAGTCAAAAAATGACCCAAGTATACAACTAGGCAGATCCTGTAATAGTATACAGGAACATGCATTAATAATGATCAGATTTCATTTAATTTCTAACTTCTAGCAGGTAAAAGTCATGATAAATTTTTATTCTCTGTGTCATAGGACTTTTTTCGCTTTTTGAGATTATCTAGGAGTTTTATTTGGCAAATGTTCTATCATTACAAGAACTCGGGATATTGGCCACACCATGGTATTTTTCTCTCTCCTTCCTACAGTGCATTAGGGTTATGAATTTTGATCTTTTCCTACATGTCAAAAATTCATTGCAGAAGGTGATTTGTTTCTGTGTTCTGCAGACCTTTCTAATCTAGATTTCTATTACAGGCAGTTACAGAATTTTGTTTGGTGTGGTAGTATCCAGTACTGTCTTCCTGGTAGTGGAAAACTAACCCAATAACTTCCTTGGAAGATTTCCAAACTTGCTGCAGATGGTAGCTCTTTGTAAGTGTGCCACCCTGGAAACAGTTCTTTCTACCACCTGACATTTGATATTAACAATAGTAATCAAAGAAACACAATGTCTTTAAGTGCATTTAATCTTAGTTTTTAATTTAAGAAGGATAAAGTGGAAAAAAACATAACTAACTGAATTTCTGTAGTTACTCAGCAGAGTTACTACAGTTACTAGCAATTTCTCTTCATTTTTTAGCTGAGTCAGTGTTTTGTTGTGACAATGTTAAAATTGCCTTTCCTCACAAAGACAACCAAATGATTTTTCTCCTATAATCAAGTAATGAGACTGAATTCAGATCTTATATAAATGTATTTCAAATGTTCAATTATTGCTGAAATGTATAATAGAAGTTAGTGAAAACAGCATCTTGGGAATGGAAGATCATGACTGTAGCATATGAAGTACCTGATAGAACCCTTACAGCCTCCCAGAGGCTAAATTGTTTTGCATAGCATCGCTGTTGTCTTCAGAGGCAGATGATCCATCACCTCCTCAGCAGGAGGCAGAGGAAATAAGAAACTATAGGAGGGGGAAAGAACAGTAATAACAATAATAACAGGAATAACAACAGTGAAACCCCAGTAATAGTATTTGCAAGTCAGGGATGATGTGTTCTATCTCAAGACTGCTGAGTTTGCAAGCCTTGCAAGGCTGTATTTTGACACATGCTAATATTCAAACCATTCAGCAGTCAAAGGATAAGGAAAGACTACCTGATATGACCTTCTGCAAGACTTTTTCACAGACCCCAGTAGCAAATTGAATTTATATGTTCATTTTAAAAAGAAATAAACAACAACAACAACAACAAAACCAAAAAGAAAACCCAACAAAAACAAGAAAAAAAACCCCAAACACCACAAAACCAAACAAAAAACCCCAAAAAACAACCCACACCACAAAAACAACCCAAACACCAAAAACATAAACCAAACTTAAAAAACCAATATTAATGTGATGATCATGGGGCTGGAGCACCTGTTGTATAAGACAGGGTAAGAAAGTTGTGGCTGCTCATCCTGGAGAAGAGAAGGCTGCATGGAGACCTCATAGCAGCCTTCCAATATCTGAAGGGGGCTTAGAGAGATGCTGGGGAGGGACTCTTCATCAGGGACTGTAGCAATAGGACAAGGGGAAATGGGTTTAAACTTCAACAGAGGAAGTTCAGGTTAAATATAAGGAAGAAGTTCTTTACTGTGAGGGTGGTGAGGCACTGGCACAGTGAAGTGGCCCAAAGAAGCCGTAAATGCTCCATACCTGGCAGTGTTCAAGACCTGTCAGCTTGAACAGAGCCTTGGACAACCTGGTCCAGGGTGAGATGTCCCTGCCCATGGCAGGTGGGTTAGAACTAGATGATCTTAAGGTCCTTTCCAACCTATTCTATGATTCTATTCTATTCTATGATTCTACAGAGATGAAGGTAAATAATTTTTTATCTGTCTCTGATTGTTTTTATTCCCAGTTTCTTTAAGATCCTGCAGTCTCACCAGTACACTTTTGTGAAAGGAACAGTCTTGCATTCTATTTTATGCTTTGAATTTCAGAGATCATGATTAGCTCTAAAAAATCCACTCTGCATTTATCTTCTATGTTAATATGTTATAAAGCAGTAACAGAGCATCCTGAAGATAGTTACATATTCCCATCTGCCTAATAATATAAGAAAGTGGAATTAGGTCAAAGTAGAAAGAACAGGAAGAGTGAATCCTGTCTTTCCTGAGTGGTTTCGAGGATACCTCCATAAAATATTTTGCTTAGTGTTTCTCAGTTCATTTGCTTCTGTTCTGTGACGACTTTGTGGATAATAAAACAGCCCTAAGGAAGGAGCCTTAAAATTACTGTTTGGAGTTATATTTCCCTTGCTTGCTTGATGAAATTGTTCAGCAGTTTACTCAGAGTTCTATGATGTTTTGAAGTCCACAGGCATTTCAGCAATTACCAGCAGTTTTACTCTCACTGAACTGCTACTTACAGTAAAGTGATAATGAACTGAAGTTCACAGATTATAGTTCCAAGGTTTACAGCTTGGGTCAGGGACAAGCAACACTGAGAAATTATATTTGTGTGAAAAGCTTTTGAATTAATTGCAGTAATCCAGTATTGTTTTACTATCTTGATATCAGAGAAAAATATCTTGATACCATTTTGCTGCTAAGTTTAGATGAGAACAAATTACAAGAATATTTATTCACGAATTACTGTTACTGCTTCACCCAAATATAAATATTACAGACATTTTAAATTTTTTAAAAAAGCTTCATCCCATCCTGCTGAGGAAACAACCTTATTATGATCCTCACAAGACATATTGAAACTGGGAGAAACTGGCAATTCACAAAGTCTTGGAGTACAACTCAGGAAGCAATGGGAGGAAAACACAGGATAGGAGCACATAAACTCCAAAAGTGACCCAAAGAGCCTCACATTCTCAAAACATTATTTGACAAACAGTGATAAAGAATAGTCTCTGACTTTCATAAAGAAAAAGAAATGTGCTTTTTTTAGTTACTGCAGACTACTCTGTAGTTCTGTAGAATTTTTCCTTCTCTTTTGGAACTGCAAGTCAAGAGGTCATTAAAAAAAATGAAAAGTTAAAAAGGCATTTATTTTTTCATTAGGCATTTCAGAATGAATATTCAGTAACAGCAAGTTACAGTTGGTGGCTTTGGTTGTTTTCATGATGTGATGTAATTTCATACACATTACTTCCAACATCTCACATCCACAATGAAAAGGACTGGCTGGGAGACCAAAAGAAATCACTGAGAAAAATTTTTAATGAAAGGACTCCATGTATGACAAAAGCTAGTGACACATGTTCGGGTTAAGTCCAGTTCAGAAGGTGTACTGCTGGAAGAATATTGTGGCCAAGCTTAAGTACTTCCCTTGAATGGACAACTAGTCAGATATAACCCTCAACCTTTTTCATTTTTTGAATAATGCCTGACAATTCTCCAGATTCAATCTCAGAAAAAAAAAAAAAAACCAAACAAAAAAAAAAAACAGTGAAGAAAATGAAAGAAATATGAGAGAACAGATGTTGCTAATGAGCCTTTTTCTGCACAAACTACATACTTAACACCAGCAAAAATTTGATGTACAAAAGAAACAAGCCGATTTATCCCTTAAGCTAGCTGAATTTTAATATACAGTCTTAGACCAACATTGTAACTAATATTTCAGGAGAATGGTCATAAAGATTAGTAAAAGCTTCATAAATGTAATGGGTCAGATAAATAACTCTCGAAAACAAGACAAAAGACCTGGATAAGTAGCAAAGTTGCTAAATTATGCCGGATAATTATATATTTTGGTTTAATTTACAGTGGAGAATTATTTCACAGTAAGCAGCTGGGCAAGATAAGGATATAAGAAAAAGCATAACAGTGTGGCACTGGGAATAATATTTTTTTTTCTCCTCACAGCAGTAAAGTTCCATAGTCAGCACTGAAGAAAGTGACTTTTCTGTGATTATGTGTCATTATTCTGAGAAGCAAAATTAATTAGTCTACACCAGGTGTCATTCTGCAGCAGCTGGACTGTTTCAGGTACCTATGCTACCCATCTTTCCATTTACCTGAAGCATAGATGTGTTCCACCACAGACAGTGGAAACCCAGTTATTAAAATATATAATTAATTTTCTTTAAAATAACTCCAGACATTTTCAAGAAGTTGAAATAAAAATATGCCCTTAATCAAATTACTCCCGATGTTATTGTATGTTCAGAAGTAAAAATTTCCATTATCCATATCCATCCCCTCCAAAGCACTTAGTTTGACCATTTCTTGGGACTCAGAGTTTTGTACTGGCATAATTAGTTCTATTTTCGCTTGATATCCCTTCTGAAGAAAAAGTTCTGTGATTTATTCATAGCAAAGTAAGCCTATTAAAGTGTCAAAGGTTGAGAAATGAGAAATACTGGTACACTCATCAAAATGTTTTTAGCGGGGACATGTTGTGTTATAGTTTAAAAACAGATTAATTGGAAGGGATTATTTATACTGACTGTTTTCAGAGAGCCTGATTGGAATTTAACTTGCTTGTACTGGGTGTTTCTGGGGTGGGTTGGTGGGAAGCTGATTAATAAGCACAACTGTCTTGGTGGTAACATGCAGTTTCTTTTAAAAATCATTTCTGTATTTATATTTGGTATCATTACTATTGACAGTGATTAGGAAAAGAATCTTATGCATCTATGATTAAAATAAAATTGATAAGACATTTTCATGTAGTGCACATGGATGTAATTTTTGACTTAGTGGTTTACAGAAATGTATGAGTGTTTGCTGATATTACAAAGTGGGAAGCAGCTCTGAACATTCAATGACAGAATAGTTCTCTATTAGACAACTGCCTATCTGCTTTCCTTCATAGGGCAGACTAGAAAACCACTTAAATTTATTATTTTTATATCTCTGTGATAATAGTATTTGACATAAGAGATTTTCAAAAAACTTCTTCAGGAATCTAATTTGTGTGTGAGAAGTATAGAATATGAAGTGTCAGATCAGCCTTAACCTTTCTTGCAGATAAAGGATTTACTGCTATGAAAAGTTTGGTGAAATTGACTGCTGAATTCATACAGAAAAAGTTTGCATACTTCCTTTCATTAGCACTTGTCCAAAGCTAGGTAGGGCTTTGGCATTACAGGGAAATTGAAGGGAGTTTTAGGGGTCTTTTTCTCCTTTTAAGTTTTAATCAACAGCATGTTGAGTCAGAAAGCTCAGATACTTAAAGAGGTAACTAATACTTTTCAAGTAAGAAAGCTCATTTATTCATACCTTCTTTTCCTTTATGAATTTTCATAGGTTTCTAATTTCTAATTCCTGTCCTTTGCCTAGCTTTATAAAATCATCCAAATACATCCACAACACCTTGCTTCCCACTGCAATTCTATAAACTCAAACCAGTTGTCATGAATCCTAAGGAAAGCAATGTTGCATAAAACATATTACAAAATTAAATAATTGTAGGAGATAGTGGGTTAGATTCAATACATTATTGTTTGTTTAGCTGCCTTAATCCTGTGAAAATTGGTTGTTAAGAAATAAGTTCTTTTTAAACATCATGCTTTTTATTCAGGAAAAATTGCAGTGCCATCATACGCATTGTACTGTGATCATCACAAAACTTGATTAAGTTATGCTATTTTCTGCTGCACTGAAATCCTGCTCCAGCTAAAATCAATAACAAAACTGGTTTTGGCTTCCAGAAGAGCTGAGAGTTTGTCCTTGGATCTAGTGCAAGGAATGCAGGGACTGTCTTTCCTCTAAACTTCTGTGATATTCCAACATGGTGTTGAGTAGCCCAAACCTGCTTCAAAAAAATCTTCCACACTTGATGCCTATCCAAGATCTTAACTATTAAATAGCCCATGGCAGCTTCATAATTATAGGCTATTACCACTATGGACAGATTAAATTGAATGAGGCGGTTGCATTCTTGTATCTCACACAGCTCATCAGGGCTGCATACATCCTGTTCTGACCTGCTACTTTGTGTCTGTTTACAAGCTTTTCTGACAACACCAGCAATTGAAATTGCCTTTCTTTTAGGCAACTGCTAATGTACAGTCTATTTCATGAATACATAGCAAAAAAAGATCCTGCTTTGTAGATTAATAATAGTAACATAACTAATCGAAGTGTAATTTCAGAGCTGCTGTCTGCATGAAGTAAATGTTGGCCCTTCAGAAGCAAGCTTCTATTCCTATATCTAACTTTTAAGAAAGAGATTTTTCTTTTATTACACCAGATAACAGAAAGGAACTGTGTGACTCAAATATTAGCTTGTCAAAGCATATAATGGAACCCGTAACACTCATGTTGTTTCTCTGTTCCCTGAATTCTTAAGGTACATAATAATTCCTTTGGGAATAGAAACTATGGGTCCGTTCCTTGTCACTGATGAGAAACCATTCTGTAACTGTGATTTTACCTGCATCTGTAAGATCTGCAGCAGCCTTTCAGGAAGCAATGCAGAATTTCATATTTTCTCAAGAGCAAAGGTCACTTTCTTAAGCAAATTTTAGTAAAGGTATGTTGTAGAAATTAGTATTATTATCTAAATTACAATCTCAAAGTCACTCAAAGATCTTGCCTATAAAATTATTTTCTCTACAGATTTATGTATAGAAATTCACTGTAGAATTTTTCCTGTAAACATACTCCTCCATAAGGGAGAATTCAATTCACAAGATTTGACAGTTTGGTTTGATGAAAAATCAGCAAAACAGCAATCCCCACTAAGCTGTACTACTCATCAGTCCTCAGATAGCAGGTTCACTGTGCTACAACCACTACACGAGCTTTGGGTACCATAAAAAGTATACCTCAAAATAATACAGTCCCCATGTGATATCTTGACCATTTCAGGTCAAAACTCAAGAGCACAGCTGCTTCTGTCTAGAAAAGACTGCCTTCAAGATATTAGAAAAAAAACAGGCTTGGAAGATCTGTTTCAGATTTATGCAACTTGAATTCCTTGAAATGTAACAGGTTTGTCTGGCATCTACTTAAACAAAAAACAGGTACTTGTGAAAAAGTTGGAAAGTTCTTATGTGAATTAAAAAAGTTCTGAAAGGATACTGCATTATGAGTATATAAATGATTCAATACAATTTAGAAATGAGTACAAGTAAAAAAAGAAAAATCAAAAAAACAACCTACAAACCAACAGAAACTGCTAGTAATGACAAGTTGTTCAATATGTATCTTATGGGAAAAAAAAAAGCGTTAATGCAAATTTAAAGGAGGAAAAATAGGTGATGGAACATGATTTTGAAATTCTGTGTTGAAACTAGAAAAATATCTAAATTACTATTTTCTGGGATATTTCATTCAGCTGGAAAAATATTACTCTAAACACCTCAGATGAATCCCACTAGAAACACATAATTTTAACTGACATATATTCCCAAAGAAGTCATCCATATCACATCACAACATTGTGAAAATTGATCAAGAAAAGAAATTTGGCCAGGAAAAACAAATAAACAGAAACATGCATTTTAAAATTGTTAAAATTCCAAGCTGCAAACAAAAAAGTATCAAAGTCCCTCTTTTCATATATAGTATAGCTAAAACTATTTTTGTGAATACCGAGAGTAAATTTATTCTCAAGTTCGCATCTGAATGGTAGATCCTTCAACAGACTAGCACTTCAGGAATGATGCCTTGCTGTAGGTACAGCACTGAAAGGAAACAGATTGAAGTGTCAAGCGTTGTGAGGGATATTTTATGAGCACATTCACCTTGCATTTTTGGCTGGATATGGCCTTTAATTCCTGTCCTAAACTGAAGTGTTGCTGCACAGCTAATAAACAGAGATGGATGAAATTACCTTTGTGTGCAGAATACAAATTAATTTATAAAGCAATTTGAGATGCTTAGGGGTGAAATATGCCACAGAAAATTATCACAGTATTGTGTAAGCATCAGTCCTTCTTTCTATGTGATTCCCATAAGCTATCCATAATAGCATTGTCTTATAATGAGACAATGACAATATATTAGACTAAGGCATCAGGATGATTTTTACCTGAGAAGGTGAGATAAAATATCTATTTAAGTATATTGTTTGATTTCAAGTTATGTTTTGGATTAATGGCGAGTAACAGTATGCTACTTTGTGTTATGATGAAAAAAAATTACACCTCCTTCCCACTAACATAGTATGTAGCTTTAGAAAGAAAATACAAAACAAGACATTGTAGAATGTTGGATGCAATATTTTAGATGCTTATTGAAATAATCATCATACCAATAGATATCAATAGGGCCAGAAGCAGGAAATGGAGAGGAAGGATTATCACTCTCTGTTCAGCACTCTCAAGAGTACGTCTAAATACTGCACCCAGTTTTAAGGCCCCAACACAGAGACAGGTTACCACCATGATGCATGGTGAGAGTACACGGTGCAACAGGCTTAAGCTGAACTAGGGGAGCATCTGATCAGATATAAGGAAGTTATCTCTACAGTGAAAATATTTGAGCACTGGAAAAGGTTTCCCAGGGAGGTTGTGCAGTCTTCAACTCTGGAGATGTTCAAAGTCTGACTAGAAAAAGCCCTGAGAAACTTGATGTGATTTCAGTCTTGATTAAGCTTTGGGAAGGAGACTGCACCAGAGACCTCCTGAGGTCCTTTCCCATTGCAAGATTTCAGTGGTCAGATTGCAAAGTTGCAGGGATCACAGCATAGCACAAAGATCTGCTTAGAAGTCTATATAGCTCCACTGATTCCTTCCAGCTCTTGAAATTTGCAAATCAGACCACTAAACCCTACTAAGGGTGTGAGAATGACTGCTGCGGTTTGAGAATACCTGATGGAGATCAGAGAAGGACTTTTTTTAAAATATTTTAGGATAAGGAATAAGCGAAAGAGACAAACTGCATTTTCTCCCTGGGGAAAAAAAAAACCCACCAAAATCCCAAAACCACACCACACACAAAGAAAAAAAACCCAAAACCAAACAAACACCTGGATAGAACAACAAAACACAAGAGTAAATCATGAAAGCAATTTCATTTAAACTGTTAGACTATTAATTTATAATATTAGAAAAATATTCAGGTAGGTAAAAGTATTTTTAAACAGCCCATCTGCCAGTTGGATGCTTAAAGCACTCTTAAAAAGCCACATCTACTTCTCTCTTTCTTTCTCTCTCTGTGTATATATCTCAATATCTATATATCTATATAGTCTATGCCATCCAGAGAAACTGACAGGCTTGAGATGTGGGCATGTGTGAACCTCATGAAGTCTTACAAGGCCAACTGCAAACAAGGTCCAGCACTTGGGTCAGGGCAATCCCAAGCACCAATACAGGCTGGGTAGAGATGGGATTGAGAGCAGCCATGGGGAGAAGGATACTGGTCAATGAAAAGCTCAACAAGAGCAGGCCTAGAAAGCCAACTGTATGCTGGGCTGCATCAAAAGGAACTTGGTATCAAGCTGTGTTTTGGGTGTGGCATATGGGTTTATATAGTCTGCATTTCTTGCAAGAAGTATTTAGACTTTAATATAACAGTACTTAATAATAGCAATAGTTTTTCTTGAACAAAAACCTTAATAACTTAAATTAAATAACTTAAAACTTAATAATAGCAAACATTTAGCTTAAACATCTACTTTTTATAAAATTTTAATGCATTTTAAGATTTGTACTCCCTTAATGTGTTTTAAGATTTCCTCCTCTCCAGCCTAGAAAGGTAGTCTACACTAAAATCTAAATGGAACTGCTAATACTTACATTCATTGCTGAATTTGGACTGAATTTGAAGTAAAATACTAATTTCATTTAAATGAGATATCAGCTGGATGTGAAATACGAGTGTATTTGTAACTTTGGTACCCATGTGACATACTTCTTAAGGTAAAAAGGAAAGTTTTCATATAATTACTAAGAAAAAACAAAACAAAACAAACCGGTGGACTTCACACAGCCCAATATCTATGAGTACTTTCTCCTCCCTAGGGCTTTACTAAAGTGGAGGCTTCATGTATCCTATATAGACAGTATTTATCATACTTTATGACATGCTTTATGATACTTTATACCTGCTCTTGATAGTCTTGGGCCTTTGGAAGCAGTAGGTCACCTTTTTTCAGATGAGAGAAAATTTGTTTTCCAAAGCTCTCCCAGTCTATACTTTTTTCTTCATTGAGATTTATGTCAGAAAGTGTCATACAGCTAGTTTAAGAGAAAACAAACAAATGAACAACAAAATAACATGTCTGAGAAAGGAATTAGAAGCAGCTTAGAAATAGGAAAAAGTGGTGGCAGGGTGCCACAAGGTGTCCTGGGTTCAGCAGTAGCAGTCAGTTTTTCTCCTTCTTAGTAGCTGTTGCAGCACTGTTTTTTTGACTTTCAGCCTCGGAACAGAGCTGATAACAGTGATGTTTAGACTGACCAAGGACTTTGTGAGTCTCATGCTCTGCCAGGGAGGAGGAGGGGCCGGGAGGAAGCAGGGACAGGACGCCTGACCCAAACTAGCCAAAGAGGTATTCCATACCACAGCACGTCATGCCCGGGGATGTAACTGGGAGCTACCCGGAAGGGCATGCTCTCTTTTCGGTCGGGCTCTTTTCCGGCGAGCGGTATCATATTTTCTTCCCTTGTTATTTCTCTTATCATTATTATTATTGGTGGCAGCAGTAGTGATTTGTGTTATACCTGAGTTACTGGACTGTTCTTATCTCAACCCGTGGGAGTTACATTCTTTCGATTCTCCTCCCCATCCCTCTGGGGAGTGGGGGGGGGGGGGGAAGTAGACTGCGTGGTTCTAATTTACAGCCGGGGCTTAAACCACGACAGTTCTTTTTTGGCGCCCAACGTGGGGCACGAAGGGTTGAGATAACGACAGATCTGACCGGAGTGTGCCTAATCGTATTTGTGATAAGCATTCAGTGTTTTAGATTAATAGTCACTCGTCACAATGCTGATTTATTGGCTCTCAAAGTTGTTGTTTTTGATCTCACAGTCTCAATATGCCGTAGGTTACTTAGAGCCGGTATTTGCTGTGTTGGTGTTTTTCAAGTGTGGGGCTTGGGCTAAGGTTGTTGTCTCGTTGTATTTTGTGGCAATGACTTGTAATACAATAGAAGGATTGATCATGAAACTGATCTGGCTTGTGTTCCCAGTGTGGTCACCACCTTTATACTTTGGGAGGTATATAATACAAATGCTTAGCAACTATACATCTTTTTTCTCCTTCCTGGGTGGTCAACCTATGAAGGAGACATTCTTTTACCCTCCCAGTGCCCCTCCCAGACCGTTTACAGCAATGTCTCCACCAACTAATAAGAAAGAAACACAAGCTTTCTTGGGTGCTGTGGGGTTCTGGAGAATGCACATCCCAAATTACAGTTCGATTGTAAGCCCTCTCTATCATGTGACCCGGAAGAAGAACGATTTTAAATGGGGCCCTGAGCAACAACAAGCCTTTGAGCAAATTAAACGTGAGATAGTTCATGCAGTAGCCCTTGGACCAGTCCGGAACGGGCCAGATGTAAAAAATGTACTGTACACCGCAGCCAGGGAGAATGGTCCTACCTGGAGCCTCTGGCAGAAAGCTCCAGGGGAGACTCGAGGTCGACCCCTCGGCTTTTGGAGTTGGGGATACAAAGGATCTGAGGCCAGCTATACCCCAACTGAGAAAGAGATACTGGCAGCCTATGAAGGGGTTCGAGCTGCTTCGGAGGTGATTGGCACTGAAGCACAGCTCCTCCTGGCACCCCGGTTGCCCGTTCTGGGCTGGATGTTCAAAGGCAGGGTCTCCTCTACACATCATGCAACCGATGCGACATGGAGTAAATGGGCTGCACTAATTACACAACGAGCTCGAATAGGAAATCCCAGTCGTCCAGGCATTCTAGAAGTCATCATGGACCGGCCAGAGGGCAAAGATTTTGGAATGTCACCAGAGGAGGAGGTGATGCGTGCTGAAGAGGCCCCACCACATAATAAACTGTCAGAAAGTGAAAAGCAGTATGCCTTGTTTACTGATGGGTCCTGCCGTATTGTGGGAAAGCATCGGAGATGGAAGGCAGCTGTATGGAGTCCTCAACGACAAGTTGCAGAAACTGCTGAAGGGGAGGGTGAATCGAGTCAGTTTGCCGAGGTGAAAGCCATCCAGCTGGCCCTGGACATTGCTGAACGAGAAAAGTGGCCAGGACTTTATCTCTATACTGACTCATGGATGGTGGCAAATGCCCTGTGGGGGTGGTTGCAGCAATGGAAGCAGAGCAACTGGCAACACAGAGGTAAACCCATCTGGGCTGCTGCACTGTGGCAAGATATCGCTGCCCGGGTGCAGAACCTGGTGGTGAAGGTACGCCATGTAGACGCCCATGTACCCAAGAGTCGGGCCACTGAGGAACACCAGAACAACCAACAAGTGGATAAAGCTGCTAAGATTGAAGTGGCTCAGATGGACTTAGATTGGCAATATAAAGGTGAATTATTTTTGGCCCGGTGGGCCCATGACACTTCAGGCCATCAGGGCAGAAATGCAACATACAGATGGGCCCGTGATCGAGGGGTGGACTTAACAATGGACACTATTGCCCAGGTTATTCATGAGTGTGAAACATGTGCTGCAATTAAACAAGCCAAACGGTTAAAGCCTCTTTGGTATGGAGGACGATGGCTGAAGTACAAATATGGGGAGGCCTGGCAGATTGATTATATCACACTCCCACCAACCCGCCATGGCAAGCGCCATGTGCTTACCATGGTGGAAGCAACCACCGGATGGCTGGAAACATACGCTGTGCCCCATGCCACTGCCCGGAACACTATCCTGGGCCTTGAGAACCAGATTTTGTGGCGACATGGCACCCCAGAAAGAATTGAATCAGACAATGGGACTCATTTCCGGAATAACCTTATAGACACTTGGGCCAAAGAGCATGGCATTGAGTGGGTATATCACATCCCCTACCATGCACCAGCCTCTGGGAAAATCGAACGGTATAATGGGCTGTTAAAAACTACATTGAGAGCAATGGGTGGGGGAACTTTCAAGCATTGGGATACACACTTACCAAAGGCCACCTGGTTGGTCAACACCAGAGGATGTGCCAACAGGGCTGGCCCAGCCCAGTCAGAACTTTTACATATTGTAGAGGGGGACAAAGTTCCTGTGGTGCACATGAAGAATTTGCTGGGGGAGACAGTCTGGGTTATTCCTGCTTCAGGTAAAGGCAAACCCACTCGTGGGATTGCTTTTGCTCAGGGACCTGGATATACTTGGTGGGTAATGCAGGAAGATGGGGAAGTCCGATGCGTACCTCAAGGGGATTTGATTTTAGGGGAAAACAGACAATGAACTCAATTGTACACTGTTGCCTGCTATAGCCATCAACTAGAAGTCTGCAGGGCACCAGCGACTCGCCCTGACTTCCCTCCGACCATCATCCCAACAGAGAATGAACTTTGATAGAACCGGATGAGTTCTACAGTAAAGGAATGATCAGCATCAGCAGACAACGATCCAACACTGCACACAGCTTCTCCTGCTCTGAAAGACTGTTACAAGAGATGGAGCCCAACATCATGAACCGAACGGACTCAGTAGCTTTATAGGAATTGGTCCGTGCACTAAGATAACAGTGCACTGAAATGAGAGTGAGGGTATATGGAAAATGTGGGATCTGAGCATGACGTGAATGGTATGGAATAAGGGGTGGATACTGTCCTGGGTTCAGCAGTAGCAGTCAGTTTTTCTCCTTCTTAGTAGCTGTTGCAGCACTGTTTTTTTGACTTTCAGCCTCGGAACAGAGCTGATAACAGTGATGTTTAGACTGACCAAGGACTTTGTGAGTCTCATGCTCTGCCAGGGAGGAGGAGGGGCCAGGAGGAAGCAGGGACAGGACGCCTGACCCAAACTAGCCAAAGAGGTATTCCATACCACAGCACGTCATGCCCGGGGATGTAACTGGGAGCTACCCGGAAGGGCATGCTCTCTTTTCGGTCGGGCTCTTTTCCGGCGAGCGGTATCATATTTTCTTCCCTTGTTATTTCTCTTATCATTATTATTATTGGTGGCAGCAGTAGTGATTTGTGTTATACCTGAGTTACTGGACTGTTCTTATCTCAACCCGTGGGAGTTACATTCTTTCGATTCTCCTCCCCATCCCTCTGGGGAGTGGGGGGGGGGGGGGAAGTAGACTGCGTGGTTCTAATTTACAGCCGGGGCTTAAACCACGACACAAGGGTTGCCTGCTCTGTAGGGCATGGGAAACTGGAAGCCAAGGTAACCCTAACGCAGCCAGTACCCTCTCCAATAGGCACTATCTCTCAGGTTCTGACCATGTTGAACAGAGCCAGATCCTATAACAGAGTCTATCAACAGCCCCAGGCAAGGCAAGTGATTAGCCAGTGTCCGGGTACATCCAGCAGCAGCAGATGTTGATAGAAATAGGGCTGGAGAAACAGCTGCAAGGGTGACCCTGAGGTCCATCAAGGATTGTAGGTGTCTAGGTTCGGGGTAAGGATTGACAACCTGGGGGCAGGGGGATATGTGTGAAATGGTGCCCTGGGCCATGTGCAGGACTGGAGGAATGTCCCAGAAAAGGCTGAAAAGGGTTGGTTCCCTCAGGGCACTGATAAGTAGAATTAACCATATTTAATAAGATAATTCTGTCTAACTGTAATAAATAACAGATTTAACAATAAATCTCTGATTCTAGTTGGAAAAAAAGCTAACATATATACTTAAGGTATGGGGGGAGACAGTAGAAAACTATAGCATAACAATAAAGAAAGACAATAGTTAAACTTGGATTAAGAAAACTTTTCTAATAACATTTAAGTGTCGATTTTCAAATTTATTTGTTGCTTTGTTCATTACTGTCATTGTTGTTCTACCTCAGTTTGCAATTACTTTCATCTTATATTTTAAAGACCTGGTGAGATTGTAGTCTTGATTCAAAGTGCAAGATTATAAAATTAGAAAAGTATTTGTCATCATGGCTTGTGGGTGTACTTTCTTTATCGATGTAGAGTTTGTTAAAATAAACATATGAGCGGTGAAACTGTTTGGGAATTCTCTGAAGAATATTGTCCTTCAAGTATTCTGAAACTGCAAGTTTTCAAGGCTTGAAAATGCCAGACATATTTTTCACAGCAGCTTATTAATGCAGCTTCCTGTTCCAGAAAGCCAGGAAACTTGGAGATTTGTAATATAAAACTTAACAATTTATCAAGCATTAGCAACTCATTTCATATGATTAGTAATAGTAACCATTTAGTTTTAAGTGAAGCTGCAAGAGAATATTTCTGTTTTAACCAAACTTGTTTTATTGTTCCTAAAAGTTTTAATCATAGATTCTTTAACTGTACATCTCTAGAGTTAAATTATAACTAAAAGAATTTGAGTTACTTAAGTAACTCAAGTGCAGATATTGCTTGGATGATTGGAGACATGTAAAAGAAAATGAACAGTAAAATACATTTATAAAGAGTAATGTATGATAGAGTTAATGGCTTGGAATACATAAAAGCAGTAGCTTTATTTCATTTTTAATACAAAATGCACATTTCTGCAGGGTAAAATATGTGTAAGAGCAAAACCTAAAGAATTTACCATGAAGAAAAATGCCCATGTCTACTATTAATTTTTCCAAAACAGCAGGAGAAAGAAAATAATGCAATATATATTTCAGGTTTAGCAGTAGATTCTCACACTTGGGGGGAAAAAAAGACATATATTTTCAAAAAGAATTTTTATTACTGTTTTTTTGCCTAAATATTCTTGCAAAAAATGCCTTTGCATTAATAAAGATATACCAGGTATAACAGGCACTTGAATAGATTTTTTTTGCTTACTTAAATTCTTAACTAAAATTTCAGTTTTTGTAACTGTTAATGTGATGATAGAACACACATGTAGGGATATAGCACCTTCCCTGTGATGAATTCAGCTCGAAACTGCCTTAGTTTATTCATTGAAACCACTGAGTTTCAGCCACCAGTTGAGCATTAGCACCTTTTAATGTGTGGAGACATGGTTAGCAAGCAAAGGTCATGTTCCCATGTCTGAGCTTAATTAAGCACAGATTCTGTGAAAGTGAGAAAAAACACCAGTTGTGTACAGTTGCCAGCAGTGGAAAAACCCTGGAAGTTAACCAATAGAGATAGAAGACCAGCTGGCCAACCTTGTAGCAAAAAATTGTCTGTGAACTAGGAACAGAGACCTTGAGAGGAGGATGTGTATATGAGCAGGGGAAAATCACCGAAATGCACCTGGAATGTACCCAATGCTGTATATGCCAACCAATCACTACGGGAAGCTGTGTGTACGTGGCAGTTTGACACTATATATACCCATTATTTGAGCACAATAAATGGATCACTTTTATCAATCATATTGATTGTGCTTGTGTTCCCTCCGTGTGCGACGACATTAATGTTAGGTTATAATTATCCAAATGGGCTACTTGATGTCTGGTCTGTCTGAGTCATAGACAGATAGGAACAAACGAGAAGGAAAAGAAGTGCTGTATAACTGCTACAATCCTTCCAGTCCTTGTCTATAAGGCAGAAGGTGAATTTCCCTAACAGTTAGAGGCAGATGTTTTGTAACCTTCAGGCATTTGCCTGTGATACCATAAACAGCATTAAAACTCCTGTCCCACTGAGGCCAAACTGAATGTCATTCATTCTGTGAATTGAGAAATTTGGAGTTGTGTAAACATGATCTATATCCATAACATGGCCGGAATGGGCATAGTTGAACAGATATACACAGGTTAACAAATCTGGATGCCCACATATAAGCATTGAAGATCCATCATCATAAAGCTCAGAGAGATGTTTTATTTTACTTCACTTTATTTTACATAAGTACTTGCAATAGGATGTTCATACGAAGCAAAACACACATTTCTTAATGAAAGCAATGCACTTCATCATCTGTTTAAATATTTTGCTAAATCAAGACCTTAATTAATCCTCTGCCAAACCCCTGTATTTGGAACCACCTATAATATGAGCTAAACCAATTTGATTCCACCTTTATAACTAGGCGTTAGTACAAATTTGACAGTTTTACTTTTTCTCTTGAAAATCTGACTTCAGAAAATTCACAGGTTCTTCAGAACAGTGTGCTGAGAGGAACCTGAGAGAAATGACATTAAGCAGTCTCAGATAAACTCACTTTCTGGAGAGCTGCGGATTTCAAGAGAGTTCACATTTTCATATATTGCTTTAGTGCAGCGCCTGATGGTGGACAACTTCTCTCTCCCTCTCTTTGGAGAATGTCAAGCCAGCCTAAATGCTGGGTTAGAGAAACATTTAATATACAAGGAAATTAGCTGTCATGTTTTTATTTTGTCTGGTATATTTTCTATTGATGTGTTTTAAATCAGAGCATTTTTTACCTACCTCCACTTTGCTGACATTAGGCAGTAACACAGTCATATCACATATGCATGTAATCCAAATAATATTAGATCTACAAAGAATTTTGATTTAATAAGGGCAACTGTCTCACAGTTATCTAGCTATTCCCTGTCACCTTCCAAAAACCCAACAATGTTCATAATGATCGTTCATGTTCAGATTGTCCAGAAAAGGTTGGCACTGCTTACTTTAACATTTTTGTTATTTTAATATCTAAGTTCTAAGCCAAATTTAAAAAGTACGCCATAATTCTGTCCATGTCACTCTTATTTAGCTGGTAAGTGTAGTTTGCTCCTGTAGTAGCTACTTCCTCCTTTAAAGCTTTGACTTCAATGTGGTCAGGACTGTTGAAATTTTCTTTATCGTAGAGCCTTTGATTAAAATCGAGTGGAAAGTCAAAGTCTCCAGATTTTGCTGAGATGAGATGGCAGGTTAAAAAAAATACATGAGAAGCTCAGACATATACTATTTTAGGATAATCTATAAATAGGCTTTCAGCTCAAACACTTAAAATACTTTACTCCAGGCCTTATATTTGTCTCTAGAATCCATTATTAATGCATAGCTTTTGGAAGTAATTAAAAAAGATGCTTTATGATGTTTCTTGAGGTATATGTATTTCATATGCAACTCTGCTTTTCTGATACTTAGAAGTATTTTTTTACAGTTCTAAAATTCTGAGAATGTAATTCTGTGCAATTCAAATAGAGTTCTTCAGCTCTTGCAAAAAGAAGGAAAGTAAACTAAAAATAAAATAAACAAATGAATACTGTCAGAAGTTTAGCTCAAACAAATTTACAGTTTTAAAATTTCATTTTAGGTTTGTATATTTGGATACTACTGCATGAAATCATATTCAAGACAGTTACTAATTGTTTTCCTGTTTGGCAAATTGCTATTCAAATACAAAAACCGAAAGGCTATTCATGTTAAAGGTGGCATTTCTTACTATGAAATACAGAAAGAGCCCTACCTCCTACTCGTGTTTCATCACTTGTCAAGGAACACACCTATTTTAGTTAATGACAAACAGCACGTGCTATCCATGTAGAGAAGTGCCTTATGCAGTCTGTCACTTTTTGCACTCTCTGCTATATACTTTCGACATCTGAATATGATTATCAATAAAGATTTTAAGAATATGTAAAAAGTTCTGATGACAAGATAGGATGGGTGTATATCAGGCATGAAATACAGAATATGGACAGGGAAGGAGCAGTTGACGTCATCTACCTGGACTTGTGCAAAGCGTTCAACACTGTCCCACACGACATCCTTGTCCCTAAATTGGAGAGACATCAATTTGACGGGTGGACCACTCAGTGCATAAAGAACTGACTGGATGGCCTCACACAAAGAGTTGTGGTCAATGGCTCAATGTCCAGCTGGAGACCGGTAACGAGTGGTGTCCCTCAGGGATCGGTGTTGGGACCAGTCTTGTTCAACATCTTTGTCAGTGACGTGGGCAGTGGGATTGAGCGCACCTTCAGCAAGTTTGCCGATGACACCAAGCTGTGTGGTTCGGTTGATATGCTGGAGGGAAATGATGCATGCAGAGGTACCTCGACATGCTTGTGAGGTGGGCTGATGCCAACCTTATGAAGTTTAACCATGCCAAGTACAAGATCCTACACCTGGGTCGGAGCAATCCCAGGCACAGCTACAGGTTGGGCAGAGAAGAGATTCAGACCGGCCCTGCAGAGGACGACTTGGGGGTGTTGGTCCATGAGAAAATGAACATGAGTCGGCAGTGTGTGCTCGCAGCCCAGAAAGCCAACTGTATCCTGGGCTGCATCGAAAGGAGCGTGACCAGCAGGTCGAACGAGGTGATCCTGCCCCTCTACTCTGCTCTCGTGAGACCTCACTTGGAGTATTGTGCGCAGTTCTGGTGTCCTCAACATAAAAAGGACATGGAACTGTTGGAACAAGTCCAGAGGAGGGCCACGAGGATGATCAGGGGACTGGAGCACCTCCCGTATGAAGAGAGGCTGAGAAAGTTGGGGCTGTTCAGCCTTGAGAAAAGAAGGCTGCGTGGGGACCTCATAGAAGCCTTCCAGTATCTGAAGGGGGCCTACAAGAATGCTGGGGAGGGACTATTCATTAGGAGCTGTAGTGATAGGACGAGAGGTAACGGGTTCAAACTTAAACAGGGGAAGTTTAGATTGGATATAAGGAAGAAGTTCTTTACTGTAAGGGTGGTGAAGCACTGGAATGGGTTGCTGTAATGGTTTAAGACAATTGGCAAGTCAGCCACGCAGTTTCTACTCCCCCCGCCCCGCCCCCCCCCAAGAGGGAGGGGGAGGAGAATCGAAAGAATGTAACTCCCACAGGTTGAGATAAAAACAGTCCAGTAACTAAGGTATAACACAAATCACTACTGCTGCCACCAATAATAATAATGATAAGAGAAATAACAAGGGAAGAGAATACGATACCACCCGCTGGAAATGAGCCCGACAGAGAAGAGGACGTGCCCTTCCGGGGAACTCCCAGTTACATCCCCCGGCATGACGTGCTGTGGTATGGAATACTTCTTTGGCTAGTTTGGGTCAGGGATCCTGTCCCTGCTTCCTCTTGGCTTCTCCTCCTCCCTGGCAGAGCATGAGACTCACAAAGTCCTTGGTCAGGGTAAACATTCTGACCAGAAACTGAAAACATCAGTTTTACCCAGGCCGAAAGTGAAAAACACAGCACTGCACCAGCTACTAAGAGGGAGAAAAAGTGACTGCTGCTGCTGAACCCAGAACACTCCTCCATCCCACTGAGGGAGGGAGTGAGTGAATGGCTGTGTGGTGCTTATTTGCAAGCTGGTGTTAAAGTATGACAATTTTTTAAACACAATCAAAATGAATGCAATTGCATAATTAAAATAGTATTTTAATCATAAGAATCTGAAATGCAGTTCTAACTCCTATTTCTAACAAAATTAAAAGTTGTTCCACCTAAGTTTTAATTTTGGGTACCCCATCTTTTTTTTTTTTTTTTTTTGAAAATTCTTTTATCGGGTGTTTCTAGATCAGTTTTATTCCTGAACGGAAACATTGTATTTTGCTGTCTTTTTATATTCATGACTAATTGCACATATGGCTATAAACTAAACCACAAGAAGTTTCACCTCAACATAAGGAAGAACTTCATTATGTTGAAGATGGTGAAGCACTGGAATGGGCTGCCCAGGGAGTATGGTAGGGTCTTTCTCCCCGAATGTATACAAAACCCACCTGTACACATTCCTGCATAACCTACTTTAGGTCAGCCTGCCTTGACAGGGGGTTGGACTAGGTGACCTCCAGAAGTCCCTTCCAACCCTAACAATTCTGTGATTCTGTGTTTCTGTGATTCAGTTTTTCTCACCTCTTCTGGCTCTTTCATTCTGATCAGCATAAGGGAGATGATTAATCACAATTGCACTTTTCTAGGGATCATGATTTGCAAGACTGAATGCTCTGTGCAGTACCTGCTTCTTGCAAAGCTCAATGTCTTCATTAGATACTATATTGTAGTTTAGATTTATAGAAAAATTCATTGAGATATATTTCTGCCAGCCCACTGCTAAGAGTAATAAAGACTTGAGTCCTTTCACTTTTAACCAAAATGAACAAGTGATATCCCTTGCACTAGAGGGAAAAGACACTACCTTGATGCCTGACAATAGAGAAAGATAATGCTTCTGGGCACAGTGCCTCTAGCATGGTTTCAAAAATCACCATTTTTTCAGCTCTGTTTTAAGTATTCATGCTGTTTTCCTAACAGTAAATCACATTTGCCAAAATAGAAATAATGATAGTAAAAGACAGTTCTGTTTTCTGAAGAATAATAAGAGTCGGTGTAGGTTACACAGTTGTCACATCTGATTGCAGCAATTCTGTTTTTACTAATACCATCCCTTCAGGAGACCAAGCCCGTCTCCTGGCTACTGCTCTCTTAGCATTGAATCAGTTCCCCAGGGGAGAGGAAACAAATAGCCCTACCCAAAAACATTGGACCACTCGAGCATTGGAAGACGGCCCGTTAGTCATAGTCAGAAATGAATTGGGAGAATGGGAACATGGGTGGAGACTAGTCTTAACAGGACGGGGGTATGCCGCTGTTAAAAAAGATGACCACATTAAATGGTGCCCAATTAAATCAATCAAACCAGACCTGAGGGACAAAACTGATGAAAATTGTGAGTTTTTGTTTACCGGACCGGTTCATCGGACACCCTCGTGACCGGTACTTCCTACTACCAGAAGGGGACGATGAGCCAGCAGACTCCTCAGCCACACCAAAGAGCCCTACAGCAACTGAATACCCCGCATCGTCAGAACACCAGCAACGTCAAAAAGCCCCTCGCAGGGGGGGGCTACGGTACCTTTGTGCAATCATGTTTTTGGGGCTTCTCACTGTGGGGAGGGCAGAATCAAATTCTGATTATCCCCATCAACCGTTCAAATGGACATTGTTTCAATTTGACTCTGACACGGTTATACAAACCATAACAACGTCAGGGGCTCCTAGCTTTGTGACCACCCTGTGCCGACTAATACCTGCAATGTCCTTCTCAGAAAGGAGGGCATATTATTTTTGCCCTAGTTCCAATCCAGGAAAAGGTTACTGCAACTACCCCGGGCACTACTATTGCACGTATTGGGGCTGTGAAACAATTGCAAATGCGTGGATTCCAGAGCCAGGGAAAGACCCCTTTTTGCAGGTATCCTGGGCCCCTTATGGGTGCAAATCCCCACCAATAAGTAAAGGTGAAGGACTCACGCTTCCCTCCCCCCACGCTAGATCGACATCTTATAGTACAGGATATTGTGAGCACCTCTATTTGAATATAAGTAATCCCTAACATCTGAGTTGGCTCTTGGGAAAGATGTGGGGAGTCCGATATTATGAAACAGGAAAAGACAGAGGTGCCCACATTCGTATCCAAAAGACACTGATCCCTGCTGATCCATTGCCAGTAGGCCCCAAACTAACATTTGCTGGTGAAACGATTCTACCAACCCCCAGTCAAAGTCATATAACCGAAAAGTTAAATGAACCAGACATGCTAATAACAAAGTATACTACCGCACCTACAACAATACGCACCACAGTGAGGACACACACCAATAGGATCCCTAGTGAAGATCCTCTCTGGGGAATGATACAGGCCAGCTATCGAGTATTAAACAAAACCTACCCAAACTTTACAAAGCATTGCTGGCTATGCTATGGAATAAAACCACCCTTTTATGAGGCCGTAGGAGTAAGTGACATGCCTATTCTGGCAAATGGTACAAATCCACCCCAACGTATATGGGACGTAGAAAAACAAAGCGTAATGCTAGCACATGTGGTAGGAAGCGGTGTATGTCTGGGTGCTGTCCCAAACAACAAACAACAATTGTGTGTTAGTAAGATACAGACTAAAACCTCGGCGAAGTGGTTAATACCAGTCAACAATGCTAAATGGATCTGTTCTATTATCGGGGTCACGCCCTGCTTGTCTTTGGAAAACTTTAACGGATCGGCGGAATACTGTGTCCAGGTGTCTATAATTCCTAAGATAATTTACCATCCTGAAGAGTTTGTTTACCGCTCATATATTACCCCAGAGCATCATCTGTCGAAGCAAGACCCCTTTACAGCAATAACGGTAGCCACCCTACTACTTGTGGGAAGTGCAGGACTAGGTACAGGCGTAGCATCCTTAGTGCAACAGAGTAAAGAATTTACTGCCTTAAGAATAGCGGTCGATGAAGATTTAGCCAGAGTCGAACAATCGATAACCGCACTGGAACAATCAGTTAGATCATTATCCGAGGTAGTGCTGCAAAACCGTAGAGGTCTGGATCTGATGTTTCTACAACAGGGAGGAGTGTGTGCTGCGTTGAAAGAAGAGTGCTGTGTACACGTGGACCATGCCGGAGTGGTAAGAGACACCATGACAAAGTTACGGGAGGGTTTAGAAAAACGAAGAAGGGAACGAGAGGCACAGCAAGGTTGGTTTACATCCTGGTTTACCCAATTGCCATGGCTGACTTCCTTAGTATCTACCTTGATGGGACCAATCATAATGATTGTACTGACACTGATCTTCGGACCCTGTATATTAAATAAGCTTGTGTCATTTATTAAGAGCCGGCTAGAAACGGTTAACATTATGCTAGTAGAACGCCGGCAATTGCTTTGATACTGTCGTTAGTTAAGGTTACCTCAAGTTATTTTGCTTGAATTTCACTATCTGGACACATCCAAACCCCTGGGAGACCTTTTTAGACATTGTCGCCTCCTTACCACGTAGACTGGCCCCCTACGTGGTAACTGGCGTGCACTTCTAAAAGTTGGAGCACCCGAACCTCACGCTGCGTGAAGGGAACAAACATCACAGTCAGGTCAACGTTGCATGCGCGGGGACGCCCGCTAGGGTTGAGTCTGTCACCTCACACAGCAGTGATGCCTCTCGGAGATAGTTTATCGATGGTCTTCCCAGGGCACACAAATTCGAGCTGGAGTACAACACCTCAAAAAGATCTTATTCTCAGCTATACTTGTTCTCAACATTCCCTTTAGCTACCCCTGATCCTACCTCGGTCTTCCAATATACCTCTTAATTACCTGTTACTTAACGCGCCTTATATTTTCTACTCGAGTTTGTGGTATATAGTATAAAATTATTTTATGGTACACAGTAGAAATCAGATTCTTTTTGTAATACCATATATATTCTTTAAGCTAATTATTTTTTAGTTGGTATAATTATACATAGGGAGGGGGGAAATGTGGACAGCCAGGGTCTGGTGGTCAGAAGATATCGCGCTGTACAGAAAGATAGGGCCCCTCTCCTGATAGCCAATAACACTTGGTTTATGAGGTAAGCAGACGGAAGTGACGTTGTAAACCCAAGCTATATAACGTCGTGTCATTAAGCAATAAAACGCCATTTGCCGTCCACCACATTGGTGTCTGTGAGCTAATGGCCCAGTTGGCCAGGGGTGGGCCGTTGCACCGTTCCTGAACCAGGTCGCCACGCCTAACGAAGGCAACAAAGCAATCCAGTCTTTTTTTTTGTAATTGTGTGTACAATTGCCAAACTGCGTGTATAAGTGTGTATAATTGCAGAATATTCAGAGAAACCCTAGAATTTCAGGCCCTCTTCCCATATTTCAGTTGCTTTCCAGATGGCTATGAGTGACACTTCTCAAGGCAGGCATCTGTCCACCAGCTGGACACACTTCTAGCCACCTCCTGCAGCTTGGATGTGCTTTGCTGCCCTGTGCACGTTCAAATGCTTAGACCTATGGCACGCAGTAACCTGTACATCTCAGTATGCTCCCCATTTCCCTTTATTAGAAAACGAGGTACCAAAAAGATTGTGATGTCGTAGGAGCTTTCTTCTAACACTTAGTTGTGAATAGGAATTTAATAAGGGTGCCACTTTATGACTTATCTATTCATGAAAAGCTGCCCTCTGATATGCTTTTGCAATACAATTTGCTCACTGGGCAACCATAGACAACATCAACTATCCATCTAATAAAAAATCTGCTCATACACTATAAATGAAGTTCCTCCAGCACCTCTGAGTTCACACAAGTTTAAGTACATAAAGTCTCTAATAACACATGCCTCAAGGTGTTAACAGCTGCAGGTGTATGACTAGTTTAAGAGAGATTCAGCTAACTGACGAGGACATGGAAGACTACAAGACGTGGTGTGAGAAATTGCTGGACACAACAGACCACAGGATGAGACGCTGTGTAAAGTTACAGATAGTGCCATGAGGGGTGGCTGGGTGTCACAGCTGATTAACAGGGAGCTATGGGAGAAGTGATCGAACTTCAGAGAGGGTTCACTAGGAAAATTTCTGGGAAATTGCAAGGCTGGTTCTCTTATAGGGCTGAGATTACCTAGGCAACAATGTAATAAATGCTGTTTGTGTACAGGTGTAACAAAACTGGAAATGATGGAAGAAAGAGTAAGCAGAGCAAGTTGCTTAGCTAAGTGGAGAGTGGGGTGGAGAAAGAGGTACAAAGGTGATGAAAATTAAGGTCAGGAAATAGGAAAAAGAATAACAAGATATGCAAGTCACGAGCCAGTCCTGTCTGTGGGTACCTGTTGGCAGCCTTAGATGCAATCCAGAGCAGGGCAAAGAAATAGACCTCTTTTTCTGACCACACCACAAGTGCTAGACCTGCTCCCATGGTCACGAGGGCCATAGAGGATGGAGCAGGTTCTTTTTCAGGCAAACAAGGGGAACACATGAATTGATGACTTAAGCATCCTGTTATCATCATATCAGTGACTGCTGCAGGCCCGATGGCATTGGCAAGAGCCCACCACTTCATAGCACAAAGCAGCAATCCCTGCACAAAGGTATCAATGATATTAAGGCACAAAATTTTCTACTAGCTCTTGACAGAGAACAAATGAGAGGAAACAAAATGTAATTGAAAATAGCAATGAATATAAACTAGTCAGTCAAATACAGTCTGCTGACATGAGCAATCTCCATCACAAAAGTCATATGCCAGGATGAATAATGTGGACCAGGACACTTTTAATTCATATGTCAGTGCCAGTAGTAGAGTAACATCAAAGCTCAACAAATATTTCAGGGAAGGGTATTTTGAAACTGCTGCCACATGGAACAGTCCAATGCTCTTCCTGATCCTATCAGATCCAGATTAGAGAGACAGGATTTTTTTCCTTCATATGTGTAATTCTGGCATAAAATAGCTTAAAATGCTCCCAGAACCAGTGCATGCTTCTACATTATTTCTGGAGCACAGATCAGGTGAAAGCTAAAGCAGAAGTTCCACAGCACCAGATGCATGATGCCTATGTACTTCTGACAAGGTGCTACCACTCCATAATGAAAGTAACTGGAGGTTGGAGGGAAGGAGTTCTGGTTTTGGTGAGTTTTTTTGAGCAACAAACTTGAAAACTCCTTTTACTTATTTTATAGTCCCTCAAACTATTCCAGATTCAAAAAATATATAAAGGCCTAGATCTGTATCTTTTCAACATATGTACATGTAATGGAGCATGTATACAGATGGTGTATTTAAGTCCAAGTATAACCAAATGAATTGCAATATCTAAAGATATAACATTCATATTTGTGTCCTTCCCCAGTAATTTAATAATGTTATATATGCTCAAATGATCAAATATTTATCTCAAACTTTTTGTCGAATCTCCTCTAGGAAAATTGCTAGGGTCAGTTGTAATATTTCAGTGTAACAGGTATAAAATTTGGACCATATTGTCTTGCTATTTTGAATGACTTATACAGGCCCATTAATTTTATAGTTTTGTCTCTGAAATTTCTGGTTTTATTTCTGCTATTTTTTTATTTATAACTTACAAACAACACAAGAAGGTAAAACTCGTAAAAATTGCTTATGGGCAGTGTATCCATAAAGATACGTCAAGATATCTACAGAAATGGAGTTTCTGTTCGCTGACCCTGAAAAAGCTTGATTAAGATATTAGGTATTAAAGCACAGATCGTTTGTTGTATTTGTTAAAGAGTTAGAGACCTTCACATTGTATTTGCCTGATGCTACACTGTTCCTGAAGTATAAACTCTAATAAGAACCAACTGTAATTTAATAAATATGTGCGCGTGTATGCGTACACATATTCGTCACACAAAGCAATAGGGAGATTAACTGCAGAAATTTTAGCTGAAGAAAATATTTCTTTTTCTGAAACTTCATGATTTTAAAACAATACCAGTGAATGACATTAAACAGGGCTCACTAGACAAATCTGTTGGTGTGAGTAACAGTGACAAAAATAGCATGTGAAAATAAAATATTTTCAGCTTCTGATGAAATAGTGCAATAGAAGCTGTTAGGAGAATAAGGAAAACAAAAGAGAGCAACAGAGACACGAAATAACTAACAAAAACAGTAGAATCATTCAAGCTGGAAAAGACCTTTAAGCTCATTGAGTCTAACCTTTAACCTAGCACAGCCAAGTCCACTGCTAAACCATGTCCCCAGGTGCCACATCCTCATGTTTTGAATATCTCCAGGGGTTGTGAATAAATCACTTCCCTGGGCAGCCTGTTCCAATGTTTGACAATCCTTTCAGTGAAGAAACTTTTCCTAATATCCAATTTAAAGCTCCCCCGGCACATCTTGACACCATTTCCTTGTCCTATCGCTTGCTAACTGGGAGAAGAGACTGACACCAACCTTGCTACAACCTCCTTTCTGGTAGTTGTAGGGAGTGATAAAGGTCCCCTCTGAGCCTTCTCTTCTCCAGACTAAACATCCAAGCTCTCTCAGCCATTCCTCATCAGACTTGTGCTCCAGACCTTTCACCAGTTTCATTGCCCTTCTCTGGACATGCTCCAGCATCTCAATGTCTGTCTTGTAGTGAGGGGCCCAAACTTGAACACAGTATTTGAGGTGTGGCCTCATAATTGTGCCAAGCACAGGGGGATGATCATTTCCCTATGGAAAGCCCATACCATAGAATGGTCTGATCCAAATTAAGAAGCTGTTATGTATTGCACAAATGGATGCAAATATGAGTTTACATACATTTATCCTGGTGTTCCTTCTGTATTGGGTTGTTTGTAGCTACAGTATCTGTGATTTCTTTTTGCTATCCAAGTACTTATTTATGCTTGTGAGAAATGGCCACTGTTTGACGAGGATAGTAATTGGTAGAGGAAGACAGAGCATATTGCTCCAGGTTTGCCAGCTGGAGAGGCAGAGAACCAAGGGAGCTAACGCTTTGTCAAGAGCAGACAGGAAAACAAAAAAATGTCCAAAAGAAGGTCAAAGAGAAGGAAGTGGCAGGGTAAAAGCTGCTGCTGCACAGCCTGACAAGCCTTGTGGTTTGTATTTGTTGCTGAAGTTCTTTTCTGTAAGAACACATATTGTCACATCTCTGAAAAGTACTGCAATTTATAAGCTAACCTTGCTGTGCAAGTCAGTCCTGTGACAGCCTAATGGACATCATTGTCAGGCGAAATATTTAGTCTAGTAAAATATGGTGTATCTAGGAATAACGGAACTTAGATTAGGACATACCATGTGCTGTTATTCCATTTAACATCCTAAATAATCTCCATCTTCCAGTGTTTTCTTACCCTTCAGATATTAGCGGACTTTTGTCAGCCATTCAATCTATGCATATTTTACTCTTCTAATCTTTCCTTCTAAACGATCTCTCCACCCCCCTAATTGTTTTTAATCCTCTTCCCGAAATCTCTTCAATATTTTCTGGCAATGAGGAGCCCTACCTTTAATGCAGCATTATGAATATAGTCACTCTGCAACTGTTCAGAAAATACTATTCTCTGTAGCAACATACCTGTGAGAATTTAGCCTGGAATTGTATTAGCTATTTTTGCTCCAATACTACATTGTGTTACTCAGTGTTAGCTTGCTGCAATTATGACCATGATTTTTTTTTTTTTTTATTCACTATTGCTTCCTAGATTTCTGAGCTGTTAATCCTGCAAAGGCCCACATAATGCCCAGCATGGAGTAAAAAAGTGCTTCACTCCGTTACTACAGGCAGAGAACCATTGTAGGGTGGGCAAGATGTGAAAGAGTGGCTCACTGGGGCTGGAACTTTGTTTATGAGCCCCATTTGGGAACTATTCAGGAAAAACAGAGCAAGATGTTCTGTTTTCACAATGATTTCCAGCTGTAACTGGGTCACCAGTCATTTGTTGCCACAGTGCATGTCTGACTACTAGTATTTTTCAGCTGCAGTGACAATTATCAGGGACCTTGACACCCCTTTCCCCTTCCCCATCACTCACACCCTTCACCTTCCCCATCACTCACACACACACCCCCAACCCCCCACACCCCCACTATAGCTTCCTTTAAAAACACCTCTCCCAGAATATTATTAACGTGCCAGGGAACTGAACACCCTGCAAGAGAAAACGCTTGTCGTGGATACTTGTCATTCTTAAGCACTGGTAAAATATTCATTTGCTTCTTTCCCAGCCTTTATGTATTTTGTTATATGTACCATTTCCATAACAGTTCATTCCAGAGCATCAGATAAAATATAAAACTGCTGCTTTTGGGGAGAATTTTACACCACAGTGAATGTTTACGTATCAATGCCAATAATTATCTGGTAGCTACCAGTACTTTTGGTTACTGAAGATTCATAATTTTTCGTTTTCTGTTAGCAGTAAAGAGTTAGTAGCTATCTGCAATATCTTCTGCTCCAGTATTCTACTATCTTTCAGTCATCTGTTGGGGAGATGCCCTAGATCTGCTCTAAATCTGTTTCATAATGATTAACTGAACTCTTTCAAAACTTTAGTAAAGTGTACATTTATGCATTCATCCCACTTGTGTCCTACTTGTTCCTTTCGCCAATGAAATGTAGGTTTGCCTACTTCTGAGAGCATACAAACCTAGGCACCTCACTTTCTCATGAACGACTCACGGGTTTTGTTCTTCATACCATGTCTTTTTGTATGACTCTACTAACAGATTACTGAGATTCTTCAGTAAATGTGCAGAGAAAGCTGGTTGTGCACCACCAAACCAAAAGCACAGCACTTTGTTCATATCAGTTTCTACAACTCATACATGTGATTCTGAAAAAAAAGACAAGCCAGAATATTCAAGCATATATAATACACTCAATTCTCTTTCTGTTAGACTACTGAAATCTTAACAGTTCTACTCTTGAACATTGTGATAACCCTTTTTAAAAAAACTTCTATTCACATGAGCAAATAGCCAGACTAGATTGTCTATACATTAAACTTTATTTAATTATCCTTAAATTGACATTCTGAAAGAGAATATGTATGTGTAAATACCCAGATACTAACTGAGCTTTTGCTTGCCAAATCCCTTCCTGGTCCTGAAAGACGTCACTCAGTAGCCGAAGTGTCAGAAAAAATCAGTTTCTTATTATAATTTGCCCTACCCTCACCTGCAGATAACTAATTCTCCCACGTTTTAAGAACTTAAATGAATATTCAAGGTATTGATGTCTTGTTCTGAGACAAAACTAGTCTAGAAATAAATTTTCATAGGCTTTGCTTTGTCCATGAGATCTCCTTGCCAGTTTCAAACAGTATTTTCATATTCTACTTTACAGCCTGAGTAACCTGATGAATGAACAAGTGCAATCATTTCTCACTGAACTTTGCTGACTGATGCTATAAGAGACTTCTCTCTCAGGACATTGTGAATTTATCAGTGAAGAGGATGAATGAATTAGAGACTATGAAGGCTTTAGCTGATCCTTCCTATTTCCATTATCCTCTGCTTCTGCACCTCTTTCTCTACCCTGTGTTAGTACTCAAAAATTGCACAGCTCTGACTGGTGTGGAGTGCCTTACCTTTTCCGTAAAGCCTCTAAAACCAGAAAGAAATTGCTGAAGGATATGTGTATTTTCTCTGTCCTTTATAAACCTCTGTTTAGTTACATCACTGTTCCCATAAGATATAATCAGCAGCATTAGCAAAAATCTGCTGCTGCTAGAAATCCAAAGCAAATATCCGAGCATTGCATTCACACCGTTTTTTAAATCTGATTCTGACTATGCAATTTTCTCTTTGCAAAAGCAGTATAACATTAGTTAAAAGATTGTTCTGTTCTCAATAAAATCTCTGTCCTTTCATTTGCCTTTAATAATAAATTAGGTCTGGCCACGCTTGAGGAGACAGACAATTATCAGATGCTAAATACCTATCCTAAGGACATCACATATGTGAAATTGAAGCTTGCTGGGCATGTTGTTCATGCGAAGTCTAATTCTGTAGCTGCTCAGCTCTTTTGGCTAACATTCACATTCCTGCTGATTTATATACTCAGTGACAATATCTACCTCTATTTTATAACTGGACTCCCAGTGCACCTCGGCCTACTTGGGTGACAAGCTGGGAGTATTTTGAAAATTTAATTTGTTGGAAGCCTTCCTGCCTCTCCAGCCACAAAGTAATTAATTCACAGGTTTGTATTCTCCCTTGTATCCAGCTTTGCTGCAAATAAAAAATTAATCTAGAGGCATCCCTCCTGCAAAACTGATTTTAATCAAAAAGTGATTTGTGGCTGCATGTTTCAGGTAGGTAAGGGATTCACAGTGTTAATCCTGTTTCACATATGGTAGCATGACAAGAACATCAGCTTCATGTGCTCATTCACAGCAGGCAATCATTGCTGCACACAGCTGTTGTGAATTATTTGCACTTCAAATGTGCTCCCTGGCTGTTTTTATTCTGATTCTAGGATGATACCATTCAGTCCTTGCTGGGACCTTTCTGGGTGGAAGCTGAAGAGAAAAGCTACACAGCCACAAACAGTTTTGCCAAGCTTCCCCACTGTGGTTTTGGGTGGTTTTCTTTTTCTGTTTTGTTAGTTCAAATGGATATTTTGAAGGTGGAAGCAAACCTTAGAAGTGCTCACAGTCTCTCAAATTATTTTTACCCGTTCTTGACTCCCCACTCCATCTTCCATAAAGGGAAGATCTTTCAGGTCATGCAATTTCTTTTTCATGATAGATCAAAACGAAACTCTTGTACTATCTTTCTTCCGAGGTGACAAAGGTTGCAGTGTGAAATGGAGGTCTGACAGGAACATGCCACCCCCATGTCTGGTAAAATTCTAATCCTCTTTAGATTTCATGGGAGTTTTACTAGTGAATCCAATTTAGCATGATTTCTTCTTAAACTTCATCCCTTGCACTAACAAATACACTTTCTCAAGCAGTTATTGAATTTCTCTTAGTGTGTTAGATTTTAAGAAAAGAAGGGAAGAGGGGAGATGCATCTGGAGCATGTCTGAGGACACAAAGGTTTGCTTGCGATTCATGTAGTGGTAAATGGAATTATGCTTTCTTTCCTTCTTCTCCTTAATTCTATTTCCAGGTAGTAACCCAGGTTATATAGTAGAAAGCTTATTAATGCAGGACCACATTTACATCTTCCTAATATTCATATATTTTTATTTTTAGGTTTCATCTATGCTTCATAGAATTTACATCAGCAAAGAACTTAAGTATAAGCTTAATCTTAAACCTGTGCTTAACTGTTTCATTATTCCATGAAACATGTAACTTTATGATTAACATTTGTTGAAGTCAATGATCTTAGAATATACGTAAGGATTTTGATGAATTGCAGCTTACCTCACAAAAATTTGATTTTGGAATATTTTACATAAAATACGTTTGTTAATATTTTATATAAAAGCCTGGGTTTCGGGTTTTGTTTAGGAATCAAGTTTATCTTCTGCTTTAAAGTGCAAAAGTACACCTCACAGCATTCTAGCATTTACAGTTCCTCCCAAGTTAGCACCCTCTGCAAATTAATGTGCTGCTCTTTCTCTCTTCTAAGTCATTAGTAGAGGAACAGAATATAATGTGACCTCTTTCTTTGGCAGTAAACCAGCAGTAATTTACTCCTAAGTCACTATTTTGCTTTTCAACACTTCCCTTTTGTTTACTATCTTCCATCAGCGGTTATTCCACATAATAACATTCATATTCAAGCCAATTCAAATTAACTTTGAGAGAATAGCTTTTATAGACTGCAGTATGAAATGTTTTCCTTAATTGGAAATGTACACTATATTATGCTTTTCTTTCACCTACTAATTTTATAATTGTATCAAAGAAGCAATCAAGTTTATCATTGGTTTAAATTTATTAAATAATTTTGCTGCTTAGCTCTGAAAACATGAGAATGAAATCCAAAGCTCTTTTTCGCCAACATTTTTCCTTATCCAGAGTGGAATCAGGGGAAGTTATGTCACAAGTGAAAGTAGCAAGAGATAAAATTTAATAACAGATCCACAGGGCTCTGATACTACAGAATCATAGAATGGCTAGGGTTGAAAAGGACCTGAAGATAATCTAGTTCCAACCCCCCTGCCATGGGCAGGGACAACTCACACTAAACCATGTCACCCAAGGCTCTGTCCAGCCTGACCTTGAGCACTGCCAGGGATGGAGCATCTATGCTCCATCTAGATGGTGCATCATAGCTCTAGATGGAGCTTCTTCGGGCAACTTCATAATAATGATAAAGGAAATAACAAGAAAAGAGAATACAACACCTCACCACCCACCGACCGATAACTCACGCCCCACCCAGCAGTGATCCAGCCCTTCTGGGTAACTCCCAGTTACATCCCCCTACATGACGTGCTGTGGTATGGAACACCTCTTTGGCTAGTTTGAGTCAGGTGTCCTGTCCCTGCTTCCTCCCGACTTCCCCTCCTCCCTGGCAGAGCATGAGACTCACAAAGTCCTTGGTCAGAGTAAACATCGGTGTTATCAGCTCTGTTCCCAGGCCGAAAGTCAAAAACACAGTGCTGCAACAGCTACTAAGAAGGAGAAAAAGTGACTGCTACTGCTGAACCAGGACACCCTCACAGTAAAGAACTTCTAATATCTAACTTGAACTTCCCCTGTTTACGTTTGAACCCGTTACCCATTGTCCTATCACTACATTATTTGTTGAAACATCAAATAGTCAAAAAGAATATGGATAACCTAATGATTAGGGCTTTCTTCTTTGATTCTGGAGATGCTGTTCTGCTTCTTAGATGATACTTTCTTGTAAACCAGTTATTTCTGTGCTCTACTTCTTTCTCTGTAATGTTTACATTAAAGCCCTTAAAAGTACTTCACCTCATGAGGGTGGAGAGAAAATACAGCTTTTCTCTAGCAAAAAAATATACCCATACTTCTAAAAGCAAAAATTCTTCTAGTGTATAGTGCTATAATGAATGTTTAGACAGGCAGTATATGACATCAGAGTAGAAACAAATGCATGTATAGATAGTAAAATCTAGACTTTGTTTAGATATATAAAGTGCCAAAAGCAATTGAACTGCAGCAACCTGAGTTTGCTAGTACCTATAGAAGACTGTTGGAGGTGCTCAAAAGTAGTCTGGCTGCCAGAATTCTCTACACCACTACCTCAGTGCTGTCAGTACCCAGCTAATGTAGGCCTGACCACCGGGGGTACAATTATATCAATGGATATCAAGCAATCGATATACTTTGAGCATGTAGCAGTAGTTGTTGAGGAAGAACACAAACGTGTTGGCACAATACCACAACCTCCTGCGGGTGCTGTGCAGCTGTAACAGGTAAATGTACACATCAAAAGTAGGCTAGAATGTCTGAATTGACAGCAAAAGCTTTATTTATCTCACTTTCTGGAAGGCTCAGAATAGGGAATTCTAATGTTTCTGTTACAATTTCTATTGTTTTATTCTCTGGATAGAGTTAGCATTTCACCTCTTGATCCTTAAAGGGAAAATAAAATAAAGAAAAAAAAAAAACCCTCAAGGTGATTTTTTGTTAAAAAATAAATTCATATACAAGCTTTAAAATCCTACTGCTTGTAACCTATATCTGTTTTGGAGATTTTAATCCTTAGAAAAGAAGCAGTAAAGGCATTAGAAACATGAACAACATTAAAATAGACTTTCTGACTTTTACAGTGATAGCTTTCACTGATTACTACTGAATCAATATTAATCTTAGCATTTTCAAATTAATTAGCATTTTTGGCCTAAGAAAATGATACTCGAAGTACAGAAACTATAGCATAGTGTTTTCTGTAATAACCTGTATTTCTGTGCAACATTTTCTATGAAGCTGAGGTCTCCAACAAGAAGATAAAAATCAAGCAAATAAAAATGCTTCTTATTTCCTTATTTCCCTCTGTTCTCTGTGTCTTGACAGTGACATAATCTAAACTCAACTACAGACGATGGGGGGACTTTCTCCCTATGCTGTGTTGATTTTTGCATATTGAGGCACCTTTTATTGAATTCAGTTCTGTATTCTGCATATTCCTAGTTCCACATTGTCATCGTCATTATCGTCTTCATCATCATCTTACTGCTAATGTCTCTTGTCATCTCTGTTCAATATAATCTTATAGTTCCTCTTCTGTCACTTGGCTTCTTAGCTAACTAATGAAGGTGTGTGTGCATATCTTAACTAATAAGATAATCAGTGCTCCAAAAAATAACTGTTCCAAATGAAACAAAGACAACACTGGTTTGAACATTGTGGTAGCATGGAAAACCTTTCTTTCAAAGAACTGCTTGCCTTTTGGACTGGAACTTAGTTCACATACTACAAGAAGAGTTCTTATTGCACTAATGAATTCCTATTGCTATAACATTAGAAAAGAGCTTGTAATTTAATCATATTTAATTGGTCTATGGCATAGCAGGATTTATGTATTTGCTCAACAGTAACTTAAGCCTCATGATCAGTTTAGAGATAACAAGATACAATAATAACAGTAAGATAAAAGGTGTGATAAGACTACTGAACACAAGTGGCCTCATGGACAGTAATTAGATTGAAAAGCCATCAAGTAAAAGGTCTGCCTACCTTCAGGCTGTCTGTTATTTCTTTCAAATGGAATTGACAATTCTAAGAGGTGAAAGAAGAATTATTTATCTACACTAAAGTTACAGTAACGCTTTGTTAAATCCTGGATGAACAGCAACCCTTCAGGACTTTTGAAACAACAGTTGCGATTTTAGAATGGGTTTAAGGATCTTGGGGAATTGAATTGGTTTTCTACGGTTGAATTTAGCAAACACATAACCTACATACTCTTTCTGGGGTTTCCTGGTTTTTGGGGGGACAGGGATAGGGGGTCCTTATTTTAACTGACTTCCCTCACTGCCTAGACAATTTAAAAATATTGTCTTTATTCAGGTCATGTTCATCTTCGGCCATTAATATCTGTATCCTCTTGCATAGCACTGCAGATGTGGGAAGGAGTTCAAGAATGCTTTTAGTTCAGAACACCTGAGCTACGACAGGAAGGAGTATAAGCAGGTGTTTAGGAGAGGTTTTTTTAATGTCTCAATGAATATTTCTTTGAAGGAGATACTGAAACCAGGTGCTAGATAGATTTTCCTAGTATTCTGTTATCCTTAGAATAGAAACTCTTTTCTAATATAAAAATCTAGATTTCTGCAAGAAAATATATTCCCCTTCCCTGCATTCCCAAAGGGAAGAAAAGTCACAAGACTCCCATCATATCTGCCCTTTGGACTTTCTAATTTAAAAAATTAAAAAAAAACCCAACCAAACCCAAAACCCAAAAAACCAAAAAACCACCAACCAACCAACCAAAACAATTAACACCTCATCCTAAACTGAGTAAATTCAGGGACTAAATTTCCTTAATAAATAATGCTTTCTAAGATGCCTGTAATACTAACTTGTTCTAGTTTTCTGAAAGTCTGGTTCCTCAACTGCATACAGAACTTCAAATGAGATTTTGCAACTCCTTGATCAGTAAAGTAGAATAAACACACTAGTTTCTCACATATAACTCATACATTAATACATACTGGATGAAATTTGTCTTGTTTTATATATCATTACTACAGTCTTATATTGAGTTTCTGATTCAGTTCAATTCCCCCAAATCTTTTGGTGTGCTTCTTAGATTGTCGTCTTGCATTTATGCAGTGAATTAATTTTTCTTAGTTCAGCATCTTTGCACCTTTCAGCATGGAAGAAAGGAAGAAATCTGCTATGAATTCCCGGAATCCTCCATCATATGCATAGCTTTTCCCACACTGGTGCTCCCAGCACAGTCTGTGTGTTTTCCATTACTGAGACATTAATGAGCTGGTTATAAGCAGTCTAAGGAGAGACCCCGAGGACCACCATGTATTCCCAGGACCTTCAATTGAGCAGATACCATTATGTTGTGAGCTTTTAAGTCTGTGATTTCTTGTGTATCAGTGTTTCCCAGACTTCCTACAGATGAAAACCCCTTCTATGGCTATTTATTGCCTGGAGATCTTTCCCATTGCGTGTGGGAATGGTGAAAAGCTAACTCATTTTTATCTTCAGCAGGAGCTCAGGTCTCCCATAGCTGAGGAGCAAAATGAGACAGAAAGAGCTAGCTGTTGGCACATTTGAAAACTAAACTGTTGCCAACAAGTAGTCACCATAAGGGGCAGAGCTGAGCCCCTCAGCCACGGGCCAGTACCTCCGGGAAAGCCTGGATAAGGAAGGGCAAACGGTGCCCGGCAGCCAGGGCTGAGGGGAATCGGGTGAGAAACAGCCCTGCGAGCCCAGAGGGCAGAGCAGGAGGAGGGCAGGAGGGCTCTGGGCTCCCGGCAGAGATGCCCCTGCAGCACCGGGAGGGACCCAGGTAGGGCGGGGACATGCCCTGGAGGAAGCTGCAGCCCATGGAGAGCCCACGCTGGAGCAGGTTTATCCTGAAGCACGTGGGAAGGGAAAAAGCCTAAGGAGAAAGAAACTGCGGACAGAGACTGCTGTGGGCTAACAGCAGCCCCCATTCCTCATCCCCCTGCGCCGCTGAGAAGCGGGAAGGAGGAACTGGGAATGAGTGAAGTTGAGTCTGAGGATAAAAAGCGGGGGCGGGAGGGAGAGATGCTGTGTTGTTTTATTGTCTTTTACTTGGTTTAACTGGCAATAAATTACATTTCCTTAAGTCTATTTCGCCTGTGATGGTTACTACTAAGGGACCTCCCTACGTTTATCTTGACCTATGATTTTTTTCATCCTCTTTTTCTCTCCTCCTTCTGTTGAGGAAAGGAAATGAGAAAGCAGCTGGGCCAATGCTTGGCAGCCAGCTAAGGTCAACCCACCGCAAAACAGTACATGCAGTTCACAGTAAGCATGCAATAACTCACACAGGTCCTTTAGAACAAACTCCTGATCCACTCGGAATTCAGTGTCAAAGCTCTCATTAGCTTTTCTGCACCCATAATTTCATCCAAATTTTTAGAATACTGCTGCATTAAAACTTCACTTCAGGAAAAAAAAAAAAAAAAAAAAAGTAAAGCCCTGATCAGATAATATTTTTTTGAAAGCTGAGGGTACAGGTGTACAGGTGACTCCTCTGTTCTTCTGCATTACCTACCAAGTGCACCCAGGTCCTTGAATGAAAATAGTTCATGAATTGAGTTGCATGTTATGGGAATTACTCTATCAGGAACTCATTGTTGTTAACAGACTGAGCAAAAGGAAGAGTTCTCTGCAATGTTAAAGCCTATAACCTGGTCCAAAGGGACCATGGGTGGAGATTGTGATGGATAAACCTCTAAACAGTAACCCATGATTTCAGTTGCACGCTATAAGAATTACTGTAGCAGGAATCACCTGAACCAGTGGAGGACAAACCTTAAAACAATTAGTGCAAGTGCAGCAGTGACCAGATCTGAACTGACTTTGGTGAAAATCATTCATGCAACACACCACCTCTCCTGTCCTGAGTGAGCAGCGTAACACAATGAAGCCCAAAGTGATGGACTAAATCAATTCAGTGGACATTCTGTGGACATTTGTAGACACTTGTGGACACTTATGGACATTTTACAGACATTTCACAGAGGTAGTCCATAGACTAAGGGAATGATATCTGTGAAAGGATGGGAATCAGGGTGGTGGATAATGAGAATGTATTGGATAGAGTGGGACCTGAGCATGATGTATATGATATGAAATAAATGGTGGAGAATGTGCTGGGTTTGGCTGTAGTAGAGCTAATTTTCTGCATAGTATCTGGTATGGGGCCATGTTTTGGCTTTGTGCTGGAAACAGTGTTGATAACACAGGGATGTTTTAGTTTTTGTTGAGCTCTACACAGAGCCAAGGTCTTTTCTGGTTCTCACACCATCCCACCAGCAAGTAGACTGGGGGTGCACAAGAAGCTGGGAGGGGACACTGCCAGGACAGCTGACCCCAACTGACCAAAGGGATATTCCATACCATGTGATGGCATGTTCAGCATATAAAGCTGGGGGAGAAGAATGAAGGGTGGGACAATCAGGTTGATGGAGTTTGTCTTCCCAAGTAACTGTTACACGTGAAGAAGCCCTGCTTTCCTGGAGATGGCTGAAAACCTGGCTGCTGATTGGAAGCAGTGAATTAAATTCTTGGTTTGCTTTTTCCTTTGCTTTTCTTGTGTGCATGGGTTTTCCTTTATGCATTAAACTGTCTTTATCTCAACCCCTGAGTTTTCTGACATTTAGTCTTCTGACTCTTCTGCCCATCCCACCAGGTGGTAATGAGCAAGTAGCTGTTTAAGGCTTAGTTTTTGGCTTCTGGACATATAATTTTCCTCCCTAAGAAAGATAAAGCAAAGAAATGCAGGTCGAAGAAAGTGATCCTGCCCCTCTACTCCGCTCTTGTGGGACCTCACTTGGAGTGCTGTGCGCAGTTCTGGTGCCCTCAACATCAAAAGGACATGGAACTGTTGGAGCAAGTCCAGAGGAGGGCCACGAGGATGATCAGGGGACTGGAGCACCTCCTACATGAAGATAGGCTGAGAAAGTTGGGGCTGTTCAGCCTGGAGAAGACAGCATGGAGACCTCTTAGCAGCCTTCCAGTATCTGAAGAGGGCCTATAAGAATGCTGGGAAGGGACTCTTCATCAGGGACTGTAGTGATAGACCAAGGGATAATGGGTTCAATCTTAAACAGGGGAAGTTTAGATTAGATATAAGGAAGAAGTTCTTTACTGTTAGGGTGATGAGGCACTGGAATGGGTTGCGCAGGGAAGTTGCGAATGCTCCATCTCTCGCGGTGTTCAAGGCCAGATTGGACAGAGCCCTGGGTGGCATGGTTTACTGGGAGGTGTCCTTGCCCCTGGCAGGGTGGTTGGAACTTGATGACCTTAAGGTCCTTTACAACCCTAACCGTTCTATGATTCTATGATTCTATGAAATACGACAGCATTAAATACTTGCTATCTATATGATACCTGGACAACGGGCTATTAAAGAATTTTTGATAATTTTTTTCCTATTTTTTAAATACATTTTTCAGAGGTTTTTATACATGAACACTGCCTGTGACCACCTAAGCCTCAACACAGCAAAACTATCTTATTTTGGAGCATGAATCTCAATACTTTATGAAATAGTGAATGTAAATGTAACTGCTTAGCCTTGTAATTCCTTGCTAGTAGAATTCTTCTCTGCATTTCTCTTTCCTGTCATAAAGCAAATTTTATTTATTTCAGTTTTGTAAATATTTATAACTTTACCTTTTCTACCATGAATGACTTCACTGAAATAAAAGGAACTGAATGTATCATTAAGTTGTGTATAAGTATGTGAAAGACAGAGGGCAGACTCATCACTTTAATTAGCATTTCAAACACTTTAATCATTGTTTGATTCATTTTTCAAATATTGTTAAATTGAATAAGTTATCCACATTATAAACCAAGCAAATGAACTATAACAACATAAGTACAGAAATATGAGGGACATAACCTACATTATGATGAGATAAACTAAATTAGCATTTAATAACATTTGTAAACCTATAATTAATCATAATGGAAAATGGGACAGTTGCCTTCCAAATTACCTAGATATTTCACCATATCAGGTAACTGGATAATTAGACACCTAAATCCAGTCATGTATACCATTAATTAATTGTTAAGTATTACCAAGTGTAAATTAGGAGCTGGTTTATGACAATTATTTATTCTACAACTGAGTTTGGTTTTTCTGCCTATTTATATATATATAACGCATCTCATATCATTGAACTGGAATAATTTAAAAGCGTTTTTAACATTCTTTGTTTCAGTTGTACTTCAAAAACCTTGAGTCTTTCATCTCCTGATTCAAATGCATTATTTCTCAATGGATTAACCACCTTATGCTGATGTCAGCTGTATTACATTGCTAATTGCTTCATAGTTTTTAGGATTTGCTATTAAGTTGGAATAGAAAAAAAGAGTTTGGTTTATTAACAGAAATTAATGAGATTTTAATTGCAGCAATTTTGCTGTCTTTTTTCCTGATAGAAAGGTATAGTGGTTTCTAATTTAACTTCTCCTCCCATGCTAAAAAAACAGAAGTGAATCACCATTAATGTGAAAATCTCTTACACTGTTGCTTTAAAACCACTTTGACAGGTTTCAGTGTTTTGAATATAGACCATGATTTATAGAGAATTTAAAACTAGATTAACCATCTTTCATGACGTCCTGGGTTCAGCAGTCGAAGTCATATTTTTTCTCCTTCTTAGTTGCTGGTGCACTGCTGTGTTTTTTACTTTTGGCCTGGGAACAGAGCTGATAACACAATGTTTTTAGTTACTGCTCAAATGTTTAGTCTGACCAAGGACTTTGTGAGCCTCATGCTCTGCCAGGGAAGAGGGGAAGCTGGGAAGAAGCAGGGACAGGATCCCTGACCCAAACTAGCTAAAGAGGTATTCCATACCACAGCACGTCATGCCCGGGAGGTAACTGGGTGTTACCCGGAAGGGCTGGTTCACTGCTCGGTCCGGCTCGATGTTAGCAGTCAGCGGGTGGTATTGTATTTTCCTCCCTTGTTATTTCCCTTATCATTATTATTATTGGTGGTAGCAGTAGTGATTTGTGTTATACCTTAGTTACTGGACTGTTCTTATCTCAATCCATGGGAGTTACATTCTTCCGATTCTCCTCCCTTCCCTATCCCTCTGGGAGTGGGGGGGGCAGGGAAGAAGGGGGGGTGAGTGAGTGAACGAGCTGCGTGGCTGGGTTTAAGCTATGACACATGAGAATGAAATGTAAGGAGTAACAGAGGCTTTTCCCAAGTGGAGACTAGTTAATCCTCTGAGAAATATTTAAGGGGAAGAAAATATCCATTGCTTAATGTAATACTGTACAACAACCTGTATCTAAATACCATAGTGACAGACTCATTAAAATTACCAAAAGCAGATACGTATACCCATTCCACTATTTTATGTTAACCTTTTGGAAGTCTAATGAGGTGGAATGAAATGAGCTCATACCTAAGCGGCAATGAATGAAAAAAAAATTAAAAAATCAGGAAGGATACTAAAGTTTGACACCAAGCTGTGTGGTTCGGCTGATACGTCGGAGGGAAGGAATGCCATCTAGAGGTACCTCGACATGCTTGTGAGGTAGGTTGATGCCAACCTGATGAAGTTTAACCACGCCAAGTGCAAGGTCCTACACCTGGGTTGGAGCAATCCCAGGCACAGCTACAGGTTGGGCAGAGAAGAGATTCAGAGCAGCCCTGCAGAGAAGGACTTGGGGGTGTTGGTCCATGAGAAAATGAACATGAGCCAGCTTCAGTGTGCGCTTGCAGCCCAGAAAGCCAACCGTATCCTGGGCTGCATCAAAAGGAGCGTGACCAGCAGGTCGAAGGAGGTGGTCGTGCCCCTCTACTCCGCTCTCGTGAGACCTCACTTGGAGTATTGTGTGCAGTTCTGGTGCCCTCAACATCAAAAGGGCATGGAACTGTTGGAACAAGTCCAGAGGAGGGCCACGAGGATGATCAGGGGACTGGAGCACCTCCCGTATGGAGAGAGGCTGAGAAAGTTCGGTCTGTTCAGCCTGGAGAAGAGACCTCATAGCAGCCTTCCAGTATCTGAAGGGGGCCTATAAGGATGCTGGGGATGGACTCTTCATCAGAGACTGTAGTGACAGGACAAGGGGTAATGGGTTCAAACTTAAACAGGGGAAGTTTAGATTGGATATAAGGAAGAAATTCTTTTCTGCAAAAGGGTGATGAGGCACTGGAATGGGTTGCCCAGGGAGGTTGTGAATGCTCCATCCCTGGCGGTGTTCAAGGCCAGGTTGGATGAGGCCTTAGGTGACATGGTTTAGTGTGGGGTGTCCCTGCCCATGGCAGGGTGGTTGGAACTAGATGATCTTAAGGTCCTTTCCAACCCTAACTATTCTATGATTCTATGATAGTAAACTAGTTATGTAGAAAAGAAATGAGGAAAACGCAGAAGCAATAAGAAAGAGACTGCCAGTGAGCTTCAGTTGTTACTTTTAATGCCAAAGAGAATGGGAAAATTAAGTGGGAGGTCTTAAGAGACTGAGATAAAGTACATAGCAGAAAAAGAGGAAGGAGAAAAGAATGAAAATGGAAGTTGGGAGATCAAGTACCAAAGAAACTATTGTGCTTCTGTAATAAGGGAAAGGAAACAGCAGAGAGTTCAGCTGTTAAGACAAAAGCAATGAGCAGATGATGAGTCTATTTTTAAGAGAGTTAGAAGGCTGACTTTTTCAGATCTGTACAGAAACTGAACACACTTGGAACTTCCCGCAAAAGCACATTTTGAATATGTTTCATTTTGGAATGTAATGTTTAGAAAAGCTTCATTAAAAAAAAAAAAATTTGGAAAAAAATCCCCACCCCACATTCTTTTACTTGAAATCTGATGGGTTTTTGCAGTTTTACTTAAAATGTCAGTATTGAGAATCCTTTGGAAAATTTGCATTATCCATCCAGTTTTACTTTAGGATAGTGTTTTGAGTAGTTCCCAATTTTAGATGGTGGTTGTCTCTGTAACTGGCTGAAAAAAGATTCCTTTCTAAGGCTAGTTGAGCTAAAAAAAAGGATTCAGTGGAAATTCTGGGCTTCTGGTCCATACACTGGTTTACTAAATCCTCCAGTTAGCTCTTCCTTTGCTGCAAGTTTGGGTTATTTACACAAGGAGAATAGGTCCAACATAAATGAGATCAATTGATTCTTTCATGGCAGTAATTTTCTACACTGCCTCTAATTTTCTCTCAGTGAAATTGAGAGGGACTACTTTTTTGTAACCTTTTATATGAGCAGATTGTAATCTCACCTATAGTTCACCCACCATAAGAGCCATTTCACAGAGCTACACAGCTTAGTGGATGGTGCTTTAAACAGCTTGAGGCAACATGAGGCTACATGAGGTAACTCTCCCGTACTGGTTCGTGTGACTGTCAAACACATCTATTATCATCTTCCAAAGATCCTGAAGTTGGTGGCTGATCTTAGAATCATAGAATCATAGAATAGTTAGGGTTGGAAAGGACCTTAAGATCATCTAGTTTCAACACCCCTGCCATGGGCAGGAATACCTCACAATAAGCCATGTCACCTAAGGCTCTGTCTAACCTGGCCTTGAACACTGCCAGGAATGGAGCATTCACAACCTCCCTGCGCAACCCATTCCACTGCCTCACCACCCTTTTGCAGAAAAGAACTTCTTCCTTATATCTAATCTAAACTTCCCCTGTTTAAGTTTGAACCCGTTACCCCTTGTCCTGTCACTACAATCCCTAATGAAGAGTCCCTCCCCAGCATCCTTATAGGCCCCCTTCAGATACTGGAAGGTTGCTAGGAAGTCTCCACGCAGCCTTCTCTTCTCCAGGCTGAACAGCCCCAACTTTCTCAGCCTATCTTCATACGGGAGGTGCTCCAGTCCCCTGATCATCCTCGTGGCCCTCCTCTGGACTTGTTCCAACAGTTCCATGCCCTTTTTATGTTGAGGGCACCAGAACTGCACACAATACTCCAAGTGAGGTCTCATGAGAGCGGAGTAGAGGGGCACGACCACCTCCTTCGACCTGCTGGTCACGCTCCTTTTGATGCAGCCCAGGATACGGTTGGCTTTCTGGGCTGCAAGCGCACACTGAAGCCGGCTCATGTTCATTTTCTCATGGACCAGCACCCCCAAGTCCTTCTCTGCAGGGCTGCTCTGAATCTCTTCTTTGCCCAACCTGTAGCTGTGCCTGGGATTGCTCCGACCCAGGTGTAGGACCTTGTACTTGGCATGGTTAAACTTCATATGGTTGGCATCAGCCCACCTCACAAGTGCCTTGAGGTCCCTCTGGATGGCATCTTTTCCCTCCAGTGTATCAACCGAACCACACAGCTTGGTATCATTGGCAAACTTGCTGAGGGTGCACTCAATCCCACTGTCCATGTCCCCGACAAAGATGTTGAACAAGACTGGTCCCAACACCGATCCCTGAGGGACACCACTCGTTACTGGTCTCCAGCTGGACATTGAGCCATTGACCACAACTCTTTGTGTGAGGCCATCCAGTCAGTTCTTTATGCACTGAGTGGTCCATCTATCAAATTGATGTCCCTCCAATTTAGAGACAAGGGTGTCGTGTGGGACAGTGTTGACCGCTTTGCCCAAGTCCAAGTAGATGACATCAACTGTTCTAGCCCTGTCCATCATTTCCGTAGCCGCATCATAGAAGGCCACCAAATTGGTCAGGCAGGATTTTCCCTTAGTGAAGCCATGCTGGCTGTCACCAACCACCTTATTGTTTTTCATGTGCCTTAGCATGCCTTCCAGGAGAATCTGCTTCAAGATTTTTCCAGGCACAGAGGTGAGACTGAATCTTGTTTACACTGATGTACATTAGAACTCTACAGAAGCTAGTGGTAGTATGCGTGTGTAAAATTTGTGCAGGAATTACATCCTCAGTTTGATGAATAGCTGCGATGTGAACTAACGTACATGGCCTCTTGGTGGTACTACTAGTAGGCCTAACTCAGAAGTTTCCACAGAGAAGTTTGTTGTTTGAATAGAATGCTATTGATGTATTTTACAAGAACCCATTAATTTTCTTTAATACGTCCCAAGGAAATAAGTCAAGATAAATCATATTTGGTTCTCTCCTTATAGCTAAACCCAGTCGCAATTTTTCTGACTACACAGAGCTTTGTCATTAAGTGTGAGTGACAGAACCTGAAAAGTCTCATGGGGGAATATAATGGATTTTAAGATGTTTCAGAGAATTCAAGGCAGGATCTAAAGGCATCACACACTATATCCCTCACATATTCTAGTGATGGCAACTCTGCCTTAGCTAAGAAACTTAGTAACCTAGGTTTTGGACAGCATACCTTGTAAGGCTAAATTGTAAGACTACTCAGACTCCTTGCCATGAAGCCAGCAAACAAGCAACTGTTCTTCATTAGGGACTGTGTTAGCAGGACAAGGGGTATGGGGTTAAAATTTAAACAGAGCAAGTTTAGGTTATATATAAGGAGGAAGTTCTTTACTGTGAGGGTGATGATGCACTGGAATTGGTTGCACAGGGAAGTTGTGAATGCCCCATCCCTGGTGGTGTTCAAGAGCCTTGGTAACATGTTTTACTGGGAAGTGTCCCTGCCCATGGCAAGGGGGTTGGAACTTGATGATCTTAAGGTCCTTTCCAACCTTAACTATTTTATGATTCTATGATTCTAGTTAGAGATCAATTTCTGGATCCATCCCAGGCCCCATAGACTTCACAAGGCAGTCTGTCAGAATTTTAGGATCTTATGCTCACAAAAATCCCAAGAACATAAAAAGAAATTACTTCCATATATTTTTCCACTCAGAATTACCTTTTCATGGTAAAGTTTGACACATCTGACTTAATTCTATTTGGCTCAAAATAAAATGTCAATCCTGCATATAAGCCAGTTATAAGGAACAGAATTTTCACAATGTAAAATCTTTGTTGCTTAGAAATGCATGAAAGATAAAGGTGTGATATATTGCTAAAATACAAAATGTTCATTTTATTTAAATTTGAATGCAGCTTTAACAACGTAATGACTGAATAGCATTAGAACAAAAACTAGTGCTATGTTTCTGAGTATTTTTTTCTTTAATGTATGTTCTCTAACAGAAATGAGAGCAACTAATTTTGGTTTGTTTTAATTGTGTTTAGTTCTGGGTTGGACCAAACTGATGGTCTTTTCAGCCAGGTAGCTATATCACCTTTCCTTTTGGTGCATGTCGTCGCGCACGGAGGGAACACATGCACAATCAATATGATTGATAAAAGTGATCCGTTTATTGTGCTCAAATAATGGGTATATATAGTGTCAAACTGCCACGTACACACAGCTTCCCGTAGTGATTGGTTGGCATATACAGCATTGGGTACATTCCAGGTGCATTTCGGTGATTTCCCCTGCTCATATACACATCCTCCCCTCAAGGTCTCTGCTCCTAGTTCACAGACAATTTTTAGCTACAAGGTAGGCCAGCTGGTCTTCTATCTCTATTGGTTAACTTCCAGGGTTTTTCCACTGCTGGCAACTGTACACAACTGGTGTTTTTTCTCACTTTCACAGAATCTGTGCTTAATTAAGCTCAGACATGGGAACATGACCTTTGCTTGCTAACCATGTCTCCACAATTCCCCCTTTTTCTTTTTGAGCAAGTTAGATGGACGCTACACTTTTCTTAAGCGTTGATATCACACATCGCAGCATACAACTTGCTATTAATACGAATGAGACTACCGCACATAATATAGTTGCACCTTGCATAAGCAAATCTTTAAGCCATCCAGAAATTCCCCATCCTTTAAAGAGTTTTGTCAACCAATCCAAACCGTCATCTTTCATTAGTCGCTTGACCCCTTCTCTTAATTGTTGTATACTTTTATAGATTGATTCCGAATGATCTGGCAAATTCATACAGCACATCCCTTCAAACTCTGCACAACCATGTCCTTGTGCCAACAACAAAAAATCTATTGCTGCTCTATTCTGTAAGGTGGCATGACGAAAACTATCGACACCAGTTAAAAGTCCGCTCATAGCTAGTGAAGTAGCATTTGTCTGTCTTGCAAGCCAACAACCTAGTTTATTTAATGTTGCTAAAGCTTGAGCTCTAGCTACTTTGGGAGCTAAAAATGAGGCAGCTATTATTTCACCCAGGTTCCAAAAATTTACTTTGTCATCACAGCTCAAATAAAAAACATGCTTTGACCTTCAAGAACACAATCCTCTTTTGTATATTATCATAGTGCTATTAGGGATAAACATGCCTAAGATACCTACTGTACATGGGCAATTATATGGGACTTTATACGGGACGGCACCCCCTGCCAGGCCCGATCCTGTGGCAACTAAGGCACAGACTCCGTTTCTGGCACAAACAAAATCCCTTATTGAGTGAGCTTACAGGCTTTTATAGTATTCTGCCTAACGGTTAGTAGTGGGTTAGTTCCTTTGGTACTTTTCCATCACGAAACAATCTTATTGATCACGCACTTTCTCAGCTAATCACATTACTGTCCATGCACTTTTGCTTGACCAATTATTTCTAAACATAGTTCTTTGCCATCACTACTCATTATATTGAAACTTTCACTTCCCCTCGACTACACACTCTTTATCATGTCTTAAGCATACAGTCCTCAGAAATTATCTTGCTGTTCTCTCTTCGGTTCCACCCGATGTTCTTTCTCCGGTTCTTCCCAACTTGTCCCTTTCACTTCTTTCAAGGTTTATGGTTGATAAGAGTCCAGATGTTCAGGCTCTCGTCCAGGTCTACTGGTGCAACTTCTTGTGCAGCATGTTGAAGACGGCTTTTTTTTTTTTTTTTTTTTTTTTTCCACCCTCTACACTACCATTGTATTACAATCTTTCTAGTTTTTGTCTTAGCATTTTCTAGTAGCTGCTGCAAATTTGCATGCTCTAACATCTCTTTTACAAGTAACAAATCCACACAGTACAAGGTATAGTTTCTCGTTAGTAACTGGCTAGTAAATACAGGTGGTTTTATACACAAAATCACAGCCTCTAATAATAGCTACGTTACAAGCACACATATTCAAGTTGTTACTTTTCAGTTACCCCCAAGTGATGTCCTGCAATCATTCATTTTTCTCTTCCTCTGTCTCATTCTGCTCGGGGTATTTACTGTCAGCTCCTATAGCTGAGGTATCAGGTTTCTCCACTTGTCTGTCCAACTTATGGTAAGGGTTAACAAACTCTGCAGGTAGCCACCATGGATCTGTAGGTAGGAAGATACAAACATACCCCCTCTCAGCTCCTGAGAAGGAGCTGGGTTAGAGTGATTCAAAGGCATTCTGATGGGAAAGGAATGTGAAGCTACAGCTGCCTGCCTGCTTAGCAGCAGCCATAAATACCTGCCAGCAACAGCACTTTGCATTAACCCCTTCTTGTCCAAAATGTTAATGTTACCCATTAAAACTTTTACACAAACCCAACAACAAAAAATACACAGAACACTGTCTGCCCTCAATACACACACACACACACACACACACACGCATGGGATCCCACAAGCACACTCCATACAACTACAATATTCAAAACACAAAACCTAGACAACCATTATTCCCACTATACGGTCCCTCATACAGAACGTGGCGTAAGGACCGTGTGAAGACAATCAAAAATCAGCTCCAAGCAGCATCATCGCAGTGTGAGGTTGCAGGCTCAACTTTAGCGGGTGTCCCCGCAGAGGCTCTGCCTCCCCACATCGCATGAGCCTTGGGCTTTTACACTGACCAAAATGCACACTCATTCCAATGCAGGTGGCCAGCCTACATGGGAAGAAGTGGTCAGCAATATCCTTAAAAAGTCTCCAAGGGCTAATAGAAACACAAATATACATGGATATATATTTCCCAACTTCTAGTACATGTGGATAACAAAGAGACTATCAAATGAGTTGTATATGGGGTTTCAAGTCCCCAGCCTGCCACAGTACTCATATAACATGTTCAAAAGGCTATAAGGGTACTTTTTTTTTTTTTCTTCTTCTTTTTTTTTTTTTTTTTTTTTTTCTGTAGGGGCCAATTTGTCGTCAGCAGGGAGGATTCCCCCAGGGTAGGCTTTGAGGGTTGCTGTCGCTCGTTGTGGGGAACCCCCCTGTCCCTCGCCCTGTCGCACAAAGGGGAGTGTTACCAGGACTCCACTTCGCGTTTTCCTGCGGCTGCCGTTGTTGCTGTTGCTGTTGCTGTTGCCGTTGCCGCGGTTTCTGGCAGTCTCGCTGCAGCTCCAGGGCTGCCCTCTCGGCCGCGTGGCCCGGGGACTCCGGCCGTGCCTCCCGGAGCACCTTCTTCCACAGCTCCCGCGCAAAGGTCTGCACCTGCGGCTCCTTCACTCGCAGCGCCTCGGTGTCCCGCAGCCGCTCCTCTCCTGGAGACAACTTTCTCGATAGCACCCCACGTCTCCTTCCATAATCAAAGAGGGCAGTAAGTCCTTTTCCTAGATCCCACTTCTCTAAGAAGCACTTAAATAAATCAAAGGCCGCTTGTCTTTCCATTTTTCACTACTCTCTCTTTTTTAAGTTTTGGTACCAATGCAGCTCACCAGCAAGCAGGCCAACTTAGCGGGCTGCGGAGGCTCCTCTTCGTCCTCCAGGCTCAGAGGCTCCTCTTCTCTTTCAGGATTGACCTCTGTCTCTTCTCCGGGCTTTACCTTAGGACTACTTAGTAGTCCGATTCTTCTTTTTTTTTTTTTTTTTTTTATCATAGGCTCCTCTTCTCTTTCAGGATTGGCCTTTTTTTTTTTTTTCTTAGGCTCCTCTTCTCTTTCAGGATTAGCCTCTTTTTTCTTCTTTCACTGCCCGTTCTCTGCCCGGCATCTTCGATCAGCAAAACCGAGCATTTTTTCTTCTTTCAGCCCTCCGGATGCTGCTTCTCCGGTGCTTTCCTGCTCCATGCGCAATTCTCCCAGCCACTACGGGTACCTGGGTTCCTCTGTTGGTCCCTGTTCGGGCGCCAATATGTCGTCGCGCACGGAGGGAACACATGCACAATCAATATGATTGATAAAAGTGATCCGTTTATTGTGCTCAAATAATGGGTATATATAGTGTCAAACTGCCACGTACACACAGCTTCCCGTAGTGATTGGTTGGCATATACAGCATTGGGTACATTCCAGGTGCATTTCGGTGATTTCCCCTGCTCATATACACATCCTCCCCTCAAGGTCTCTGCTCCTAGTTCACAGACAATTTTTAGCTACAAGGTAGGCCAGCTGGTCTTCTATCTCTATTGGTTAACTTCCAGGGTTTTTCCACTGCTGGCAACTGTACACAACTGGTGTTTTTTCTCACTTTCACAGAATCTGTGCTTAATTAAGCTCAGACATGGGAACATGACCTTTGCTTGCTAACCATGTCTCCACAGGTGCATATTAAGTTTTTATTAAATAATTCTGTAGCCGTTTTTTGATTGAAGTTCTGTAAAGGAATTTGCAGGTGTGTGCCTGTAAATCTTGCTTGTTTCCTCCTTGTGTTATTTGATCATATCCATTACATAATACAGACATCTAATTGCTATATAATCTGAAGTTTTCCTTGGCTTCTCTGAATACTGGCTGAGCTTCTCTGAAAATTAGCATTGGACTGGTAAACATACTTGATAAAGCTTTTACTTGCCACCTGAATAAAAGGATAATGTCTCTACTATGAGCACTAGAACTCTTATTTTGCTGCTTCAGTGAACACGTATGCTAAGATTCTACCTGTAGAGATCTGAGCTCTAATTCAACAAGCAATGTAAGTACCTACGTAATCTTCATCTTGTGAATAATCCCATTGAGGTCCTAAAATTATCCACTGATTATTTTACAGAATAACTTATCTCAAGAAGATACTACTTTGAATTCAGTGAGATGAGAAGATGAATGCAAAGTATGTACGAAAAAAATTAGGACAACTCTGAACTCTTCAAAACTATTTTATTAATAAAATCCTGTGCTTACTCTCAACACAAAAAATGCATTAATGTGAAATACAGTTTGGTTTTCAGGTTTTGGGTGTGGATTTGAGTTTGCTTTTAAGTACTACACCAGTCCTTCCTCTGTGACTACTGAATCTGTAAAAGGTTGCAGTCTATATATTGGGAGGCATAAAAGGTATACTTTTAGACTTCATTAACTTTTTGTACTTCTTTTTTCACTACATTCTTTTCACCAAAGAAAGTTGACATATCTAAAAAAACCTTTGTAGTAAAAAAGAGAAAAGTGATCTTCTATTTCTACATAGCATTAATGGAGTATGTCCAGCTCTGTGGCTGTTTTAAAAAAATGCTGAACCCAGGCAACAAAAAAGATCCAAGAGTATATTGTGAAGGGATATTTAATTTAAAGTATTTAATTTAAAAATCCCTAAAGTTTCACAAATTGACTGCAGGAAAGGGGACAAAATCATATTATCTTTCTTACTTCAATGCTTGGTGGTGAATCTTGCTTACAGTAAAATTGATTAGCTAATGAGAATCAGAGAAGCAGACTCCCCCTCTTCACAATTCCCTGGTTATACTGGCCAAAATCCCCAAATATCCTGGCCAAAATATTTTTTTTTTTTTTTTTATATATATATTTTTGTCCTTCCTCTGCAGCATGGTTTGCCTGATAGGATCATCTGGGCATATTTTAAATTATCAAACTTTTGCCATTATAAGTGTCCAAGAAATAGGTGTTACTCCAACTATATCTAATGTGCATGGCATACATATTTGCACAGTTTTATCTCCAAGACTAAAACATTTTAGTTTCACTAAGGTTGTTGCATTTCAAATAGCAGTTTCTAGATTAACATTACTATGTGATCTCTTGATCCTCTCCAGTTACCTGACAAGTGGAATTTGAAGGAGCTGAAATTTATAAAAATACCCCTGGTTTTGAAATGTGCTTTGAAAATCCCTTCATGCCAGAAGAAATTTCCACTGTTTTTACTGATGGTTCCTTGAGTGACATTTAGATTGCACTTTTCTTAGCCAAACTATGAAAACAGACTCAATCTGTTTTCTAGATTAAAGTTTTAAACCATTGTTAATTTAAAAGAATGAAAAAAGCTTAATATGTTCAAACGCTTTATTACTAGAAGCATCTTTGTTGGAACAAGTGATTTTATGGATCTACAGCGGATTGTTCAGTGCATTTATTCGCAATCACTGAGCTGCAAGGCAGCAAAGGAGCACATCTGTCTCTTTGCATTGTCTTGAATGCTGTACATGAGCTCTGAGGGAAGCCTTTGGAAGGAGGGGAAACTCTAACTTTCCTTGCAGCTAAACTAGACATGTTTGGAGGGAAATATTCTGTAATTTGGGGTGGAACAATTATAAAAACAGCAAATTAGAAAGCCCACTGAGAAAAGCAAAAAGCAGATACTGTTTCAGGCTTCAAAGGCAACAGAAATAAGTACTTTCTGGAATGCCTGAAGATACCTGAGGGTGAAGAGTTAGTTGAAATCAGTAAAGTTCATTCAGCTGCTGACTGAGAGGAACTTTGAAAAAAGGCCCATTCTGAAAAAACATAGTATAAGAAAAAGGTTGCTTATTGTATTTCTACTTATATGTTGTCTCATTCTGAGGATTCTTTTTTCCAATTTTGAAAAGTTTCTGTTTTCAGTTTCTGTTCTAATAAAAAAGTCAATCTCCAGAAGTCAAAAGTCCCTTACTGTTTTATGATTCTCAAATGGGTAAAGGGAAGAGCAGGTTTACCTCAGAGCTCTGGTCAGATCAGGAGTCATCAGAGCCGTAAAAAAAAAAATAGCACCAGTTGACTTTAAATGCACAAGAAGACTTACTTTGTTCTTATTCATAGAGTATTTCACATTGAAAAATAATTTTAAAACCAAAACCACAATTATTTGTATGTTTAGTTTTGTTTAGTTTGTGCTGTTTGGGGGGAAGGAGTGAAGTTCAGCATGGGAAGAAAAGAGGTGGGAGGAAAGGTGTTGTTTTAATTTGTATGTTTCTCACTATCCAAACCTATTTTGATTGTCAAGGAGTTAAAATAATGTTCATCAAATCAAGTCTGTTTTGCCTGGGATGGTTAAGTGATCTCTTTGTCTTTATCTTGACCCAGTAGCCTTTTAATCTTATTTTCTCCCTCTGTCTTGTTGAGGAATGGGAATGGAGAGCAGCTGGTATGTGACTGGCAGCCAGCCAAGGTCAACCCACCACACAACCTTACAGTAATGTTAAGTTAAATTTAAATTTTATATTATTATTTTCTTTTTAATTGAGAATTGTCTACAGTTGCATAACGGCACAGATGAAAAGTTCAGGAAAGATCTCAGAACCTGGAAATGAAAATATAGCGTGACTATAGAGTTATGAGGTAGCATTTCACAGAATCATAGAACAGTTAGGGTTGGAAAGGACCTTAAGATCATCTAGTTCCAACCTCCCTGCCATGGGCAGGGAAAGCTTACACTAGACCATGCTGCCCAAAGCTCTGTTCAGCCTAGTCTTGAGCACTGCCAGGGATGGAGCATTCACACCTTCTCTGGACAACCTCTTCCAGTGCCTCATCACCCTTTTGCAGAAAAGAACTTCTTCCTTATATCCAATCTCAACATCCTCTGTTTAAGTTTGAACCCATTACCCCTTGTCCTATCCCTACAGTCCTTAATGAAAAGTCCCTCTCCTGCATCCTTATAGGCCCCCTTCAGACACTGGAAGGCTGCTAGGAGGTCTTCACGCAGCCTTCTCTTCTCCAGGGTGAGCAGCCACAACTTTCTTAGCCTGTCTTATACAGGAGGTGATCCAGCCCCCTGATCATCCTCGTCATCCTCCTCTGGACAGCCCCATGTCCTTCTTATGTTGAGGATACCAGAACTGTACACAGTGCTCTAAATGAGGTCCCACAAGAGCAGAGTACAGGGGCAGGATCATCTCCTTTGGCCTGCCGGTTACCCTCTTTTTGATGCAGCCCAGTGTACATTTGGCCAGTTTGAATTACAGGTTAAGTCCTATAACCTCAGGTCTTTAATGTTATAAGAGGATAAACTAATCGAAACTGGAGGAAAACATTGTGGGGCAAAGAGGGAGACCTGCATATCTTTCTATCAAGACGCTAAATAACAAGTGATCTGAAACAGAACATCCAAGGCCATGTTATGCTTTAGTCAAAAGGTCTTAAGGGTCTTGTTATCTTTATAACAGTTGGTTGGCATATTGTAAAGAAAGGAATTGTAAATAAAGAAAGGAAAGAAGATTAAAGTAAAGCTAGATTCTGATAAAACATTTTTCTTTGCAAAGCAGGCTACGGCAGGATAAGCTGCTTTCAGGACAAACATTTCTGAGAAAAAAAAAGTAATTTCTTTCAAATTTGCTATTGAAAAATACTATATGCTTCCACTAAAATGTTTGCCTCTTTTTGTTAAGGGGAAAACCTTCTTTCAATTGCCTCTCTGATTATTATTTTTTTTTTTTTATTAATTGTTGCTCTTGCACTGTTGTTGTTGTACCTGAAGGGAAGTGGAATGAAAAGCTATGTTTAATGGCTTGTAGAAGACAAAAGATAAGCAGGAAATATTCTTAGAAGGAATGAAGTAGCTTTTCTATAACACAGTTGTGACAGAGTGGAACAAGGCTATTTTTTGCTTTCAGTATTAATTTAAAGATATGTGAACTTTTCTTTACCTTGGACTTACATGAAGCAAGAAGATGATCCAGCAAACTACTTAGTCTTAATAAGTGGAAGTAGCTAATAGTGCATTTGATTTAGGTAATGTCTAACTTCCCTCAGAACCTCAAACCTAATGCTCCTATAGGTTTTTATTATTGTTCAGATATTTATTTTTACTGAATTTATGACTGTCCTCCTAATCACTGCCTGTCCTACAAGTCTCCTTTTTTTTTTTTTTTTTTAAATTTCAGAAGTGTCCTGGGTTCAGCAGTATCACAGTATCACAGAATACTAGAGATTGGAAGGGACCTCAAAAGATCATCTAGTCCAATCCCCCTGCCGGAGCAGGAACACCGAGATGAGGTTACACAGGAATGTGTCCAGGCGGGTTTTGAATGTCTCCAGAGAAGGAGACTCCACAACTCCCCTGGGCAGCCTGTTCCAGTGTTCCGTCACCCTCACTGAGAAGAAGTTTCTTCTCAAGTTTAAGTGGAACCTCTTGTGTTCCAGTTTGTACCCATTACCCCTTGTCCTATCATTGTTTGCCACTGAGAAGAGCCTGGCTCCATCCTCGTGACACTCCCCCTTCATATATTTATATACACTGATAAGGTCACCCCTCAGTCTCCTCTTCTCCAAACTATGGAGACCCAGCTCCCTCAGCCTCTCCTCATAAGGGAGATGCTCCACTCCCTTAATCATCTCAGTTGCCCTGTGCTGGACTTTCTCCAGCAGGTCCCTGTCCTTCTTGAACTGAGGGGCCCAGAACTGGACACAATATTCCAGATGCGGTCTCACCAGGGCAGAGTAGAGGGGAAGGAGGACCTCTCTTGACCTACTAACCACCCCCCTTCTAATACACCCCAGGATGCCATTGGCCTTCTTGGCCACAAGGGCACAGTGTTGGCTCATGGTCATCCTGCCGTCCACTAGGACCCCCAGCTCCCTCTCCCCTACACTGCTCTCTAACAGGTCGTTCCCCAACCTATACTGGATCCTGGGGTTGTTCCTGCCCAGATGCAGGACTCTACACTTTCCCTTGTTATATTTCATCAAGTTATTGCCTGGCCAACTCTCCAGCCTGTCCAGGTCTCGCTGGATGGCAGCACAGTTTTCTGGCGTGTCAGCCACTCCTCCCAGTTTAGTGCCATAAGTAGCATACTTTTTTTCTCCTTCTTAGTAGCTGGTGCAGTGCTGTGGTTTTGACTTTCGGCCTGGGAACGGAGCTGATAACACTGATGTTTTTAGTTACTGCTCAAATGTTTAGTCTGACCAAGGACTTTGTGACTCTCATGCGCTGCCAGGAGGAGGGGAAACCGGGAGGAAGCAGCGACAGGACCCCTGACCCAAACTAGCCAAAGAGGTATTCCATACTACAGCATGTCATGCCCAGGATGTAACTGAGAGTAACCTGGAAGGGCTGGTTCACTGCTGGGTGGGGGCGAGGTATCGGTCAACGGGTTGTGGGGTGTTGTATTCTCTTTCCTTGTTATTTCCTTTATCATTATTATTATTAGTGGCAGCAGTAGTGATTTGTGTTATACCTTAGTTACTAAACTGTTCTTATCTCAACCCTTGGGAGTTACATTCTTTTGATTCTCCTCCCCACCTCTCCAGGAGTGGGGGGAAGAAGGGGGCAGTGAGTGAGTGAGCTGCATGGCTGGGTTTAAACCACAACAAGAAGAAAATAATTTTTTATGTACTGAAACAACATGAACTCTCAAGACCATGATAGGTGTCATACACTGGAGCTATGTGCACTGCCAGTGGATCATCATTGTTTTTTTGCAACCACTGCAGTTGAATCAAAAACTAAGTGATCTGCTCAAGAGAAGAGCCATAGTCAAGAGCCATGTGCCTGACTGTAAACAGTGTATTTGAGTTACTTGACCATCTTGATAAGAAAAGTATTTCTCTTTTTTTCTTTTATTTTTGTCATGATTTAAACCCAACCAGCAACCAAGTACCATGGAGCTGCTTGCTCACATCCTGGTTTTCCTCCTTCTTCCACTGGATGAGGAGCAGAATCAGAAAAATGTAAACCCCACAAGTTGAGATAAGAACAGCTTAATAATTGAATTAAAGAAAATATAATGATAATAGAAATAGAATCATAGAATCATAGAATAGTTAGGGTTGGAAAGGACCTTAAGATCATCTAGTTCCAACCCCCCTGCCATGGGCAGGGACAGCTCCCAATAAACCATGTTACCCAAGGTTCTGTCCAACCTCGCCTTGAACACCGCCAGGGATGGAGCATTCACAACCTCCCTGGGCAACCCATTCCACTGCCTCATCACCCTAACAGTAAAGAACTTCTTCCTTATATCCAATCTAAACTTCCCCTGTTAAAGTTTGAACCCATTACCCCTTGTCCTATCACTACAGTCCCTCATGAAGAGTCCCTCCCCCAGCATCCTTACAGGCCCCCTTCAGATACTATGAGGTCTCCACACAACTATACTGATGATAATAATGGGAACAATTAAGAAAAAAAAAAAGAGGTGAAAATTCAAAACCCATGAGTGATTCACAATACAATTGCTCACCACTCACTGACTGATAGCTTGTCTGACTCGGGCAGCGATCATTTTCTTCTGGGTGACTTCACCTAGTTTATATACTGGACATGATGTGCTGTGGTATGGAATGCCCATTTGGCTACTTAAGTCAGGTGTCCTGTCTCTGCTTCCTCTCAGCTTCTTGTGACCCTCCTCACTGGCAGAGCATGAGAGACTGCAAAGTCCTTGATCAAGGTAAGTGCTATTTAGCAGCAACTAAAACACTGGTGTGTTATCAGCATTATTCTCAGACTAAAGCCAAAACACAGCACTGCACCAGCTACTTGGAAGAAAAATAACTCTATCACAGCTGAAACTAGGATAATTTCTTTTTCCTTTGAGATAAAATAATCCATTACTAGAACATGAATTGCACCTTTTACAAGTCCATGAGAAAAACTGTCTTGAGTTACAAAATCAAAATGGCAGTGAGAACATTTTGCCTTTGTCTGGCATCTTGTTGTTCCATGTATTCATCTGAGAATTAGAGCAATGGAAGCTAATCTCTCTTCCTATTAATATTTCAGTCAAGGAAGTAGAACAAGGCCAACAAGAGATACTGAAAGTTCTGATTCCAGAGTACCGTGTAAATACTCCAGTTCAAAAAATATCTTTAGAACAAAAAAATATAGTTTTAAAATAATCTCAGGCTCAGGTGTAATTTCATAGATCGTTTAGTTGGCATTGACATCAAAAGAAAAAATTTATGGCTTTAGTTGCTTATACTCATCCCTGTACTGTTTGGGTACAACCGTTAAGAAAGACAACATATATACATTTATAACCTAGTTATGAATATATCTATGTACATGAACAGGATTGTGGTTGTGTACCTCAGCACACAGCTACACATAAATAGATGTATAATAGAAGTGGTTTATTAGTTGCATTTCTTGTTTACATCCTTGTCAAAATAAGTATGTTTTCTCCATTCTTTGAGAGCTTAAAGAATGAATGAAAGGTGAAATAACTTCATGCCCCTTTCAGATGAGTCACTGCACCATCTTTGTAGGGCAATATTAGTAACTAGGATAATACAAAGCACTCTAAGCCTTCAAAACTGTGATTCATATAGCTCACAGAAGCACGACGTGTTTTTTAAAAAAATGTAGTATATTTTTAAAGGTGAAAGGGAAACAAGCAAGAAACCAAAGGGCAGAGCATAAAGGCAAAGCTAAGTTTCTGAGTGTTTTAGGTTCTTTCTATTTGTAATGCAAAATCAGAGTCTGGGTCTTTTGAACATTCCACTTTGAGTCAAAAAATGAGTTCTATTAAACCTGATACTAAAAGGCAGCTCTCTCAGGATTTTGGAAGTTTTACCTAGGTATTTTCTAAACTGAGGTCACTTATCTGAAGTCTGGGCACCCTCTTGTTTTTAAATATTTCAGTACTACATGTGCATATTTCTAAAATACTTGGCAATTGATCTTTTCAAGTCTTTTGTTAGCTATCCAACCCTAAAAATGTCAATATTCATGATTGTTATTACCACGTCAATTCCATATTATTTTTCTTAAACATACATTCTATTTTACTTTTTATTTGGTAATAATTCTAATATTCTTCTCTAGCAGTGCCAAATTGAGAACACTGGGTACATTAATCTCTTTCTCACAAGGGGATGAATTTACAGTGGCACACTCTTTAAGTAGATGGAATATATCCCATCCTCTCAGCAGGCTTTAAAAGACTCAAACAGCAGCCAGCAGAAGCAGAAGAAAGAGCCCATTAAAAAAAAAATAAAGAGAAGAAAGAAAAAGAGGAAAAGAAAAGGAAAGGAAAAAAAAATATTCTTTTCTCAGTTAATTCTGTATTTCAGGAAATTTATCAATCGTAGTCTAAATAGTAACTATCCTCTGTATAATAAGGAAGATAATAATTTTTTTAAATAAACTTTCAGAAAGTACCCCAAACTATGGTGATTTGTGCTTTAAATCTCTTTAAATACAGGCAAAACTTAGGGACTGGTTTCATAAGTACTCATTTACGTAGGCAGATCTCAGTGAATGATTGATGAGAATAGGCTTTGGTGGGAGTGTTAAAGACAGAACTGCACAAAGCTGGCCCATTTTTCTTGTGACAGACAAACCTGTTTAAATTAAAATCTGTGCTTATGTTTGTATCCATCTGGATACTCTGCTTTCTGAGCCAAATTTTCTAATTCTAAAGGCAGTTTGGCAAAAATGTCACTTTTAAATAAGTACCTTCTTTCAGGTACTATTAGCTGACTGTGAAGGAACAAACCTGGACTTAAAACTTGTAGTCTGCATAATTTGTAAAAGTTAACCCACCATTTGGAGAGATAGCATGGTTGATATAATAACTATTGTTCCTTCCCATGAAGAATTTAACATCAATTTTATGGCTAAGATATGCTTCTATGGTGGACTGAATATGAGCCTGAGAATAAAACCTGAAACCTGCTCCAGAAGTTTGTACATATATGAAACAAGGTTCAGAAAGTTCTGAAAGCCTTATTCTCACGTTTACATAGCAGTTTGTACAAACAGTAAGGTTAATAGGTTACAAAAGTGAAAGAAGAATAATGCCTCAGGGAACTGTTATACCTATACATCTAACTATAGAATCTTAAGTAATCCATAGTTACTGCATATTCTGAAAATCATCAGATAAGGGTTTTATAGTAGTTTTCACAGTTATGCATTTGTGATTTGTAATACAGCAGATTACTGTTTCAAAGTAACTGTAGCCATCCCATTGAGTGTGTAACCAAATAGTTCCTCCTCACATTTCTTTTTCTGAATTTCATATACATTTTTAATTAGTCTTTCATTACTTGAGCTTTTATGCAATTACATGATAAATTATTCAATTTTTGATGTTACATTTTAGACAGATGTTAAATCAAAGAAGTTAATGATTGAACACATTTTAATAGATTTGCTACTGTAGCTTTTACTCACTTTAAAAATAGTTTTTGATTGAATTTTTGTGCTAATTAAAATGAAAGACTAAGGACCATGTTTTTCAAAAGGCTTTTTACTGAGTCTTTGACTAGCTACACAGTTCTGTAGATGCTATGAATTATATTCTATAAGCAAAGCTTAAATGCAAAAAACTGAATGGCATTAAGCATGACCCACCCACCCAGCCTCAAAAACTTAAGAAATAACAAATATAAGACACGTCTTAATCTCAGCCTGACCGTCATGTGATTTCCAGAGTCAGATTCCACACTTTAAAAAGGGCATTTCTTGTGATTCTAAAAGATAAAGAAACTTGCTAAAATTACTCTACCATTAAAATATAAAGCAAATCTTTAGCCTTTGTTTTTCTATGAGCATTATGTGGCAACTCAGTATCATTCTATGTTTTCTCTGCAGAACTCTTTGGACAGTGGTATTAACTGTGAGAAAATACTAGGATAAGATGCAGAACTATTTCACCAGTTTCACTTTAGATTCCTGCTCTGGCTGGCTCGGTTCAGCATATTCTGTGTTGCTGAGGACATGCAAAACCTCCAAAACAGGGGGAAAAGATGTAATTGCTTGTTCTAAGACCTTCGCTGATTTACCATTACTCCCCTTTGTGAGAGAAGTTCTCATTTTGTGCTTGTGTGCAACCTTTACACTGGTAGCACAGAAACACAGACTCTCCATAAGACATTCAGTTTCGTTTTCAAGCATACAACACATTTAGTTTTGTATCATGAAGATATGTGACATTTATATTAAATATTATGATCAGAGGCGAAGGAAGCAAAAAATTCAGAAATGACCACCCATGACATTGATTAGACTATGAACTCAGGTTGAGATACAAATGTTGCAAATTCCTTTCTATATAAATTACTTCAAAATTCCTAGCAATCACAATCTGAATCAGTTTACCCAGTATGGGTTATAATACAAATGCTATGTTGATGCAATGCTATAATATGTTCATATAACAATTTATGGCCAGTTCCTGCTGGGTTTGAGAATTGGAGATGTTTAAAGTTTACATTTGACTTTGCAGAAAATGTGTTTGTTTTTTTATATATACGTAATACCTGAATTGGTTTTCACTTACATACCTTGGATAGGTCATCCTTCATTACCTATAAGTGAAAGGTAGTCTGATTTTTTCTGGCTAATGTGAAATAAGAATAATGTCACATCTGATTCTGTAAGACTAGGCTGCTCTGAATATAAAGTAGAAAAAAAAGAATAACCAAGGGAAGATGAGAAACGTTTCACAAGCTGGTATTTTTCAAGTAGCTTTATCAGCATGCATTTTGGTTCCCAGCTAATGACAACACTCCAAATTTGACCAGGCAGAAGAGGTCCTAACAGAGTTCTACAGAAATTATAATTCTCTCACAATCTGATGAATATTTGCCTGCACTGATAATCAGGTACCAGAGATTTGGGAAGTCAGAAATATTTTAATATATGATTTACTGATTTTTTTGAGGATAATTTAAAAGAAATACTGGAAGTTCAACTCTCCTAACTTCTGCTAATTTTTTAATGCTTTCATATAGATCTATAAATATATGCATATACAAGTAATAGATGGTTTCTACTGCACCATTTTTTCAAAGATCATCTATTACCTTACAAATATTATTGTAGTTTCAAAGTATCCCTTCTTACACACATTTTATAATAAGGAACAAATATATTGATTGGGTTTTCTTTTTTCATTTTTTCTCAAGATATTACAAAATAACCTTTACTGTTTTATTCTGAGCAGTTTCCTGACTGAAGAACTTTTATAAAATGAGAATTTTCACACTCTGAATAATCAAAAAGTGAAAAGTTGCAAATTTGGCAGCAAGCTATTTTCATGTGAAATAAAACTCATCCTACACAAATTCACACCCGTGGTACACATTGCCTGAAATAATAAAAAGAAATGGACAGTTACTGGATAAAATTATTTAGCTTTCTATGTTGTATTTTTGAAATACTGGTATTCTTCACTTGAAAGCAGATATCTTCAAATAGAATACAGGACTGGTATAATGACCCATGTGCATATACATGTTTATATGCATTTGATTTTATTATCACTACTGAAGTTAGATCTACCAATAAGATTAAAGTAGAAGAAAATGTTATTAATAATTTTTTATTGAAAACATATTTGATCCTACAACAGAAATAAAATACCCTTAAGTTTGTATGACATTATCGAAACATCATAAAATGAAATGTTGGTAACATTGCACATATATTTAATCTATTGATAAATCTAGAATCTGCAACATTTCAACTAGGAAAATAAATCAGATATAAAATATTTGATATTCTGATAAAAGTCTGTACTTCAGTAATTTCTTGATAGTTTGACTTTTCTATTATTTATATTCCTAATCAGGAACAAATGAAATTTTATTGCATAGAATAATGTCATCTGGTGGTGTGTTCTTGAATCAGTGAGCAATCTTAGGGAAACTGTTCTCTGGCAGGCAGCACTTTAGGCTATCTGGAAGTGCAGATTCCATTTCTCCCAGTATAGCAAAAGGTTTCTGTAAATTACACTGCATATTTCACCAGATCTTGAGACTAGAAATAGGTTGGAACAGCGAAAAAATCTTTTTAGTTACATTCCATATAAATGAGTTCAATTACAGTAATGAGGATCACTTTTCATCTATAGCAAAATGACAACACAACATGAAATGATGAGAAAATACATAAAAAGGTCTGGAAACAAAAATAAAATTATTTTTATTGAGTAAGCAAATTATTATTACAGCTAAAATTAACTTTCATATCTATTGATATATTAGCAAAGTTATTGATTGGATACTTAAATATATTCAGGTGATCTTTCCAGAATAAATATAATAACTTCAGGATACAGCCATTATTTATATTTTAATATTTTCTTAAAAAATCACACTGAGGGCTGGAGTGTACTGTAAAATTTCAATTTAGCAAGACAAAATTAATTCTATTGAAATCCTCTATGAACTAAGCAATTTTGAAATTATCTCTCTTAGGATAAGAAGAATATTTACCCAAGAAAATCAAATTGCTGCCTCAGAGATTTTCTATCTAACATCAAGAATGTAAGTACTCAGTATCATTTCTCTGAACAGTTCTTCTGAGTGTTCAGAACAGAATGCAAACACATACTGTAAGAGGTGCCTCTGAACTTGCTCACAAAACAAAGACTCCAAATCTGGCACTTTTGTAAACCGAATTTCATACTTTTCTTCATCAGTCAGAAACCCAATCTTGTTGCTGCTGGGAACTTCCCACTCGAAAGTACAATGGAGAAGCTATAAAAGATGGTGACAAGGCCGAACAGGAAACCAAACATTTAGAGAATTAAGCAACAGGAAACTGCAGAATACTCCATCCCTGAAGAAAAGTCAGGATATAATACTGCTACCTTTATAATCAATATCCAAGCATCTCTCTCAGTGGGCTGAAATGTTGTTTGCTTTTTGATTTGATCTACCTTTTCTACTCACAGTTATCTGCTGATAGGGAGCCTGGAGAGTATTTAAGCCCTTCAGATCTCTGTCTACAAATTAACAGATGTTTCTTGGGCTGAAATAAACACTAATAAATCTCATTTTGGAATTAAGGACAATCTCAGAGGAAAACATTGACAAAGGAGCTGGAAATTACTGTTATATAGTTTTCATGCAAACAGGTGGCCAATTCTAACATGACTTAAACAAAGTGTATTAGCAGTTGTGGAATGTATTTCTTTTACCCATTTTTTAAAAATGTCTTTCTGTTATATAAAATTTTCAAAATATTAATTGAATAAGCCAGAAAGACTAAACTGCATAGTAAATGTTCACCTCAGAGCCCTGAGTTCTAGTTCTTCCTTCAGATAATGTTTGAGATGCTTTCTGAGTGAGGACAGGCTGGAATTCAAGACTGTGACTCCAAAACTAGGCATGGCACTAGTGCCTGCCACTCTACTTCTTGCTCCTCTCTCTTGTACAGGGTGTGGTATGGTTTCCAGTCACCTTCATCTGTTTCAGCCTCTGGATATGACAGAAGTGGGGGGAAAATAAACTGTCTTAAGACATCTGCTGGGGTTTAACAATACAGTATCCCTACTATAATATATTTGACTGCATGTATGCTTAGCCACAGAAATCCAGATGCCACTTCACCACTGAAGATCTGTAGCCTCAGGGAATGCAGAAGTATTTTCATGTGCAGGTGAACTTTTTTCCTTTTTTTTTTTTTTTCCTTTTATTTTTGTTTTTAAGGAGAGGCTGCTGGCTTTTTTAATTTTTCCAGCTATTCTTTGAAGATTTTTTCAGTAATTTGGATTTTTTTTTTTAATTGATGGTCTTAAAATCATAGAATCATAGCACAGTTAGGGCTGGAAAGGACCTTAAGATCATCTAGTTCCAATCCCCCTGCCATGGGCAGGGACATCATCCTTCATCAGCAAAGATTACCTGGTTTTATTTCCGGCAAGGTTAAGGGAAACAGCTAGAACATCAGCTAAACTCAAGAATAAAAGCAAATTAGAAAGAAATCACATTTTGCTTTCTCTTTTTTTTTTATTGCTTTCCCTTAAAAACTAAAATTTAAATAAGTCAAAATAAATGGAAAGATGATATTCTAAAAAATAATACACAAACTCTGACTACATGTCCATCATTCTATTGTAGAAGGAAGCAGTCGGAGATATATAAACCTGACAGTCTCAGTCTCAGTTAAGGGTTTTGCCTTAATAAATTCAATGCAGTTTTTCAGTGTTACAGCCACTGAGTTTCTAATCAAGAGCAGTTATGAATTTATATGTGAAGTTTTTCTATGGAAAAATTTGATTTATGGAAACTGAAATCAGAAAAGAATCAATTGACAAAACTCATGTTTTGCTTTGCCTTAGAGAAATTATAAAGCCATTATATTTTTACATTTCAAATTCAGAAATTATTTTACCTGAATACAGCATCTTGAGAATATTTAGCTAATTATTGTAGAATTAAAACAGTTAATACTGAAATGACATATTTGGAAGATCTAAACGTTTTTTGAATGATCTGAGGTATCAATATTTCTCGATGTTCTGGACTGCTATTATACCCTTGTGGAATGATTGAAGCTCACAAGAATTGCCAATCACACACTTTATGCTCAGATGTTGATTAATGGCAATCCTAAAGGGAAAATAAGATGTTAAAGCAAAACATGGAAGAGTTAGATTTTAATATAAGTAGAATATTTTGTAATACAATGTAATGTAATGTAAATACATAGAAATAAGATGTCATAAGATAACATAACATAAAACATAACATATAACATATAGCACAGCATAATATAACATCATATTATATCATTATAAGAATTTCAGTTCTTATGAATTCATAAAGACATATATCAAATTCATGTCAGCCCATGTCAACAGAAAGACTCTAATTAACATTAATATGCTTCAGATCACATCCTAAATCCCTAGAAGATTATGTTGATAAAATAGGCCTAAGATGGCAATATGTTATCTTGTGAAGCTTCGCGTTATTTATAAGGACAAGAAACATGTTTTTTTCAGATTTTGATTAAGTTTCATCTTTACTTTCTGAGCTTCCATAAACAAACATGATAAATTAAAATATGATTACTTTTATTTTTAAATACTCATAAATTCAATCTTCATAAAAATTAAAGGAAAGCTTCTCTTGTGGAGACAAAATCTTGGATATTTTAACCTTACGAAGTTTAAAATTGGTTTTGGATGTGTGTAGAATTCTCAGTGGAACTATGTTGTTTATTGTACTTGCAGCACCACAATTGAGTCCTTCTTAGCCAGATATGTGGAAAATGCAATGGGGAGTTCTCTTTTCAAATGTATTATCTTTCCAGTTTTCACTTATTTATTTATATATTGCTCTTCAAAATAGGGATGAATTAAAGTATCATAACTTGTGTTAAGTTATTCTGAGACAATAGTGGTTTGTTTCAAAAATAAGCCCCATCCCTCTCTCCCTCAGTTATTGAGGTATTCCTAATAATTCTGTTACATTGCTGCAGTACTTCAAAGAGTGTGAAATTTCACAATGTTCAGTGCAAAATCAGAGGTGTTTTAGCTGAGTCTTGATCCGAGGTTTCTTTAATGGCCTCAGATACAGTAATAATTTGTAAAGCAACATGTGCATTAAAGAAGTCATATGTTAGTTCCTTGTAGATTGTTGTATACCCAGTCAGAGCATGCACTTCTAGACCTGCTTTTAAATGCAAATTCCATTATATGAATATAAAATATGTGCTTTAAGAAATTTACATAGAAGGACATTTTGTTACTCTTACTCATTTTAAGTTCTCAAATAATTTCAAAGTAGTCAAAGAGAATCTATATTTCAGTCAGTAAAGATGGCAATATAGAGTGCTTATTTAAGAAGTCTTACCTCTATAGGCAAAGAGGATTCCATTTTCTGTTAGCATATGAGAAAATTTAAAAAAAACCCCAAACCTAGAATCATAGAGTCTTAGCATGGTTTGGGTTGGAAGCGACCTTTAAAAGCTTAGTCCAAACCCACCTGCAAGGAGCAGGGACATCAACTAAAGCAGGTTGCTTAGAGGCCTTATGTTTCCAGGGGTGGGGCATCTACCATCTCTCTGGGCAACCAGTTCCAGTATTTCACCATCCTAGTTGTAAAAAATATCTTCCTTACTTCTAATCTGAATCTATCATCTTTTAATTTGAAAGCATTTCTCCTTGTCTTATCACTACAGAACCTATTAAAAAGTTTGTCCTCACCTTTCTTATAGGGCCCCTTTAGGTACTAAAAAGCTGCAGTAAAGTGCCCCTGGAACCTTCTCTTCTTGGGGCTGAACAACCCTGATTCTCTCAGTCTGTCTTCATAGGAGAGGTGCTTGAGCCCCTCTGATCATTTTTGCAGCCCTCATCTGGACCCGTTCAAACAGGTGCATGTCTTTCCTGTGCTGAGGGCTTCAGAGCTGGGAGCAGTACTCCAGGTGGGGTCTTACAAGAACAGAGTAGAGGGGTAGAATCACACCCATTAACGTGCCGATCACACTTCTTTTGGTGCAGCCCAGGATACAGTTGTCTTTTGGGGTTGTGAGCACATATTGCTGGGTCATGTCCAGCTTTCTATCCACCAGCACCCTGAAGTCCTTCTTGGCAGGGCTGCTGTCAACCCCTTCATCCCCTAGCTTATATTGATACTAGCAGTTGTTCTGACTCAGGGGCAGGACCTTGCACTTGGCCTTATTGAACCCCATGAACTTCAAAGGGCCCCACTTCTCAAACTTGTGCAGGTCTCCCTGGATGCCATTCTGCCCCTCAGGCATGTCAACCACACCACTCAGCTTAGTTTTGTCTGCAAATTTGCTAAATGTGCACTTGCTTCCACTGTTTATGCCATTGATAAAGGTATTAAAAAGTGCTTGTCCCAGTACAGACCCTGAGGGACACCACTCGTCAATGATCTTCATCTGAACATTGAACCATCGACCGCTACCTGTGGCTATGAACATCCAACCAATTCCTCATCCAATGAACAATCCATCCATCAAATCCATCTCTTTAAAGAGAGAAAGATGTTGTGGGGGACCATGTTAAAGGCTTTACAGAATTCCAGATTGATGGCTTGTGTAGCTCTTGCCTTATTCGTTGATGTAATCATTTTATCTTAGAATGCTACTAGGTTGAGCAGGCAGGCATTGGTGTTGTTGGAGCCATACTGGCTGTGTTGAATCACCTCCATATCCTCTATGTACCTTAGCAGAGCTTCTAGGAGGATCTGTTCCATACTTTTCCCAAGCACAGAGGTGAGACTGAGAGGCCAGTAGTTCCCAGGGTCCTCCTTTCTATGCTTTTTAAAAATTCATGCAGTTTCCCTTTTCCAAGTCACCTTGGACTTTACCTGACTGCCATGCCTTTTCAAATATCATGGAGAGTGGCTTGGCAACTACATCAGGCAATTCCCTCAGAGTTATTGGATGCATGTCATCAGGTCCCATAGACATGGTATGTTGAGGTTTCTCATGTGGTCATGAACCTGATCTTCTCTTACAGTGGAAGGCACTTTGGCTCCCCTAATCCCTGCCTTAAGGTCTGTTCACTTGAGGAGCATGGGAAAAAAGATTGCTACTGAAGGCCGAGGCAAAAAATATTTTTCAGTACCTCAGCCTTTTCCTTGTCTGTTGTTACTAGCTTGTCAGTTGTGCTCACCAAGGGGATACACTTCCTTTGACTTTCTCTGGCTGACATACCTATAGAAGCTCTTCTCATTATTCCTTGCATTCCTTGCTAGGTTCAGCTCAAGCCACACCTTGGCCTGACCCCATCCCTACACAACCAGGCACACACATCCCTATAGTCTTCCCAGGATATCTGTCCCTGATTCCATTACCTGTGCATTTCTTTCTTGCTCTTGAGATTGAACAGCAGGCTAGAATTTGAAGATTCTACCTGAAGATGGAAAGTGAGGGTTCAAATGTGTCAGATTATGTGATAAACAGCTCATCTGCATACCCACAGAGAAGCGCAAGCAGGCAAGGGGGGGAAAGGGATGGGCGCAGGGAGGGGGCAAATAGCACCCTGCCCTAGCTGATACCAGGCCTGTCCCAAGAGCCATCAACCCATCAAAGGACCACCTCCACAAAACCAGTGGAGTACAGGAGAACAAATGCAGGCAGTAACCCAAATTAAGAACTCAGACGCCATTTCCACGGCTGTGTAGGGGTGTGTGTGCCAGGAACCGGGATGGGACCAGGGGCCAAGAAGCCTATGCATCTGTGGTGCCAGCACTGGAAGTAAGTGACGGTTAGTGCATGTGAATGTTGACAAATGTCCAGCTGGACCAGCTGGTGGGTAGCTGAAGGGGTGGCCTGGGAGACCACTGGTGAACACCATATTTATCATGGGCCAGCAGTTTGTGCTCGCAGCAAAGGCAGCAGATGACATCCTGGGCTTCATTAGGCAAAGTATTGCCAGGAAGTCAAGGAAGAGAATCCTTCCCCTCTACTCAACACTGGTGAGGACACACCCGCAGTGCTGTGCCAGGTCTGGGCTCCCCCATACAAGAGAGACTTGAACGTACTGGAGAGATTCCAGGAAAAAGCCACAAAGATGATGAAGGGAGTAAAGCATTTCTCCTAGGAGGAAAGACTGAGAGAGCTGTGAATGCTTAGCCTTGAGAAGGCTCATGGGAAACTTATTAATGTATATAAACACCTGAAGGGAGGGTATTAAAAAGCCATCTGGACATGGTCCTTGGCAACCAGCTCTAGATGGCCATGCTTGAGTAGGAGAATTGGGTCAGGTGATATCCAGAGGTCCCTTCCAGCCTAAAGGGGGCCAAGCATGTCTCTAAGAGCAAAAGCAGAGGAGAAGCTGGGTACTGGGAGACTTGAGGAGTCCCAATCCTCATTCCTCCTCACAGAAACTGGGTGTTCATTTCACAGCACTAGCTGGCACTAGCTTTGTCAGTGAATAAGGGGAATACTGTTTAAAGACACATTTAGTCACAGATTAATGCAAGCAGGTGAAAGATTCATCTGCCTATTGCAAAGCTGAAATCAAGAAGAACAGTATGATGATACTAAGACAGATAAACCAGGTAAATTTGAGCCAGCTTAAGTACAAGTACAATATAGTTGGTAAGCATGTGCTGCAATCAAATTAATAAGCCTTTCTCAGGCTCAATGTTTATTAACTTGCTCACAGCACTGATTCAGCATGATTATGTCTCTTCCAGATCCAAACCAGCAAGTTTGCATTGTATTGTATGGGAATTTAGCAATTTTGATCTTTACTTAGATTAAGTATCTTTGTGTTGTGTTCCATTGCTTGGTGCTAACATACAATAACTTTGCAGTCTGGAAAGGACTCATTTGTTTTTTTCTTATTAGCAAACGAGAACTGAGAGTAGGGAATGGAAGAGGGCAGAAGAGGAGGCTTTGTCTGCTCTTGATGGACATAGATGTCTGATGATTTTCTATCGCCACTATCATTATTCCATTGAATTTTTGATAGTTACTCCCAATTTATCCTACTTTGAGAGTGGTTTGGCTCCTAAAGATGTCATTGCACTTTCCTCAGCAGCAGAGTCTTTCCATGATGTACTAAAACTACATTTTCTCTCCCCTTTATTTCTGGCAGCATGCTGTGCCCATCAGCTAACTAAGAGCTTCCATCCCAGAGGAGGCTGCATTTCATTAGTGATGTACTGTGCAGATATATAGTTCAAACCTGTCTGAAGATAAAAATATTAATAATTGGATCAGTAGTGTTTTGAATTCTTTATGGCCTCTATTTCTATGCTGTCATCATCTCTTTGTGCAGTATGAGGATGTGCATGAATCTCTGGCATAATACATTTTATGTCCAGAGCAAGCAACAAAACCCTACAGGGTTTCGAGAGACCATTTAATTTTTTAAAACAAATTTTTAGCTTACTTCATTGCCCCACTCTCTGGGAACTTCATAGCCATAGAAGCTGCCAACCTCTCTTCAGGACTTAATAGGAAGTCTTTGCCAGCACACAGATCAATGTAGACAAGATAATGATTACTGCTGTCACACTATTCATTTTTAAATGTGAAATCTGGACTGCCTTTTGTTTGGTGCACTGTATGCAAGAAACCCAATTTTTCATGTGATCAAGGACATGCTGACAGCGCTTGATATAGCATTAAATTGAGTGCTTCTTAAAGGCACCTTTAAAGGAAACTATTACTGAACTAATGATGTGCAAGCAATTGAACTTGTTCACTTCCATCTCTGTGATGTCATTCTGATGAACAAGAAGACACTGGCATGTGGCTGGTAGCTAATGGAGCAGATTTTGGACTGGCATGCATCTTCACTGATTAGCAAAGCTCCCTGTATTAATTTTTTTAGTAATAGCTAAGATCTAAAAAGAAAGACTTAATGGTATTTTATTTCTATAATAATAAGCATTCTGACACTCTTGGCACTTCAGTTCTTCAGTAAAGACATTAATATTAATCTACTTCCTGAACCTTTCCTTATATTACAACTTTCTAGTAATAGTTATCTTTTAATACAACTTTAAATAAAGAAATAAATATTTTTAAAGAAGGAACTAGAACCTGAAAGGAAAGTTAATTTCCTTTCTACACTCTGCCACCAACTTTTTGAGTGACTATGAGCAAATTAATTCCCCATGTCTCAAACCCTGCCTCTAAAATAGAAATTGCATTTCCTTTGTTTATCCCTCCAATTTAAATCTATAGCTCTGTGAAGAAAGCATTATCTCTTGCTGTATGTTTTTAGATTATTCAAAACAATAAGATCCTTATCTCTCATATTTCAGCTAAATTCTAAAGATGTAATTATAATGCAAAAATTCAATAATACATACATAGTCAACACATACATCAAGAAATACCCCTTTATTTGGCTGCTGTCTTTTAGTAAAAACAATAAACTACAATTCACATACACCTTCTCCAAGTATTACAGAGTGCTTTGTGGAGCTTGGGAAGAACGACATATTTGGGTGCAACCACACCACCATCCTCACAGGCATCTGTCTGTTCCTTTCTTTCATTCTTCCTCTTATCAAAACACGGTAACACATTGTCGACTGCAAGTGCTGGAGCAAGCTCAGAAAAGCAGGAAAATCCTGAGACAGTAAGGGAACAATTCTTTGGACCAGGATGGACACAAGGTTTTCTTTCCCAATTATCATCCCTAGATCTGAGGAAAACTCTATCCTTTCTTTTCTGCTGACAGCAGCGTTACTTCCCACCCTGCTAGACTACAACACAACAGCTCATCTGAAAGGCAAATTTCACTTGGGGATAGGTAGCTCTTTGTTCTTGTCTTATTCCTCTCTTCTGACCACAAGATTTATAAGCTCGGTAGGTCCTAATAATAACTCTTAGGACATCAGCAGCATGACATAGCTTCTTTCCTGGAGGACTGACGTAAGAGACTGCTAACTATCATAGAATCATAGAATAGTTAGGGTGGGAACGGATCTTAAAATCATCAAGTTCCAAACCTCCTGCCATGGGCAGGGATACCTCACACTAAACCATGTCACCCAAGGCTCTGTCCAACATGGCCTTGAACACTGCCAGGGATGGAGCATTCACAACTTCCCTGGCCAACCCGTTCCAGTGCCTCACCACCCTCTCAGTAAAGAACTTCTTCCTTATATCCAATCTGAACTTCCCCTGTTTAAGTTTGAACCTGTTGCTCCTCGTCCTATCACTACAATCCCTGATGCAGAGTTCATCCCCAGCATCCTTACAGGCCCCCTTCAGATACTGGAAGACTGCTATGAGGTCTCCATGCAGCCTTCTCTTCTCCAGGCTCAGCAGCCCCAACTTTCTCAGCCTATCTTCATACGGGAGGTGCTCCAGTCCCCTGATCATCCTCGTGGCCCTCCTCTGGACTTGTTCCAACAGTTCCATGTCCTTTTTATGTTGAGGACACCAGAACTGCACATAATACTCCAAGTGAGGTCTCATAAGAACGGAGTACAGGGGCAGGATCACCTCCTTTGACCTGCTGGTCACGCTCCTTTTGATGCAGCCCAGGATACGGTTGGCTTTCTGGGCTGCGAGCACACACTGCCGGCTCATTTTTATTTTCTCACCAACCGACACCCCCAAGTCCTTCTCTGCAGGGCTGCTCTGAATCTCTTCTCTGCCCAACCTGTTAGCTGTGCCTGAGATTGCTCTGACCCAGGTGTAGGACCTATAACCTTAGGTTCTCAGTTTGGTCTGGATTCCTGCCCGAAAGATATGCAAAGAAGTCACAGTTCCTAGGGTTTATCAGAGTTGTGCTATAAATTTATCTTGTTCCATCTATTTTCTGATAACAGGTCTAGTATGGGAGGAAAAGGAAGCAGGATCTTTGGAATTACCGAGTGCAGTTTGTAAAACATTTTATTTAATCTACCTTCTTCAATAAGGTAAATTTGCAAATCCTAACCTGTAGTTTTATCTTCACTAGTCATACCAAGTCATTGCTTGGCAGTTAATCTCCCACATTATCTTATATTTTTTATTCTTCAGCATTTTCCCACTCTCTTCTAGAAGTTTGACAGTGTTGTGACTGCAAATGTATTTTTTAAATGGCCCACTTACACTTTTTCATTGATCCAACATGTTGCTCTGACATCAGAGCTTCTGCACTGCTTACCACTTAATTCTACTGATTTTAAGTCTGCATTCATGGAAGTTGGATATCCACCATGGGAAAAGTGCTGTTTAAGTGTCAAATCTTCAGACCTTTTCTCCTTGTTTCCTATGGCTGTTGGAAAGGAAGTTGCTAATGGTTCTGTGTTTCACATGAAGTTTTTTGGGAGTTAGACAATTTTCTGCCACTCACACTTCAAGAAGAGTCAGTATCTATTATCATGAACAAAAAAACCAGTAATGATTTGTAAGAAATCCTTGACACACACTGTTGTTAAATATGATGGGACTAGCTTTTTGTGTGATGTGATGCAACGTGTCCATACTTAACAAAAGTGGGCAGGGAGGGGGAGGGTGTTGTGTCCCTGTTTGCGGACATGGTTTCAACAAGAAAAGTTGAGCCAATATAATTGCTTCTGACAAGTGTCTCTCCTGTTCCCTTATCTCACCTTTCTTCCAAGCACATACTCCTCATAATTTGCACTTTGCACCAGTTCTAATAATACAGTCTGGAGGAAAAGCTCGCTTATTGGCTTACTGAACTGAATTGGTCCAGAAAGGTCTAATGAGCACCAGAGCAAGAGTGAGGGAGGATGCAGGACTCAGCTCAGGGGGCAGCCGAAGAAAGGGCCCTCTTCTGTTGGCAGTAGGAAGCAATGGATTGTGCATGAAATGATACCTCCATCTGGAAGTCTCTTTGAAAAAAGGATGTGGGGTGTCAGACAGTAGAAATCTAATCGATTAACCTAGTATAATGAGGCTGTTGTCTAACATGGATTGATTAAAAACAAAACAAAACAAAACAAAACAAAACAAACCCTTAGAAGTTAACATTACTAACTTGTAGTTAGCTTATTTCAATCAAGACAGCAACTCCTTTTTGTATAAACATTGGTGTATTTTCTCCTACTTCAGAATGCTAAAAGGTAGGTTTATAATCACCTTTCCTACCTCACATATGACAGCATGACTGTAGACTAATAGTGGCTTGGTAAAGTTCTTCCCCTCTTTCCCTCTCATCCGTGAATGGTGTTGGGTTTTTTTTTACCGTTAGTTTTGTTGCACTGATAAAAATCTCCTGTGGTGAAATTCAGCCTAACACAAAACACCGGAACAAGCCCTGTGTGGCTCCTGCTTATGCTCTCTACTGAAAAATAGATTTAAAGAACCAGCAAGGGAGCAACAGATGTGCCCATTGTTCCAAAGCCTCAGCTTTCAAAATTCAAAATAACAAAAAAAAAAAAAAAAAAAGCCTTACATCTTTAAGTCAATACAACTATTTCACAAATCATAACAATGTATGAAAAAAGAAAAACTTCAGTAATTTCTGGAATGTGAATTTTTCCCCTTCATTTATCTATTCATTTTCTCACACAAATGTGTATATATGTGTGTATGTATAAGGAGGACAGAGAAGAGGTCAACAATCAGCTAGATAAGAAACTAAAATCATCCATACTATGTAGGACTTTGAGTAAAATGACATTGTTGTAAAGGACTTTTATTTTTCTAATAATGAAGAAACTTTCAGCAGCTTTGGTTTCTGTATTATTTATTCTGTGGTCTGATACATTGTCCATGTTGCAATTAAACCAAGTGAATAACAGTACTATCAAAAGGTTCTTATCACAGTCCATCCCTCAGTATAAGCTCAATATCACAATAGATGGTCCTGTTTCCTCAGACCTGCCAGATTAACTGTGTGCTTGGTCATTCTTACACTGGTTCAAACAAAGCAATCAGAGCTAGAAAAATTACTATTCTACCATCAGACCAGGGTGTGTCAGCCTTTCCTAAGCTGCATGTCTCCCACAACAGAGCTATTTTCACTTATAATAAATGAAAGAGTAACCCCAAATCAGCCCTCTTCAATGGCTGGCCAAATTTGTAACATGTGCTTATCAAAATTCTAGCTAATGCATGTTCCATAATAATGAGATCCTTCTGGCTTTGGATACTTCCTGTAACAGAAATTTTATTTCCACCTAGGTGGAAAGATGTTTTCCCTCTCATTATGCTGTCATCTTTTTCCCCCTCAATATGCACTTAACTATATATCTGGGGAGAAAAAATCATAAAATACATGTATGTATCCCTCTTTTCTCTTTAGAGAGGTGCGGGGAATGTACCAGAATTGTTTATTTTTACATTACTGAAAAGATTAAAATTGGAACCAGAGTGATTTGAAAGCTGCATTTATGTCAAACTTTTCAGGCCATTCTTCCACTATAGACACAGATTAGAAACATACAATTAGAAGATAACTATTTGTCTCTTTTGCATTAAATAACTGTTTGTGAAGATCTTTGATGTCGCAAAGATGCAATAAATAGAAATATACTAAGATACATGGCTCATCGGTATAGGTCCAAAGCTCATATTAAATCAAAGGCTAAAATAAAACTCCACATACTGTTTTCCCCACTGTTGTATATACTGAGTTCTTAGCATGTTGCCTGTGTGTTACATTTTAAAGGGGAACTGGATTTTTTGCTGCTACTGTAAGCAATTGATAGTCACTCACCAATCAGGTTCTGTTTGTGAAATATACAGCAATCTGCCAGAGATTGTAAAAGGGCTCCTTGTCTTTTTTCTTGTCCTGTTGAACTCCCTTGGTGATATGGGCACTTTTCACTTTATTTCAAAAGTGAAAAGTTATAAGACAGAGGAAAATTTCAGGTAAAAGTAAGAACTACATACAAAATTGAATCATTTCCAAAAGGGAAAAGGGAAAAAAAAAAAAGAAGCCTGACAAGACTACCTAGAGCTGATATTTGTACTGACTAATGTTGCTCCTGTAATACACGATTTAGTGTCCTGCATTCTTGAGACTATCTGGCAGTGCATTGGTTCTTGAAGGATCAATACAGTCATTCTGAAGTATTATTTGACATAAAAGGAGCATCTATATGACAAGAAACCCCCCAGATTTTTAACATCTACACTTTTATGCTTAGCCAAAAAACAAACCTTGAATTTTTTAATGTCATGATCAGAAGCTTGTTGCAAGTTAAGCAAATTGCCCAAGGGAAGGTGTGATCACAGAATGCAGCTGTCTACAGCAGCTGTGGCAAAGAAGCAGTCTGATAAAACATACTTTCATTCTTCATAGTTGAGAGTGAAAGAGAGTAGTCCAGTTTGCAAAAAAAAAATTCTTTAGAGACTATCTGCATTGAGACCCACAGTTCTATCCAGTGGTGCCTGAACTAAGTCTTTTGCCAAAAAAGTATGTCAGAATGGCTCTTTACATGCACTGATTAGCTGTTCTGATAAAAAAGGCGAAATTACAACTGTTTCTTGGGTCTCAAACTATCATCTTCAGAGCTGTGCCTGTAAACATATTAGGTTGGTATTGTATTGTTAGCAAAGCTGACATCCCAGTGATCAGAAATGGTTGGTTCATAACCATTCAGAGCTGGAGAAAGAAAAAATAAAAAGAAGATTGATACATGCCTTGAATATTAGTGATTGCTTTTTAAGTAACAAAGTATATATAGAATCATAGAATGGTTTGTGTTGGAAGGGACCTGAAAGATCATCTAGTTCCAGTCTGGCCTTGAACACTTCCAGGGATGGGGCAGACAGAACTCTGTGCAACGTGTGCCAGTGTCTTGCCACCCTCATAATGAAGAATTTTTTCTTAATGTCTAATTGAAATCTACCCTCTGACAGCTTAAAGCCATTCCCCCTTGCCCTGTCACTACATGGCCTTGTAAAAAGTCCCTCTCCACATTTCTTGTAGGCCCCCTTTAGGTACTGGAAGGCTGCTCTAAGGTCTTCCTGGAGCCTTCGTTTCTCCAGGCTGAACAAGCCCAGCTGTCTCAGCCTGCCTTCATAGAAGTGCTCCAGTCCCCAGATCATCTTTGTGTCCCTCCTCTAGACTCACTCCAACAGCTCCACCTCCCTCTTGTGTTGGGGGGCCCCAGAACTGAATGCAGCACTCCAGATGGGGTCTCACGAGAGCAGGATAGAGGGGGTAGAATCACCTGCTGGTCAAGCTCTTTAGTTGATTCTATGATTCTATGATTTTATATAGTGTATACTATATAATATAGACTATATATCAGAATATTGAATGTATATAATATATATTGGCATACGGTGTATTAATATCTTAATATATTAATGTATTAATCCATGTATTTTATAAAAGTTGAGTCTGAAAGACAAAACAGTGTTCGAAGATATTAGTATGTTGACAGTACTGCAAAATATACTAATCTATCCCATAAAAAATTGTACAAAAGTAGCAACAGAATATCTTGTTGAAAGTATAGGAATATCCTAGGATTCTCAGCTGTTTTTCCCAATCCTCGATCAGGCACACTTCTGCCACTGGATTGCTTGGCAGGTATGGCACTAGTTTATCATGAGCTCCATATAAACTGTGTTAGCCGTTGTATTAAGAATTCCTCCCTCTAAGGCTGCCATGGAGGTGTTGTGATGGATATGCCAGGCTGATATTTTTCTAAATTGTGTGAGGTTTTGTGACACTACCCGACGTCATTCAAAGGTAGACATTATACAGAAATAAACCTAGAAGCCAAGTATACAAAAACAGCTGCGTATTCTTAAAGGCACCAGCTTAACTGAAGCACTTGTCATTGTCATTCATTAATTTGGTCCAACAGTACTGTTTGGTCTAGATGCAGTAGAACATATCTTGTTTCACTAACACACCTACAGCTCTTCTTTATGTATCCCCCTTGCACCTCATATACCAAATGTTAAAATATAGAAATAAGATTACTTATAATAGACAATTATCACTGCTATATTTACTGAGCTTTTGATAAAACAATACAAATAAAAATAACCACTGTAATTCTTTCTGTACTACTGTATTCCATGAGATTTCAAGGTACAGCAGACTCATCTTGCTCTAATACAAATTTTGTTTGCCTTATGAGAGGAAACTTTCTGGTACAAAATCTCTGATGAGAAATAAATAATGTGGAACATGTAGGTGACATTTTACAAGGTCACTTTTCCAGTCTGTTACTATAATTTCAAAAGTAATTCCTTCACTGTTGCCTATTCATTGCTGTTCGTCTATTTTAAATGTTCTCACACATGAAATTAAAACTCACTTGCCCTTTATTTGGAAATAAAAATTGAAGGGAAAATTATACCTGTATACTAGAATCGTTGGAGATGATTCTCATATTACACACATTCAGATAAGACAGGAGTGAAAATCCACACTGAAAGATACAGTGATATTTGTACGAGCAATGTATTGTCAATGAAATAAAAATTAGAAATATTTTTCCACGAGTGTATGACATATCACAATTTATTAAAAAAGTGCTATTGATTCTATCCTAAATTCCTCTTTTAGGCAAGATCTACACCTTGACAAGAAAATACATATTTTAGCATTTGATAATGCTTCCAGTGAACCATACATCAAAGAACACATGCTAGCTGAAAAGGAACATAGTTTTCTCTTCATAATTAATGACCATCAGCCATTACATTTCAGAATGCAATGTTAGAAGTCAGTTAAATAAAACCATTGTATAAAATAAATAGACATATTTTGACATCTCATCAACCTGATATTCATTCTTCTGCGGTACCTAAATCACAGGAGCTAAAGAAAGGGAAGAAAGCAGTGTATGTAAAATATAGCCCACTGAGGGTGGACCATCATCCAGCAGCCTTACTATACACTTTTATTTTCTGTGGAATACACTCCTTGAAGAAACACAACAGTGGTTACTAATTATTTCTCCTGAATTTCATTCTGAAGACTTAGTTGTACCTTGACAACTGCAAATATTTCTTTTGCTGATAACAAATGCACAGAAGAAGCACTAAACATAGTTGATTTGAGTGTATTTGCAAACGGAAGAAAAATATGGCCTTGCTTTTAGCATCAGCAATTAGAAGTTACACTTGGGAATGTATTTAGTGGTCACTAATGCAATAAGCATATTGTATATGCTGGTATCTTATGATTTTTGCTTTTACCTCTAGTCCCCATCTAGTCCCACCTGCTGAAAAAGAGGGAAGTCTTCTGTTGAATTTGAATGGCCATGGCTTAATCTGCCATCTCTTTGAATGCCATTGCTAATAAATGTTTTCAGTTGTATTGGCAGAAAGAGCTCCCTAATAACAACAACATGCATAGATCAGTTTCAGTGAAGCTTGTTTAAATCTTACTCTGTAGACAGAGTACTGAAAACTTTTGAAGAAAAAACATTTCTCCCACTGTTTTCCTGTGATCTCTGTCTGCTCTCCATTTGCTTACATGCTTCGGATAGCAGGCTCATTGTATTTGCTTTTCCAATTTTCCTCATTATTATAATGGTCTTTTAAATAAAGCTATTAAATGAAGCAAGCACTTGCAAAAAATATTAGACAATTATATTTAATTACACAGTCTTAATATACATGAAGAATGTAATCAGAATTGTGTTTATATCTCAGCTGCAGGAACCAGGTCAAAAAAGATATCCCCAATCATAGTAAAAAGAGTTTGGGAAAAGCTTAAGAAAATGATAGTCAAGATTTCCCAAACTGTACCAACATAAAGTACCCAAGAAACACAAAAGGTTTAGATTTCTGCTGTTATAGCTAATTTCTTTATTTTTAATCTCATACTTTCATTACTTAAAAAAACATATTAGGGAACTAGTAAATCTTTTTTGCTTGTCCAGTTGATAACCTTACCTTTATAGTAATGTAGTCATGCCCGTGACTCAGCTCCATTAATATAGATGTGCAGTTTCCTAGAAAAGGAGAAAAGAATGTTCTTAGTCCAGAGGCATTTCAATGTTATGAAACACCCAGAAGTTGAATGATAAAATTTTGGTCTTAACGAGGTCAATGATAAAAATCCTAGTCTTTCCCACTATGCTCTAAAAAATATGGGCAGGCTGGCATGAAAATGGGATGACAACAATATCATACCACACTTCAGTAATTCAGCGAGTTCAGGAACAAACCTGCAAATATGCATTTCAATCAAGAACAAAAGCAAGCCATTTCTGACTGCTTTTGAAAAATCCTAGATCAAAATGGCATGGGAAAGTTGGGGAATGTATTAATAAGGATGTTAACTTGTCACTACAGAATTTCCTTTGAAAAAGTACCAAATACCCAAAGTTTGTTCAAAATATAAATTATTTGACCCCAAAGATCTTAACAAGGCAATCTCTAAATTACACCTAAAATTCACAGATTTGATTTTTAAACTCCTCAAACATATGCAGTTCAACAGAGTCAGTCTTTATATTCAAACAGGATAAAACCACCTACTTCAGAATTTTACACAGGAAGTACAGAGATTTTCTGACGTGAGTTTAAACCATTAAAATATAGCATTTAAACAATGGCATATTGGAGTTTAATGATTCTTGACTTAACATATTAACTTCTAAACAGAAATAACGTAGGAAATCCAAATTAAAACAAATATTAGAAAAGGGTGAAAAAAAAAAACAACACAGGGAAGAAAGAAACTGAAACCTGAAATGTGCTATGTGCTGCTGCACTGGATTTGTGAAATTCCATCAGTGCTAAAAGAGAGGAGAATTTTCATTTGCCATTGAAATGTTGATGCCAATACTCTTGAGGGTAACTGTCTTCCATTTTTCTGTTCCAGCATTCACAATTTTTTTTCTCATTTATTGTAACAATAAAAATGTAAAGCAAAATGCAAACAGATAAGACTCTGATTATGCACAGGAAACAAATAAGGTAAAAAATGACAGCACCAATTTTTACAAGTAGGTAATTTATGAAGAGTCTTCCACAGCCAAAAAAAATTAAATGGTAAAAAAAGAAACACAGAATATCTCGTGTAGTCTTTGGAGGCAGGAACCTTCCCTCCCTTAACAACCAAACAGCCTTTGTTGTGATGAAATTTACCTAATCTTACAGATACACTGGAATTGCTGAAACAAGGGAGAAGGGAGTTTGCACTTTAAATTAAAGCTCATTCTTAGAATCATAGAATCATAGAATAGTTAGGGTGGGAAAGGACCTTAAGATCATCTAGTTCTAACCCCCCTGCCATGGACACGGACACCTCACACTAAACCATGCCAACCAAGGCTTCGTTCAACCTTGCCTTGAACACCGCCAGGGATGGAGCATTCACAACCTCCCTGGGCAACCCATTCCAGTGCCTCACCACCCTCTCAGTAAAGAATTTCTTCCTTATATCCAATCTGAACTTCCCCTGTTTAAGTTTTAACCCGTTACCCCTTGTCCTGTCACTACAGTCCCTGATGAAGAGTCCATCCCCAGCATCCTTGTAGGCCCCCTTCAGATACTGGAAGGCTGCTATGAGGTCTCCATGCAGCCTTCTCTTCTCCAGGCTGAACAGCCCCAACTTTCTCAGCCTATCTTCATACGGGAGGTGCTCCAGTCCCCTGATCATCCTCGTGGCCCTCCTCTGGACTTGTTCCAACAGTTCCATGTCCTTTTTATGTTGAGGACACCAGAACTGCACACAATACTCCAAGTGAGGTCTCACGAGAGCAGAGTAAAGAGGCAGGATCACCTCCTTCGACCTGCTGGTCACGCTCCTTTTGATGCAGCCCAGGATACGGTTGGCTTTCTGGGCTGCGAACACACACTGCCGGCTCATGTTCATTTTTCTTCAGTGTTCAGAAGACCTTGCATAGTCTATTATGGTAATTTAGACTAATTTTACATACTATAAAGTAAATCTGGACTACCACTAGCTAATGTCAGAGCTGCATTTACCATTCTTGTCAAGAGACACACTGCTGAGTGGTGAAGAGCTGTGTAGTAACTGTTTTTTTAATATCAAGTCATTAGAAGACAAAATTAGAGTCTTTTTTAAAGGTAATTTATAGTAACAAGTAATCAGTAATTCAAAGACTAGAAAAAGGAACCTTGATATAGATCCAGGTGGACAGACAGATAGAAATGAGTTTGCAGTTAATTAGAATAAAGATACAAAAAAATGGCACTAAAGATGTAAATGGAAATAATTTATGTTTCTTCTCTTATTGGAATCCCCATCAAAGCCAATACCACAGTTATAATATGTAGTTTGGTGCTTGAAGTATATGATTTATTTATAATTCAAGATTAAATTATGAGAAAAGCTCAGGAATTATACCGTGTGTTTCTTTCCAGCAGAGATTTTAAATCTAGTGACAGCAAAATAAAATGAAACCAGTCTAATTGAAGACTTAACATGATTAGATTTTAAGAAAAACTAGACAAAATAAATGATCTATTTACAACACATAAAGAAAGAGCCAATCCAGAAATGCCTTCAGCATTTTTGTTTTCTCCAATAGCAAACCTATTTTTTAGAGTTTTCAGTTTTATGCCCATCTGACAAGGCACAAGCATAAGACGACAGATTCTCTAGTATGAAGATAATTCCCACAGAGAGAGAGAGAGAGAGATGATAGATAGATTAGATAGATTAGATTAGATAGATAGATAGATAGATAGACAGACAGATATGGAGATGGAACAGTTTGTTTGCAAAGTTAACCAACTTTTTTTTTTACACAACAAAAAAAAGAATCTGCTATCTCTATTTATCTGTTCTTTGACATCAAGACTCTACTGTGGATATGTAAAACCAAACGAGCTTTGGATCCAGCAGGAAACTTGTCCAGAGTTCCATATGGCAACATAGTCTGTGGATACTGCCAGGGTGTGACCCTTATTTCTCCTCGTTCATCCATTTCCTCTTCCTTAAGCCATCAAGGAGCGGTTACCTCCAAGGAATATGAAGTATTTTGCACTTCTGATTGTGGAAGACATATAACCGAGGCTGTCAAGAATTCTTCCCTAGAGAGTCCAGGTTCAGACCACTGCCTCGTATATCTGCATGACTACTCATGGAACCAAGGATACCAACCACAGATTAGCAAATGCATACAGCAGTTGCTAAAAGAGTTTGATGTTGCTCTTCTCAACATAAAATAGAAAACTTCAAAGCACTTAAAAAAAGTAACACTTAAGGCAAATACTTTTAGTTGGCAGGTTCAAGTAGACTTTGATAATGGAATCCGAAAGCATCAAATTCCATTAAATTCAATGCAGATACTTGTTTTATCCAAGAACTTACCAAAATGTTTGTGAAGTCCTATGGCCTTGTTGCCAGCTCTTTTATTTGGTTGTTTGGTTTTTTTTCTGACTGATTTAGAGTTCTTTCATTTTCTAAGAAACAGGAAGCAGGATTCCAGATATGTGCCATGTCTCTGTGACTTATGCACATCATAGCTATGGACAGATGTAACTTGAAGAAATATGAGTGGAAATTTAAAATGTATCTGTAAAACAATAACATGCTAGTACCTATAATGGTATTTTTATTCACAAACTTGTGTGACTGCATAGAAGCAGGAAATAAATAGAATTGCTTCCCAATTAAAAAACAAACAAACAAAAAAAAAAAAAACAAACAAACAAAAAAATTTTTATTTTCCTTCCCCTCTCACTTTCTCTTTCATAACAAAACAGTAAGAGGAAATCCTACACTCCTCTATATGTCCCAGTCAGATGCTTTGACACTGAACTGGTTTTAAAAAGTCATTTGAGCACTCTTGTCTTTGAAATTGCTGATCCAAATACATACAAATAGTTCTTTGTCAAGCACCAGGACCATAGCTAATATTTGCTTCAGCAACTTTCTTCTGGATTGCTCACTATTTCTGCTTTTAGAAAAGCAGGAGCATAAAGACTAATGGGCCTTTGACACTTGAATAATAGAGCCTGGTGGGACTAATTCAATGCTAGCTTAAGCCCTATTGGTTCCTACTTCACTCGCTGCCTAAAGCAGTCTGGGATCAGCCTTGGAGCAGCCACAAAGCTTTGCTGCTTTTGAACTGAGCAAAGTCCCATTCCTTGTGTCAGCTGAGGTTTCCAGAATTCAAATTTCCATCTATTAGCTATAGTCATGTTACCCTTCCTACACTTTAATGTCCAAAAGAAAAAAATTGTACACAATTAATTAAGGATTTAAATTGGTCCCTGAGCTACTTGATTCAAAATAATGGACTTGTAAGTCTGTAGATCTGTACTCAGAGATTCAGAGCACATATATGTCACTGGTGTAGGGAAGAATCACAGGGTACAAACCCTTTGCAGCATGAAGGAAGAGGTGTAGTCTTCAAAATATGATTAAACTCATTTATTATTATTAAAAGAAGAAAGCTTTTATGAAGAAAATTAGCACAGTTTTGTGAGGTGGATTTTCCTATGGAGAAATATGGTGTTATCAAAAATTCAAATTTTTGAGGCAAAATTTTGAGTAACTTGCTCATTTTTGGTAATTAGTTAAATGTCTCTCTCTCACACCCTTTCCTCTCCTTTCATTTCCATCTGTACTTTAATATTAGCACAGTTTTAATCGGCTACCTTTGAATTTTTACCATTTGCTTTAACTACTTCATATACGCCAGGGTAATGCAGATGTCTAACAAACACACCAAATTGACGGAGAAATGCTACCGTGATTTCAGCAATGGAATAAAAGTCCTGAATTCATTTTGCCTTAAATGATCTTTGTTTACATAGCGTTCCAAAAATTTCAGGTTCTCATAGGATATTATCCTAAAATTAGCTTAAAAGGTGGAATCCATATAGAAATCTAGATCCTTCTGTTTATTCTAAATGCTGAATGAGACATATGGAGACCATAATTATGCACTGCAAGATCAATTCCAAGGTCTCTTTGGTGAATGGCTGGATTTTTTTTCAAGGAATCAGTTACTCAGTATAAATAACTGTGAAAAAGAAAATAAAATGTCATCATTGAGATATTTTCCATTTCCATTCTACTATGGTTCTAGGTCTCTGTCCTAGTTAGATTAACTCAGGCATTCATAGAGTGCAGCCATCAGTTGTACCATACCAAAGTTCTTTGCAAACCTCTCTAATTGCTTTTGTAAATGTCATATCTCTCTGCAAGTATCTTCTTACCTAAAGCAAATGTATTTTCGTCAGTAATTTCTTACTCACTGCAAATTTCAATGAGCTTACCGTTGTTGGACAGAAGTATGAAACTATTTTTGTCTTGAGTTCTTGCTGAGTGGGGTTGAGAAATGTGGGAACATGTCTTTTGTTTATTTAACTAACTGGGAAGCTGGTGATTGCTTACAGAAGTATTTTAATATCATTACTGTGTTTCAAACCTCTGAAAGCTAACTAATCAATTAAAAACCTGTAAAAAGCAATTAAGACCCAGAGAGCAAAGTGCTCTCTCCCTTATCCCGGGCATTTCAATTCAAGAAGGGCACAACATCTTAGCAGTTTCAATTCATTCAGCAGTACCTAAGAAATACTTAATCCATTTGGAACGTCTGATAGGTCAGAAAGTCATCTTTTTGGTCAACAAACCACAATTATTCACAAACCAAGACAATTCCTTTGTCTTGATTATGCTTTTGGTTGGTTCTTTATTTACCTGCTTCTTCACTTATCAAAGGTAGCAGTGAATGAATTTCATAGTGTCTAGTGAAACACAGCCAGGAGACTGTTCTAAACCAAGTAATTCAGATCCTATTTGTGTAGCTTCTGTTCTGGCCTGTATGTAGCATCTATGGCAGTTCTCTGCTTCTCTTAGACACTGATGGAAGGGGGAAAGGAACTGTCACAGGAAGAGTGTTTGAATGAAACTTTCTGTATTTTAATATTGAGACAGTGAGATATGTCATCATTTATTGAAGTGCTACTGCACATGGAAATTTCACTGCTCATTTAGTTCACGTGTGTTCTCCTCCACATTTGATAAAAGTTCCATTTAAAGGAAAACTAGGTTTTGAAATGGTCTCTCCTAATTTGCCTCACCACCCAGCTCCCTAAAGCTTCGAACAAGATAAAGTTTCTTCTAAGCATAGATTATTTATATTTTGCTATATAGTCTCTCTGAGCAATGTAAGATACTCTATTACAGAGCAATAGTAATAGTAATTTGTTGGCATTTCACCAGATTAAATATCTGCAATCCCTGTTCCTATAAGCACATGGGGGCAAAATCACACACTAATATTTTAAATTCTTCATTACTAACTTGCTTTTTAATGCTTATCAGCATCAGTGAAATTGTAATCAAAATAGGAACCATTGGGTTACTAAGTTCCCTTTGACAGAAGCAACAAGGATGACTAATATTATCAGGGATTCTGTTTGTTACCTAGGATTGCCACTTGAAAATATGATAAGAAATAAAATTTGGAACAGGAAAAATTTAGGAGAATTTTGGTAATATCTATAGATCCAAAAACTCAAAACATTTTACTGAGACCAATTCAAAGACTGTTTTGAAATGGTGCATTTTCATGTTTGCTTTTTTTGTTATTATCTACATTTAAAAATGAAAAGACAGTCATTATCCTGAAAATGTTTGAAAACTTCCAAACATTTCAAGATATTTTTATATCTTTATATTTATAATAGGAACTATTTCAAAAAGAAAAATTCACCAAATTCAACTCACATATTTTTTTTCTACTGAAGCTGAAGATTTAAACTGCTGGTTTTACTTTATTTTTTTGTCATATTTTATGTGACATGTACACCAATGTTTGCCTTTTTACTTACATTTTTTTAATTTCATATTTAGTCTATTTTCACATGTATTCATTATACTCTAACATTCTACCTATGTACAACTATTTTTAGATGATTGATGTTAAGGCTTTTTTGAAGTAACTTCAGTTTCTTGATTCGTCCATGTAATATCATTTTTCTTCCAGGAAATTTGATGTGACAACATTTTTACCATTGTTACATTTCCAGTAATAGATTTTGTAAATTTTTATATATATTTCACTTCAAATACTTTTTAACAGTAGCTTGAAATGCAAACATTCCATTATAGAGATATAAGGGTTTAACACAGACATTTTCCTTTTCTTTACCTGTGCTATTTGCTTATTTTCATTTTTACTGCAGGTTATGTTTCTGTCCAGTTTTTATTTTTCCTGACTGCCTCATGGCTTATAGAGATATCACATTTTATTGGAGTGGCTTTCAGATTATTGGTGTGAAAGACTTATGGGATTTGCTCATAAATATCTGTCCTTTCCAAAGTCTCTTCCACTTTCTTCTTTATTGCAATTCTGGCTGTGCCTCCAGACCATATGTTCTTGAGATTCTTCTTCAAATTCTCTTTTTTTTTTTTTTTTTTTTTGGGGGGGGGAGGGGTAAATCTCATTACCCTTCTTTTTCATTTATTCCTATTTTCCATTTTCTCTGGGAACTCACTTCACTGACAAATTGTCAGAGACCTGAAAGGCAAACAAATTAGAACTTGTATAATATTTTAAGAAAGCCTATAGATATCCAGAGGAAAAATAGCATCCCCCCTCAGTAGTTTTATTAATCTCCTTAATTCATGGTTTCAGTTCAGGTGTAATTTCTGTGTACCTTGAAAAGTATTTTAATATTAATTAACTAACTCTAGAACAGTTCCTTTTCTTCACGTTGGTATAAAAGTCAGTGAAATGCATGAGGATGCTCTTCAGTGTTAGCAATATTTTATGATGGATAATAAGTTTATATCTCAGGTTTGCATCTTCTGTTTAAGGATAAGTGAAATCTGAGTAGTGAAAGACTCTGATTAAATGGTAACATTATACCTTCTAACAGCAACATTCTACCCACAGCACACATAGCTCAATTTATGGCACAAGGGCAGAAATTGCTTTGGTTCATAGATTACTAGTGGGAGAGGGCTGTAGCACCTTTTGTGCCATATGAGCTAGTGGCTCAATATAGTCACCAGAAGTTAGCAAGCAAATATATTTTTCTGAAAATACAATTAAGACCAGAATTCTCCTAATGTTTGAAGGTATAGTTAAAGGTAGAACAGCTAAAAGGTATATAAGTTCCCTGGTGCATGGACAGAAATTTGCAGATGATGAAGTGAGCCATAAAGTTAGCAATCCTCTGAACACAGGGACTGAAGTGAAAGGACTAAAAGTAAAACTACTACAGTTTTTTTGGCTAGTAAGAAGCATCTGAGGGTTCATCAGATCCTTATGAATCAAAAATCCATTCAGGTACCTCTATCCTTTCAGCAAATATGTCCTGGCAGCTTTGCCTGACAGGCACCTCAGTTGCAAACCTTGCTGCATACTGATTACAAGGAACATAAACACATAAACTACTGTAGCTGCATAAGTTACAGATGGTCACTGACATGTAAGGCAGAGAAAGAGGCTTGCCATGCAGTTTCTGTAAGCCACCTTGCTAGCAGATAGCAGCGTAAGAAAAGAAATGAAATTATGCAGTAAGCAAGGATCACTCTACTCACACTGAGCTGAGGTACAAGTAAGTATGGCTTTTTTGTATGATTATTTACATAAATACAAGTAAATTTATAATCACATTGATTTTAATAGTGTTATATACGTAACAGTCTAACACAAACAGAAGTCCCACAAAACTGCCAAACCCAAACAAATCAACCGTGAATTTAGCATTATGTAAGATTCACTGCTTGTAGATGGAAAAGAGTAATAAACTAAAAATATATACTACTATAACTCCTTTAAAGTCTGAGAGTTTCAGCGGCAGATAATGTGACATAAAACCTCACATCACTCATTTATAGTCTTTTTTCCAAAGTTTCTCATTATGGTATATGCTAAAAATATATGTATTCAGTCATATAAAATCGGCACATACTTTGATGTATTAGGGGAACCTTGATCCCATGCATATTTTCTGTTTCTTTTTTTCATACAGTTATAATTTATTTTTCAAAATGGACAGCAGAACTAGAGAAGTTTTTAAGTTATTATTTCAGATCAATTTTTGAAACTGAAACTACCTTTTTTTTCTAATAAACCCCCCAAAAATGTAGATTTTTGCACAACAAAGGAAAAAATACTCTCAAAACCTGAAGCCAAGGGACTCATACATACCTCAATTTTCATTTTTCTTTTTTTGGGGATTTTGTTTGTTTGTTTGTTTTTATAGAAGATTCATAGTTCTACATTCAAGAATCCTAACAAACACTTGGATGGATGTGAAGTGATTTTAAGGCAAAAATTTCATAAGATTAAACACTAGCAATTGTGATGTCTAGCTATTGTATAGTAAGTTAACAGGCACAGGAATCAAAGTGATCAAAGTGAAATAGCTGCATTTAAGCATGTTCACTACAAAATCCTTCCAACACACTCTTCCCTCTGACCCTTCATACCTGGGCAAAAGGTTTGTGATTGCATCAAAATCTCTACATGAACGCATATGTGTACAGGTATGGGCACATAAAAATGCATGCATATGTATCTTCCTGCATCTCATGGTTCTGCGAATTAATTAGAGAATGAGAACTTAGGACCACTGTTACAGTAAAGTGAGTGTCAGTTTACAGGCAGCCTGAAAGATAAGTTACAAATACAAATTATTCCATTCATCTAAATGAGGTACTAACATCCAGAAGGACTGATCTCTGATTAAAATGTAGTTATCCTTGGATGATTTTGTGAGTCCCCGGGACTCACAGTTTTCCTCTGTAGATAACATAATACAACCAAAAAACTTATTTGAATTATGTATTTCTTTAAAAATAAAGTTCATGTTGAAAACATTTAAGAACAGTACCATGGGGTAGGATTTTTTCTGTAGCACTAGAAGTTTACACACAAAGAAATGATATTTCTTTTACATTAACTTTCAATAGCACTTGACAGAGCTGCTTTTCTCTTTTCCTAATTTCTAACAGAGAAAGTGTTCTGGGAGGTATCCAGCTAGTTTAGACTTAACCTGGACAAAATATTATGATGAAGACTGGCAGACAGAGGAACACAAAACCAAGTGGCTGAGTTTTCACTTAACACCTATTCTAAAGACACGTAAAATGTAGCCATTCAGATGAGCACAAGAGGAGAAGCAGACCTGTTTGCTCCAACTGCTGATTAACCTGTTAGCAATCTTCAACTATGTCTATATTAGAGAATGACATGGATCGATAACTCTGCAGAGATAAACTGCTGATGCAAAGTACATGATTTTTTTAATGCTTTGGACTACCCCTAGCCTCATCCCATGGACTAAATGCCCTCTTGAGGGCAGGAGTGCATTTGGCAGAGTCCTGGAATTCATTTTCCAGCTTAGTTTCACCCTGAAGGAATCTGTTCATGTACTGTGAGACTATGCCACAAAGCAAACCACAGAACAACAAAGCAAATGGAAAGAAATGTAGTATTCACTTCACTAGAGTTCTCCCAAACCCAGCTGAAACACAAAGTACACACATCCTGAGGGCCTAACAAGGCTTGGCAAAAGTGCTCCATTTTCTGTTGCGCCAGTGGCAATCTTTGGTTGGACAACAGGATATTGTCACTCTGTATCTTTTGGCTTGGTAGTGCCTCTCTGCAATCTGAATTACAGCTGGGCCATAATTTGCATGGATATAAACACTGACATTTGTTCTGTCAATAAGTATCATCTAAGACAGCAAAATTCACACCACTTTATCGGTAGTTACCTTTCACTTAGGGTCTAACTGTCTCCAACTGAAAGTCATATACCTCATTCTTCTGTAAGTATTTAAGTCTTTTGTCAAGCACATTTAATTCACAACTTTTGCCTACAGGTAAATTTTAGTCTGAAGTCTTACCATTTGGTTTGGCCCAGAATATTTCAAAGTGACTGGACAATGCTATTTGTCAAAAATTAAATAAATATGAACAAATGAGAAACAGTGATATCAACTACAGTTCTGCCAGATCTGATAATAAATTATTTTGCAAATAGTTATTTCATATAATGTTCCTTAATTATGGGGATGAAAGGATCCTGCATATCTTAAATTAATAATGCTAAAACCTTTGCAAGAGATTTTTCATGAAACGTATTTCTTCAAGTGATATGATACTATAAATCAATAATAAATAAGCCATCTAACCTTGAAATCGTATCACTATCACCATTTGGCTAAAATTTTCTAAGAACCTCAACTGGTATTTAGAACACCAACTTGAAATCATTAAAATATTTTTGGTTTTAAAAACATGTTCAGTACTATGCAAAATTAAGCTTTTTGTAATACAACTCTGAATGAGGATCTGAAGTTGAAATTCCAAACAGTTAATAAATCTGTGGCCAAAACATGTTGACTTTCAAATTGAAACTCTAGGAAAAGAAAACATGATGTTTGGGGTCTTTATTTGGGTTGTTGTTTGGGGTTTTTTTAACTCATAAACTGAAATACTAGAAATGTCAACACTAAATTGTTCTGATTAGACATAACAAAGGGAATCCTGTTATTTCCTATTTACATTAGCTCTACTCAGATGTCTGGTGTATGTCATATAAATATCCACCTTCCTACTCCCTGTCTCTCACAGCAAATTGTTCAGATTTTTTTTCAGTCTCAAAGCGGCAGTGCCATAAAGAACTTCTGAAACTCTGAACTAGGCTATAATCAAAGTTTGACTGGAGAGTGTGTTTTGGTTCTTCCCCCATTCCTTCTCAATATGAATATAACGACATTTGTTTATAAAACATATTTGCTTAGTGATAGGAGCTTCCTGCTCCAATTTAAAGAAAGAATTTTGGAATTGTTTTTTAGGAGGTCTACAATTTACCCTAGCTAATTACTAAAATCTCACAGAGACTCTCCTTGGAGGGACTATTTTTTCTCTTGAATTGACCAAACTCTGTGCCAAAATTAACTATGTGTATTGCTATTAGTAGGATCATTAACCATATTATTTGTTTACTCTTTTTTTCATGCAATTGCGTGATGTTAATACAATTCCCGGCTTTATAGTAAAAATAGTGTGCGATGTGCTTACAAAAATGTGATTTATTATTATTACTAGCAATTTAAAATTTCTTAATCTTAAAAAAAAAAAAAAAAAGGAAAAGATGACAACCAAAAGCTAAATTGAGGATAAAATAAGTTGAATTATCTTCCCTAATTCTCAGAGGAAGAGTTTCTTAGAATTTGTAAGACTCCTGGACAGTACTTCAAAACACAGAGTACTTGAGAATTATTATAATTACCGTGACAAGCTGAATTAATATTCCAATTCAGATTTCCTTAAAAAAACATTTTTCAAGGGTCAAAAATACTGATATTGTTAATTAGATTACAAGTTGGTGTTGAAAGTTGGGTACACACATTTGGGATATGATTGTAACAAAGGTGATTTATTAATTGTATCAGAGCCACAATGAAACTGTGCAGTTGTTACTGCATGATCCAGAGGTACATGAAAAGCACCTCATAACCTTAGAAACTATATTCCCAAGTCAGAAGAATTGTGGAGAGGAGGATAGTGGGTACTGAGAAATATAAATAACTGCAGGCAACCAAATATATGTTTTTCTTAAAAATAGCTGTTGTGATAATGTATAACACTTCTGAAAATGCATACCTGCAGAAGAGAGCAGTATCTTCATCCATTGGTGAAGTTTAATGATGGTAAATCTCTAAGAGCCTGGCAGATATTTGTTTTGGTACCTCTAATACCTTCCTGTTTATTGACAGTTTTGCATTAAGGTATCAGTATTACACTATTTCTAAGTGGTTTAATTTAAATCTTTCTGTTATGGGACTGAAATTAGAAAAATCCACCTGGAAGTGAGTTTTATCTTTGGTTATACTTGCAAATTCTGCAATGCAAACTCTCGTGCTGTTACAGCAGCTAGCTCACTTTCCTCAAGTCTCATAAAATAATTCCTCATTAAATAATTCCAAAAGACAAGAAAAAAAGGCTCAAGAGACCTAAGTTTGGTCCAAAAGGAATAGATACATTATATTTGCAGATGAACAACACCTCTAGGGCATCATATCCCACTATGAAAGGACAGTCTGCTTGGGATACTTTTAAAATAAGATGCCCTACACACCTAGATTACTGACTGAAAATATCATTTCCTCTAGGATGCAATACCTTCCCCAAGACAACAACAACGAAAATAAATAAAAAACCTTCACAATGAATATTCAGAAAATATTGAAAATATTATGTTTTGATCAAAACTTAACTGAAAATAAATACTGCAGGTTAAAATTCAGGATATAAACCACCCATCTATACATGAATATATTTGCACAAGCTATTAGCATATTTTATGTGAAGAAAATAGAAAACGAATCAAGATCATTATGGAGGCAGCTCCTTATTAGAACTCTCACCTTTAAATCTGAATGAAGACCTTGCTTGATTGTACATAAGTTACAGTGGATTGTAATTCTTCTCTTCTTAATTAAACTGATTTTCTATTTTCATTTGATATGCAAAGGTTTTAATCATCCTTTGCAGTCCTCTGGTTTAATACTGGTTTTCTAACAGAAAATGAGCCAATAGAAGAAATGCAGGAAAAAAGACTAGAATAAAGTAAGAATGCTGTCATTTCAAACATCTTTACTGCAATAGTTATATAAAAACTATCAGTCTCTGAATATCATTTCATAATGCAAAAATATTTTAAGCTACTGTAACTCTTTAACTTTAATATTGAATATTAAACCAAGAAACAAACAACAACCTTCCCCTCCCCAACAGTCAGTATTTATGACAGATTCTGGTCTTCCCCAACAAAAATATTCAGTACTGATTGTTGTTCACCTGGAAGACATTAGGCACAATATCTCATTTTTATCAGATGTCTTACTGAGCCTTTATTATTCGTTGTTGCAACATTCCAATATGCTACTCAAATTCAAGTGTCTTATAAAATGTATCACTTCTATTAGTGTCCAGGAAACTCTCTTTTCTGAGTATGGCGAAAATACGAACTAAAGGGCATTGCAACTGGAAAGTGACACTGTAACTGGAAAGCAATACTGAAGGCTTCATGAAGTGTCATTATGTTTATCACAGGTAAGGACAGCATGAAAGTCAAAATGATATAGGATTTAAAGTAGAATATGGATTTCTCAGAGGAAGATTTATGATTCCCAAATGGGCTTCTGCCAGTTTTTGAGCTATTTCATCCATGTCTGTGTATGCTGAAATCAAAGGTGACATATCGAAAGAGATATGTCTTCTTTCTAGCTGTGTAAAGTTAGAAAATTATCATCTCTAGATCATGTCATGCAGCCATTACTGAACATAAATTTTTAAACAAAGACCAATGAAAAAACTATTTCTACAAAACACTTTTTGTGAGCTACACTTGTCAAAAGGTAAAGCCTTGAGGATGCCTCTGGTGCAGAAAAGAATTTCTGTACTCCCAGGAAGACACAGGAAGCCTTTTTAGAGTGTAACATGAGCAAATTTGCAAAGTGAAACACTGGATGCTGAGGACCTGACATCTACATTATACGTGTTTTGCAGAGTTTTAGTACCTGTCTGATTTTACTGACTGGATGCCCGTGAATGACTGTTAAGCATTAAATGCACCCTTGCATGTTCTAGTTTAATCTTGAAGCAAATTCACAAGCTCTAAGATTGTTCTGTGATACTAACTGAAACACAGCATGTGGCTGTGACTGGGCAATTTGTTTCAGAAAGTCAGTTCTGATGTGAACTAAAATACACCCAAGGATGGCTCTGAATTCTGTTTTAAAGGAAAAAAAAAAAAAAAAAAAAAAAAAAAAGAATTACTCCCAAAGGAAAAAGAGGCAGCAGTTCATCAAGTTGTATATAGGAACTGGCTCTTTTCCGAAAACCATTAAGATGTGAGCAATCAACAAACTCCTGCAATGGAAGATGGCTCAAAAGAAATGAGCAAGAGCAGTATGCTTGGAAAATCAGGGAAGAATGCAGGGAACAATGAACTGTTGCAAAGAAAGCTTAATTTATCTTAATACAAAACGGAGCAGTGGATGGCCTTTGGTCTAGATAAATGACTGTATCAGGGGATCAACTTTTCGTATCAGTTTAGTGTGTCAACTGGCTGTGTAAATGGCCTTCCCAGAGATAATTAGCAGAGGGTATTGCCTTCCTTGTTTGCCCAGACTAGCATGGGAAAGTGTAAAAATGGCTTAGCGCAGCATCAGGTATAAAAACTAAGTAACAAGCAGCATGCACTTTGAAGAGAGCAATGAACCTGAGTTGTCCTCAACCTATTAATCTTTCCTAATGACTGGGGACACCCAGTGTCATGACAGTGAGCATGCAGAGACACTAGAAATGGAATATTTGCACTGTGATTCAACTGTTTGTTGCAATCACTATGTTGTGCTTGTATTGTGACTTCAGAACACTGCTTATATCACTGTTAAATCAAAATCCTATACAGTAAATTTGGTATTCCAGGTTAAACCCTCTTCAAGTGGAAAAAAAAACCTGAAGAGAGACCATTGGGCTCTGACAGGAGGACATAAAGCTTACAAGCTTACAAGATATTGTTTCTTTTCCTCAGCTTGGTATGAATTTGGATTCTATCAGGATGCCTTCAATAAGCCTAAGGCAGAGACAGCCATTTCTATTCTGATTTGAGGATGTTATGAATTTCTGTTGCAGCATTACCCTAAATTTTGTTCATTTGCGTATCTAAAATAATTGCAGCTTGGATTTAAATTTCAAAGGTACTTTTGAAGAGCGCAATTATATACACACATTGCTGCTCTACTATATTATCTTCATCAATGAAAGGGTTCATTTACATCAACAGCGTGAAAGTCAAACAGGCATTCATAGGAACAGTACAATGAATACAGAGAAAACCACATAGCTACTAATAGGAGTAAAGTTTTGTCACAAGAATAGCCCCACTAAATCCAATAAGGTTGCATTTTTTTATCCAAATGTCACCTGGATTAAAATTTTCAGTGGATAATATCTAAAATATTAGTTTATGAATTCTGTCCACTTTTTTTTTTTCCAGAATGCATTTGACTTCTGAAGATGTTAAATCAAAGGAATAAAGTAATTAATTACATGATTCTGCTTCTACTCTGGATAATTAATATACATTGATCAACTCACTGTGTGTTTTCTGTTAAAACCTCTTTAAAAGGACTGGCAGCAAACTTACTTTGGAAGTGTACCTATCGGCTGTTATTGGGCATCATATTCACAATCTGACCTAATTACAGGATATAGAAAACATTATATAAATTGCCACACTTTGTCAGGACAATGGGCCATCTAATCCATTTTTTCTTATATGGGGGAGGGCAGTAAGGAAAGAACATGGGAACATGGCAAATGCAGAATTGCCCTTGCACTGGTATATTTTTCACAGCTACAGGTCATCAAGGGTTTTACAACTAGAGACTGCATTTGGAATGTTGCATTTAACAGGCACTGATAACTTGTCTTATCTATTTTGAAGCAATTTATACCTACAATTATATGTTGTGTGGAAAAATACTTATCTCTTTTTTAAGCGTACTAACTGATAATTTCACTGAGTGGACTTCTTTTGTTTAATCTATTATCTTCTTAATACTATTCATCCCTGTGTTGGGCTTATTCTATTGCTCCATCTACTACTTTTTCAGGCTGATAGATTCTATTCCACTAATCCCTCCTGATTCTACCCTGAAGCACATTTTGTTTCCTTTCCCTGTTTGTTCTGCTGCATCTGAATATCTGTTCTTCATTTCAGAGTGTCCCAAGCCATTTTCTGTGGTGCATGGTGGATCCATATCTAATTAAGAGACAGTGCATGGCAGAGCAAGAGGCTAATGGACCATTATAAGGGCTTGATCTGAGCAAATCCTCAGTTGCTTAGTATTAGCATCACAATGGGGGAGATTGAACATAAAGACCATTTATTAAACTTTATAAATTAACATCAAAAAGTTGACAAACAAAACAAGACTTTCACCATGAAAGGCACTAAATAAATGTAATAAAAACAGGGAAATAAGTCTTAAAAGCCATCTGTCACTGACAGACAAGCTGTCTGCTACCTCAGAAAGTCCTTCCCCAATGTATGGAACCATCAGCATACGTTTGATGAGAAGTACATATGGAGTTTAAGATATATGGATTTATACTGTGGATCATTGTACTTCATAGGTGTTCACTTTCTTTATAATTGCATATTTAAAAAAAAGGCACTCTGCTGTGAATAAAGGCTGAATTAGCACAATGTTTTCTGGTGCTCATTTGTTACAATTTTACTTTTAGTGGGTTTATTTTGAAAGAATTCAATATTTGTTATATTTAAAAAAACTTTTCTAAAGCTTCTCCAGTTCTTTTTCTCCTCCCAGTTATAAATGCCCATGGAAGAATGTACAACTTCCACATATTTTACAACAGATTTTTTTTTTTTTTTTTGGGGGGGGGGGTTATTTTTCACATTAATCCAACGATTCTGTATTATTAATTTTTCTTCTCATGGTATGCCATTTATATGAAGTATGTTGATTTTTGACTGTATGGCAGTAATAATAGCAATAATAAAGATAAAACTAAAGTTTTTACCTTTCAGAGTGTCTTCAGGTCTTGTTCTTCTACAGATCAACATTTTCCTCTTTAATACATTAATCAAGATTCCATGCTCTTTTCCTGCCCAAAACAACCTATCATCCAAAGCTGCTAGAGTTTCTTAAGAGAAAGTAATTAGAATACCTAAAGCAATTGATTAACCTGAGTTTTATTTTATAGTTGTATTTAAATTACTTCTATTTTGTACTTATTGTCATCTCCAACAATGAATTTGGAAAAAGAAAGTAACAATGTATCTCACACTGCACCTTTGATGACTAAAAATATCTGTTATGTTACTTGTGCTTTACAGGCAATTATGTTGGCGGCATAGCTAGTAATGAGATGTGGTGGAAAGCTCATCTGGGACACCACTCAGGCATAATTTGTCATAATTCATGGCATAAAATTCCTTAAAGACAACAAAAAACCAATGGAGTTTTAATACCTCTCAAATTATCAAGATACATATATGGGAGTTTCTGTATCCCTCCGTTTTCTGAATCTTGTTATTTAGATAAAAATTCTTCTCCCATTTTCCTTTAAATTCTAAAGTGACTTCAGCTTGAAGTACTTCTTACATGTAACACCAAAGAAAAGGTTCAATGATTTGCAAATTAATGCCATGCAACACTTCTTGATGTTAGTACATGGTCCAGTTTCCTAGATATCTGAACATGTTAAGTGAAGGAAACCCCATTTTTAAAAGCTACTTTTGTTTATTATTGGATGCATTGTGGGTTTTTTGTTCCTTTTTTTTTCCCCTGAACCTTTTAATTAAAAGTACAATTTTAAATTTTAATGTTGGTGGTTCTGTTCTCCTGAACAGTCAATAGCATGTAATAATTCATTACTTTATATAGATCCTCATAAGACTATTTCTTTCTTTCCATCCAGTGTTTCCTTTGTAGGATTTGCATCCCATCTGCTTTGATTTAATAACATCAATTAACAGCTTAAAAACCTATCAGAACAGAACTTGAAACTTTGAACATATTTGCCTGTTAAACTCCTTTTCCTTTCTTATGATCCCTGTCATATACAGTGGCTCTTCTGTTTGTTTTATTGTCTATGTAATGTTACCATTTGTTTAGCTTTGATTTATCCTCTGGTTTTTGGGTTTTTTTATCATCAGTCATTTTCAAGGTTTTTATTGTTGATTCAGTTTTCTTCTTTGTCTTTTTCTGTAACATTAACAGCCACTTCCATGAGGATGCCTTGATGAACTCAAAAATGTTTGGTGGTTAGTCCTCATTCAATATTGGCAGGGTTTTAAGCCTGTTGTTTTTCTGATGTGCATTAATTTACATAAAATGACATTAAATTTATTTTGCTATTTTGCAATATTTTGATTATTGGGAATATTTTTTGATACTGGGATCATCAACAAACTTGTCTTCTTAATATTCACCACTTTTTCTTGATCATTTATGATTCTATTGCATAATATTTTAAGAATGTACTCCTCTGCACAAAAAAAATGTAGTCTTTGGGATGTTCCCCCATGAGGAGTTATAATTGAATGCTAACAATTTCCCTATTTATTTAACCAATTTGCAGTATACAAAACAATTTCCTTTCTTATCCCATAAATAAGTTAGCTTTTTTTATGATTCTTTGGTAAAGGACACTATCAAAATCTTGAAAATTCATATGCGTTACATCAGTGAGGTCCTCTTGCTCTAGTGGATTTGTGAAGTATGTTTCCATCTTCATATTCTTTCTTGGTTTACGATATTTATCCATAAATTGGTAAATTCTTGCACTTTACTCTTGCTTCTTAAGATCTGATATTCATCTTGAGCCAGTGAAAGTGGAAGCTGCTGAATCCTTTAATTGCTTTATTACCAAAGTGAAAATAGTTAATGGGTTAAATATACTAATTAATAGCTCTGCAATGTCCTATTTAAATTGCCCTAGAATTCTGGGGTGAATCCATGTTATTTGTCTCTCAGAAGGCAAGAAATTGTTCTTACCATAACATTTCTTCTCATAATATAACATATCTTCAAACAAACAGGATAGGCACGGGTATGTGTGCTTCTATTAATCTCAGTGTTTGGACAGTTACTGGCTTTAGTGGCTACTGCAGTTCAGAAGCCTGAACCCATTACTGTGGATGGTATACTTTCTCTAGCTAAATTAATGAACAAAGTGTAATAGAAAGCATAATATTTTTTATTATTTTTGGTGGGTTTTTTGATTGGGTTTTTTTTTTGTTTTGTTTTCTTTCTTGTTTTTAGTTACAACTTCAGATCCAGCTCTTCCCATAATTGATATGAAATATAAGGTCTTGATCATCTCTTCCAGAGATACAGATTTTCCTGTAGAACCTAGTTCAAAGTGTCTCCAGGGTATTCTGAGGAAGGATGGATTATAAGTAATGAGTTTATTGTAATCCTCTATACTTAATAGGCCATTTATATTCCAGAGGGCTAACAATTATCTTAAACACAGACAAGAACATACAAGATGCTTGAGATTGTCTTGATTTTTAGTATATTTTTAAAGTCTACAGTACAATAAGAATTTCCTTTGGACAAGCTGTGTTCCATTTGGTTACACTAATATGTATTTCATGGGCTAAATATTACCTTGCTATGAAATATTTATCTGATGTCAGCGCAGCTTATGAAGAATCAAAGTAAAAGTTATATTTTTCAGGCTTATTCATGTGACACAGAGCTGATTTTACCTCTATTGCCATTTGCTTCTCCATTATTCACTGAGTGAAGAAAAATTGGTTGAAGTTCATATAAGAAGAGCGTGTTTATTATACCTTGGCTCTAAGCCATTATATTTCCTATACAACAGTGCTGCTGTATATGTTTAACTGAGATTTCAGTACATTGCAATCATCTTTATTTATCCATACAAATGAGCATTATTTTCTATACCTAGTTGACATGAATGGACCATATTTACAGTATCACCTCCTCTGTTTACATGTGGAATACAGAACATTGTACTTATTTTTTTCATCTTTTTCCCTCTGACCATATAGCTTTACTACTTCCTGCTTACCTTATAGCCGTTATTTTTGGTTAGTATATATCTTATTGCTTTTATGAAACATCAATAAATTTATAACATCAGTGACAGAGTTACTGTTATAACTAACCTAAAGGCAAAGCTGAGTTACCTATCATCCTTCCAACTGCAGAGTTCCTTTATTCATTTCTCCTGTATTTTAAATCTTCTATTCTCTGCTGTTTATCTGCCGTATTGGTACTTCATCACCAGTGCCACCATATTCTTTTCTATTATATATATTTGTCCTGGGTTCAGCAGTGGCAGTCATTTTTCTCTTTCTTAGCATCTGGAGCAGTGCTGTGTTTTTGACTTTCGGCCTGGGAACACTGATAACAGTGATGCTTTTAGTTACCGCTCAAATGTTTAGTCTGACCAAGGACTTTCTGAGTCTCACGCTCTGCCAGGAGGAGAGGAAGCTGGGAGGAAGCAGAAGACAGGACCCCTGACCCAAACTGACCAAAGAGGTATTCCATACCACAGCACATCATGCCCAGTATATAAACTAGGAAGAGTTATCCGGAACTGCTTGGGTCACGCACTATGAAATTATTCCTATATGTCGTCTATATCCCTTCTTCTGATAATATAACTATTTTTTCAATAACTTTTCCTACAATTCTTGTTCTCTCAGTAGTTTTTACCTACTCTCAAGTTTCAGATCTTCTATTTTATGTAAAGCAAATAAAAACATTCATTATTTGTTAAACCACAGAAATTTCTAAAGGAGTAATTCATTGTCAATATGAGCAATCAGTATGTGAATTTCAGTTCATTTCCTATACTGGTTTTGAAAATAGAAGTCATTAATTCTGTTTTAGTTTTATACTTTTATGCTATCATGTCTTATGGTTATTGTAAAGTTCATGGTTGCTGTTCTCCAACATTTATTATCCTCACTAACGAGGAGGGTCTGGTCGAAGCAATAAAGGTTGAGGGCTGCCTTGGTTGCAGCGACCACGAGACGGTGGAATTCAGGATCTTGTGTGGTAGGACCAGTACAATAGCAAGTAGAATTGCAACCCTGGACTTTAGCAGGGCAAACTTTGGCCTTTTCAAGCAATTGCTAGGGGAAATCCCATGGGCAAGGCTGCTTGAAGGTAAAGGGGCCCAAGATAGTTGGTTGGCATTCAAGAATTGCTTATTCCGAGCTCAAGAGCAGAGCATCCCGACACGTAGGAAGTCAAGGAAGAGGACCAGGAGACCTGCGTGGCTAAATAAGGAACTGCTGGGTATTCTCAAGTGGAAGAGGAGAGTTTACAGGTCATGGAAGGAGGGGCTGGCCACTCGGAAGGAATATAAGGCTGCCGCTAGAGGATGTAGGAAGGCAGCTAGGATGGCTAAGGCCTCCTTAGAATTAAATCTGGCCAGAGGGGTCAAGGACAACAGAAAGAGCTTTTTCAAATACATGGCTGATAAAACTAACACCAGAGGCAAGGTAGGCCCACTGGTGAACGGGATGGGTCCCTTGGTGACAGAAGATACAGAGATGGCAGAGTTACTGAATGCCTTCTTTGTCTCTGTCTACTCTGCCGGAGGCAGTCCTGAAGAGCCCTGTACTCCTGAGATCTCAAATGAAGTCAGGTCACTGGAGCAGTTTGCCTTAGTCGATGAGGAATGGGTTAGAGATCAGTTGAGCAATCTGGACATCCATAAATCCATGGGTCCAGATGGGATGCACCCGTGGGTGCTGAGGGAACTGGCGGAAGTCATTGCTAGACCACTCTCCATCATCTTTACCAAGTCTTGGGAAACGGGAGAGGTGCCTGAGGACTGGAGGAAAGCAAATGTCACTCCAGTCTTCAAAACGGGCAAGAAGGAGGACCCGGGTAGCTATAGACCGGTCAGCCTCACCTCCATCCCTGGGAAAGTGATGGAACACCTTATCCTTGATGCCATCTTAAGGCATGTCAAGGATAAGAGGGTTATGAGGGGCAGTCAACATGGCTTTACCAAGGGGAAGTCATGCTTGACCAACTTCATAGCCTTTTATGAGGAAATAACATTGTGGATGGATGATGGCAGAGTGGTGGATGTGATCTACCTTGACTTCAGCAAAGCATTTGACACAGTCTCCCACAGCATCCTCATAGCTAAACTGAGAAAGTGTGGCCTGGATGATCAGGTAGTGAGGTGGACTGCAAACTGGCTGAAGGAGAGAAGCCAGAGAGTTGTAGTCTATGGGGCGGAGTCTAGTTGGAGGCCTGTATCTAGTGGAGTGCCTCAAGGGTCAGTATTGGGACCAGTATTATTTAATATATTCATCAATGATTTAGATGAGGGAATTGAGTGTACTATCAGCAAGTTTGCTGATGACACTGGCAGGAGTGGCTGACACGCCAGAAGGCTGTGCTGCCATCCAGCGAGACCTGGACAGGCTGGAGAGTTGGGCAGGGAGAAACTTGATGAAATATAACAAGGGAAAGTGTAGAGTCCTGCATCTGGGCAGGAACAGCCCCAGGATCCAGTATAGGTTGGGGAACGACCTGTTAGAGAGCAGTGTAGGGGAGAGGGAGCTGGGGGTCCTAGTGGACGGCAGGATGACCATGAGCCAACGCTGTGCCCTTGTGGCCAGGAAGGCCAATGGCATCCTGGGGTGTATTAGAAGGGGGGTGGTCAGTAGGTCGAGAGAGGTCCTCCTTCCCCTCTACTCTGCCCTCGTGAGACCGCATCTGGAATATTGTGTCCAGTTCTGGGCCCCTCAGTTCAAGAAGGACAGGGACCTGCTGGAGAGAGTCCAGCGCAGGGCAACTAAGGTGATTAAGGGAGTGGAGCATCTCCCTTATGAGGAAAGGCTGAGGGAGCTGGGTCTCTATGGTTTGGAGAAGAGGAGACTGAGGGGTGACCTTATCAGTGTATATAAATATATAAAGGGGGAGTGTCATGAGGATGGAGCCAGGCTCTTCTCAGTGGCAAACAATGATAGGACAAGGGGTAATGGGTACAAACTGGAACACAAGAGGTTCCACTTAAACTTGAGAAGAAACTTCTTCTCAGTGAGGGTGACGGAACACTGGAGCAGGCTGCCCAGGGGGGTTGTGGAGTCTCCTTCTCTGGAGACATTCAAAACCCGCCTGGACACATTCCTGTGTAACCTTATCTAGGTATTCCTGCTCCAGCAGGGGGATTGGACTAGATGACCTTTTGAGGTCTCTTCCAATCTCTAACATACTGTGATACTGTGATACTGTGATTTAGAATGTTCTCCCAGCTTTGATGCAATTATCTGTATGAAGTTGATATAGTTTTGATCCTGGCTCCAACTGCTATTTATTCCAGATAATTTTTAGCACATAAATTTATATTTATCTATTGATCTGTCTACTTTTATGCATTATATCATGTTAACTGGGACAAAATGAAAAGGCTAAAATAAAAATAGGCTTTGAGAACTTAGATGTCTTTTTACCTTAAAAATAAGGATTTTTCTATATAGTAGGATAATTAATGTATAAATATTCCTGTCTGAAATTTTTGGCAATACTCTTGATTTTAAAATGTAAAGCATATCTTCTTGCACTTCTGCTGTCCTATAATACAATCGAACAGCATTTTCTAATTGAAAGATGATGAGACTGTAATCATCAATAGAGAAGAATTCTGGCCTCCAGACAAAATGCTGTTGTTCCTAGTAAAAAAGAACGTAAACATTCTGACCATTATGTTGCTTAGGGATGAGAGAGAGAGAACTAATTTTCTATGAATGTACAAAAGTATACCAAACCTAGGAGAAATTGCAGGCAAGAGGTGGGAAGATTCTTATTTGTAATTCAATAAAGTCATGGAAGGCACACTGCCCATGGGTGTCAGCAGAAAGGAAAGGTGGTGGAGAGGAGGGAAGGAGAGTTTTCAGATAGGTATTTTTTAGGGAAAGGGAAAAGAAAAAGAAGAGGAAGAGGGGAGACAAAGAAACCGTGCTTCCTTGCATTTGATTTTGAAATGTTCACTATTTGTGCTGGAAAGAGGAGTGTCTATCAGAAAAATTACACAATATACAACTACTTGGTTATGAAATTTCTCTGTTCCTAGATCAGTTGCTTTTTAAGTTAAATAAGAGAACAGTTTGCAAATTGAAAATTGAGTATTATTATCCAAAAACAGCTTTGTAAAAACATATGAAGCTTACAGAAACAAAATAAGATATTATATTGAATGGGCTTTTTTTACCTTCTCTATTAAAATCATAGAATCATAGGATTATCTAGGTTGGAAAAGAACTTTAAGATCATTTACTCCAACCATAAATCTACCTACATGCATATGTATCAAAGATACTGTTAAACTTGTGCATAAACAGTGTACGCTGTAAAATCTAATTTTTAAAAACCCACATGCTTTACTCAAGAGTTAAATTATGATAGAGTGGCTTTGGTGGGCTCCTGGAGTCCAGCCAGGGTCAGGCCACTACACCAGGTCCAGTAGATATGCTAAAACTAAAACACAAATTATTAAACAATTTTGCTATAAAAATGAAAAGATTTTAATGATCTCGCTTGGTGTGATTTTGCAGAAAGTTTCTAAGTAATGTAATACACTTACAGTGCTACTTTAAATTTCTAAATATTTTTCAAAACATGTCACCCATCCAGAGAGAAATGATGTAGTCATGACTTCCACACCAGATAAAAATAATAGGCCAATCCCCTAGTAGAGAGCCATGCTACTAGCACTGCTTTAGGAAATAATATTTTGATCAGACTATTTCTGAGCCTATAGTACAATGAATTTTACTAGGACAGGCTGTATGTGCAGCCTTTGTTTAGAGTTTTAGTATGTATATGTTTTATGTATGTATGAAGTTTGGATGACAAGCAAAAAAGTATGGGTAATCAGGGTGATGAACAAAATGTTAACTTCGAATTCACAAAGTTAATGTTCAGAGCTGTCAGCTAAATAATTTTGTAATAGATTTTTGAAAGCTTAAAAACTACTTTTTCTGTATTCTTCTAAATTTTTGATGCTTTAAGTAAAACAAAACTTTCTAGTAAAATCAAGGATCAGGAAAATAGCTATATTTTGTGTAAGGATGGAATAGAGCAATATAGGAACTGTCTAAATGGAATTTCTTGACAAAGCCACAAATTAATTTGTTTTGCAACTTATTTTGTCTCCTTAAATCAGTAGTGAAGGTATCCAAGACTGGGCCATCTACAGCACAGGAAAACTTAAAGGCAAAATTGCTCTGCTAATAGTCTATAACTTGAGTACAAACCTTTATTGCATCTACAGGATGCCTGAATGTGGAATCCCAATTGTCAGAGCTAATCTGGATCTGTTAAAACCAAATTACACATGATGAGATCCTATCTGGCACAAGGCTGAACATAGGAGGAATATGTAGATGCAATCAGATACATTTGCTCAAACTGCAGGAAGCTAATTTAATTTCAGCATAAAATTCTTTTTAGGAGCAGATGAATAAAGGAGGTAAAAAGATGGCTTTTAATGACTACTATTGACTTCACCAGGACAGGATTTTATATTATCCATCATACTGAAAAATTTATAGCTATTGTGGATGGAGAAAAAACTCTCCAAAGAGAAGATGTCAATATTAAACAGTCTAAAAGTTATTTTTTCTGATGACATTGTAAAATCAAGTCCAGATGATAAGTACATATTACAAATTCTGAGTTAGCAGTTAATCTTTACCTTAAAAGCCCAATGATTGTTACTATAAAATCAGAGCAAATATTAAATCCAAAAAAGTTGCTAATAATTTGTTTTTCTATTAGAACATAGGTAGACATTTTCAGATGTTGCCTATTAGAGAAACTCTGTGGAAAATTTTGCTTATCTGAATTTTCAGTTACCACAGAGAAATATTTAATGCTTTGGTTCAACTTTTAAAACAGAAGATACATGCTCACAGTCATTACCATGATTCACTTTAGTAATAAATGCTAGATCCCACAAGTTGCCATGCTTTTTAGAGGGTTTCTAGTTAGGCATCATATCTGTGCAGTCTTTTTACAAGTTAAAATATCAAATCTGTACTTTTCACAAAATTGTCAAGGACGAATGAATATGAAAACTCATTTGACACTGATTTCAAGAGAACAATGACAATTTACAAGAGCAGGGAATGCCATTAAAAATGAATCTGTAATGTCACTACTATTTGTCAATTAACATGTCAAATGTTAGTGTCTGAACTATTTCTCTATATGAATAGACTTCAGATTTCCAAGGTTATCAGTTTTGCTTCTTACAAGAGTACTCATTTTTTACGCTGCAATTTTAAAGGGAAAAAAAAAAAAAGAAAATCTAAATTTAAAGTTTCCAAACAATATGGAACTCAAATGTGACAGATTTACATTGGTTTCTTTCTGTCAATATAACTGAGCAAATAAAAATCTATCTCAGCTTCAAAGCCATTACATTTCATCATGCCTACACATTTCTCAGCCTGCAGCTTCCCCATGTTACAGATTTCCAAGTTTTAATCCCTGAAACAACTGCAATATCTCATTATTTTTAAAATGTTCCTAATAGCGAGAGTTATTGAGGTGTTTGAGTATGAGATGTTATTGTTTGATAAATATCCTGAGAGCTTGAAATGACTGTCCTAACAGTGAGCTCTTTTCAGAGAACTATAAATTTTAGTCATCTGAAGGGTAAGAATGAATATTTTATATATGTCATATTTTTGCAATGTATAGCTGCAAAAGCCTTGATGATAGACATATTTCAAACACATTAAACTATTATTCCAAATTTACTTGAACAGATATTAGTTGTTTGAACAGTTTATTTTACTGCATTTCTTAAAAAATGCTCAGCTTACTTCTCTTTATCAACGATTTTGTTTTAACTATCATAAAGCTGTTCAAACCTTCAGAATTCCAGCAAATAGCAATACTAATGACATGTTGTGCACCACAAACTAAAGTTAAACTGCAATAAGTTTATGCAAATCAACTTAATTTCTTATTAGGTATTCCAGAGTTACAAAGTTTTATTTGATGTGTTTCTAGGATATAGGGAATCCTGTTATTTTAATTGTTCCCTGATGGGCTTAGTTATACACTAGACCTCCATGTTGCAACTGCTGGTTGCAGTCTTATTATTCAGATTCTTCTCATAGAGTGGCCAACTTGTTTCTATCTACATCCTACAGTACTTAACACTAATAGCACTGAAACAATGCTTAACTGTTTAAGTACTGAAACAATATGGGTTGAGAGAGATGATGGAAACCTGGGAAAAAACCCACCACATAGCATCAAAACAGAAAATTACAAATTTGAGTGTTAAAGGGGAACAGAGACAGATGAGTGTCGTGGTTTAAGCCCAGGCTGTAAATTAGAACCACGCAGTTTCTACTCCCCCCGCCCCCCCAAGAGGGATGGGGAGGAGAATCAAAAGAATGTAACTCCCACGGGTTGAGATAAAAACAGTCCAGTAACTAAGGTATAACACAAATCACTACTGCTACCACCAATAATAATAATGATAAGAAAAATAACAAGGGAAGAGAATACGATACCGCCTGCCAAAAACGAGCCCGACAGAGAAGAGAACGTACCCTTCTGGGTAACTCCTAGTTACATCCCTGGGCATGACATGCTGTGGTATGGAATACCTCTTTGGCTAGTTTGGGTCAGGTGTCCTGTCCCTGCTTCCTCTTGGCTTCTCCTCCTCACTGGCAGAGCATGAGACTCACAAAGTCCTTGGTCAGGGTAAACATTCTGACCAGCAACTGAAAACATCGGCTTTATCAGTATTATTCCCAGGCCGAAAGTGAAAACCACAGCACTGCACCAGCTGCTAAGAAGGAGAAAAACTGACTGCTGCTGCTGAACCCAGGACAATAAGTTATGTCAAGTAACAGATAAGGAATCAGTGACATAAATTATTTCTGGGGTGCCACCTAGCTTTTTCTGTTCACTGCTGATACTTCATGATTTTTCAGTTACAACATGAAAAGGTACACTAAAAAAGTGAGACTGCAGGGGATATTATGAAATTTGAAAGACTGGAGTGTGTATTCATTGGCTCTGTTAGAGGTAAAGACATCTAGGAGGACAGTGAATAATATTTGAAGAATATTTCCATCTAAATCTTGGAGGAATTATTTAGTCATATCTGGGAGTGGAAAGCAGGAAAGAAACCTGGGGAACTGACTTAGAAGATGACTTAGAGAATCTATCAGTAAGTACTCTGACAGAACTACTCTGAAATGAAGAAGACTTATGAAACTTGACAAAAGTAAATTTTTGACATTTTGACAAAAACCAGGCAAAACCACTAGAAATATGTAGGATTGATCCTGTCAGAAAGGCTGCCTTTATGCCAGTGTGTGTGAATAACTTTCATAACTTTCAATAGGTTTGGATAGAGGAACATTTACCAGAAAACAAAGGGCTGAAAAGAAAAGTACACACTGAGTACATGAGGGAGTATGCACAAACTCCCAGACAAGACCTGACAACCAGAAGTCCTGCTGTATCTGAAAGAGTTGGTAAAGTCACAACACCACAAGTTTTCTGAATCTGTACGAGACCACTAAAACACACTCTGTATCAACAAAAGATTGTGTAACTTGGGTCACATCCAAGATGCAATAGCTGCTTTGTGCAGGAGAAAAACTACAGCATTATGTGAACACCTGATGAAAGAAAGACACAAACATCCCTCTGAAGTGATATCAGTATGTTCTCATGCTCCAGAGGAAATAGCAAGGCTTCAACTGGATAACTACAAGAGGAGGTGAGAGTGAGTATACTCTCTGAAACTTACCTTTTATTAACATTAACAGCTTGTTTGCATCAATAATCACAATTTGATGAATAAAATGCTTCATAGAAAATCTTCAGAGGTTGTGACCTGTGTCTTCCCATCTCAAGCCCCCATTAAAGAAGAAAAAATTATAATGGTCCCACTACAAGGAAAAGTAAGTGAAGACGTTTTACAGAGCATTTGCAGCAGAAGCACAGTTCACTAAATAGTGGAAAAGGAAGATTTTGCAGCGATACTTCAATTAGCAGAAATACACAATAAACACATCTAAGCTTACAAACACACTTGCCTTCAATTCAGTGCATCTCATATCATTAGTGTCCTGGGTTCAGCAGTGGCAGTCAGTTTTTCTCCTTCTTAGTAGCTGTTGCAGCACTGTGTTTTTGACTTTTGGCTTGGGAACAAAAAAAACTGATAACACTGATGTTTAGACTGACCAAAGACTTTGTGAGTCTCATGCTCTGCCAGGGAGGAGGAGGGGCCGGGAGGAAGCGGGGACAGGACACCTGACCCAGACTGGCCAAGGAGGTGTTCCATACCACAGCACGTCATGCCAGGGGATGTAACTGGGAGCTACCCGGAAGGGCACGTCCCTTTTTCGGCCGGGCTGTCTTTTCTGGCGGGCGGTATCGTGTTCTCTTCCCTTGTTATTTCTCTTGTCGTTGTTATTGTTGGTGGCGGCAGTGGTGATTTGTGTTATACCTTAGTTATTAAACTGTTCTTATCTCAACCCGTGGGAGCTGCATTCTTTTGATTCTCCTACCCGTCCCTCCAGAAGAGGAGGGAAGAAAGGTGGGGGGGGGAGGAGGCAGTAGACTGCGTGATTCTGATTTACAGCTTGGGCTTAAACCACGACAGTTCTATTTTGGCGCCCAACGTGGGGCTCGAAGGGTTGAGATAACGACAGATCTGACCGGAGTGTGTCTAATCATATTTGTGATAAGCATTCAGTGTTTTGGATTGATAGTCACTTGTCACAATGCTGATTTATTGGCTCTCAAAGTTGTTGTTTTTGATCTCACAGTCTCAATATGCCGTAGGTTACTTAGAGCCAGTATTTGCTGTGTTAGTGTTTTTCAAGTGTGGGGCTTGGGCTAAGGTTATTGTCTCATTGTATTTTATGGTAATGACTTGTAATACAATAGAAAAATTGATCATGAAACTGGTCTGGCTTATGTTCCCAGTGTGGTCACCACCTTTATACTTTGGGAGGTATATAATACAAATGCTTAGCAACTATACATCTTTTTTCTCCTTCCTGGGTGGTCAACCTATGAAGGAGACATTCTTTTACCCTCCCAGTGCCCCTTCCAGACCATTTACAGCATCGTTTGAGAGTTTTGAAGTTTTTGAGTGGCCTTTTAATATTGTTGAGACCTGTTTGCTGATTGTGATGGGGGTCACCATGTTGGCACGCATACAGAGTGTGTTTTGTCCACAACCATTACGTCTGATCTCAAGAGTTAAGCAGAGTCGGGTTTGGGCCTTGTCTGGGGTTAGACGACAAAATAGGGGGACCGAGAGATTTTCCCCGAGGTTGGATAGCCATGAGTGGCAGGGTGTGTGGGATAGTATGGGCAAGTATCTAGGTCAGTGGGCCCCTCCAGTGTTTTGGAATTTCACCACCGAACAAGTGCAAAATCCAGAAGAATTAGTAAAACACTTAAATGAGGTGTGCTGTCATCCTGGTCATACCAGAGAGGGACAAATCATGTCAACGTGCTGGGGCTTGGCCTATGCTTACCGGGCCTTGTTCAACGCTATCCAGCACCTTCAAAAGGAAAGAAATGTCCCTGGATCTGAGGGCGAAGCAACAGACAGCGCAGCTACTCCAGCTCCGAGCACAGCAGCTACACCACCCCCAGCGACAAGTACAGCCGCTACTCAAACTTCAACTGCAACAGACAGCGAAGCTACCCCAGCTCCAACCACAGCAGCTACACCACCCCCAGCGACAAGTACAGCCGCTACTCAAACTTCAACTGCAACAGATAGCGAAGCTACCCCAGCCCCAACCACAGCAGCTACACCACCCCCCGCGACAAGTACTGTTGCTACTCAAAGCACAGTGATAATGACTGCAGCTAAACCAGAGGACCAATTCGTACCAATATCGATTGCCCCCATACGCAAGAGAAAAAGCAAAAAAGAGGCAAGAAGGGTGAAGCAAGATGAAGAAACAATGTATTCACCACTCAGGACAGCATCTGGTCAGGAGTCATCATCACATGACGAAGAAGAAGAAGAAGAGGTGACTTCTCGACCTCGGACCTCAACCGAGCTACGGAATATGCGAAAAGATTTTACCCGTCAACCAGGGGAGCACATCATCACCTGGTTGCTCCGATGCTGGGACAATGGGGCCGATGGTCACGAACTAGGAGGTATGGAAGCCAAGCAGCTGGGATCACTTGCTAGAGAAGGGGGAATTGACAAAGCAATTGCAAGAGAGAAAAAGTCCCTCAGTCTTTGGAGGCGGCTCTTGGCAGCTGTGAAAGAAAGGTTTCCATACAAGGATGATGTTACGAGTCGTTCGGCCAAGTGGACTACTTTAGACAAAGGCATCCAGTCTCTGAGGGAATAAGGCAAAGTAGAGATGATCTATCAAACCAAACCGAATAACGGAGATATACCCATAGACCCAGATGAAGTCGAATGTACACGACCCATGTGGTGAAAACTTACACGGAATGCACCGTCATCATATGCCCATTCATTGGCAACAGTAACCTGGGGTGACATAGTAACACCAACAGTGGATGAAATGATTCACAAACTCCGAGAGTTCGAAGACAATCTCACCCCTTCCATCATCTCAGCTGTGGAAAAACTGTCCCAGGATGTCAAACAATTGAGGGACGATCTATCTGATTTATCCAGCTCCTCACGTGTACCAACACACGTCTTAGCTGTTAACAAAAGACGTCCTATTGTTCAAGACAGAAGATATAGAAGGCAAACACCACGGGCCACCCTATGGTTTTACCTGCGGGATCATGGAGAAGACATGACGAAGTGGGATGGAAAACCTACTTCAGCTTTGGAGGAACGGGTGCATGAATTGAAAATAGGAACAAGGGTCAAGACTAATCATCCCATGAGAGCTGCGGCTTCAGTCTCTGGTGAGCAGGTTCCCAGATGGAGCGGAAGAGCTGATTTTACTCCAGCTCCTGTGATAACGAAGAATAATCCCTTTCAACACGACTTAGGTGTCCAACGTTGTGATGACTGTTAGAGGGACCCTGCCTCCAGCCAGGTGGAGGTAGGGGACAATCGGATTTACTGGACTGTGTGGGTCAGATGGCCTGGCACATCAGTCCCACAGAAGTATAAAGCTCTTGTAGATACCGGTGCACAGTGTACCCTGATGCCGTCAAGCTGTCAAGGGGTGGAACCCATCTATATCTCTGGAGTGACAGGAGGATCCCAAGAGTTGACTGTACTGGAGGCTGAGATCAGCCTGACTGGAAGGAAATGGCAAAAGCACCCCATTGTGACTGGTCCAGAGGCTCCATGCATCCTCGGCATAGATTACCTCAGGAGAGGGTACTTCAAAGACCCAAAAGGGTACCGATGGGCTTTTGGTATTGCTGCTTTGGAGACTGAGGAAAATGAGCAGCTGTCCACCTTGCCTGGTCTCTCAGAGGATCCCTCTGTTGTGGGGTTGCTGAAGGTTGAAGAACAACAAGTGCCAATTGCAACCACAACAGAGCACCGGCGGCAGTATCGCACCAACCGAGACTCCCTGATTCCCATCCATAAACTGATCCGTAGTCTGGAGAGTCAGGGAGTGATCAGCAGGACCCGCTTACCCTTTAATAGCCCCACATGGCCAGTGCGAAAGTCTAATGGAGAGTGGAGACTAACAGTAGACTATCGTGGCCTGAATGAAGTCACACCACCATTGAGTGCTGCCGTACCGGACATGCTAGACCTTCAGTATGAACTGGAGTCAAAGGCAGCCAAGTGGTATGCCACGATTGATATTGCCAATGCATTCTTCTCAATTCCTTTGGCAGCAGAGTGCAGGCCACAGTTTGTTTTTACTTGGAGGGGCGTTCAGTACACTTGGAACCGACTGCCCCAGGGGTGGAAACACAGCCCTACCATCTGCCATGGACTGATCCAGAATGCGCTGGAACAGGGGCAAGCTCCAGAACACCTGCAGTACATTGATGACATTATTGTGTGGGGTGATACAGCAGAAGAAGTCTTTGAGAAAGGGAGGAAAATAATTCAAATCCTGCTGAAAGCTGGTTTTGCCATAAAACGGAGTAAGGTCAAGGGACCTGCACAGGAGATTCAATTTTTGGGAATAAAATGGCAAGATGGACGTCGCCAGATCCATACAGATGTGATCAACAAAATAATAGCCATGTCTCCACCAACTAATAAGAAAGAAACACAAGCTTTCTTGGGTGCTGTGGGGTTCTGGAGAATGCACATCCCAAACTACAGTTCGATTGTAAGCCCTCTCTATTATGTAACCCGGAAGAAGAATGATTTTAAATGGGGCCCTGAGCAACAACAAGCCTTTGAGCAAATTAAACGTGAGATAGTTCATGCAGTAGCCCTTGGACCAGTCCGGAATGGGCCAGATGTAAAAAATGTACTGTACACCGCAGCCGGGGAGAATGGTCCTACCTGGAGCCTCTGGCAGAAAGCTCCAGGGGAGACTCGAGGTCGACCCCTCGGCTTTTGGAGTCGGGGATACAAAGGATCTGAGGCCAGCTATACCCCAACTGAGAAAGAGATACTGGCAGCCTATGAAGGGGTTCGAGCTGCTTCGGAGGTGATTGGCACTGAAGCACAGCTCCTCCTGGCACCCCGGTTGCCCGTGCTGGGCTGGATGTTCAAAGGCAGGGTCTCCTCTACACATCATGCAACCGATGCGACATGGAGTAAATGGGCTGCACTAATTACACAATGAGCTCGAATAGGAAATCCCAGTCGTCCAGGCATTCTAGAAGTCATCATGGACTGGCCAGAGGGCAAAGATTTTGGAATGTCACCAGAGGAGGAGGTGATGCGTGCTGAAGAGGCCCCACCATATAATAAACTATCAGAAAGTGAAAAGCAGTATGCCTTGTTTACTGATGGGTCCTGCCGTATTGTGGGAAAACATCGGAGATGGAAGGCAGCTGTATGGAGTCCTCAACGACAAGTTGCAGAAACTGCTGAAGGAGAGGGTGAATCGAGTCAGTTTGCCGAGGTGAAAGCCATCCAGCTGGCCCTGGACATTGCTGAACGAGAAAAGTGGCCAGGACTTTATCTCTATACTGACTCATGGATGGTGGCAAATGCCCTGTGGGGGTGGTTGCAGCAATGGAAGCAGAGCAACTGGCAACGCAGAGGTAAACCCATCTGGGCTGCTGCACTGTGGCAAGATATCGCTGCCCGGGTGCAGAACCTGGTGGTGAAGTTACGCCATGTAGACGCCCATGTACCTAAGAGTCGGGCCACTGAGGAACACCAGAACAACCAACAAGTGGACAAAGCTGCTAAGATTGAAGTGGCTCAGATGGACTTAGATTGGCAATATAAAGGTGAATTATTTTTGGCCCGGTGGGCCCATGACACTTCAGGTCATCAGGGCAGAGATGCAACATATAGATGGGCCCGTGATCGAGGGGTGGACTTAACAATGGACACTATTGCCCGGGTTATTCATGAGTGTGAAACATGTGCTGCAATTAAACAAGCCAAACGGTTAAAGCCTCTTTGGTATGGAGGACGATGGCTGAAGTATAAATATGGGGAGGCCTGGCAAATTGGCTATATCACACTCCCACCAACCCGCCACGGCAAGCGCCATGTGCTTACCATGGTGGAAGCAACCACCGGATGGCTGGAAACATACGCTGTGCCCCATGCCACTGCCCGGAACACTATCCTGGGCCTTGAGAACCAGATTTTGTGGCGACATGGCACCCCAGAGAGAATTGAATCAGACAATGGGACTCATTTCCGGAATAACCTTATAGACACTTGGGCCAAAGAGCATGGCATTGAGTGGGTATATCACATCCCCTACCATGCACCAGCCTCTGGGAAAATCGAACGGTATAATGGGCTGTTAAAAACTACACTGAGAGCAATGGGTGGGGGAACTTTCAAGCATTGGGATACACACTTACCAAAGGCCACCTGGTTGGTCAACACCAGAGGATCTGCCAACAGGGCTGGCCCAGCAGAGTCAGAACTTTTACATATTGTAGAGGGGGACAAAGTTCCTGTGGTGCACATGAAGAATTTGCTGGGGAAGACAGTCTGGGTTATTCCTGCTTCAGGTAAAGGCAAACCCACTCGTGGGATTGCTTTTGCTCAGGGACCTGGATATACTTGGTGGGTAATGCGGGAAGATGGGGAAGTCCGATGCGTACCTCAAGGGGATTTGATTTTAGGGGAAAACAGACAATGAACTCAATTGTACGCTGTTGCCTGCTATAGCCCATCAACTAGAAGTCTGCAGGGCACCAGCGACTGGCTCTGACTTCCCTCCGACCATCATCCCAACAGAGAATGAATTTTGATAGAAACGGACAAGTTTTACAGTAAAGGAATGATCAGCATCAGCAGGCAACGATCCAACACTGCACACAGCTTCTTCTGCCCTGAAAGACTGTTTCAAGAGATGGAGCCCAACATCATGAACCGAATGGACTCAGTAGCTTTATAGGAATTGGTCCGTGCACTAAGCTAACAGTGCACTGAGATGAGAGTGAGGGTATATGGAAAATGTGGGATCTGAGCATGACGTGAATGGTATGGAACAAGGGGTGGATACTGTCCTGGGTTCAGCAGTGGCAGTCAGTTTTTCTCCTTCTTAGTAGCTGTTGCAGCACTGTGTTTTTGACTTTTGGCTTGGGAACAAAAAAAACTGATAACACTGATGTTTAGACTGACCAAGGACTTTGTGAGTCTCATGCTCTGCCAGGGAGGAGGAGGGGCCGGGAGGAAGCGGGGACAGGACACCTGACCCAGACTGGCCAAGGAGGTGTTCCATACCACAGCACGTCATGCCAGGGGATGTAACTGGGAGCTACCCGGAAGGGCACGTCCCTTTTTTGGCCGGGCTGTCTTTTCTGGCGGGCGGTATCGTGTTCTCTTCCCTTGTTATTTCTCTTGTCGTTGTTATTGTTGGTGGCGGCAGTGGTGATTTGTGTTATTCCTTAGTTATTAAACTGTTCTTATCTCAACCCGTGGGAGCTGCATTCTTTTGATTCTCCTCCCCCTCCCTCCAGAAGCGGAGGGAAGAAAGGTGGGGGGGGAGGGGGGAGGCAGTAGACTGCGTGATTCTGATTTACAGCTTGGGCTTAAACCACGACAATTAGGTTGAAGACCATTGGTACTCAACATGTAAGGAAAGTAATATTGGCCAGCTGACAATAGTATACAGGTGGCTTGGCTCCCAACTCTAACTGCAGGTTTCAAAGTGTTTGTGAAATATAAGTCTCTTAGGCTTTCCATATTTCATTTGTACAGAACTGGAATGAAGCTAACAATTTGGATCTCCTTTGTATAAAGCTTTCTTAAAAACATTTTATAAGAATTTAGCTTTATCATTTTTTTCGAAATTGCAAAGAAAGCAGACCCAACATCTAATCTTCTTGTCTGAGATTCTGCATCCAGACATATAAAAGAAATTGTTCCCTCCTGATCTAGCTCATAGGGAAAGGATCATTTCCTTTATAAACTGAAGTTTCACAATGGCAATGAATAGCTAGCTAAGCATTATACTCTGGACTCTGCTAAAGTAACACTTTTGTGCCTTCTCCAAACAAATCTTTTTAGACTTCAAGTCAGATATTTTGGTACCACAAAATTCAGCTTTATTATTTGGCTTTTCTATGCATTTTCAATAATGTCTTCTGGACACTTGAGGAAGACAAAATAATAAAACCCACTAAGCATAAATACAACATAAATAAGCTTAAATGCCTTTAACTTAAAGGCAGACAAGGGAAGAGTTGCTTGTTGGCAGCATATTTAAATAACCTATATTGCATATTTATTGTTTCTGTATCTGATTTGTTTTTTATATATCTTGAAGTCATTTTATTGACATGTCTCTTCCACTTTGCATTTTGCCAGGGAAGATTTGCAGATTGTGGTAGAAAATTCTTTCCTGTGATACTTCCTTCACTTCCTAGCAATTTGCTTTCATCTTTCATGTTGTGTATCAGGTCTTTCCCTTCCTTGCATGTTTATGCTACCTCTGCATAATTTCTCAGAGATCTTCTTTCCCTGTGACCCTGCTGACATTTTCATTCTCTAGATGAGTTCACTGAAATTAACAGATAATTATTGTTCTCTAATTAAAATCATTATTCTTTTCAATGCTTTGTCTGAACACCTAGAAATTTTCAAATCCTGGAAGTTGACCTTTGTCTACAGAAACCACTGAGAAAAGCTCAGCATGTTGTGTGGCTCAGTTCTTCCAAAGCTAGGCAGCAGATGAGCCTGGGTCTGAAGAGTATGAGTATAGAAAGGGTCATTTTGGTATCCAGCTGCTGCCTGGATCTTTTGTATAGACCTTGCATTAACAGGCTCCCATAGTTCACACAGGAATCCATGCGGCAAAGCAAAAACATAGATTAATGTCTCAAATGTATCTCATACCCATATGATCACTCCTCAGAATCTCTAAGCAGCTGAGATTCTGGACCTTGCTATGTTCTGAGCATCCAGGACTATCCAGGGCTTCCTATGCATGACTGCATTTAATTGACACTGGGAAGCTACTATAGACTATAGTAACTTTTTCTTGCCAGAACAATTTTCTTATACACAATATGCGAACTGTAGCTAGTTATTCGTCATACTTTATGAAATTTGCAAGCCCCTATCAGGAATTAGAGACCGCAGGTGATGGACATTTTACTTGTACACTCTAAAAGACATTTTTAGGACACATGACATTATATAAACTGTTGAACAAAGGCTATGCTATTATTTCTAATTTACACATGCAAATGTGGAAGAAAAGTAGTTTAGGAAACTCACATAAAAGAACGTGATTGTCCAGCTTGCGACGGTTTTCTCTGGGAGTGCTTTAGTTTATAAGAAACCTCTACATACAGTGGAAAAATTATCCACTAGTGCCCAGACATAAAATATTTAAGATAAACACCTTATCCAAGTACGTCATTCTTTAATGGTCAGTATATAGTAAAAAGAAAGAGGCAGTAAAGTGTCAACTACTCTTTTAAGTGGGTAAATGGCATTTGGGGGCAGGGACAGGACACTGTGTCTGAGAATACAGTTTATTTCCGTTAATTAACCCAGAGAAGCTGACTCATTTCTTATTGCTGCATTTAGGGTGGGATTAGCTCCACATTTAGACAGATGAATGCCATTGTCTGTATTCACTTTAGTCAATACAGGCAAGAGTGCCAAGAGTTATCTGTTAATCTTAAAGCAGTCACCTACTTTGGTTCACCTGGATAGCTTTCTGTAGTCTACTGACTACATTGACTACATCTCCATCAACCTTAGTGTTAGACACAAAGTTAAGAAGCTGGTATCTACATGTAAAACTGCTACATTTAAGAGTTAATCTGGAGCTGGATCTTATCCTTAATAGCTGAGTATTTTTAAAGACTTCATTCAAAGCAACTTGCTCAACTGAATACAAGAACACAAGAAAATAGGATTAGAATTGAGTATTGGACCATCAAATCCCCTGCATTTATTTAGGCAAGACTTATACGTGACCACCTGCTTCCCGCAGTCTCTTTTCTGAACGTTAATAAACCTTTCACAGCACCTCATCAGAAATTTTAGATATAAGAATACACATTGCACCATATCAAAGCTGGGAACAGGATCCAGATACCAAGTTCAAAACTACTTTCTTAATAAGAATAGCCATTCTTCCGCCTTGGGAGAAACAAGAACTTTTTTCTAGTTTAGTATATAACTAATGAAAAATCTGAAAGGTACAGACACAATATATTTTGTTTGAAATAGCTTATGAGGTCTAACATTGCCAGACTATATGGAAAAAAATCGGGTTTGTCCTTCAGTGCATAACAGTTTATTGCTTCTGCTAGAACTAAGGCATCTGAGTCACTCAGTCATTGCATTTGAAAAAAGCTCATAGACAGAATGACTTTTTCGTATTGACTTCTCAAGTTGGCAATACAGTCATAAAGACAACAAAAGACAGCTGACTTAGTTTCCCATATTTTACTTATCTTCAGATATCACCTCGTCACTGTTCTGAATTTTAAAATATTTTATTGCCATTGCCTAGATCACTGGTAGATTTTTATTTCTATAATATTTTTGTACCAATTTCTATTTCTTATGTTGGACTGTAAAATTTTTTCCAGCTTCAATTCCTACCTTCAGTCTCAAGGAAGCTCTTGATAGTTAGTTGGAAAAATATGCCAGACTTTACAAATTATAGAAACTTGTGCTAAGGAATGGCAAAGAATTGCTGTGCATCTGAGGTGAAGGTGAAAGCTTTATGAAAAATTACTTGTGAAATTTACAATACTTTTTCACTCTCTGTAAAGTACACAAATTAATAATAACACCGTTATATTAATAGATATTATTATATATATATTAATAATAACAGTGTTATTATTAATTTGTGTCAGGATTAAAGAATAATGTTACTAAGAGCAACTAAATTATGCCTAAGAAAGGACTTTTGTTGCTGTTTATCTTGCTATAATATAAACTTTACTAAGATTCCATGCTGTCATAGTTTAATCCCAGCTGGCAATTAAGTACCACACAGCTGCTTGCTCACTTCCCTCCCCCTTGTGATGGGATAAGGAGGAAAAATCAGAAAAAAGATAAAAAAACATGGCCTGAGATAATAACAATTTAATAATTGAAATAAAATAAATAATAATAATTAATAATAATAGGAACTAAAGAGGAATAAACCCCAAAAGAATACAATACAATTGTTCACCACTTGCTGATACCCAGCCCAACCCTAGCAGCGATCAGCCCCTCCCAACCAGCCCTCACAGTTTATATACTAAGCATGATGTGCCACGGTATGGAATACCTCTTTGGCTTATTAAGGTCAACTATCATGGCCATGCTCACTCACAGCTTCTTGTGCCCCTCCTCACTGGCAGAGCACAAGAAACTGAAAAGTCTTTGACTTAGAGTAAGCACTACTAGGCAACAACTAAAACATCGGTGTGCTATCAGCATTATTTTTGGACTAAAGCCAAAACACAGCACTGCACCAGCTACAAAGAAGAAAATTATCCCAGCTGAAAGCAGGACACGTGTCTTTTAAAATAAATCATTAGACGGTGTGTTTAACCTACAACTTTTGTCAATACACCAACTTTTCATTATCTTTTATACTGTCACCCTAAATGGTATCACAAATTCTTTTAAATTTTATAGAAGATTCTGTTCTCTCCTAGCATTAAAAAACCTTTCTTCTCTCTCTCTCTCTCTCTTTCAAAATAAGGCAAACTACTAGGTTTTCAGATTTAGAATGTTCAGATGTACTGATCAAGAGCTCTATTACTTGGAAAATATAAGAAGCCACTGTATGAAACTAGCATTTTACTGTAAATTCTAGTAAAAGCAGCTAGAAAGCAAGATGTTGTCAGGAACACTAACTAGCCTTTGCTTGAGAAGCAGAAAAAAGGTAAGTTCCCTCATTTTACCATGGTTTTTCTTCATCTGCAGAGGACTAAATGTTTCTTTAGCTGTGTTGCTTTCTGGTTAGTGCTTTTAACTATCAGTTCCTTCTTTCACTATAAAGTCTAATTTCCTCTTGGTTGTTTTCTCTCTGATTTACCTTATTACGGATATTTTTCCAGAAGCCAGGATGGATGTGGTTCTGGGCAACCTGATCTAGATGAAGATGTCCCTGCTCATTGCAGGAGGGGTGGACCATACAACCTTTGAAGGTCCCTTCCAACGCAAACTATTGTATGATTCTTCTATGCTAATTCTTAATTCTGTGACAGGCTTTCCACTCAGCTCAGAAAATTATCCAACTCCCACTTTCTTCAATTTAAAGTCAGGGTCAATGTTCTAACAAACAGTTCATCTAATTTATCATTTAATGTAGCCTTACTTATAATGAGTAAAACTTTTTGGAGTAAAGGTAATAAAATCATTAATCTGTTATTTTTGGTTCAGGCAAAAATTAATTTGGAATCAGAGGAGGAAAAAACACATTGGCTAATAACCATTGAACATGCAGTGGGCTGGGTTTTTTTGGCATGTGTGCTTTTGAATGCAGTATTTGGCATTTGCCATCACTTGCTTCTATGTTCTTCTGAACATTTCTACTTGTGATTGATTTTTGAATCATGTCATCCTGTTCTCTCTTCTTGCCTGATATTTTCTTTCTTTACCATGTAACTGGCAATAAATTGCCATACATGCTTTTTTGGTTCATTACAATAGGGAGGATGGAAAATGTGAGTGATAAAAATGGTATAGGAAAGACAACCCTCATGGGCATATTGTTTTCTGGTTTACTGTCTATGTTTTGTGTTTGCACTCTTTTCCTTTCAGTTCCAGTTTCTGGAGACTTTTTTTTTTTTTTTTTTTTTTTTTTAATGCCTTTATCTTCACACAAACTTACAACCTAGAAAGAACTAGTGACAAATCAAAATCCGCTGGTCTATTAGTTTCAAAATTCCTTTTAGGTATACCTGGTTTGTATATTATAGCAAAACAAGTCTGCTTTGAAATTCAGGCCTTTGCTCAGCTCTGCAAGATCTGCTGAATTTACTTGACCTTGAAATGGAAGAATGATATTTTACAGCCAGGTTGTTTTCTTCTTTTGTTTGTTTGGGTTTGGGGTTTTTTTTGTAATATTGAGGCAGAGGAAGGAAGTGTCTTTATTGTTAAGTCATCCTTGAAAAAAGGCATTTAGCAGAGGTGTTTGCAGCTTCATGATATTTAAAATATGGTCACAGATTATGAACCAGACAGGTCATTAAAATAATATAAATTAAATTACTATCCAAAGAGTTCTCTCTGTCTTTAAAATATCACTCAAATTAGAAGTCAAGGAGGAAAAAAAGTATTCATAGATTTCTTTTATTATTATTTGCACAGATGTTTCTCCTTTAACTTGAATTTGATTATCTCAGAAAACTTCTATAGACACAAAATGCAAGGGGTAGCTTTGAAATTCCTCTTATTTTATTGAAGAGTATTTAAAAACACTAAGATGTCTAATATGATGGTACTGACATGCTAGTTACTGTCATAAAGTTATACAAAGAAAAATGTGATGCAAATACTCATTTTGCCTCTAAAATGCTACTCTTCTTTTTCTGGTCACCACAATGAAAGCTAACTCCTCATAGGTCGTGCCATAACTCTGTGTGGTTACTCAGCACTAGGGATGCAAAACTAAGCCCTCATGCGCAAAATGTAGTATCTTTACCCAGCTGTGGTGTGACAACTAGTCATTCTGCTGGTATTGTAATTCCATGTTTGTCTAGATCAATATTAGCTCAGGTTTTTCTACCTTCATTTTGATTATAATTTTTAATAAAGTATTGATGTACCTTGTCCATCTGGCAGAATACTACTGTGGGCATTCTATCTAGGGATATAGCTGTAAAAGGACAAGCACAAGTGTTTGCTTTTTCCAAAATCTGCAGGAAGAGCTGGGCATCCCCTCCCCTCTCCATACACATACACTGCTGACATCTTTGTGTCTGCTTATTTGTATAAATGGAGGCAACACTCAAAACGAATTAAAAGCTGAATGCATTTATTTGTGGAGATTAAGAATTGGAAGAAATATTGGATCACAGGATTTCCCGTTTATTATTTCTTTTACTTGCTATATTTACTCAGTTCTAGGATTAATTTTGGGCCTCTGTAAAGTGCATAGTGATCCTAGAGTTGAGCAGCACATCTACTTATTTTCCTTTATCATCACCAGTCCCAGTACAGCATGACAAGAAATAGCAAAAAAATTTTGAGTCCCCAAGAATGGCTTTTTTTCTTTTTTGTTTATTTATTTTTAACATTGGTGTAACATAAACTGGGAAATAATAAATTAACTTCATTTGGAAAAGCAACCTCTCAAAAGATAAAAATTTCTGTACAGCTTAGATTTTAAATATAACCTTTAAAGATGGATTTGGGGGATTAGCTATGAGCTTAGTGATGTAATGAATTCCTGTGAAGCATCATTTTTTGGAATGACTGCAGGTTTTCCAATCTCCAAATGCTTTGTCATCAAGTCAGAAGACATAAATATCATCTATATGAATACATACATCAGCCTATTACCATGACTGAGAAAAAATGTTACAGATAAAAATGATGTTTTCGGGTAAATTGAAACTATATTAAAGGCTGGAAAGGACCTCAGTAAGCCTCATGCTCAACCTCATGCTCAAAGCAAGGCCAGCTATGGGGTCACCAGACTGCTTAGGTCTCTATCTTATGTTCATATACTCATAAATTACTCCTTCCTTCACAATGGCTATGAGTCCTTAAGACAAGCAGTCAAAAATAAGGTTTTGAAATAAAAGCCTGTAATTCTTTCAGTCCATAACCCACATTTCAATTAAGAGCATTTAAAATTAAAATGATTGTTTCACTGAGATAGAGGATCACTTTTACAGTTCCTAATCTTGCATGACCTAAGCACAGTAACCTCGATTTACAGTGCCGTAATCTGGTATTTAAGTAGGTAGTGTTCATTCATTAAACACTCATTTTAAATTTCTCTGTAATAGCAATTAGCTTGCCAAATTTTTATACAATGTCATATATTTAGGCCACTGACATACAAAATTCCCTTGTAGCCCAGGAAAAAAAAAAAACTATGACACTGTTCACATAAGTCTCTCAAAAATTGGGCCTTCGCAGCAATATAACGCTTAACCCCTATGAGCCATACTAAGGAGCACAAAATGCTCCCTTTGTACAGGGCTTTTATTGTCTTGTGACTGAGAAGTGAGCAGTACTGAATTGCAAGTACTGAAGCAGAACCTCTAGAAGAACAGAGATTTTTCTGTTCCCATGCCTTTGAGTGCTTTAACCCAGCTTCTGGGTCATGGTTCTGGTTCGCAATTTGAATAAAAGATACATTTCATAGGGACTTTTGACAACTGAGATTTTTATGCATGCACATGAGCATGCTCCCATCTTTCTCACACATTATCAGCATGTATGTTGTATTTGTACTGGCACAAAATCAAATGACCAATGCAATCCAATTGGCAATAGCAAGCTTGTAAACTGTAACATGAGAGGTCAGAGTAGGAGCAAATTTCAAATTGCACCTTAAAATAGCCTGACCTCAAGTCAAACAAGAGTGATGATCAGGTTTACTGCATGTCATACACAAATTAAAAGCTTTCTAGACATATGCTGCATATTACTTGTGCTGAGTCTTGAAGAATGTTTACTACAGAGACAAAAAGAGATGTGGATTTCAGGGAGGAACTGAGGCACTACCTCTTTTAATGCCTATTTGTATTTCTATTGTACTATCTCCCAGAACACAATAGCGGCTTTCAGCCCAGGTGTGGAATTCATATCAGCAAATGGACTCACATCACTAGGGAATGACGCATTCACCACTCCCATTTCTATTAAGAAACACAATGCTGCATGACAATCTCCGAAGGAAACTTGTAATTGGAAAATCTGTGAGAGATACTTTAGTGTAAATTGTTCTCATTAGCAGAAATGAGGACTTTTATGAGGGCAAAACTAAAAATTGCTTGTCAACCTTTAAAACAGAAGTGCATGCCCTATACAAACTGTCACAACCCTAGAGACTAGTGTCTATAGAGTCACCAAGAAAAGGAAGTTTTGTTCAGCAGAACGGAATCCCCAGACTATAATCCAATTTCCTTTACAGTAAAAAAAAACCAAACAAAAAAAAACAACCCCCCAAAAACCCTGGTATCTTGCAACCTCTTTGTTTTTGCAGATCAAAGCACAGATTAAAAGACCATTTCCATATTTTCTTTCTGACTTTGTAGTCATGATAGAAAGGTGCTGTTTATGACTCCAAAATCTTTCTCATCTCACGTGGTCCCTAGCCCACCTCAAGGGAAACTGGCTTACAGTAGAAAAATAATAATTCTTCCTGGAAGTAGAAATTAAATAATTAGACTGGCAATTCCTTAATTCTTTTAAATTTCATTTATGAAAAAAAAAAAGGAGAGGAGAAAAAAAGAAAAAAATAAAAGGCTCCAGGATGAAATAGAAACTATAGCTTTAGATATACCAGCTAGTACAAAAGTGACAGCTTCTCCCTGTTCTTGTATTTCACAACACAAATAGGTAAACTTTTTCACTTCTTCTAATTCCCACTGTGCATAACTCTAAGTTGTAGAAAACAGACTTCTCAGTAAATCCTGTATACACAAAAGCCTAAAGAAATTCTCCTCTAGCTAAGTGTAAAAGGTGACATATTCAAACACTGGATGAGCCACTCACATGAAAGAGCTCTACAAAACAATCTGCAAGAAGAAATAAAGCAATCAGGGTCAGACATTCTAGATTCCTTTTTTTTGGCCCTTCCCACCATAATGAGTGAGTTCCACCTCAGTTAACCTTGTATTATTTTTGCTAGGCTTGATCTGATCCAAAACACCAGTGACTTTTTTCATAGACAAGATAAAGCCCCGTAACCTAGCTTGAGAAAGCAAAGAGCAGAAGCATGGCAGGACTACAGTACTTTTAAAAGCACAAAGAAATAGCAGTGTGTGCCTGGGGATGTTTGTGTAGCAGTTCAATGTGCATGAGCCATCCATGTATGACCTTGGGCTTCAATTCAAGACAGTTATTAGACGGAGCTGCACCTCTTCCCAGGTGCTCTTCTACAGCCATCCTCCCTTCTGCCACAGCTGGGCTGCCATAGCAATTGTCTAATCCCTTCTGTTGTAGAGGCTTAAGACATTTTACCCTGCTGATAATCCCACTATGTCTCTAGCCTTTCCTCATCCTGTTTTCAGGTGTGATGCCTACTTCATGCATCCTGACACTCACTGCTATTGTTGCCCTTTTTTTACACAAAAACGACCTAGTCCTGAAGAGGCAAAACTGAAACCTCACATAAAAACTCTTCATTTATTTTGTTTTAGTTTTTTCCATATTCTGACAGAAAACATATAAAAATGACTGACTGTGCTTTTGCTAAACATGTAGAGTTATACAATGCATAGCTTACCTTTGGTCTTCCAACAATACCCATAGTCCTGCCAAGCAGGCCTTAAATAACTTGATATTACAGAATCACAGAATGACAGAATGGATTGGGTTGGAAGTGACCTTAAGGATCATCCAGTTCTAACCCTTCAGCAACGAGCAGGGACACCTTCCACTGAACCAGGTTGCCTCAACCTGTCCTTGAAAACTTCCAGGGATGCGGCAGCCACAACTTCTCTGAATAATCTGTTTCAGAGTCCCTCCACTCTCAGAGTTTTTTTCCTCATGTCAACTGTAAATCTCCGTTTTCAGTTTAAAGCCATTCCCCCTTGTCCTGTCACTACATGCCATTGCAAGATTTCTCCCTCCAGATTTCTTGCAGGCCCTCTTTAAGTACTGGGAGGCTGCTATAAGGTGTCCCCAGAGCCGCCTTCTCCAGGCTGAACAGCAGCTGTCTATCTGTCTCGATAGGAGAGAAGTTCCAGCCCTCTGATCATCTTTGTGGCCTCCTCTGCACTTGCTCCAGCAAGATCATGTACCTCTTGTGTTGGAGGCCCCAGAGCTGAATGCAGTACTGCAGGTGGGGTTTCACAGGGAAGCAGAGTAGAGGTGTGTCGTGGTTTAAGCCAGTTGGCAAGTCAGCCACGCAGTTTCTACTCCCCCCCTGCTCCCCCGAGGGATAGGGAGGAGAATCGAAAGAATGTAACTCCCACGGGTTGAGATAAAAACAGTCCAGTAACTAAGGTATAACACAAATCACTGCTGCTACCACCAATAATAATAATGATAAGAGAAATAACAAGGGAAGAGAATACGATACCACCTGCCGGAAATGAGCCTGACAGAGAAGAGGATGTGCCCTTCCAGGGAACTCCCAGTTACATCCCCGGGCATGACGTGCTGTGGTATGGAATACGTCTTTGGTTAGTTTGGATCAGGGGTCCTGTCCCTGCTTCCTCCTGGCTTCTCCTCCTCCCTGGCAGAGCATGAGACTCACAAAGTCATTGGTCAGGGTAAACATTCTGACCAGCAACTGAAAACATCAGCTTTATCAGTATTATCCCCAGGCCGAAAGTGAAAACCACAGTGCTGCACCAGCTACTAAGAAGGATTAAAACTGACTGCTGCTGCTGAACCCAGGACAAGGTGAGAATCATCTCCCTTGACCTGATGGACACCCTCCCTTTGATGCAGCCCAAGATATGGTTGGCAAGTGCATGTTGCTGGCTCATGTTGAGCTTCTAGCCAAACACCACCCCTAAGTCCTTCTCCTTGGTAATTTGTGAGTAAATTTCACTGTTGTTCCACTTCTATTGTTCAAAAGCAGAGGATAAAAAACCCCAAAACTAATTATTTCTGGGTTTATATGACGCATGCTTACAACTGAAAAGTATAGAAGAAGAAAGTACTAAAATAATCTAACCAAACTTACGGGAATCTGCTCTTCATAATGATTTCTTCTCTTGAAACAAGTTTATAGTGACTGTGTAGTATTAGGAAGTGCAAAATATCACTGTGCCACTTCTGAAGTATGTGGTAAACCTTTTGCTGCAATGAGGAAATGACTGGGACAGGCCAACAGTCTATTTCTGAGGAAAACCATCTTATTACTGAATAGTGGCAATTTACAGTACTATTACCCAAATAATAATAAAATTTACTGTCCGTCAGTAAACAAGTAAGCAAATGCATTGTGTTCACACACTTTCTTTTCTGAAAAACACACAAACCAGAAAAATTCTAGTTCTAGCAGTATGACTAATGGACCCCAGGTCTGATCCTGAAATAATGAACTGTATGTCAACCTAACTGTGCAATGAACACTTAGAAGAAACTGCAAAGGCTCAGAAACACCAGTAGATTTTTCTAGTATTCAGAAATTTCCATGTTTTAAACCATGTAAATGTCGAATTCTCCAGGCTAACAGGAAACCCTCCACACACACACAGATAAGGAAATTACTAACATTTATTTAACATGTTAAAAATGTGCTAAGCTTAACAAATTGACCTTTAATTTTATAAATTTCCAATCTGAAAATTCTGGCAGATAAAAATGCTAGTGAATAAGGTAACTAAATAAACCCCATTGCTTCATTAAAGTTTTGATTTTGAAAGATAAAATTTACAAATATTCATTAAAAAAAAAAACAAACCAAAAAACCTGACAAAACACTCACAGGATTTCCTACCTGTGTAGGAGTAATTTGTAGTGCAGTAATTTGTGTTACTTTTTGTCCAGTTTTATCAAAGCTCCTCAGTTATCAGGAACGTTAGGTTTCTGTCCACTGCTTTCTTTTTTGAAACAGAACAGTGTTTGACTATGACATGACTCTTTAGTAGCATGCATATTCCTCCATAAACTAGGTACAAAATACAATCAGAAAAGTGTATGCCCCAAACATTTGATGGGCACTGAATGAATCACTATATTATCCTAATGACAGTATAACGAGTGGTGTCCCTCATGGATCGGTGTTGGGACCGGTCTTGTTCAACATCTTTGTCGGGGACATGGACAGTGAGATTGAGTGCCCCTTGAACAAGTTTGCCGATGACACCAAGCTGTGTGGTTCGGCTGATACATCGGAGGGAAGGAATGCCATCTAGAGGTACCTTGACATGCTTGTGAGGTAGGTTGACGCCAACCTGATGAAGTTTAACCATGCCAAGTGCAAGGTCCTACACCTGGGTTGGAGCAATCCCAGGCACAGCTACGGGTTGGGCAGAGAAGAGATTCAGAGTAGCCCTGCAGAGAAGGACTTGGGGGTGTTGGTTGGTGAGAAAATGAACATGAGCCGGCAGTGTGTGCTCGCAGCCCAGAAAGCCAACCGTATCCTGGGCTGCATCAAGAGGAGTGTGACCAGCAGGTTGAAGGAGGTGATCCTGCCCCTCTACTCTGCTCTCGTGAGACCTCACTTGGAGTCTTGTGTGCAGTTCTGGTGTCCTCAACATAAAAAGGACATGGAACTGTTGGAACAAGTCCAGAGGAGGGCCACGAGGATGATCAGGGGACTGGAGCACCTCCTGTATGAAGATAGGCTGAGAAAGTTGGGGCTGTTCAGCCTGGAGAAGAGAAGGCTGCATGGAGACCTCATAGCAGCCTTCCAGTATCTGAAGGGGGCCTATAAGGATGCTGGGGAGGGACTCTTCATCAGGGACTGTAGTGACAGGACAAGGGGTAACGGGTTAAAACTTAAACAGGGGAAGTTTAGATTGGATATAAAGAAGAAATTCTTTACTGTTAGGGTAGTGGGGCAGTGGAATGGGTTGCCCAGGGAGGCTGTGAGTGCTCCATCCCTGGTGGTTTTCAAGGTGGGGTTGGATGAAGCCTTGGTTGGCATGGTTTAGTGTGAGGTGTCCGTGTCCATGGCAGGGGTGTTGGAACTAGATGATCTTAAGGTCCTTTCCAGCCGTAACTGTTCTATGATTCTATTCTATGATTGTATGAATTAATTTCAAAACTATACAAAAGTACATAATCAAGGTACTTTTGATAGAAAAATGCCACTGCATATTAGAAATAAAACTGGCTTAAATATTTTGTGGCAACACAAGAAAACCTCCTATTAATTGCCTGGTAATCTTAATTAGAGAGTCATTTCTAACTCACACCCAAGGGCCACTGTAAGATTGAACTATGGCCCAATATAAAGTATTTCCTTTGTTCCATTGTGTACCATCTATTAAGTGGTTATTGAGTTTAAAATGACACAGTGTTGAGTATACAACATTTTACATACCATTTGTTTGCTTCTAGGTACTCAGAGTATTTAGCAACCCATGAATAAGTGTCAAGAGCAGTAAAATAATACTGTTTAAATTTTCAAATGAATGCATTTGTCTTTTGGAACTCCTCCATTCCACTTCCTGATAGAAAGACCTTTCTCACCTCTAACAGCCCAGAGAGATGTGTATAAACTCTTCATGGTATTTGGTCAGACCTAATGATTTTGAGTTTTCTCTTTTTCAGAAGTTAACCGTGTTATTTACCAAGCTCTGGAGAAACTTGACTCCTGACTCTGTAGTACCTGGCTGATACGTACCTCCTATACATTTTGAGAACATTCCAAAACTTTTGTAAATCCTCCTAAGTTCTTTAGTTCTTTTTTAAATAAAAATTGCCACTGATAAATATTTATAATGAAGACAATTTTTATTAAAAAATATATTGGGATTCCATATCATCTTAGCATAACAAAGAGAGTAACTTAGTAAATGTTCCATTTTACAAGAAATCAATGGTGGACAACAAATAAAATTGCTCATGGAATCCTATACTGTCTCAAAAAGCTGTCTGCAAGTGTCTGCTGAGTTATTTACAAATATTGTGTAGTATTTATCTTCTCTACTAGAGAGCTGGTGCTTTAGATGGAGCTTTATTTTTATTTTTTGAAACCCTTATTAAAACAAAAGTTAAGAAACCTTCAAACTTAAACATCTATTAAATCACTTCAGTAATTTACTCTTTTGGAATCTCTTTCCATAAAAATGTTCAATTTTTTATTAACAGTGCTCTTTATTAAAGAATTAATATTGCATATATTTTATTTCTTGAGAAAATTTCAGAGAAAGATTGATTTTTAAAATTCAAGGACTTGTCACCTATAATTTTCATGCATATCAAGATCAAGACATTTTTTCAAAATAATGTATTCTGTGCAACTGACAGGGACTTTTAGATAATGAAGTTTTGAAACATGCAACAATAATAAACCAAATGAATAATAGTTTAATGGCAGGTTTATTTCGGGATCCAGTAACAGTACTATCTTATTTAAACTTGATATTTCCTAATTTTCCCAAAATGCTTTCATGCCTCTTTTTTATATTGTCAGTGTTGTACATGTAAAGAAAGTGAACTATCTCAAACATATGCTTATTTGAGTCATCAAAACATTAAGTTAGCAATCCTCCTCTATTAAACCATCTTGAGTTTTATTTTAAGATTCTTGTTTTATTTGAAGAAAATTGCTGGCATCCTATTCATATCAGATTCGAAGGGCACTAATCTGCTATTCAGATTCATACTACTGCCTTTAATATAACATTCAGCAAGACCACAAGCTAATAAATATTAAATAAATAAATTACTCTGATTTGCAGCTTATCTCCTTAAAGCAGATAGATGATTTATAAGGGAAAGGACCTCAAAACTAATTTTATCATTATAAGTATCTGAAAACTGGAATGCTTCATATGGTCAGTACCTCAAGCTTCTAAACCTCTTAAATTTACAAAATCCAGAGTGGTTTTATTCCCAAGACACTGATGGATGTGAGTCTATAACTGCAATATTCATGAAATAGTTTATTGAACATGGCTTGATTTTTTACATCCAGTTCTTATTTGTTTAGATTTAAAAGTTGGTATTTTTAGGTTTTTTGAATATTTTTTTTTTTTCCCCACAAAAGAAAGTTCTAAATTGGTGCTTGTTTTGGTGTTACAGCTATAAAGAGCATGACTTTTTTCAAAGAACAATTTGCATGTTTACATTTTTGCTTCCTCAGCTGAACGAGAGTTTAGATTTCAGGTACAAAATAAACTGTAAGTGAAGTCTTTAACTACTTTAATGAAGGAGCAAAACCAAAGCTCTATTTGCTTTTGCATACTGCAAACTGCAAATGTGTTTGGGAAAATGTTCATGCCAGACATTAGCAAGGATGATTTAAATAAAAAGCAGAAGAGGAAACAAGCATTTCTAATTGCAAAATGTAGCCAGGTGTAGTGATTGACATGGCAATTGTAAATTTTTTACATGAAACCCACTCGCTGCCTCATTGATTGTCTGGGTACCTTTTGATATGTACAAGTATACTGCAAAGTACACATAGCACGGGAGTATAAAGCAGTTACAAAGACACTGAGTAGTGAATAACACACACAAAACAGATAGCAAAGAATAACAGTGTGTTATACTAAATATGCGTATGCCCTCCTAAGTAACACCTTTGTAAGACATACAAGCAGCCCTCATAGATGTGAAGAAAGGATAACTTCTCCAACTCCCTGAAACAGCTCCTTCCCATTGCTTAATCACCACCTGCCAACTCCCTGTATTTCCCTTTAAATATTTCTATGTTAATGATTTTTTCCCATCTTTAATCCTTGACCTGCTATGTAAGCCCTTCTCAACAAACTAACCTCAGCGTACAGTTTTATCATTCTTTTCCTGAGTGGTTCATCTCTACCCTTTATCCTTGGTCTGAGTCAAGGTTACACAGCTGCAACATATGAGACCTTGGCCTGGGATCACAGACAGCACAATCTTGGGGATAGGGAAGGTTATACTGCCACATACAACACTACAGGCATCTCTCTAATCTACCCTCTCAGACTGCTACCTGATCTCTTTCTGTTATTGCTGTGCTATCCTAAAGCTGAAATAGATTTTAAAGGCACAGAAACAATATCCACTGAAAGACTAACCAATGGGCTGACAAAGCATGGAAATACTTGTGGATAATTATTACCAGGATTATACTTGGACTTTTATGCAAAACCATCTGGGTTTCATAAAGTATGTTTGGATTAAAACAAACACACAAATCCCCCCTTCCCTCCCCCTCAAGCAAAAATCTCACCAATGCTGAAACATACAGAATATCATGTATGATTTAATAGAATATTTTAAAATATTTACCTATCATATGTATGAAGCATCATATACTTCAAAACAGCATACAGCTCAGTAACTGCTACTTTTTAAACCACTTTCCTTCTTGACTGCAGTGAGGATGCCCTTATTCTTCTTTGTCTTTTCTGCTAGAAGAAAAGAAGCAAAACTTTACATGATTAGCTTCATTCACACACTTCCACCCCGAACACCAAAACTCATTTGAATGTTTCCCTCTGACTTTGAGAGTGTTTGCTAAATTCAATGAAATTTTGAAAAGGAGAAATTATCTCAAAGATACATTTCCTATGAGGTTTCTAAAAGCAGGCAGACAGACAGTAGAGATGGAACTCTGGTTAAGAGTACGACCTTAATTTTCTTACTAGGCATCAGACAGTACTTATCCCCAGAGAGGTCCAAAATCCGACCACTTGTGAAACTTTTTCTGCATACTCCTCACCGTTCGTTAGTTCATCAGTACCACACATTTTTAATGCTTTAGTACTTCCCATAGCCTGCAATCCACTATCCCAGGAAATTGAAATTATCTTACTAATGGTGTACCTACTATGAGATCATGATGAAAGTAATGCAGAGCAATCCATCCTACTCCCACACAGAGCAGGAAATAAATGTGCTTATGTCTAGATCTGCAAGTAATACATAACTTGAAAAGGAACCCCTTTAGATACAGCTATATTATAAGCTACCATTGATTTTCCAGCAGGGCCCACTCTCCCCAGTCTGCCACAAGTCAAAGACCTACTGGATTTCTATGGAACTTTTCTTTTGATAAAAATAAAAATGGAATAAAAATTATTGTTATTTGCTTATTTTATTACTGTAAGATTTTGCAATCTTCAATCACTGTAATATCTAGAATAAGAGTACCATTTCAACCTATTATAATCTCCTTTTCTAAAATGTGTTCTGAAAGGCATAATGAAAGGGTAAATTACTTTCTTAAGAAATATACTTTTAAACATTTGGGAAACCCTGAATTTTGCTTAATCTAAGGCAAAAAAAAAAAAAAAATGCTCTCCTGAAGTGTAATGGATCACTTCTCATTCAAGCCAGCAGAGGACCTGATTTCAAGTCTTCTCTTATCCAAACTCAACAGGTATCTTTTCTATAGGGAACAATTTGCTGAACAACAATATTTTTCTTATTTCTTTATGGTGGTTCGAAGCTGACCTCTCATCGAACTAATGATACACTTGCAATATCTGCAGACATATTGCTTTCAATGGCAGGACTAGGTACAGAAAAGTTTATTATTTCTAAAAATTTCATTATCATCTATCCTTTCGTGTAGTTTGAGCCACAGAAATTCTGTCTGGAGTTTTAGAACCAAACTCTATAAATTTTGTCTGAGATGCAGAGTGACAGGATGCTCAACCCACTAGTGAAAATCACCAATGCTCAGGACAGAAGAAATATCCTGAGGGAACTTTACTGGCTTGAATTGCAGCAACTGTGACCTTAAAGCACCTAAGTATCGAACAGAGAATGAGACTTTAGCTTTGAGCACCTACATTCTGTGGATCTTTTTGTGGATCTGGGCCAACATAATTAAGAATTCTGACTGATCCCACACAGCAGCTCCAACGAATTTTAACTTTCATTTTCAGCTCTCTAACCATGTACAAAGTGATGGACCCAAGGGAAAGATATAAATCCCTGTATTTCAGACAAGACTGACCTCTAACTGTCAGGATTTGGGAGGAAATTTTGTCTGAAAATGTTATGTCTTAATTGTCTCTTGCAAGGTTTCTTGAGATTTACTATGAAGCACCAGCCAGCACAAATTAGTAGTTTGATTCAGAAAAGCATTGCCTGTGCTTATGTCTGAGCTTTTTTAGCTACTATTCTTAAAACCTAGCACCTAACTTTCAGCTGCCTAAATCTCAATTGTAAGAAATGAGAAAGTTAAGTTTAAAATATTTCTAATAATCACAGAACAGCATGAAGTAAACTGCTTTTCTATTACTAATTTCAAAAAGAGTTTTAGAAGAGCTCTTTTTTATTATTATTATAATGTTCATTAAGCCATCTTCTCATTACAACCTTATAATTCTACATTTTTAAAAGGATGAATATCAAGTCAGATTTGACAATATTCCTTGTTTATACGTATTTGGTCTGAGGTACTGCAATATAATTAGGGAAAAACTCATCCAAATACAGAATTTGAGCATGGACTCAAGGAAGCAATATTTCTTGATCTTAGAGGAGTCTCTTCCTTTACAAATGTAACTCATCGGGAAGGAACATTACCAAAAGTATAGCATGCAATTTATAACAGCTAATACTGTACTAGCTTTTAAAATCTGAAATTTAAAATTTTTAAGGTTTTAATGCAGGATAAATACCGATCCCTTAAATGCTTCATATTTTTTTGAACACTGATATTTTTAAAATATGTTTTCAAAAATGTTATTGTACATCCAATAGAACTGCCAAAGTGCTAGGTATCTATGTAATGGATAACCCCAAAACTTTTACTTATATAGCTTGTCCAACCTTTGTTAGATTCTATTAGTTGCACAGTATCTGCAAAAGTAATTAAGTCTGACTGTTATTTTAAAATTAAATAGGATAACAAGCAGTATCTCAAACAAAAAAGTTCTGGATTGAGGATTCTTAACTTCCAATAAGATTAATTAGGTAACAGCTATAGATCTATACACTATTGTTACTATACAGCATTTAGGAAATCCTATAGATTCATTTCAGATTAATTATTGTTATTTTACTATTGATACCTTTATAGGCTTTATGTATTCATAAATGAGAAAATATAGATAAGAATGAATAGGACTTACATGACTGGTGTGTTGGCTGCTGTTACCTAGTGGTTCTTTAGGGTTTAATTCTACCAAAATCTCACTCTACGCCTCCTTATTGCTGCTTGTGTGCTTTCTTGCATGAGATATTCCTACTCTTTATTCCTATAAAAATGTTAGTCTGAAAGACAAAATGTCTAGATTGGAGCAGGGAGTTAAAATCAGACTGGCACCTGGATTCAGATAAGTCCTGATAAATACTGAAATACTGAATTGAATTCTAACTTTCAACTGCACAAACCCTCCTATTTCTCAGTGAGAAATAGTGAGCTAGCCTAACCAAGATTTTTGTTTTGCTTTGTTTTGTTTTGTCTTGTCTTGCTGCAGTGAGGAACAAATTGTTTTATGAACAGAAAGACATTGGGATAAGTTTATTGTGTGCTATGACTCTGCCTGACAAGTTAGGCTATGAAAACTCTATGAGAAAAACAACATTCTGAATCTTTGCTCTTCTTTCTCCATTATGACTAGTAAGTGTGAAAAAGTAACAACAAAACAAAAAACCAAAAAAATCCCAAACCCAACCAAGAACAAAAGACCACAGGTTTGACTGCAAAACCAAATCTAAAGCTTCTCACTTAGTTTTATATTTTTCCATTAAAAGGCACAGTTGGTGGCTTGTAATCCAAGTTTTATTCAATACTTTCATGTTGTTAACACAATCAATTATATTTTCATGCCACTAAAAAATTACAGTTTTTGGAAAAAACAACACGTATAAAACCAAGTTTCTTTGATCATAGCTGTCAGGTCTGCTCATTGCTTTCCAGTGATACCTAATTCCCCAAGAACTGTCTGCTTCCTTCCAGGGACAATTTTTTTTTCCTGATACTCTATAGTTCAAAACATTCTTGGAACTTCGTGGGGATACAGTGCTCTTTCTACTTAAGCATGCAACTCTGCTACTCAATGCAGGTCTCCATCCTATGTACAATGGATTGTTACCATATTTGTTAGCAATCAGCTTACAATATTGCTTTTCTGAACTATAGTTTGAAATGGTGGTTCCTCTATTCTTCAGCTGTACAGATATCTCAAAGAAATAGTAGTATGCAAGCCATGCTTAGAAATGTATATTCCAAACAGCAACTGATCCCTTAAGGACTGTTCATACAAAGGCAAAATGCTAACTATAAGTAGATGTGGAATTCACGGCTGTTTAATACAGTAAATTGAAGTTTCACTAACTGGATTTACAATGGAGAAAACATTTTCAAACATACCACAATGTAGGAAGCATTGGGAGAAGCATAAATTAGTTTGTCTACATCTTTTATAAGCACTATACCCGTTGTACAATGTAATTACAGTTTACCCAATAGTTATATTGGACATAAAGAAATAGGTACACACACACACAAAGAGACAATAATCAAAATACGTGGTTGGATATAAGGAATAGCTTCTACATAGAAATCACTGAAAAGTCCTGCTCTATTTAGCTTTGATGAAAAACAGATTGAGATTGGTAAGGATAGAAGTAGAGACCACTACAGATTTCACAAATATCCATGAAATCAATAGGAAACAATCATTTAAATCTTGCATTAAAAATAAAATGAAACAAACAACCCCCCCTCCCCCCCAAAAAAATCCCAAAAACTGAAACCAAGAGAAGTCAAAAATAAAAAAAAAAAAAATCTGAAACAAACTAAACCTGTTATTATTCTTTCTTCCTTTTTTTTTTTTTTTTTTTTTTTTTCACATGCACAACATTTTTGTAGCTAATTGCCAAAGGATGTGGTGGGACCAGATGATAGAAATCTGTTATAAAGGATATCAGACAATTTTTCAAGGATAGGACCTTTGGTTCTGAGGCAGCCTATAGCTTAGGAAATCTGTAACCTGACACATGCTGGAAACTGAGAGGTTCCTGAGAAACAATCAGCTTGATGCTTGAGATGAATTTCTTTTCTAAAAAGATCCAGGCTGACAATGAAAGCTGACTTCTGGTGTGATCCACAAGGCTAGTAAACAAAGTTTGGTCATTTATGCTGGTACAGAAAGCCACACCCACTGTACAGTCTTCATAAAATACAGATGCAGTATGGAAAGAGGACAAAGGTATCAGAGGGGTCACAGCACTGTTTTCTAACAAGGAAATTTCTGTGTTTCTTGTGCTAATTGTTGTGTCTCCCGAAATCCCAGATTATCCATTTTCTGCCTAATTAGTTTGCAGTAACATATTCTGTGTTACCCTGTTTTTGTTAATCATAATTTTGTTAAGAAATCATGACATTAACATTCTCTGGGTGTATTAGGAATAAGTTGATCATTAAAATGTATGAATATCTTTGCCACAAAAATATATTTAATCAAAGTTTCTTTTCCCTTTATTAAGCCTTTGAATCATTTTTGTTTCAAAGGCTGTTATTTAGAATGACAAAAATAACAGTTTCTTCATCAAAAGTCAGCATAATTCCAGTGAGCTCTGGAAGACTTGAGCACTAATCCTGCACAGTACTTCCACACAAGAAACACCAACCCATGAAAACTGTATTCAGTTTCAGGGCCCCAAATGGAAATTGAACTAGAGAATCACACACAGAAAAATTTAACTGCTGTCATGTAAGCCAGATGGTGGCAGGAAAAGGTCAGTAACAATTGATTGCAATGGAGCTGCTCAAATTAATACAGATTATCTGAAGGAAAAGGTGATGCAACCTGAGGTCCTAAGTTATTAACACAAACCCCTGTAAGAGGATTGGATATACTGAAAATTCTTATATCATCATGAAATCAAAGTCATACATTAATTCCAAGTTTATTATGTATAAAAAAAAATGAGTGATTAAGATTCAGATAACAAATGTCACAACCTTCAACTCTGAGTTATTTGCAAGGGAGCTGCATCAGTTTGGTTTATTATTTAGAATTGTACAATTATTAACAATCTAAAACATTTGTTTGCAACAGCTTTATAAAGGTGACGTGACAACATGCCTATTCAAGCACATTACAGGCATTATTTTCCTCACCTTTTTATCAAAATCCAGCATCTTTTCCTTATAATAGTTGCGCAGCAGTAAGGGAAGTGGGAAGTTCTATGCCTGTGCAAACCACTAACTTTAAGACAGACCTCCCCTTCAATATCAATTAAATACGGTGACTTCATCATAAAATTCCTGTTTTATAATAATTTATAAGAGGTACCAAAGTACAGCCCTATTATTCTGACAATTTTCTTATTTTTTGCTGTTAGGAAACGCAAAGTGTCATAGGAAAACACATTAAGTTTGGTTGGTTGGGTTTGGTTGGTTTTTGGTTTTGTTTTTTGTTTGTTTGTTTGTTTGTTTTGGTTTTTGTTGTTGTTGTTGTTGTTGTTGTTGTAAGAAGGTGCTAGTCATAATAAATAAAACCCGGTAACTCATTAGGTTTTAAGATCTGCCACTGAAACATCATCATTGGCAAATAGCAGCAGCTGAGTTTGAACTTTATGGACTTTATGAGAAAAACATAATTAGAATATTTGGTAATGCCACTGTTCATAAACGGGAGAAATTAGAAGGCTGAGAGAACACATTCACTTCGCTTTTTCCCTGCTGTAAGTCTTACGAGCACAGAATTACAAAGAAAAAGGAAAGCTGAGGAAGGTAATCTGAATACCCACTTCCTTAAAAATCACATCCAAGAAACAGTACCGGGTGCAGGCGCACATGTGTTGTCAGCACCAGCAGCAGTGAGGCTCTGCCTGGGCGACCCCTGTGCTCAGCGGCCGGTGCTGCTGGGTGACGGACACAGCCGGTCCCAGCCGCCTCCAGCAACCCCACAGCAGGGCAGAGCTCAGCCCCTCAGCCACGGATGGGCGCCTCAGATAAAGCATGGGTAAGGAAATGGAAAACGGTGCCCGGCACCTGCAGCCCATGGAGATCCCACGCTGAAGCAGGTTTATTCTGAAGGACTGCAGCACGTGGGAAGGGGAAAAGCGCGAAGAGAAAGGAGCAGCAGTGAAGAGCTGTCCGCAATCCCCCACTCTCCCCGAGCGCTAGAGTGGGAAGAGATTGAGGAGTCAGTGTGAAAGGAATGAAGTTCCACTTGGGAAGGAGGGAGAGGGGAGGGAATTGTTTCCACCTTTGCTTCTCACTATGCAACTCTATTAAATGTCAATAAATGAATTTTCTCCAAGTCAAATCTGTTTTGCACACATCACTAACTGGTAAGGAATCTGTCTGGTTTTATCTCCACCATGAGCTTTTTCACCTTATTTTCTCCCCTGGCTCAAATGTCCTCAGAGGGTGGGGAGTTACTTTGCTGGAAATACCTGGAATCGTCTACCTACCTTCTCTTTCCTGGTGCTTGCTTTGAGCCTTCCTCTCTCACAGCTCTGCCGGTGAACCTTCTAGGTTTCATAAAGTCTGCTGGTATTCTTGAGAGTTACATTAGTTCTCCGTAGTTTCTATAATGAAAAGTGAACAAGGTCTGTTCTGAGTTCTTTCTAGGGCTAGGATTCTGTGAGATATCAGAGACAATCCTACAGGATACAGATTGATACATATCTTGCACTGACCCTCTCTCTTTGGCTACCAAGAATCTGCTAGGGAAAGCTTTGGTCTCTTTCATTTATATCAGTACCAACTCAGTCTTTTTCAGCAGCTTAATAATATACCTATGGCTGCTTCCCGCTGTTGCACTACTAAAGGACTCATATCTAGCTTTTGAATCTTATTCTGTCAAATATTTTTAGATGAAAGACAGGTTCCTGCTACAACATAATGCATGATTTATTTTGAGTTCACCAAGTTCTAATATATGGCCAGGAAATGATGGCTGTGAAAAGATAATTGGATAGCCATATAAAGCAGCTTTAACTCCCCTCACATGTTTAGCTTAATAGTTTTCTTAAGGGCAGTCATGTTTTCATGGTCCCAATAAAGGTTAACAGAGGATCAGAAGTCTGCCATAGAGAATCTTCGCTCTGTTTAGCAGTAGCTTGTTATCAGGTTAGCTCAAACAGAGAAGAGGAAGTTCTGCAGCATAGTCCCAGATTTCTTACTTCACAGTATCACAGAATGCTAGAGATTGGAAGGGACCTCAAAAGATCATCTAGTCCAATCCCCCTGCCGGAGCAGGAACACCTAGATAAGGTTACACAGGAATGTGTCCAAGTTTAAGTGGAACCTCTTGTGTTCCAGTTTGTACCCATTACCCCTTGTCCTATCATTGTTTGCCACTGAGAAGAGCCTGGCTCCATCCTCGTGACACTCCCTCTTCATATATTTATATACACTAATAAGGTCACCCCTCAGTCTCCTCTTCTCCAAACCATAGAGACCCAGCTCCCTCAGCCTTTCCTCATAAGGGAGATGCTCCACTCCCTTAATCATCTTAGTTGCCCTGTGCTGGACTCTCTCCAGCAGGTCCCTGTCCTTCTTGAACTGAGGGGCCCAGAACTGGACACAATATTCCAGATGCGGTCTCACCAGGGCAGAGTAGAGGGGAAGGAGGACCTCTCTCGACCTACTGACCACCCCCCTTCTAATACACCCCAGGATGCCATTGGCCTTCCTGGCCACAAGGGCACAGCGTTGGCTCATGGTCATCCTGCCGTCCACTAGGACCCCCAGCTCCCTCTCCCCTACACTACTCTCTAACAGGTCGTTCCCCAACCTATATTAGAACCTGGGGTTGTTCCTGCCCAGATGCAGGACTCTACACTTTCCCTTGTTATATTTCATCAAGTTACTCCCTGCCCAACTCTCCAGCCTGTCCAGGTCTCGCTGGATGGCAGCACAGCCTTCTGGTGTGTCAGCCACTCCTCCCAGCTTAGTGTCATCAGCAAACTTGCTGATAGTACACTCAATTCCCTTATCTAAATCGTTGATGAATACATTAAATAATACTGGTCCCAGTACTGACCCTTGAGGCACTCCACTAGATACAGGCCTCCAACTAGACTCCGCCCCATAGACTACAACTCTCTGGCTTCTCTCCTTCAGCCAGTTCGCAGTCCACCTCACTACCTGATCATTCAGACCACACTTCCTCAATTTAGCTATGAGGATGCTGTGGGAGACTGTGTCAAATTACTTACTTTTTATAAATTTTTTCTTCTAAAAATATATGCACACATTGTATTGACTACAGTCTTCATGCCATTTGATAGCTTAGCATATACTATAAAGAGAAATTTATACATAAATTCTTTAATACTTTTCCTGTTGGAGGCACTGAGAAGCTGTGTTGACATTATTTCATAGACTGACCGCTGGCATAACTTGCCCACTCTTTCTCTCCCTGAAATGTGGTACAGCAGCTTTTGCCAGCTGACACTGCAGTGGTTCACATACATCACCAGCTCTCAATTACCTTCTCCTGTCCAGTGTTACCGTGCTACAGCATGATTGGTGCTGCACTGCAGTGGGGGGTAGTTTGATCACTATTTTGGTAGAACTGGATGGCTGACATTTTTCTATACAGTGTCTGTATTAAAAGCCTTGGCTTAATTCTGAAAAAGAAATGTGGCACATGGTTATTTCAAATACACTATTGCAACATGGTTGCAGTTTGGTCCCAAACTGATGCAACATATAGATTTTTTGTGTTTTGAAATTGTTTCAATTGAAAGTGGTTTTGAAATTGTTTTTGCTTTATCATTTTTAAACACATATTTTCTTATTTCAGATTAAAAAAAATTAATAAAATTATTTTATTCTAGAGGATTTTTATTTTTTCAGGTGTGCATGTACATATTAATTCCAATAGCAATAATGCAAACTTTAAAAGGTGAGAATTTTTTGCCTCAGCTCCTAGCTATGAATCAGGAAAAACAGACACAGAGAGCTTTAGCCCACATCCCCTATATGATCATAAATGGGACACATACTGGTTTAGCCACCTTGTGCAATTTACAATAGACTGAAGGTGCTTCTGGCTGTGCCAGGTGTTGAACACCTCAGGGAAGCATTACAGAAGCAGTTTGCCACCATAGAACAGGAGAGTTCATTCCCTGCTCTTTTTTCTTGATCTCCATCGCCTTCGGGTCACAACTCTGATGCTGGCTACTGACAACCTGAGTGATGTAAGAACTAATAACCACAGCACTATCTAAAATAATCCTGTCAAGTTGGGTGTCCTGTGAGTTTAGGGTCACTTTGTACTGATATGAAGGTGGAAAAAAGAAGAAATGCTGTGATGAGCAGCTGAACTTTGCTGCCTCTAGGATCAAGTTCAATCAGTTATGTAAAATGCACTACTTTAAGACCATTGCATACTGTGTATATGGTACATTAATAAATGCAGAACAGCAGAATATACTGCAAAATACATTGAACTGTACATAGTAAGACTGTAATTTCAATGGAAGTACTGTGTTACACAAGTAAAGAGGACAGGGAAGAGAATCTGTTTTTTTTAAATGGAACTTTGACATAGATTTGTGTCACTGAATTACAGTCAAACCTTTCTTTTTCATGTATACAATGCAGTTTCTTTTAACAATATGTGGAAAGTGAAGTGCTGATGACAACAAGTAATTTTTTAAGGTTTTTTTCCATTTTTGGTTTTTGTATGGGGCTGCTGTGCAAGAGTTTATTGAGAATCAGAAAAAAAATATTTGTCAAAGAGTTTCAAGGCTCCTCTTCCCCCTATAATGTTTCATGATATTTTTGTTGTTATTTTGTACCAGGTTGCTTTCACAGAAAAATCATTCTTTCAATTGCATTGTGAAGGGTTATTTATTTTGAAATAATCTGCAAGCTGGAAAAATATTTCTAGCAATGCAAAGCTTATCCTCCAAATGACTCTTTTTTTAATCCAAAAATTTTTTTAATTACTAATGGGTGCATAACAGGTGATGGTTGGTATCAAATAATCAACAGAAGGGCATTAAGTTTCCCTGCCAAAGCCTACAAGAGACATGCAAGTAAAACACAAATACATATTTCTTGATATAAGGTTCGAGACCCAAATTTCAAATAAAACACACAATTCCATGTAACCAGTATGCAAGAATGTTACCTAACAGTGTATTAAAAAGAGCTTGAATTCTCCTTCCCTCATTTTCTGTGCATGCACAAAAGCTAGGTTATGGTCAATGAAAAAGCAGCCAGCCGCTACCTAATATAGCTTATGTCTGTAAAGTCACAAAAATGTGTTCTAAATTTGACATCAATGATGACATATCTATTAACCCATCAGATAAGTTCTCACATTTGATACATTAGCATTTGCTAAACCTCGTGGCTGGGTATCAAAACTGAGGTACAAACCATTAATACTAAAAGCGAAAAGCTATCAAGACTGATTTTTCCTTGGTGGCCTTTCAGCTGTTTATCTCAATGTATGAGCCATGCTTACCTATCTTGTCAAGTTTTGGTTAAAAAACTCTCTGTTGTTTTTTTGTTGGTTTTTTTTTTTTTTTTTTGGTTTGGGGTTTGTTTGTTTGTTGTAAAACTGGTAACAGAAACAAACAAGCTATCATAACCCCAGTGCTGTTCGGCCTCTCTAACATAGTAACTTTCATGTGTTAAGTTTTCCATGGGCAGCTAGCTGTAAGGAAACTTCTCTTCCAATCCATTCCAACATGAGTAAACCAGAACAGAATAGAATATTTTCAGTGAGAAGGTACCTACAATGATCATCTAACCCAAGGTTATTAAAGGCATTGTCCAAATGCCTCTTCAGCACTGACAGGCTTGGGGCGTTGATCACCTCTCTAGGAAGTGTGTTCCAGTGTTTGACCACCCTCTCAGTAAAGGAATACTTCCTAATATCATGCCTGAACCTCCCCTGTGGCAGGTTTAATCCATTCCTACACATCCTGTCACTGGATACCAGGGAGAAGAGATCAGAACCTCTCTCTCCCCTTCTCCTCCTCAGGAAGCTGAAGAGAGGAATGAGGTCACCCCTCAGCCTCCTTTACGTTGAACTAGGCAGATCCAAAGATCCTCAGCTGCCTTCAGCAACTCCTCATAGGACATTCCTTCCAGCCCTTTCACCATCTTTGTTGCCCTTCTCTGGACATATTCAAGGACCTTCATATCCTTCTTAAATTGTGGGACCCATAAGTGCACACAGTGTTCAAGGTGAGGCTGCACCAACAGTGATTACGGCAGTATAATCACCTTTTTAGACCAGCTGGCTATGCTGTGTTTGTTGCACCACAGGATGTGGTTTGCCCTCTTGGATGCTAGGGCACATTGCTGACTCATATTAAGACTGCTGCTGACCGAGATCCCTTCTTCAGGGCTACTCTCCTGTCACTTGTCTCCCAGTCTGTAGCTGAGTCTGGTGTTACACTATCCAGGCACAAGTACAAGCAAAGATCTAAACAAGCAGTGAGATTTCTTCAAGACTGTTTCAGGGAAGACCAAATAATGTGATCAGACTATTTGTCAGGAAAGTTTAGACTAGCTCACTTTTCCAGAATAGCTCGTATAATCCATGGAGGTACTCAAGAAGTTAATTTGGGAAACAGCTCTATTAAGACTCCAAGAAGTGAATAGATGCTGTGATCATTTCTACACCAAAATCCTAAAACTAACAGAAACAAATTCATAACCATATATGAGTGAAATGCAGAATTTTGCCATTCTGTCCTCTTAAATTTTGTAGAAAGCTGTCCAAGGTATTGAACAGATATAAGCCAAAGTTAAAATGGTAGATCTCATACATGAAAACATACATATCCAAGTCCTCAACAAATGTCCCAGCACCTATGTTGTCACATACCTAAATATCCACCTTATAGTAGGAACACAATACTGGATTATAAGACACCAGAAGATCAGGTTAGCCCAATTCGGGCTGACAAGTTCAAAGTGCTTCACTGATCACCTTATTTTTTGCTTCCCTTTTTAATCCTGTTTTCATCTCTGAGCCCATAATTTTCAGTTTTTCTCCTGATTACCATCCCTAATTCCATCCTGAATTTGCTTATCTCTCTTAGTTCTTTTCCAGTTTTCTGAATACATTCTCAAGATATAAGAATGCAACAAACAGGTACAAAGAGGCAGAAGCCTGGTTGTCAAAGCAAAAAAAAAGAAAAAAGACACAAAAATGCTCATCTGATACTTACGCTGAACATAGATTGAAAGAATGACAGCTGGAATCTATGAAACTATTGTGAATGAATGTATTGTTTATGAATAAAAAATAAGCAAAACTATGTAGTTTAACTATAGATACTAATAGGCTTGTGCTCTAGCACAAGGAATATTTAGGTGTTTCCATAGATCACTGCAGAAAAAATTAATCTCCAGACAGAAAGAAGATTATTTTGGAGCATGAATATTCTTGTGCTAATATCATGTTTAACTAAAATAGATTTTCAACTCCCATGGTATTTTTTGCCTGAATATGTGTATAAAGAGCAATCCCATCCTCTATCTTAGCAAATTAAAAGCTTAAGAGGAATAAAGTTCTTCTACTGTTTGTCCCTGTGATGAGCTCTCCAAATTCCTGATTAACCCCTTACTTGTTTTGGTTTGAATTCTAATTCTTTGAAAGTGAGAGGTCAGAATTATGCATAGAATTTCAAATTATGTTTTACTAAATCCTTGTTCAATTGTACTAGTATTTCTCTCTATTGGGAAGAGATGATGTTATTATCAGCTACAATATATTGGCAATTTACACCGTTCTGCAATGAACTAGTACATAGAAGTCTGTCTTCCTTGGCCATTTCCACTGATGAACTTCTAGCTTAAGAATGTCCATAATTTATTTGGATCACATCACCTCTGAAAATATTGTTTACTACTTAACTGTGAAAAATCCCATTATCCACCCTGCCTGACACTGAGGTTAACATCAATGCTGTCCTCCTGTTAGTTAATAGGCTACCCTTTCCACAATCCCTTTACTAATTTCCTCATATCTAAATCCACTAATTTACCTTGCAGTACTGTACCAAGTGCTTTTGAACAAATAGGAGAGAGAGACTTTATTTTGCCTATAAAAACCACTATACTTGTTTAACAAAACACCTACCACCACCTCTCCCTACCCCCTGCAAAAAAAAACCAACAACTGAAAGAAGTTTTTTTGTTATGACTTTTTTTCCCATTTAATGTCATTTCAACTATTTTTTCCCTTTAAATTTGTTCAGGAGTATTGCTTACTCTTAGCCAAGCATCAACAGCATGATACTCTTTTTCCTCTTGCCAGTGTAGATTTTCACCTAGCAACAAGTGGTGCTATATGGTGCCATCATATGAATCATACTTAGGCAATTTAAATATAAACCTCTCACCCACTGAATGAAATAAAAAACAGTATAATTAGAGTAATCTGCAACTTTAAGGTTATACAAAGTTCAACTACAGCTTTAGACTGACAGACAAAGTGATGCAAGAACATGCATCCTTATTCAGTGATGGAAAGTACAATTGACTGCTTTTAGCCTGGTATGACCTGTGGTAACGATAAAAATATTTCTTAGTCAAGCAGGAAGATAGCTGCTAGGTCTCAAGCCACTGAGGTATATTTGGATAACAGAAGATAAACTTATTGTGAGTGTAGTTCACCAAAATGTCAGGTTAAAGAATAATTCTAAGTGGCTAAAATTTGTTACAAAATAAACTTTGACTATTTTGAATGTCTATTTGTCTTGTCATGTTCATAACTATAATTAGATGATCAACTTGTGCTGCATCATGCTGTATTTGTTATTAACATACAGTTAATGTACTCAGGAAAGCTTTAAGGTCATTTTCCAAGATCAGTTTTTGAAAATGAAGTTAATTTAAAAAGTAAAGAGTCTTCAAGACACAGCCAGGAATAACTGACAGATCCAGTGACTGCTATTAAAGTGCTGAATATGGTTGCACTATGCTGCTATGAAATTTCTAGACAAACAGGATCCTAAAAGCAAGAATTTACCATAAGAAGTTTTGCATGCACACAATAATGAAGTCTACACTAGCAGTGAAAAGATGTCAAATAATAATCAAGGTGTGATTTAAACCAGGATCCCATGTTAACAGCAAAGCTGGAGTTTCTGAAAAACTATGTATTTGAAGTTGCCAACATTCTGTTCACCATTGTGGGCTCAAGATATAACTTACTAGGATATATATTTTTTCAAATGGCTTTTCATAGAATTCCACATGACAGGCTTCTGATTAAACCCTGCACAATTTAGATCCAAGGTGTAGCACAATGATAAATAAAAGTGCAACTGAGAGGGAAAAAAAAAAGGTACTTCTGAGAATTTTAGAAAAGTTCTTCAACTCTGGGAGTTAAGATGATTCTCCACTGGTTTTTAGCAGTATTTCATACAGCTTTAACATCTAAAGATGCCCCTGTGACAAAGTAGGGAAATGGCAAACACAAGAGTCAATATCAAAGCAAGCTGGACAAGGATTAGAAATACTTTAGAAGCACACTAACTTGGAGCAAACAAAATTCAGTATATATTAGTAAAGTAAAGCTTGTATTAGCACTTCTAGAGAGATGAACAATGACTGAATATAAAGCTAGGGAGAAGGAGTGAAGAGGAATGTTGCAAGAAATGGAAAAAGTAAGATAGTCTTTATATCCCTTATCTCTCTGCATGTCTTATATAGGAGAAAAAGAGAACAAGAGAATGAAATATGCATAGTGTGACCACTAAACACTGAGCAGTTTCAGATGTTTTACATCTGTTTAGTAAATTCCTTCAAGGGGTATATAGTGTCAGAGGGTCTGACCACAACATGTAGGAAAAGATTTATACAAGACTGTACTTTGTCTGGCTGGGATGGAGTTATTTTTTGTAATAGCAGTCCTTATGGTGGTGTGTTTTGGATTTTTGACTAAAACAGCCTTGACAGCACAACAGTGTTTTGGTTAATGCTGAACAGTGCTTGCACAGCAGCAATCTTTTTTCCCATTCTGCCCCCTACCAAGGAATAGGCTGGGATTGGGCAAGAGGTTGAGAGAGGATGCAACTGGACAGCTGAGTCAGGCTGACCAAAGGGATATTCCGCGCTATCATGCTCAGTACTAAAATCTTGGGGCAGGGCAGGAGACGGGAATGTTGGGTAGGTAGCTATTACTCAAAGATAGGCTAGGCATCAGTCTATTTGTCAGTGTGGTGAGTGACTGCCTTTGCATTACTTTAACCTCCTTCCTTATAAAACTGTCTTTACCTTGATCCATGAGTTTTTTCACTTTTGCTCTTCCTTTTTTTCTCCCAGTCCCACTGTGGAGGTAAGAAAGCAGCTGTGTGTTGCTTAGCTGCCTGTTAGAGTAAATTTATACACAGGAAGTAGATGATCTGTCTTCTAAGCAAAATAATACTTAAAAAAAAAAAAAGAAAGAGAAAGTTTTAGTATATTTAGTTACCTTTATTCACTCTTGGATAATGTGATTATATGCCAGATTTGCTTCTCTGCTTCATTTTTGTTTAATGATAAAGTTTGTTGATAAAACTTCTTAGGCAGTTAAATAACAAATGCCAGTACTCCTTCCATTTGGTGGCGAATTTTTCTAGCTGTAGAAAATTTACTCAGGAACAGAAGAAAGGGTACAGTTAGCTGACATTTCTTTCAGTAGCAGTGACAGCTTTGAAGAATATTTCTGTTTTCACTACTTTAGGACTCCCTGAAGCACACCTGAGAAGGAACGAAGGAGTAAAAAGAAGTAACTAGGGTCATAGATGGCTCTTATGCTGCTGAGACCTACTTTGTAACCTGCTTGACTTTGTCTTATCCCAGAAATTCGGTCTCTTAACCTAAGTACAAATAATTTCAAAGGTTGCCAACAAATGAAATTTTGAGATGGAGCAAAGCTTACTATCATTTAAATCTAAGACATGGCAAAAAACTATTGTCATCTCACTATCAGGAGCTCCTACCCTGAAGGTAGAGCATGGACAAAAAGGCCTCAGCCTCAAAGTATCTAGTCATTTAACTTCTATTTATGTCATGGCACTTGCATTTGCTCAAGTACAATTCTCAAAATTCTCTGCTGATGTTTCCATTTTGCTTGTGCAAAATTCCTTCTACAATTGCAAAAGGATTGTGATTTTTATCTCAGGCCTGTGGTGTGGTCCCAGGTATCTATGATACATCTCTATTATACTTTCAGTGTCAGTTTTAGGTGAAATTATGAGTATAAACAAAAAATTAAGTCCCCTAATGATTTGTCTGAGGTTAAGGTGACAACTGCCCTTTATTATATTATTATATCAGTGTTTTTCTTCGTGCACAAAGAAAAAAGAAACATACTAAATGGGAGCAGATTAAAATGTAAAGACTGAGCTGCCTCATTGTGGCTCTTAAAATAATAGTATCCTCAATGGATTCAAATGACTGCAGTAATTTTCCTCCAGTTTTGCATAAAAATGTACCTTAATTCTACTTGAGATAATTTTTTTTCCTCCATTCAATGGCTTTTGCTACCTGTTTCTGATTGCAAAAAATAACCCAAATTCAGAACAAAGTCACAGGATTTTTATCACTCAAAGAATTATAATGCAAATAATCAGCATTCTTTCTTTCCTAAAGAAAAAACTCCCTTTGAAATTCCCTTGAAGAAAGCCAAGCTAACACTCTATGCTTTTGGAAAGTGTTGCCCATATAAGATATAATATGCCAAAAAATTAATACTGTTACTGTAAGTTTGTTATTATTTTATTTATTTCTTGGCTCCTCAGATGACTAAAACCTATTGAAGATATATAAGGCAAGACAGGAAACTATTCTGTGTAGATATTGTCTTGGAAGATACACACCATCTTGTAAGATTATTAAGTGTATTTTGAAGCAAATCCTAAAGTGAAGAAAGCTCCTCTAAATGTACACTGACAGTCTTAAGAGTAGAATTTGACTGATAAAGCACATTCCAGGTAGCATCTGGATGTGTTGCCTTGACACATTGTGTAGGTGTGCTCATGCTCAGTACTTCGCATATTGTCACCTTGCTGAATAGTAGTCATTTATGTAATTTATAGTGGTGATGAAGATAACTCATACATTCACGAACCCCCTAATCTCACACTCCACATACCATTTTATTTGAGCTACAGTAGTAGCTGTCTGTCTCAAAACAATGATGTTATCTTATTATCTTAAAAAGAAGCATAAGTTTTTTGCCTGAATGCTTCCTTTTTATATTTGGTATCTTTACTTCAGTTAATTCACTGAGAATTGGCATGTTTCATGCAAATACTTAATGGTCATTTTTCAGTGATGCTTATCATCGCAAATTAAAGCATAGTATACTTGGATTTTTGTTTCCAAATAGGCTCAAATTGCAGTACAACATGCAGAGTAATTTAAAATTATTGGAGGTCTTCAAATTTTATAGGCACTTCAGTATGGAATTTAAAGTACTGCAATAATTTTAAACTGCTCTGTATTGCACAAAGCAATTTAAATTTATTGGAAGTGAAATTTGGAAATGATCAGGGTTCTAGGCATTGCAGCATACACTGGTTTAAAATTACAAGAGCATTTTAAATTTTTATAAGCACTTCATTTAAAGATCAGGGCTGTGGACTGGAATGGTGTAGTTTAAAGTTGTTAGAGGTTTTCTCACTTGAACTCAAATTAAAAAAAAAAGTTAGAGCTCTTCTCAGAATAATCTTACATTATTGTACTTGACCAGAGATCCAATATCTAATTTAAAAAGAAAAAAAATAAAGCAAACAGTGTACAATCCTGTAAAAGCTATCTCATCCTATTCATTTGAAAGAAAACTGTTGCAACAGTCTTTTGTTCCAGTCCCCTGATGAATTTCTTTTTTTTCCTAGCATAAACAGTAAATAAATGTCAGATAGATGTCACTGTAGTTTGTGCAGGTGAAATGTTTCTTAACTCAAAATGACAGAGAAATTGTTAAGAAATCAAATGTCACATTTTAAACAAAGGCCTCCACCCTATCAGCTATGGGATTAAGTTTGAACTGCTATGATTAGTTTCAGAATCATAATAGAAAACCTGAGTTTGCTCTTCCTTTTTTTTTTTTAGAGGATTGCTCATCTCTGTTTTGGCCTCAAATATCTTAAGCTTCTATCGTTCTATCATTCCCGATTCTTTCTGATTATGTTCAGGTTTTCCTGGGGAAGGGGGCACAGGAGAAACAGGGAGCTGTTGGTTTTGAAAACAGCCTTAAAGTTTAGCAGCAAGTAAGCACTGAGGCATTGTGTAAGTGTGTGTGAGATCTTTCAGTGTTCGAAGATTTTCTGTCTAAGCTCAGTTTACAAAATCTTAAGGAAGTTAAGCAGGGAGGAACCCCAGTGGGGCAGATGGACATGCTCTGGAGGAAGCTGCAGCCGATGGAGAGCCCACTGCAGCCTGTGGGAAGACTTCACACCGGAGCAGGGAAAAGCGTGAGGAGGAAGGAGCGTCAGAGAAGAGATGTTGTGGACTGACAGCAGTCACACATTTTAATTGGCAATAAATTAACTTTCCCCAAGTCAAGCTTGTTTTGCCTATGATGGTAATTGGTAAGGGATCTCTGTTTTTTCCTCAATACACAAGCTTTCTCAGTCATATTATTTCTTGCTTTCCACCTTAACCTTTGGAGGCTGGGGTTGTGAGGTGGGAACTGAACAGATGGATGGGAGTTTGGATGTTGGCCAAGGCAAACCCACCAAAGCTGGTTGGTCTGAAGCTGCTTCAAATAATATTCAGTAAAACAATTACTTCAGCAAGTGTAAACTCTAAGGGTAATTTGAAATACCAAGCTACAGAAAGTGCCTATTAGCTCAATTACTATATCTAAACTAGAGAACTACATCCAAAGAAATAGAACGGTTTATACTACTGAGAAACCCTCTCCATTTCTTAAAGCAACTGTAATCGTATTCTACCATGGCTGGGCAATGCACATTATAGATTTTAGGCCACTCACTAAGACTCTGAAAAACTCTACCCAAATTTTCTTTTGAGTAAAATATTTCTATTACCCTACACGAAGTCTGATGTGTTAGAAATCTGTAAAGTCAATTTGCTGGTACGAATAAATTATTACTTCATCAGGTGGAATATGACATCTACATTTCCTACCTGCTCCTCCTTGTTGGTGCGAACAAGGTTCAGCATAGCACCTCTCTCCTTCCTGGTTCCTCTGTCACTTGGAGAATGTAGTACCTCAATGATTTGGGAATGTTATACACTAAGACATATCACTAACACATAACTATCACATAACGCCACACAGTTTCTCCTTTTCCTGGATGACATTTGCAGACTATGTGATGAAGTAGACGGAATCTTTTTAGCAAGTCTAAAGAAGGTCTTTTAAGTGGAGGCTGGTGATGTAGATTCGTGCAAGTTCCCTGCACTGGGAACAATATCAATATGGTCTGTGTTCAGAAAGATAAGCTACTGAAAAGGAACAGTAGGAAGACCTGGCTGCCAACTATTGCTTTTCTGATTCCTGTCAGAAGTTGGTGATTCAGGGCATTAAAGCTGTTCACTGCCACTCTATATAATGGTTGAGTCTCTGAAAGGAGGGAACTGGTGACAGTGAGTCATACTACACATACAGGAAAAACAAAAGCAGAAAGGTGAGAAAAGCCGTTTTAATGGAGGTCTGTGTTAAGCTCACTTTGCATTTGGCTATGCAGTTGCCTGACTGCACAAAATCGCTGCACTAAAAGGGGTCACTGCAGCCTTTCACGGTGACATCATTATGCTTTAAGAAGTATCTGAGATCAAAGGAAAAGAAAGCTCTTGGCCAGCTAGGTGTTTTTTTTTTTTAAAGTATGGATAAAGGAAGCCCACTTCTTGTGCAGTGACTAGAAGAATCGAAAAATTAGCAGCAGCCATGGGTAGGCCTGAATCTGGTATACAAGGCATACAAGGAAGTGGTGAGCTCTCCTACACAACTTTATACAGTTGGGGACATCTGGAAACTGCAACTTCAGCTCAATAAGATGACAATGGGTTTGTGGAAAGAAATGTGGTGGGTGAACTTGGCTCTAGATACCAGTACCCACCAAGCCACTCTTACCATTTCACCTCCTCAACAGATCAAAGGGAGAAAATAGGGACAGGGAGATCACTCAGCAATTATCATCATGAGCAAAACAGACTCACTTGCGAGAACTAGTTTAATTTATTGCTAATCACATCAGAGTAGAATAATGAAAAATAAGAACAAGTCTAAAACCACCTTCCCTCCGGCTCAAGCTCACTCCTGAATCTCATACCTCCTCTACTTTGAGTGGTGCAAGGAGATAGGGGTTGGCAGTTGCAGTCAGTTTAGAATACTTTGTCTCTGCTGCTGCTTCCTCAGCATGCTCTTCCCTTGTCCCCTTGTGGTGCCCACCCACATGAGAGAGTTCATGAACTTCTCCAATGTGGTTGTTTCCCACAGGCTTCATTTTTGCAACAGCTGTTCTAGCATGGGTCCTTTCCACAGTGTGCCTTCAGGAATGGCCTGGCCTGTTCCAGCACAGGTTACCTGTGGGATCACAGGTACTGCCGGAAAAACTGCCTGGTGTGGGGTTTCCATGGGCTGTGTAGCTTCCTTCAGCGCATTCCACGTGCTTTGGCATGTGGTCCTCCACAGGCTGAAGGTGGAATCTGCTCCATCGTGGACCTCCATGGGCTGCAGGACTATGGACAGCCCAATGGGGCACATCACTAGAGCTACAGAGGCAGGCAATAGAAGATCTGGCAGAACAAATGACAAGTTAAAATTATTCTGATTTTTTTTTTAACAAATTTGAAGTGACAAGTCAAACATATGCTGTGTCAGAAATATACATACTGTTTCTGAAGGTTTTTTTTTTTTGATCCAGTCCTATGTTCCTTCAAAGTGATTTTAATGTCACAATTGACTGTGATCTTTTTTTAAAAAATGAAACACAACCACAAATCATTCTCCTGTATCCTTTCACTGCCTTTGTCTCTAAAAAAACCCCCACAAAACACAAAAATGTTTCCTCTTCCCAAAATAAGTACACCATCGCCCCCCCACCTGTCAAACCTATACAGGGCTCTTTTCAGTTAGTATTTTCCTAGTAGAAGTCTTTCTTGGACATATTTATACCATCTATTTTAACATCATTATTTGGCAGATTTCATGCCAAACACTGAAATATTTCAGTGCATTGTATGTATTAGTTCTCTATATATCTTACCAATTCACCAATCTTCTAGCATCTGCACTGACAGAACATCTGTAATGCACTGTAATGCAGAACATCAGTAATGAATCAGTCTTCAGTACTCCACTGTTCTTTTAGAGCCACTGTACAATAGCTTGAGCAAGTATTATATGTTTTGGAAATGGTAATGAAGGTGGATATGGAACTGAATTTACTAGTTCTCATTTACTAGAACTCATTTACTACTTCCTACTTCACTTGTAAGACTGGACATTGATCTGACAACTACAGAATAACATCTTTTATAATCTTAGCAGGTTTTGTTTCCACCTTACATACAGTGGAAATCTTTTGTAGTAGCAAATGGCTGACGATGTATCTTAAATATAACCTCCAAAGTTTAAAATTGTCCTTCTCATCTTCTATTGCAAGACTTACCAGTATATCAGAGGTTGTTAAATGACTCCACAAATCCCTGTAGTTATATCTGCAACAAAATTTATACACCACTTGTCCTGTGTGACTACTTTATGAATTTCACACTTTGATTGTACATGCTCATAAAGTGCTGACTGCAAAGATTTTAGATTACTTAAGAGAGATACTGTTTCTGAGGAACAGGGGAAGATCGCTGCTATAATACGTTCTCTCTCCTCCTCAAACAACCTAATTTTGCTTTTGCTTTTTAAACACTGTTCACTTCCTAGTTGATTACACTGTGCTTTTATTAAGTTACATGGAAAAAACCAAACCAAACCAAAAAATTTCCTTCATCCACTTTTGCTTCTTTAGATTTTGCTCTTAGCAGATGTACTGTCAGAACTTAGGTGAATGTCCTGTCTGCTCACTTCAGTTTCTCTGGGGCCGTAATTACATTGTGAAGTATTTTCTGTCTAGCCTGTATGCCGGCTCAGCCTGACAAAATTTAGAACAGTAAAGATACTGTTTAATTAAACTCCATTTTCCAAAATATGGTTCATAATGAAAATACTGACAGGCACTTAAATACAGTGACATTAAGCAATAAAATGCTAAAGTATGCTCATTTTAAAATATTCAGTTAAACATGACCTGCTGTCACCTAATTCATGGTTACTGGAAAATCTAATTATCTCAAATAATGATTATGTCAAATTCCAAGTTTAACTTGAATACAACACTTAACACCTCTTCCACATATCCTGCCCCTCTTCTGTAAACTGGGCAGTTTGTTATAAAGCACCAGATGACTCAGATGAATACAAATTCCATGGAAGCTACGACTGAAAAGAATACATAAACATGCATCACTACCAGCTTGCGACTGATGCCTACAGAATTCTACAACTCGTAGTGCATACTCTTTCCATGGTTCTGCCATTTTTTAAGTGACCATTCGTGTTAAATGTCATCATTCTTGGTTGCTAAGGGCAAGGGGCTAAAGGAAAGCTTAAAAGCATCTTTTTTTTTGTGTTCTTTTTTGGTGCTTCAATTGGAATCCTGAATCAAAAGCAGCGTGACCAGCAGGTTGAAGGAGGTGATCCTGCCCCTCTACTCTGCTCTCGTGAGACCTCACTTGGAGTCTTGTGTGCAGTTCTGGTGTCCTCAACATAAAAAGGACATGGAACTGTTGGAACAAGTCCAGAGGAGGGCCACGAGGATGATCAGGGGACTGAAGCACCTCCTGTATGAAGATAGGCTGAGAAAGTTGGGGCTATTCAGCCTGGAGAAGAGAAGGCTGCGTGGAGACCTCGTAGCAGCCCTCCAGTATCTGAACGGGGCCAATAAGGATGCTGGGGAAGGACGCTTCATTAGGGACTGTAGAGATAGGACAAGGGGTAACAGGTTCAAACTTGAACAGGAAAAGTTTAGATTGGATATGAGGAAGAAGTTCTTTACTGTAAGGGTGGTGAGGCACTAGAACGGGTTGCCCAGGGAAGTTGTGAATGCTCCATCCCTGGCAGTGTTCAGGGTGGGATTGAACAGAGCCTTGGGTGACATAGTTTAGTGTGAGGTGTCCCTGCCCAAGGCAGGGGGGTTGGAACTAGATGATCTTAAGGTCCTTTTCAACTCTAACTATTCTATGATTCTATTCTAGATGTGTTGGGAGAGGGGAGCATCATACCATCCCAACACTCCCAGTCAATTGCCAACGCCTATAATAAATGCTTGGAGCAATGTACAGATATTCCAGCCGCTCCTGCCAATGAGCCGGCTCCATTTGGAGATCAGCTCAGATGCCTCTATACAAACACCTGTAGCATGGAGGACAAACAAGAGGAATTAGAGATGTGTGCACGTCTACAGGAGTATGATATAGTAGGCATCACAGAAACATGTTGGGATGGCTCCTATGACTGGGGTGTTGGAATGGAAGGTTACAGGCTCTTTAGAAAAGACAGGCCAGGCAGGCGGAGAAGGGGAGTTGCTTTTTATGTTAGGGATAGGCTGGAGAGTATGGAACTCTGTCTGGGGATGGGTGAGCAGTCGACAGAGAGTTTGTGGGTCAGGGTTAAAGGGAGAACAGCGATGGGAGACATTACTGTGGGGATCTGTTACAGACTGCCTGATCAAGAGGAATCTGTGGATGAAGCACTCTACAGACAGATAGGAACAACCTCACACTCGCAGGCCCTTGTTCTCATGGGGGACTTCAACCACCCTGACATCTGTTGAAGTGACAGTATGGCCCGGCACAAGCAATCCAGGAGGTTCCTCGATTGTGTGGAAGACAACTTCCTTCTGCAAGTAATAGAGGAGCCGACAAAGAGAAGTGCCATGCTTGACCTCGTGCTCACCAACAGGGAAGGGCTGGTTGGAAATGTGATGCTCCAGGGCAGCCTTGGTTGCAGCGATCATGAGATGGTCGAATTAGAGATCCTCGGGACAGTGAGAAGAGCATGCAGCAAGCTCACTGCCCTGGACTTCAAGAGAGCAGACTTTAGCCTCTTCAGGAACCTGCTTAGTAAGGTTCCATTGGATACAGCCCTAAAGGACAGGGGGGCCAAGACTGTTGGTTGTTATTCAAGGATCACCTGCTACAAGCTCAGGAGTGTTGCATCCCAACTAGAAGGAAGTGCAGCAGGAGGACCAGGAGATCTCCTTGGATGGAGAAGGAACTGCTGAGGAAAATTCAAAGGAAAAAAGAGGTATATGAAAGGTGGAAGCAAGGACAGGTGGCCTGGGAAGAATACAGGGATGTTGCCCGGGAAGCTAGGGACCAGGTTAGGAAAGCTAAGGCCCAGTTAGAATTAAACATGGCTAGGGATGTCAAGGATAACAGGAAGGGATTCTATAGGTACATAGCGAATAAAAGACAGACTAGGGACAACGTAGGCCCCCTTCGGAAGATATCGGGAGAACTGGCTACCCTGGATTTGGAGAAGGCTGAGGTTCTTAATGACTTCTTTGCCTCGATCTTCACTGACAAAGGCTCTGACCGCACCTCCCAAGTCTTGGAAGGCAGACGCAGGGACTGTGAGAATAAAGACGTTAGGCCCACTGTAGGAGAGGATCTGGTTCGAGACCATCTTAAAAACCTGAACATGCACAAGTCCATGGGACCTGATGAAATCCATCCGCGGGTCCTGAAGGAGCTGGCGAATGAAGTTGCTAAGCCACTGGCCATCATATTTGAAAAATCATGGCAGTCAGATGAAGTTCCCAATGACTGGAGAAAGGGAAATATAACCCCCATTTTCAAGAAGGGGAAAATGGATGAACTGGGGAATTGCAGACCAGTCAGTCTCACGCCCTTGCCTGGCAAAATCTTAGAAGCATAGAATCATAGAAGAGTTAGGGTTGGAAAGGACCTTAAGATCATCTAGTTCCAACCCCCTGCCATGGGCAGGGACACCTCACACTAAACCATGTCACCGAAGGCTCTGTCCAGCCTGGACTTGAACACCACCAGGGATGGAGCATTCACGACTTCCTTGGGCAACCCATTCCAGTGCCTCACTGTCGTGGTTTAAGCCCAGGCCATAAATTAGAACCACGCAGTCTACTTCCCTCCCCCAGCCTTTCTTCCCTCCGTTCCTGGAGGGATGGGGAGGAGAATCGAAAGAATGCAACTCCCACGGGTTGAGATAAGAACAGTTTAATAACTAAGGTATAACACAAATCACTACTGCTACCACCAATAATAATGATAAAGGAAATAACAAGGGAAGAGAATACAACACCTCACCAACCGGTACCTCAACCCCACCCCACAGCTTTCTAGCCCTTCTGGGAGCTCTCAGTTCTACATCCCTGGCAGGACTTGCTGTGGTATGGAATACCTCTTTGGCTAGTTTGGGTCAGGTGTCCTGTCTCTGCTTCCTCCCGGCAGAGCATGAGACTCACAAAGTCCTTGGTCAGAGTAAACATTCTGACCAGCAACTGAAAACGTCAGTTTTATCAGTACTATTCCTAGGCCGAAAGTCAAAAACACAGTGCTGCACCAGCTACTAGGAAGGAGAAAAAGCAACTGCTGCTGCTGAACCCAGGACACTCACCACCCTTAACAGTAAAGAATTTCTTCCTTATATCCAATCTCAACTTCCGCTGTTTAAGTTTGAACCTGTTACCCCTTGTCCCGTCACTACAGTCCCTGATGAAGAGTCCATCCCCAGCATCCTTGTAGGCCCCGTTCAGATACTGGAAGGCTGCTATGAGGTCTCCACGCAGCCTTCTCTTCTCCAGGCTGAACAGCCCCAACTTTCTCAGCCTGTCTTCCTACAGGAACTACTCTAATCCCCTTATCATCCTCTTGGAGTACATTCTTCTGGAAAGCATGCTAAGGCACATGAAAAACAACAAGGTGCTTGTTGACAGCCAGCACGGCTTCACTAGGGGGAAATCCTGCCTGACCAATCTGATGGCCTTCTATGATGGGGCTACGGAACTGATGGACAGGGGCAGAGCAGATGTCCATCTACCTGGACTTGTGCAAAGCGTTCGACACTGTCCCACACGACATCCTTGTCTCTAAATTGGAGAGACATCAATTTGATGGGTGGACCACTCGGTGGATAAAGAACTGGCTGGATGGCCGCACACAAAAAGTTGTGGTCAATGGCTCGATGTTCAGCTGGAGACCAGTAATGAATGGTGTCCTTCAGGGACTGGTGTTGGGACTGGTCTTGTTCAACATCTTTGTTGGTGACATGGACAGTGGGATTGAGTGTACTCTCAGCAGGTTTGCCAATGATACCAAGCCATGTGGTTCGGTTGATACGCTGGAGGGAAGGAATGCCATCCAGAGGGACCTTGACATGCTTGTGAGGTGGGCTGATGCCAATCTTATGAAGTTTAACCATGCCATGTGCAAGGTCCTACACCTGGGTCGGAGTAATCCTAGGCACAGCTACAGGTTGGGCAAAGAAGAGATTCAGAACAGCCCTGCAGAGAAGGACTTGGGGGTGTTGGTCGATGAGAAAATGAACATGAGCCGGCAGTGTGTGCTCGCAGCCCAGAAAGCCAACCGTATCCTGGGCTGCATCAAAAGGAGCATGACCAGCAGGTCGAAGGATGATCTTGAGATCCTTTCCAACCCTAACTATTCTATGATTCTATGATTGATTCTATGATTCTATGAATAATGGCTGTTCTTCCAGTATAAGTTAGCACAAAGTAATGAGTTACTAGCAGCTAGTGTGAAAATGCTTGAGTCAGTATTTTGGAAAAGACTGGCCTTTTCCTTTTCCTTTTCCTTTTAGTAAGCATACCAGAAAATCCCAAGGGCTTTAAAAATCAGGAAACATGTATTATTAGAAAATTAAAGAGAGTAACTTTTTAACAAGATGAAACTCAATTTGACTATGAATAAAAAAAATACAAACAAAAAGTATTCATACACAATGGTTTCCTCATCCATTGTGAGGGTGCATTTTCAGGGCATGTCCTTACTTCCAGGCTTTTTCTGCTGTAGCAAACTTTGCATAGTCCAAAGACTTTTTCACTCTGAACCACTCTGGCTTGACTACTTACTGCTTGCTTCACTCAGCATCTTCTTCTTTGCTGTCAGAATACCATCACTTTGCTCTGGATATTTTACTGTCCTGCTTGATTCAGTAAAATCTTTCTCTCCCTGAGAGAACATAGCTGGTTGCAAACAAATGTGCAATTTTCCACTTGCATAGATACAATGAACTGTCCAGTTATGCTTTTGCGTATTATACATATATATCCCCATGACCCAAAATAAATAAATAAATTAATAATCCCTCTAAATTAAGACAATATCTAGCCATCATAACTTCTAATGTAAAGCTATCTTTAAATACAAAATTTCCATTCTAATTATAAACATAGTCTCCTGCAATAGTATTTATGAATATCATAAGACATTTCCCCTCTTCACTGTCTGTCACTCTGACCCCCCAAGCCAGGTACTGAAATGACAAATGGCCCAAAAGCTACTCATGAATAGCCTTGTTTTATTAATATTTTCAGGTATGAATCCTGTATAGAAAGATGATAAAACTGGAGCAAAGACAGCTAATACCTGCACTACCAGAATATATTTTTCATTAGGTGTTACCACTTGATTAAACTTTTTTTTTTAATCAGTGGAAGAAATAAAAATAATTTTATGACTTAGAATAAAAATGACTGTTCTAAAGAGGCTTTTTGCTCAAATATAAGTATGGTCACACCTGCAACCTCTGTGACAAGCACATTCAAAAACTAAGATGCCTTGTGTGAGGATGAAGATACAATGTTTCTGACAGCATCTCTGTTAAGACTCCCAAGTTGACCTTCCAACATGTCTGCAAGAGCAACAGCTCTGCCACCTTTGGGTCACAGTTTAGTAATCTCTTACATTATTTAAATTACATTTTCTTTCTTAAGCACTCTACAGTATGTCCAAGATACAAAAGTCAGAATTTACATAGGACCAATGTGCTCATAGGTATTCCTATTTGGCCCAATGAATAGTTGTGTTAGTTATAGACTTCCAAGTGCAGAAGCTTTCTCCCCTGCAAAATTAAGCTAGCTTTTATAAGATACGCAAGAATTTATTAGTAAAGCTTTCCTGTTAAGTTGTACTTGATTTTAACTCAAAATGATGCCATGTTGTTTAAAGTATAAAAATGCAAAATGCTGATGAAACCTCCTAATAGGTTAGAATACTGACAGAATTCCATCTAAATTGGTGGTAAGCGATAATAATCACTAATAAATAAATAAATAGCTACTCAGTAAAATTATTGTATCTGAGACTTTTTCTGTCTCTAAACCAGAAAAATTTTCCTATTGAGATAAAAAGGACCATACTCAGATGCAGTTATTTATTATTTCCCTGTGCTAAAAGAGTTTCATTTACTGTTTGGAATATTCAGTAATTATTCCAATATATTGTTTCACTTTCATATCACGGTGTTAGCTGCAAGGACAATTTAACCCTGTGTCTTTATATGATTGGTCATATTTATTGCATCATTGCACTGACAAATACATTCAGTTTACAAAAGTGGAACAAACAATGTTTCTGTTTCAGCTGATGTTTTCTTTCTTAAAGTTCAGTTTCCGTATGAAACAAGACTTAGGTGATGTGCCCTGTCTTCGTCCATCACAGATGACAGCTACTTTTGAACTTGGTCAATCTCAACAACATTTGACAGACAAATAGGAATATCACAAATATTAAGCCCCTATCTATTTTTTTATGAAAACTGGCAGCTGGGTGAAATGGAGAGGTCTAAACTAATTTTGCAGGCTGGAGAAGGCAAGCAGAATTCAGTGTGTAAATTCAGTAATTTTGAAAAGTCATTCTGTGAATTAGCTACCAGCTGGACAGTCAGCACAGAGACACAACCAAACAAGCCACAGCACACGCTAACTTTTACCCAGCAAAAATATATAGACTGTATAGTAAGAGACATGAACACACCAGGAAAAAGATGATTTAGCAGAAATTCTCTACTGGGAAAAAAACCCAGACATTTAGTTTAACTGCCTCTATACATTATATGTATTATATTGTATATGCAAAGAAAAAAATTCTTTATTATTCTTGTCACTATCCTCAGCTACATTTCTGCCTTTTCACAGTGCAGACCTGTTGACCAAAAAGACATTATTTCTGTAATCACATAACAGAGTAGAACTAACATTGATAGGACAGTATACATAACCTTTGTCAGCAATGATGCCACAGAAAGGGAATTAATATGATTTTATTATAGAGTATTCTTCCAGTGGAATATTTGACTTTAATTTCTTAATGAAACTTTAATAGGCTTCTATTTTTAGACTAATAACTGTGCCCTTATAGTCACTCAATAAGGGATTTATGCTTTTTATATTGAGGGAGTGTCTAGAGAGGCTATGGATTCATGACTACTATGCTTGTGATAGAAATATTGACCTTTAGGAGTAGAGATCATAAAAAAAAAAATAAATGAACGGTACGGTTCAAGCAAGGAACAGTCAATGGAAGTGATGGGCTTGGCACTTCGCATGATATGACCCAACATACTTATTATAGTTTTTAATCATAGAATGGTTAGGGTTGGAAAGGACCTAAAGATCATCTAGTTTCAACCCCCGATTTTAATACAATTAATTAGTTAATTAATTAACCTAATTTTAAATTAAGCCAATTTTGAATAGTTTAGCCTGTAAGAATCCCAGACATGCAGCAGAAACAGTACTGTGAAGAAATAAATTTCACAAACAGAAGAAATTAATGAAGGATTTCAGGGGCAACCAGGCTTAGTTATGTTGAACATCTCTGGATATTTTGATGCCTGATAAGAACCAGAGTCCGGCAGGATTTCTGCCAGTGGGACATAACAGCTGTAGCTGCTTATTTTCATGAAATATCTATGAAAATGACACCTTTGAGGCTCATAACTTTCTTTTAAATTTGCTTAATATTGGTTGTTAGGTTCAAGTGGTTAGTCTGGAATTAAAAAGGGGGAATGAGAAATGACACAGTGCTATTATGTATGCCTCAAAACTTTAAGAAACCACACCAAAGAAACTTAACATCAACATTGGAAGGTAATAAATTAAGATATATAACACTTCAGTAAACTGAGATATAATATATATTACTATGTCCTTAGAGTAACAGCAATTCAAAGGATGATAACCCAAAGAACACTCAACATCCATTACTGAACAAGCCCTTTGTGACAACAGTTACAAAACATCTTTTGAATATTATCCAATAAATGTTCAGGTAAAACTCGGAATAAGTCTGGTGGGTCAGGGCAATCATCCAAGCACAAATACAGGCCGGGCTGAGACTGGATTGACAGCAGCCTTAAGGAGATTGGCTTGGAGGTGTTGGTTGATGAGAAACTCAACATGAGTTGGCAGTGTGCACTTGCACCACAGAAAACCAACCGTATCCTGGGCTGCATCAAAAAGAGCGTAACCAGCCAGTTGAAGGAGGCGATTCTTCCCCTCTATTCCACTCTAGTGAGACCCCACCTGGAGTACTGTGTTCAGATCTAGGGCTCCCAACATAAGAAGGTCCTGTTGGAGTGGATCCAAAGAAGCATCTCTCCTATGAAGACAGGCTGAGAACCTGGAAAAGAGACAGCTTTGAGGAGACCTTATAGCAGCCTTCCAGTGCCTAAAGAGGGCTTACAAGAAATCTGGGGAGGAGCTTTTTGTTTTGTAGTGATAGGACAAGGGGAAATGGCTTTGAACTGAAAGAGGGGAGATTTAGATTAGATATAAGGAAGAAGTTCTTCACTATGAGGGTAATGACACATGGCACAAGGTGCTCAGAGAAGTTGTGGATGTCCTGTCCCTGGCAGTGTTCAGGGCAAGGTTGGATGGGGCTTTGAGCAACCTGGTCTAGTGGAAGTAGCCCCCGCTTATGGCAGGGAGGTTGGAACTAGATGATTTTTAAGGTCCCTTCCAACCCAAAACATTTTACGATTCTGCTGAAATAATCACAATGGTTTCTGCTGGCCTTAAAAAGAAGTTATAGAGACACATCCTTTCTCCCTCCCCTGAATCAGAGCATTTCTTCTTCTTAAGTGAACTTGTCTCTGCAGGAGAAAGACTCTTAGGAAGTACAAGCTTACCATCTGTTGCAAAAAGGCTCAGTCCAGTAACATACTTGTTAACTTTAAGCAGAGCCTTAAAAGATTTGAAGAGTAAGAATGGCCCTAAATGAACAATTATATTTAAGCACATGTTCATATGTCTTGGTGACTTCGACTTTGGATGCAATGTTGTAGGGGAATGGAGTTCAAAAAGAAAAGACTGTCTGCTTTCAAAGTTGAAAGATTAGTCCACGTGAATACTGACATTATTAATCCTGAAGAGGTATATGACGTAAGTATTGATCTAATCATGTTATATATATGTATGTATGTATATATATATATACACACACATATAAACCCACACACACTATCGTCATACAGCCAGGGCTGGAAAAGATAGAAGAGGCTCTGAAATGTAAAAGTAGAAAAGGTAGCTTGATTCAGATTCTACAGATACACCAAAATAGATATGCCGGATATCATTACGAAACAAAGTGATCAAGCTACCGTCTGAAAATGTCACCCACAACAAAAATAAGTCTGCTCTGCAATTAACTATATTTAGATGAATTATGTAAAATCACAAGCAAAATGCTAAGTAGTCTTTTATAGTATCTTGAGCTGAGATTATTTTTATCTCATTAAGAATATTATGGTAAATGTGTGTGCTTATGTGTTGGGTTTTTTCCTTCCTTAATTATCCTGGTGAAGTAAAGTACTGTGAAGGTCTTCCAGGACCTTCAAGGCCAGAAAAGTCAAGCATATACATTTATCATAATATATCTGCATATAGTTTCACACTTCCAGTCTATTCATTAAAGCATTTCCCTGCCAAAGTGTTGCAAGTGTAAGTGGGATTTCACAATCCGTTTCTTCTGTGCTTACTCAGCTGCCCTTAGTATTGTTGGTCAGGAAAAAAACCAATGAGTCACAGAAGTATCAGGATATACACATAAGTCATATTATAAATAACAGTTTATACTTTAAATGTTGCCAAAAAATTATCTTTTGCTGAGATGTTCAATGTCTTTCAACTGCACTAAGCATTCATTCTTAAGATGTACTGATTGCAGCAGGAATAGAAGAATTCGTTGCTTAAATACGAGTATTTTCTTCAACAAACCCTTCTGTGATCACAAAAAAAAAAAAAAAAAAAAAAAGGCAACAATACTACAGAGCCTTGGGTGACATGGTTTAGCGGGAGGTGTCCCTGCCCATGGCAGGGGGGTTGGAACTAGATGATCTTAAGGTCCTTTCCAACCCTAACTATTCTATGATTCTATGATTCTAACAGCAGAACATCTCTCTGATCTTTAAATTAACCAGGCTTCTCTTTTAAGTTTGTTGACCTTGAAGTCAGCTACAGCAAAATATACTGACATCAGTAAATTGTCACTGGATAGAAACACCTTCTGATCACTGTTCATCTCCAGTGAACAAGGAATAGAGGCGTGAGAAGAAGGATCACGTGTAGCCTTGCCAGTGCTTATGCAACTCAGTGACATTCATTCTTAGATGTAAACATTAAAACATATTAGTACCAGGAAGACTTCTTCTTCTTCTACAAAATAAATAATAATGCAAGTCCAGCAGCTGTGGTATGATGACTTTTGTGGAGTGGATATAAGTTGTGCAATATTAAACATTATTTTGGCAGCATGTAATATGACTTGTGTAATTTCCTATTTTTTCGTTGGTCAGCCTACATTTGTAATTTATGGGATATATGGCATTTAAGTGAATCTATTTTATATACTTAACCATTATTACAAAAGCTTAAAAACACCACTAAGCAGAAGTAAGACTTTTAACATTCAGGTTTGTCTAACATTGGGAATGAAGCCTCATAAGTTCAGCTCATGGTGTAAAAGTTAGTGAAAATAATTTTGGAAAAAAAATATTCCTTGACCAGTTTCACTACTACAAAACAAGGATTAAAGCCAGGCTTTAGGATTCTTCCTTGTTTACTATCTTCCAGCATTAATACAACCCAGTTTAGGGTGAAAACTGAGGGAATTTTTTTGCAAACTTCCTCATGTATAGAATAACCACTTGTTAAGCTTAAGAAACAAGATTTGGCCAAATACACATCTCTTCTTCAGGTGTTTCACTTACTGCAAGATTTCCTAGGCATCTTGATCGTCTTCATGGTCTATTCGTTTTGTTAAATTTTAATGCCTGTGTTGTCGGCATCTGCATTTGAGCTAAAAGCTTCCTTTCCTTGCCAGGTGAGTACAGTAAGCACTTTCAGGGTTCAATTTGTTTGATTTCCTAATTTAGGATGTGAAGAATCATGTCCTAAATTCCATGGATGAGAACACCAATGACTACAAATAAACTTTATAGTGAGTATCTCATACCGTAGATATTTTACATTAGTCAAATTGCATTCTAGACATTTGAAAGGATGCAATGTTTATGCTAAAAACGGAGCAGAAAGAAGCAGGCTTGTCAATTTTCTTCTATTTTCCATCAGTTCCGTTTGGCTTTTAGATGCCTGCTCTCAACAACATATTCTGTATTCCAGCTGAGTTTTCAGATCTCATCTGCAGGTATAATTCAGGAAAAGAAAAAAGTTCAGACAGAAAAGTGCTCACAATCCAGAAGTTTGCTGTTAGGAAGCATCTTCTCAGCCTATATGCTCTTTGGACTGTTTTCAAATTCTATTAGCTCTCCCCATTGACAGACTTCAGGGAGACACAACAGTGTGGCATATTCTTCTATAGCTAAAGAGGGCATTCATTTTACTAAATTTACAAGCTCAGTGTAGGTATTTTAACCTAGGTTTTTGAATTGGAACTTCATCTTCTTGTCACTAAGTTAATCCTCCTAATCCTTCTACTAGAAAACTATTGTTCATATTGGCTTGCCAAATAAGGAAACAAAGATTTTCTACTAAGTGTCATGAAGACTGCTTTTTACATCCCTTTAGCCATCTATTCAATTTCTACCCACTAAGCTAATATATAATTAGTAACTTTACAAAGGAAGGAGTTGTAGACTTACTGAAAAATGAATTTAAATGTACCACAATAGGACTAGAAATATTTTTGCTCTTCTTTCTTGTCTCCCAGGATCATTATTACATTCTAACAGCTCAGAGCCTTGATCATGAATATTTTGTTTAGTGCACAGTTTTGTTTCAGAAGTATTAAACTGGATATTTATAAAGAAAAAATATACTTATGGCTCAACTTTTTATTGAAGAATTGGGATAAGAAGCAGAAAAAAAAAAAAAATTTGTGAACTTTCACAAGGGCATAAGAACAAAGAAAGAATATGCACATCTAAGCTAAAACTAAAAATAAAAAATGAAATAAAGTCAGCTTGCTGAACAAGTACATCAACATTTATCTGAATTCTGGAAAATCCTATTTTAAGTTTTTGCAGTGAACAAGGCAGACCAAGCATGTCAATCCACATGTCCCATATCTTAGCTATTTTCATATGAAATATATTTCCAGTTGTTTGAAGTTATGGAGTGACACTGAATATTTTCTAGTGCTGTTCTGCTACTATTCATAAATGAGGGCCAGAAACATACTGCACTTCAGTGCAAAGGTTAAAACATACAAAGGATAGGAGAGATTTTTCCCAAGTGTTTGCCCCACTGAAAGCCTGAAAGAACTGCAGCTTCAAAAGCAAACAAGTTTAGAAGTGTGTTGTGGTTTAAGCCACATATAGCACTGCACCAGCTACTAAGAAGGAGAAAAATAACTGTTACAGCTGAACCCAGGGCCAAGTGTAACAGCTGTCTCAGCTGGGAGTGTGAGACAAGTGCCCTTGGACTCCAAATCCAGCTGTGATGTGCACATGCTGCAGCCTCCAGCGATTCATTCAAGCTTTCGCCACATTAGTTCTCTTGTGAAATAAAGTAGACCGTTTATTTAATTGTCACTGTAGAGGCAGATTAGAACAAAAATCTAATCCTGCCTCTGTTGATGGAAGTTTTAGTCAAATAAACCACTGTCAGTCCATAAGACTGTATGGGATTCATGCAAGCAGAAGATGCAAAACATCAGGCATTTGCACCTGGAGTATTATTACCTCTTAATTATTCTATTGTACGGTAAGGTCTGTTCCAACATACTGCTGGAGATGCCAACCCTTAAATTCACTGATTTAAGATAATCCTCCCACTCATTTGCAATTCAACTTTTTGGTACCAGCTGTTCATTTACTACAGAAAACCCTTGATGAGATAGCTATTGTTTCTGAGTGTCTCTACCGTAGACACCTTTCCTCAAAATCTGAGATTTAGTCATAAATAAACTTCCATAAAGTATTAATGAAATGCTAATAGTAAAGAAACAAAGAACTAAAAACTCCCAGAAGCTTCAACAACTATTGGAATTCATGTTTCTAAATCCTCACACTCTGCAGCCTGTTGTTTTAAGAGTACCTCTCATAATACTGGGCTGAGCATACACAGGATAATGAAGACTAGATGGGCTCTGGCTTCTTCAAACAAACAGAACTGAACAGATAATAAAGAAGCTTTCATGCAGTCAGAGGGAAAAGAAGGAAAGAAAATATTACAGGTGATTCTGCAGATTTCACCTGTTCTGTCTGGAAAAAAAAGGTATGATACAGTCCTGCCATTTATTTGTGTGAGTAGAGACAGAAAACCTCAGCATTAAAAGCAAGGTAAACTGCAAGACCTGGAAGAAGGCATACATACCTTTGCTAACTTCATTTACAACTCTAATAAACAGTCTTTGGTTCTCATTGCTGTAGAAAAGCAGGTTTTGATTAACTTCAAAATGTTTTCTATCCTGCTAACATCTGAATGCTTTGCAATTAGTCACAATCTTCCAAAACACCTGAAAAAGTGATCTTATGAAGGTCAGGAAATTCCAGTCACTCTGCTTTTGGTCATTGCTGATAAGGCATTGTCCAGTTCTACATAATCCTCAGGATCTGCTGGAAAAGTACAGAACATCTACTCGCTGTCTGTTCAGCTGAAGCAAAGCATTTCATCAGTGTGGATGATTTTCTGGCAAAGAACGGCCATGTGCCCAGATCAGCAAGTGCCTATGTGGAGTTCGACATGAACCAAGGAACAACAAAAGGTGAAGGAGGATGGGAGCGAGGCACTGGGAGTGAGAATCCCAGCAAGATAAGAAGGAGCTGGAATTTACTGAGTTGATAAATTGAGGACTGTTGGAAAACTTTGAAGGTCAGGTTCTCACACCTGTGCTTAACCAATTATATGTTAGTTGTTAAGGGCCTCACAGATATGTATCCAATCACAATGTGCCAAGTTAGGGAAAACAACTTTAAGAAATAGTATATGAAGAGTTAGTTTTCTAGAATAAATGGCTTTGTCTGACCACATTGATCTCTGACTGAGTCCATTTCCGCGACACATCAGCACTTAAGATCTCCCAAAGATTTTTTCCTCAATACTTTGAGAAACTTGATTTAACTCAGGACTCCAAAAAGCTCTGATTTTTTAAGAATGATTCAAAATAAGCTAGAAGAGTATTTCTTTTATTGCACATTCATTTATATTCCTTGCAATCTCTTTCCAAGCATGCTGCTCTTATAGGGTATTTCCCAGATTGCTGGTGTCTTAGGGGTGTCTACTGGGAACCCCACCTGAAAAAAAGAACATTTTACAAATGCCACCAAATTTGAGTAGGTTGAATCACCCTCCAGACTTGAACCACTGAAAATGCAGTTAATTGCTACAGAAACAGCTGTTTTTCTCAAGAATCAATATTGAATTCTTTGATCTGACTTTACTCCTGCTCAAGTGCTGTGGCAATATTTTCAGAGTACATGCAAGCACCAGATGATAGACTATAACAATATTTTAACACTCTGGCATGTAAAAACAGATGAAGTGCCAATGGCAATGTTCGCCAGCACTATAACAACATTCTGAAGTTAAAAGGTTCACAAAGCATGGGACATTGTAAGTGTGCTCAGCCTACCCTTCACCACAGACATAATATTCATACTTTTAATCTGAAACTTGCTAAGCACCAGCAATCTCTTGTGATATGCCACTGGGACTGCCTCAACTCTTCAGTTTGACAAGGTATATTCTTCATCTTGAAGAGTGTCAGACACCTCAGATTCTCACTTATTTCACTGGCACAGAAAGAGAAAAAAATATATTAAGTCCTTATCCTCTTAAGGTGCTTGGCTACTCCTCACACTAGGTCACTTCCTGAAAACTTGTGCTGGCCATTAGAACATTCTGAAAAACAATTCTCCAAAGGCTGGCTGCAATTTTTAATGAAGCAGAGAATTTATCTGTCCCTGTGGTGCTTCCTACTTAGCAAACTTGTAATCAGCCAGAAATTTAACATTTTAAGTAAAAAAAGTAAAAGTAAGCAGACAACTGGTGTCTCAATTATCTAAAAAATTGTGTCACTTTCCGTTATTCTTTTGGTAAGAGTTTTGGAAGAGCATTTTCCTAAGCCACTATTTGCACTATTTCTAACACTGCAATTTCAGCTAGAAGTGATGAAATGCTAAATTTGTGTTCCTCTTAGAGGTCTTAGGTTGGCCCTTGATTGGCATTGCGATTTCAGGTTCACAGTTTTCTAAAATGAGCTGTCCACTTCCTCTGGAGGTCATCTGGACCAATCCACCTGCTCAAGCAGGGCTATTTAGAGGAGGTTGCTCAGGACCAGGTCTAGACAACTGTTGAATATCTTCAATGATGGAGACTCCACAGCCTTTCTGGGCAACCTGTGGCAGTGCTCAGCCACTGGCACACTGAAAAAGTATTTCCCGATGTTCAGAAGAAACCTCCTGTGTTTCAGTTTCTGCCTCTGGTTCTGTCACTGGGCACCACTCAGAAGAGCCTGGCTCCTTCTTCTTTACATCTTACCCTCAGGTCTTCGTAGACATTGACAAGATCCCCCTGAGCCTGCTCTTTTCTAAGCTAAAGAGTCCCAATTTCTCTCTCTCTTCCACACTTCCACACATCTTCTCTTTAACACTTCCGTTTAAGAGGTTATGTCTAAAAACTGAGAAGACAAAGCTCTGTGAAAATAAAATTGTGATGCAAAAAAGCAACATACCTGTTATGAATGAAATAAAATGTTTCACAGTGAACTTGGTGACAGTTTAAGTCTTTCTGAGAGCGCAGCTGCTGGGGCTTTATTTGAAAAATAAATACCACCCTCCCCCCACCTAGCAATCCAAACATTCTCCTTACAGATAGAGAACGCCAGAACTGAAACCTGTAGGCATTTGGAAAAAGAAATTACTATATTTTAGAATAAATTGGCATCCTAAATTACACTGAACTTTGGTATCTACAAAGAAAAACAAGTGTGTTAGACCTAATAATACACAGACCTAAAATCACATTTGGGTAAGTTCTTTGCCAAGATGCAGAAACACACATTTTCTAAATTACATTATTTTGCTTTTCCCCTCAGTCCTCAGGCAGGAAGCTGCTGTTTTAAGTGGAAACACTTAAAATACTCTGATATCCAGAGGACCAAAGGAGTCTTCGAAGGCTATAAGGAAGTTCTCCTTATATATATAAATCCTTGGATTTATTTTTCTCTCAGGAAAACATGAAGGCAAAGAATATTTGAGGATGTGAAGGTACCTCTGTAGCACAGTTCACAAGTCAGGCGATTAGTAAATTTTGTGACAATAATAAGGATTAAAAGAAGAAAACTAGAAAGCCACACACTTCCTACTAATTAAAAGACAGTACATTTTCTTTTTAACTGTGTGGCACACATGCACACAAATCTCAGATTTCCAGTATTTATTACTCTATTTTCAAAATATAAACAGGACTTTAAATTCAACACAGACTTCAGACAGGGGGATGGAATATAGAGGGAAAATTCCTGGAGTAACTCCACTGAAATGACTGGAAATATTCCAAGAAAAAGCTAAGGTCATAACTGAGCAAGTGATTTCTATGAAGCAAATGTTTGTGGTTAAGTTGTTTCATTTCTACAGAAAAAAAAAAATAAAAATATGAGCTCATTGTCAGTAGTGCAACTAATCTTGAGAAGCTATAGATAATCAGTACTATATTTTTTTATATACTGTGAGGGACAGTTCAAGAACTCAAGAGTTCTCAAAGCAGGCAATTAACAGTGAATAACTTTCTATTCACTAAAAACTGTGTTTTATCTTAACAGATCAATGCAGAGGCTTTCATAAGTAACAATACATGAGAGGTATTTGTCTAAGTAACCAGTTAAGTAGTTGGAATTGCATTGATGCTATAGATATGTATGTTCTAGTTGCTCTAAGGCCCAAGGAACATAGATCGATGGGCCTTACAGCATAGATACATGTAAATGCATCTATCAACATAGATAAATGTAATCCCCATGCAGAAAAGCTCAGTTATCTTTTAGAGTTCTACTACTCAGAAAGGGTCACAGGATTAGCAAGTTAATAAAAATGTTCCAAACCACTCCCACCCAATCCTATAGTGCAATAAAGGAGATATGTATACTGTCTCACATTACATTGATCGTACCTTCCAGCTATGAATAATAATAATGTGGATATATTTACCAATAGGAACAAAAACATTGCACCCTAGCCATTTCCAATAAGCTGTCACAACAACTAATATTTCTACTCACTTTTACAATACTTCTCATTCCGGGACTCTAACATGCTCTAAATTAGCAGGGATCATGTTAATCTTACTCCACTTCCCAGAAAAAAAGTTAATCCTACAAAGAGTCAGAACAAAAGAAAGAAAGAGAAAAACAAAATAGGTAAGGTACCAAATCAAAGGAATACCTATTTACTACATATCGCCTTAGGAGCACAGACTTGTTTTGCCTTGTGCTAATTAAAATGGCCATTCACAGAAAGGTATTGTGGGAACATGTACTTTCAATAAAGGCTACCCACACTTCAGGTTAGGCTGCAGCATTTTTATAAAAGGACCTAAAAGGAGAATAAAAAGCACTTTTCCATAGCCACTGTATTTTTAATGCAATTCATAAGACTTCCAGTAAATTTATTTTGAGTTTCATACAGAAACTTTAAGAAAATATTAATGATGCATATTTCACTTCAAAAAAGGCATTCCAAAAACTGTTTTACAGCTAAACCATGAGTTTAATAAATATTATTTAAATGTATAATTTGTTTGATGTCTTGATTCCTAGCATTTCTGTAAGATAGGTTTCTCTGAAAAATTATTTTAATTAAGAGTTAAGGCCACGTGTATCAGGGCTTCAACAAAAAACATCATATAGTAGATTAATCTAGTGGGGATTTGTTTGGGGTTTTTTTGTTGTTGTTGTTTTTGAGTTTTTTTGTAGTGGGGCTTTGTTCCTTCTCCCCCCCCTCCCCCAATTAATATTTAGCTGTGTCTGATACACAAAATTTTAAACTCTAGGTTAAAACCTGACTTTTCAGAAATACTGAATTCTGAAGCCTGCTCTTGTTGGCTTTAGTCTTACAGAAATTTACAGTGCATTTTGAGGTGAATACTTTTTAAAACTTCAACTGCTCACATTCCTGTATAGGGTAGCTTACCATAAAGACTGTCAAAACTGCATCTGATACAAATACATTATTCTAACTACACAGGTTCATCTCTTGATGTCCTTCAGAATAACTTTTGGTGTCCTTCTCTGATGTCAGCCTTCAACAGGCTGAAAGAGTTGGGGATGTTCAGCCTGGAGAAGAAAAGGCTCCAGGGAAACTTTAGAGCTGCCTTCCAGTAACTAAAAAGTGCCCGTAGAAAGCTGGAGGAGGACTTTTTATCAGTCCATGTAGCGACAGGACAAGGAGGAATGGCTTTAAACTGAAAGGGGAGATTTAGATTAGGTGTGAAATTAGGTGAAGAAATTCTTCACTGTAGGGTGGTGTAACAGGTTGCCCAGAGAAGTTGTGGCTGCCCAACCCGCCAAAGTGTTCAAGGCCAGGCTGGATGGGGCTTTGAGCAACCTGATCCAATGGAAGGTGTCCATGCCCATGGCAGGGAGGTTGGAACTATATGATTTTTAGGGTCCCTTCCAACCCAAACCATTCTATGATTCTATGGTAATTCTATGATCCTGTTCATGGCCTTATGCTTTTACTACAGTAATAACTGACCTTGAAGGTGCTGGCTGGGTACTTAATGGAGTTGCAGTGGGTTATGGGGTGCACGAAGGAGGGTGAGTAGAAGACAGATTTCAATCCAGCTACTGTATCAAATAATAAAGTCACTGATCTATGTGCTGAATAATTTGCAACCACTGCTCATGAGACTTGTGCTTCAGACCCTTCAATGCCTTCATTGCTCTTCTTCAGATGTGCTCTGGCACCTCAATTTCTTTCCTTATAGTGAGTGGCACAAAACTGAACACAGTACTTGAGGTGCAGCCTCACCACCCCTGAGTACAAGGTGGACAATCACTTTCCTAGTCCTCCTGGCCACGTTATTTCTGATAAAAGCCAGAATGCAACTGGTCGTCTTGATCATGTGGGCACACTGCTGGCTCATATTCAGCTGTCTGTAAACTACCACTCCCAGGTCCTTTTTATCTCAGTACCTTTCCAGCTACTCTTTCCCAAGCCTGTAGCATTCGTTGCATGGAGGTGTTGTGACACAAGCGCAGGACCCAATAATTAGCCTTGCTGAAACTCATACAACTGGCCTTGGCACATAGAATCATAGAATCACAGAAGAGTTAGGGTTGGAAAGGACCTTAAGATCATCTAGTTCCAACCCCCCTGCTATGGGCAGGGACACCTCACACTAAACCATGCCACCCAAGGCTTCGTCCAACCTGGCCTTGAACACTGCCAGGGATGGAGCATTCACAACCTCCCTGGGCAACCCATTCCACTGCCCCACCACCCTAACAGTAAAGAATTTCTTCCTTATATCCAATCTAAACTTCCTCTGTTTAAGTCTGTGCCCGTTACCCCTTGTCCTGTCACTATGGTTCCCGATGAATAGTTCATCCCCAGCATCCCTATAGCCCCCCTTCAGATACTGGAAGGCTGCTATGAGGTCTCCACGCAGCCTTCTCTTCTCCAGGCTGAACAACCCCAACTTTCTCAGCCTGTCTCCATACGGGAGGTGCTCCAGTCCCCTGATCATCCTCGTGGCCCTCCTCTGGACTTGTTCCAACAGTTCTATCTCCTTTTAATGTTGAGGACACCACAACTGCACACAATACTCCAAGTGAGGTCTCACGAGAGCAGAGGGGCAGGATCACCTCCTTCGTCCTGCTGGTCATGCTCCTTTTGATGCAGCCCAGGATACAGTTGGCTTTCTGGGCTGCGAGCACACACTGCCGGCTCATGTTCATTTTCTCATCGACCAACACCCCCAAGTCCTTCTCTGCAGGGCTGTTCTGAATCTCTTCTTTGCCCAACCTGTAGCTGTGCCTAGGATTACTCCGACCCAGGTGTAGGACCTTGCACATGGCATGGTTAAACTTCATAAGATTGGCATCAGCCCACCTCACAAGCATGTCAAGGTCCCTCTGGATGGCATTCCTTCCCTCCAGCGCATCAACCGAACCACATGGCTTGGTGTCATTGGCAAACTTGCTGAGGGCGCACTCAATCCCACTGTCCATGTCACCAACAAAGATGTTGAACAAGACCAGTCTCAACACCAATCCCTGAAGGACACCATTCATTACTGGTCTCCAGCTGAACATCGAGCCATTGACCACAACTTTTTGTGTGCGGCCATCCAGCCAGTTCTTTATCCACCGAGTGGTCCACCCATCAAATTGATGTCTCTCCAATTTAGAGACAAGGATGTCGTGTGGGACAGTGTCGAACGCTTTGCACAAGTCCAAGTAGATGATGTCATCTGCTCTGCCCCTGTCCATCAGTTCCGTAGCCCCATCATAGAAGGCCATCAGATTGGTCAGGCAGGATTTCCCCTTAGTGAAGCCATGCTGGCTGTCACCAATAACCTCCTTGTCTTTTATGTGCCTTAGCATGCCTTCCAGGAGAGTCTGCTCCAAGATTTTGCCAGGCACAGAGGTGAGACTGACTGGTCTGTAATTCCCCAGGTCATCCATTTTCCCCTTCTTGAAAACGGGGGTTATATTTCCCTTTCTCCAGTCATTGGGAACTTCATCTGACTGCCATGATTTTTCAAATATGATGGTCAGTGTCTTAGCAACTTCATTCGCCAGCTCCTTCAGGACCTGCGGATGGATTTCATCAGGTCCCATGGACTTGTGCATGTTCAGGTTTTTAAGATGGTCTTGAACCAGATCCTCTCCTACAGTGGGCCTAACGTCTTTATTCTCACAGTCCCTGCGTTCGCCTTTTAAGACTTTGGTGATGCGGTCAGAGCCTTTGTCAGTGAAGATCGAGGCAAAGAAGTCATTAAGAACCTCAGCCTTCTCCAAATCCAGGGTAGCCAGTTCTCCCGATATCTCCCGAAGGGGCCCTAAGTTGTCCCTAGTCTGTCTTTTATTTGCTACGCACCTATAGAATCCCTTCCTGTTATCCTTGACATCCCTAGCCAAGTTCAATTCTAACTGGGCCTTTGCCTTCCTCACCTGATCTTTAGCTTCCCGGACAACATCCCTGTATTCTTCCCAGGCCGCCTGTCCCTGCTTCCACCTTTTATATGCCTCTTTTTTCTTTTGAATTTTCCTGAGCAGCTCCTTATCCATCCAAGGATGGATATCGCAGAAATTACTGATCACGTGATTTTCCCATTTACCTTAATGTCAATCATAGGGGTCCCTATGACCATTGGGTACCTAAAAAGTTTTGGCATCATGCTTACTTTCTATCAACATTGCTTGTCACTTTCTGTCCTACTTAGAACATCTTTTATATCACTTTGATGTTGGTGCATACAAACATTATGAAAGTATGAAATATGAATTGACTTTAAATAGTGTAGTTTCTATCACAGCAATTATAAAAAAAGCTTGATTGTGAGGCTAATAAAAATGGTTAACAAGGAGCATTTAGTCTGCAACTGAATGCTTGGGCATAGTGATGACACAGATTTGAATCTATTAAATTATGACAGGCATACAGTTTTGCATCTGTGATTACATTCAGATGCTGAAAAGAGGAGGCAGGGAAGAAAACAGTGGAAAAAAGAAAGGATTGAAGATCTTGACATCTGCAGAGGGTAAGGAAGGGACTACAGAGACTTGTGTTTCTGTCATAAAATAATTATTGCATGACAGCAGAGTGCAAACTGCAAAGTAAGAACTTTTACATTTTTTGGTAAATGAGAACACAGTCGTGTCTGTTTCTGATACTCAGAGCCAGACTTTCCTGTCTCCAACTCTTTTCTCTGAGCATATGTCAAGTGCTGCTGAAGGTATCAGCATAGCTGACTGAAAAATCTTCTTTGAAAGAAAAGCATGAAATGTCTCATTCTTTGAAAACAATATCACAACAAGGCTCCTACTCATTAAGATATGGCAAGTTCTGTAAAGCAAAATAGCAAATGCACCATCTATGAAAGATATAAAATTAAAGGGAGGTTGTATTTTTAATCTGTTTTTGTGATTTTGCAGAATATGTATGTTCATGTTTATTCTGATTTTTATGCACATAACTCTTTCTAATTCCTGGTAAATAAAATTTTGACCTTGCTTAAAGGTTTTATTTTCCTGTTTATAGTTATGCAAGTATGCTACAAAAATCAAAAGTGGGAACTATTTTTATTTTATCTTCAATTTTACTGATGAACTACACTGTCAAATATAAAAAAAAAAAAAAAAAAAAAAAAAAAACCAACAAAAAACCACCCAAAAACCCCAAGTTACAAGGCCCCAGATCCCCTACCTGTGAACTGTTGCAATCTTGTGTGTTTTAACATGCTCCAACCAAAAGCAGTTCAGCTGGTCAGTGAGGTTTTCCTAATATACTCTAGTTCAGATAAGGACAAAAACTTTCAGGATACTGGGTACAACGCACTCCAGAAGAATTGTATTTTAGATCTACATGGTCAAACCCTATTCCCAGTACAGTATTCTCCATCTAGCTTTAGGCAAAATAACTGTTCTATCTAAGTTAAAAAAGATGGTCTCCACAGCTTTTCAGGTAGCCTGTGAAAAGAAACAGAAGCAGTTTGCCAGAAGACAGACACAGCAAAGTGCCCAAATTAGATGCTCTAAATGATCCCAAGAAGCTGTTCTTTCTCTGATTATGTCTACAAAGATAGATTCACGAATGCTTCTTGGGTTTGTCATGGTTTCATGATAGGATGCAATCCGACACAGACCTCTTCCTTTCCTAGTTATGCCAATACATACACTGAAATATTTTATAGTATTGTAGTAGAATAAACATGTCACTCAGGTTATAGAGAGAAATAAGTGGCTTAAAAGTACAATTTATTGGTCTTATAAATGTAATCATATTATGAATACATGAATCAAGACCCAATGAAGTTTGAAAAAACACTTTTACACCCCTTTTCTACAAAATGTTTATTAGCCTTGAAGAAAATCCATACTAGAAAAAGATGAGAAGAGACAGCAATGCATTCACTTATTTTGTTTTGTGATGTAATTTAATACTATAAAATGTCTATTTTTATAATATAAATAATGTATTATAAATTATAATAAATAATATAATACAATGTATACTTTTTATAATATTGAATATTGTAAATGTCTCTCTCTTTTTGAAACATGGACTCAATGGAATTCATAGATGACTCTTAAATTTTCCACATCTAAAATGAATTCTAGTCTGTTCTTATGGAAGTTGTGCACTAATTTAGTCTCTGAACACCCTTTCAATAGAAACAACATAGTTTTTGAAGTTCTCTATTATCAATTTAATTCATTTTATATCTCATTTTCTCCTTGATTCTTACTTCTGGTTATCCAAAACTAAACTCCAAAGTAAGCTGCAACTTTTTCAGCATTTTACATGACGCAAGAGCCTGATTTTATAAGTCTTATTTTTCTCCACTGACAACATAGGCAACCTGCAAAAAGCCTCACCATCTCACTTGTTTGCAAGAGAAATCTAGTTTACTTCACATTCACTAAGTGAAACATTACTATCTTCATCAAACATGTGGAGTTCAAGAATGCACTTCATAAGAATCCAGACACATTCTTGTAGCTACATTCCAGTCTGAGCTGTGGCCCAGGGAAGGGCATCACCACTCTTTTGATGAGATTGCTACATTTATATTTTATTGCTTTGAGCCTTGGAGGACAAGATGACATATCTAAAAAATAACAAAAATGAACAAAGAAACTAATAGGTCTGAACTTGGACTAGAATTGCTCCAAAAATAAAGTTTTAAAATTGTTCCAAAAATAAGTTCACTGCAATTTTCTGTATCAATGTTTTGTCCAGAATTTCACTGATTTTTTTTCAACTTGGATATGGATCAAAGAATTTTAATTTTGATTGCTTCATTATAAACAGTCTCACAGCTTAAGGATGATGTCCAAGAGTTAAAATGGGTTAACTGAATGTTATCAATATAATAACATGAACTCTTTAAAACATTGAATATCTATTGAAAAGAATTGTCTCATGTTCAAGGGCTATGATACATTTACATCAAGCTGTATAAGACATCCATGGCAACAGAGTCTAAGGCTTGAGCAAATTTTCAGAGAAGGCATCTGGTAATGCTGAAATGTAATGCATGTAAAAGAGTCTTCAGCTACCTCTTGCAAATACTTCTAACACTTTGCAGCTCAGATCCATTTCACTTAGTAGAAATAAGCACAGCCTATCAACATAATTTTCATGAACAAAAAGTTGTTTCAATTGTTCTTATTCTGGAGTGGTCAAAATCATATTCTGAACAAATTTTATAACCCTATACAAACCCACCAGTTTAGTCATTATTAGCTAACTCTACTCTAAAAATCTTGTGAATAGTATGCATAGTATCAAAATCCAGGAATCTGATTTGGTATTATTCAGTAAACTGTGACTTCCTCCCCAGTTAACAAGTTATACAGCACTGAAACTATGAACAGTAGTAACACGTTAACTAGAAAGTTAGTACTTCCCACAACATCATTGTTTATTAAGAATTGCCTGCTTGTGAACAAAAGGTGCCCAACTATGAGGCTGTCAGATAAGCACTGGAATTGAAATCAGAATAAGCAAAATATCATGACTTTGTCAGCAAAACATCTTTTCCTTCAGGAATACCTTACACATTCCAAACTTAGAATAAAGTGTATGACACGCTTCATTCTTTTCTCACACAGTAATAAGTAAAGTACATTTATCCAGGTGGACCTGGATGAAAAAATAACAATGATGATGGCTGCAGAAAAGCCATAAAACATAATTATTCTGGATTTTATGCAGCATACATAAAAAACTTGAAACATATTTCTTTGCTGAAGCAAGGCACTTCTGAGAACAAATCTCAGTAACTACACTGAAATCTTTAGGTAAGACTTACCTCACCTTTGAAAACATATTTCCTCAGAAATTTATCTAGCAATACATTGTGGTGTCTGTGATAGTCAATAGACCCTGTTTGTGAGTGTCTCAAAGCAACTCAACAGACAGAAGGAGCTGAGAGAGGCTGAGCCCCTGTTGATGATGAGCAGCGTGTTGGTGGTCGGGGGCAGAGCAGGGACCGCGCTCCAAGAAGGCAGGGTATGGTTTCCCTTGTTGTCTGCCCTGAGACTGTGAACATTAACTGCCCCAGCAAGAACCTGCCCAGAGGCAGTGGCACAACCCCTACGGCTGCCTGAGGGCACAGCGGGAACCGGGGCTGGGGCTCACCAGAGACCCCTGGCACCGGCTGGAACCTTCCAGCACAGCTCCTGGCACGTGTACGGGCAGGAAACAAGTCCTTGCCTGCGGCAGAGGTCCAAGAGACACTGACCCTATAAATAGGCAACCAGCCTGCGGTCGCCTTTTCCATACTCCTGCAACTAAAAGTGGCTGAAGTCAAAAGGATTGGGGTGAAGTTGCTGGATCTTTGGGGTGGTGAGTCTATTTTTTGTTTTCTTTCTTTTCTCCCTCTATTTCAGGTCTTTCATGAGAGTAGGAACTTCGCAAGACTTTTGTTTCTCCTGATGCAGTTCAGGATGTTTACAATAAAACTGATTATCGTTTTGTTTTCAATTTCTGGAGGGCCTGTGGTTTCCCCCATGAACTGCGCAGAGTGTGGTAAAAGATCCGCTCCCCCTACAGCTGTGGGAAGGGACGTCGTCCTACTGGAACTACTTTTAGAACTCAAGCTTCTTAATAGGAACACTGTAGAACATAAGAGAATAATTAAAACAGAGCTTGGGGTAGGAGCCAAGAAACAGCACCACAGAGACTATATAGTATATAGATATAGCACATGGTAAACCTTCATTTTATTGAACATAACACAATTGCAGATTAGTGTGAGATTTAAAAGAGGGAAGGAAGAAGTGGGGAAAAAAACCAAACTCGATTTTTGAAAGCATCAAACCAATCAAGAAAATGTATAACTTAAAAAATTTATAAACTTGATGTTGACAGTAATTTTCTCAATCACTTGGGCACTTTGCCCTTTTATATTACTATGCTTTATGAATTATGAATTCTGGCTCATGAGAAAGCCTAAGGGTGACAGCAGTGCTGCAGTGTCAGTAATGCGTTGTCTTTTCACACTCTTCAGTTTCTAGTATACTTAACAGTTTTTTTCAAGTTTAAATAATGTTACTGACTCCAAAGATTTCATTAAGAGGTCTGATAAAAATGCGTGCTTTATTGGTAAGATGTTAATCTCTGTTAAGTAAAAAAGGGTCAAATACTCTGAGAGATTGTCTGGTTCTTGTGTCTGTTGTGGATCTTCATATGTAGCTGTATTTCCTTATTGTAATTCACCTATGTTGAGTTAGAGAGTAAAGCAGAAAACCAGTTCTCCAGCATCTAGAAGAATGAAATTTGAATAGAAAAGAGAGGTCTCCTGTGAGACTTCACATGGCTCCTGTTCCAAGGAAGCCATTTATTTTGGCTTTGTGAGGCTTGGTAATGGTTTCTCTGCCTACCAATCAGGCAGTGGAGGACAAGGGAGACCATTTATCAAATGTAATATATACACACTTTCACATTAAGGAGGGAAAGATTTAGTAAAACTGAATTAGGAAAGCACTGGAGTTTGGAAAATACTCTGAATACTATATAAGTAATGCCTTTATGGAAGAGGCATTGGCACTGGCTTGTCAATCCAGTTACTAGATTTAAAAGCCTACCTAGAAATATGACAGATATAGAAAAAATGGAAGGGGGGGAGAAAAAAAAAGTTAAGTTGCAAAGTAAAGAGCTCATATTTGTCCCAGTCAAGCCAAGTTCCTAACAAGGTTCTTAAAATGTAAGCTCAAAAGATGGTAAAGAATAGTCATAATCTGTAAATTAGGCAATCTACCTATTTTATTTAGAACCTCTGAGTAGGTCTGAATCTGAAAATCATATGAGTGATCTTCTATATAATTTTAGTATTTTACTGATAAAACATAGTGTAACAGTATTAGGTGTTAAAATGGAAAGGAAAACTCCGAAGGGTGGACTTTTAGACATAGAAGTGTGAAGCAATTAGGAGAGACATCAAGTGGAAATTTTGCCAACTTATTGAAAAATTAATTGTCTTGGATCACAAAAGAAGAAATGTTTGCAGTGTTGATGGGGGTGGAAAATACACCAGGAATATCAAAGCAACAAATTTTGTTTTATGGAGAATAAATAAGCTCATTTTAATGAGGTATCCAAATCTCATCCTACGTTAGGCCAGGGTAGGGATAATAGCTGGCATATAAAATCTGCCATAAGTATTAATATTCAGAAACTGTTAGAAATCAAGCATAGTAAGAAATGAAGAGAGGAAAAATGAGTAAGACTGAGTACAAGTCTGAAGGGAAGAAATGGAAGTTTTATAAAGCATAGTAGCTCTGTAACAAAAGAGATTAAGTAAAGTCTGGATCAGTATCAGAGTCTGCTGCCCTTGGAACAAATGCATATACTATGAACACCAAATTTGTGGAGGTAAACCATCTTCTATTCTACTTGTTGCCTCATGAAGACTATGTCAGTCACTCCAGAATAGCAGAAATGAGGGAAATTTAAAAACATTAGCTGTGTAATGTGGATTTTTGTTTTCTGATTTTCAGTTCTCTCGCTGACATTTAAAATTATCAAGATGAAGCATTTTCTGTAGAAATTCCTGACTAAGGAAAGCTTGATTTTTCATTGAAAAAGCAAAATATAATAAAAACATTTTTAACTGACTTAAAGTTTTGAAGTTAACAATAAGCTATTTAACCTATTATTTCAAAGGAATGATTCCTCAGGTCATTCTGAAAAGAAATGCTATTTAGAAGATGCTTAAGGAACATTTTTTTCTCTCATGAGGAAATATCAAAGTGTCACTGTGTCTGTGAAACAATATTATTTGTTCTGAAATATTTTTTGATTTTCATTTGATTGCCAAACACATAAGATCTCCTTAAAAGAGAGAAAGCTCATATATATTTCAACAGATTTCCATTAGTATAATGAAAAACAGCAATGTGTAACCTTGAAAGAAATTCGGTTTTGCCATGTTCAGGAAAAGTGTTTTTTGCTCTATAGCCAAAAATAGGAGCTCTGGTTTTTTTGATCAGCTATGTTAAATTGACTTTCTACCAGCTCATCACTATAATAACATAGGTATTAAGTCTGTGTTTCCTCTGTGACCAAGCATGAGACTGATGAGCAAATAAATAACTACCCATTTGTACTACTTTCACGGTGTGATGTCAAAAGGAAGCAAAACGGTAGCTGAAGATAATATGTAGTGTTGTTCAATATCAATAAAATTTCAACATGGAAATAAGAGACAAACTGTGAGGATTTGCACTTCTATTAATCTGAAATACAGATTCATCTCACTCAAGAAGTTCAGACAATCAGAATGGACCAGTCTTAACTTGTTACCCAGTATTAAAATGAAAGGTTTAGAGTGTTCAGGTAAGAAAAGTAGAGACATTTGGGGCAAGACTAATAGAAGGTAGGTCAGTTTTAGAAGAGCAGCTCACTGATTTGAGTCTTGATCATGTATTCAGAAGTGCTTGTATAAAATGAATACACCATCTCTATTACACCATCTCTATTACAGTTATCTTGAAACAATTCATGCTAAGCTTCTTTCAAACTTGGGCTCAAACAGAAAACGGGGACTATTTACACAATCCTAAAAACCCCTAATGAAATGGGAAAGAACTTACACAGGATTTTAAGGGTCAGTTAAAAAAAAAAACACCTAAAGTTACATTTACTGTAACCATTATCTTGCTTCTCTTTGTAGTGTAAGACAATAAGGAAAACGATCCTTGTAAGGACTAAATAGTTCTCAAAGGTAATGTGTCTTATACTTCTCCCATCTGTCTAGTAATTATTTTGGCCCTTAAATCAATGGTAACACTAATATAGTAAACCAATTAGACTTCGAGCATATAGTCGCCCTCCACAGTAAAAGCTCCTTGACCCTACTATTCTGGCTAAGCTTGCAAATAAATACTTAAAATATTCTTTTGCTTTGTTTTTCTTCTCACTTTATTACCTCTAACAAGCCTTCATTACAATTGAAATAGCTTATATACCTGAGACCTTTTCAGAACGTGGTTCATACTGGTGAAAAAGATTCACTTATCAAAACCCAGAGATTTAAACCAAGCTCTAAACTTCAACAGGCTCAAGTGAATTTTTTTTTAGGGTTCTATGTCAAGTCAGCACATTTCCCAACTCATTGAATCAAAGGACATTTACTTTCACCTTAAGTGGAGGAAAATGTTTTCCCTTAGATAGGAGCAAAGTTACTTTGTGTTTTCACCTTATGTATTTCTGTATGTGAGAATATCAGATCCTACAATTCCATGACCTATCATCAGATCTTAAGTCTACTCTTTTAAAGAGTTCATATGGACTGAAAAGGATTCTGCTAGACTAAAATATGCACTAAAAAAAAGGCTGAAGCACATGAATTTCTTTTCTAATACTGGATTTGAAAAAGTTGTCTGAATGTTTTTATGCTCATTGTAGGCATAATTAGGGTCAATGAACTTTAATGTAACACATAAACAAATTCAGTATTATGTCTCAACAAATGTCCATTAACTTTAAAAAAGTCCAGTAGAATTCAAACCACTACTTCCAAGAAATGGACATGACATGAAGTAATGTGTCACTGACCATCCACAAGCAACATTTAACCTAGAGCCACTAGGTGTCAGCATATAAATATTGCCAAAGAGATGAATCTGACAGAAAAAAATAGTTGGCAGTAAACAAATACACAAGAGTATTTTAATATTTTATTTGACCATGTCCTTACAAAGCTATGGAAAAAAGCTGTAAACTTTATCATGCTCACTGATAAATATCAAAATTATTGAGAAATATTTTTTTCACATAAGTGAGGATTGAGTGGAATCTTTCAGGTTTTAATAAAAATGCACTGGATATACTAACTTACTGAGACCTTTAGTGGCTTGACTTCAAAATAAATACTTTCCCAACTAAAACCCTGTGGTACCAGAAGATGGTCTTGTCATGAGGCACTGTCTCACACATTCTTCATATTTGCATTATTTGCTGAGCTGCTTAGTCTTTTGCACTGGAATTCCTCATTAGAAATCAAGTTATTCTCTTATCAAGCATCTGGAGGGTTTTAATGACTATTTAACGATGATTAATGAAGTAACTAAGTGACACACTACTATGTGTTATTTAACAGCCATGCTATGCTTGTATAGAGCCATGAGATTATGCACTGATGTTAAAAACATTGGATGTTTGTTTTATATCAACCACTTTTTTCATAAGGGTCCAGACTGTATGACGAATCTTATGAAGACATTCTAAATAAAACCTGAATGGTCTATGCTGAAGTTTAGTGTAAATGTGTCCATTTTGACTGCAACTACCCATCAGTGTATCATCAGTGTACTCTTGGTTGTCATGCTGCTCCATGCATGAGAAGAGAGTTAGAAGAGGGGTAGAATTGGGGTAGGGATGGGGGAGGGCACAGATCTACAGGCCTGCAGGCACCTGCTAGCCTGCACTACAGGTATATTACTTACAGTAAATAAGATAAAGAGAATTTGTCAGAGAATGCGAAGTTGGTCATATTTTGCAGGATATGTGCAAGACAAAATGGTGTTATTGCTGATGTGTCATTCATTGAATTTCTTGTTTCTGTCACTTAAACACAGGTTGCAGCATCTATCTTGTAGCAGTTTATTTGTGGTTAAGGAAGATAAACTCAAAGAAATCTGTTTTAATGAGGAAATTACAAATACAGGGCAACAGACACCCTTGAGAAGCCTCATAGGTCTGGAGATAATAGCCTAGAAAGCTTTGGTATGCAGTGCCTCTCTTCTGTCCTGCTTAATGAGCATCTTGCTGCCTTTCTTTCATCTCTTACCACTACTCGGCTCCCAGGTCAGGGAGCAGGAGTAGAAGTGATGCTGACTGAAGAAGGCAGTTTCTTCTGCTAAGGGGTGAGAGCTGCTGCTGTTCTGTCTGGAAAGCTCAGTTAAGAGAAGGAGATAGCTGACAGCAGCTTGAAGGAAGTACAGTCTGAGTGTGGCAGTGGCGATATGAGTGTGTTATTCAATCAGGTGAGTCTGGCAGGCATACTTTTAGTTTGGATCAGTTTTAGTTAGCTTGCAAGAGCTTCACAACCTGGAGGATTCTGTTTCTTTAATCCCAAGTAGCTTTACAGTGATAGAGGTAAATAATTACATTTTTAATTTTTTTTAATCAGTATCAGCAGTTGCAGTACAATCATACATCTTCCACTGGCACATTTCCTTAGCATGGTGGCATATGCTTCAATATTATTTAAGGATTACTGTTGATTCACAGAGCTATTATCTCTTTACACAGGAATAATAGAAGCCTGAAGTGTATTAGTCTAATGGTCCAATAGGCGCGTTTTTGCTTCTGAGTAGTGGTGCCCTGGGTTCAGCAGCAGCAGCAGTCAGTTTTTCTCCTTCTTAGTAGCTGGTGCAACACTGTGGTTTTGACTTTCGGCCTGGGAATAATACTGATAAAGCCAATGTTTTCAGTTGCTGGTCAGAATGTTTACCCTGACCAAGGACTTTGTGAGTCTCATGCTCTGCCAGTGAGGAGGAGAAGCTGGGAGGAAGCAGGGACAGGACACCTGACCCAAACTAGCCAAAGACGTATTCCATACCACAGCACATCATGCCTGGGGATGTAACTGGGAGTTACCCGCAAGGGCACGTCCTCTTTTCTGTCGAACCCATTTTCTGGTGGGTGGTATCGTATTCTCTTCCCTCGTTATTTCCCTTATCATTATTATTATTGGTGGCAGCAGTAGTGATTTGCGTTATACCTTAGTTACTGGACTGTTTTTATCTCAACCTGTGGGAGTTACATTCTTTCGATTCTCCTCCCCATCCCTCTGGGGGGGTGGGAGGGGAAGTAGAATGTCTCCTTCATAGGTTGACCACCCAGGAAGGAGATAAAAAGATGTATAGTTGCTAAGCACTTGTATTATATACTTCCCAAAGTATAAAGGTGGTGACCACACTGGGAACATAAGCCAGATCAGTTTCATGATCAATTTTTCTATTGTATTACAAGTCATTACCATAAAATAAAATGAGACGATAACCTTAGCCCAAGCCCCACACTTGAAAAACACTAACACAGCAAATACCGGCTCTAAGTAAGCTACGGCATATTGAAACTGTGAGATCAAAAACAACAACTTTGAGAGCCAATAAATCAGCATTGTGACGAGTGACTATTAATCCAAAACACTGAATGCTTATCACAAATACGATTAGACACACTCTGGTCAGATCTGTCGTTATCTCAACCCTTCGTGCCCCACTTTGGGTGCCAAAAAGAACTGTCGTGGTTTAAGCCCAGGCTGTAAATTAGAACCACGCAGTCTACTTCCCCCACCCCCCCAAGAGGGAGGGGGAGGAGAATCAAAAGAATGTAACTCCCACGGGTTGAGATAAGAACAGTCCAGTAACTAAGGTATAACACAAATCACTACTGCTGCCACCAATAATAATAATGATAAGAGAAACAACGAGGGAAGAGAATACGATACCGCCCGCCGGAAAATGAGCCTGACAGAGAAGAGGACGTGGCCTTGCAGGTAACTCCCAGTTACATCCCTGGGCATGACGTGCTGTGGTATGGAATACGTCTTTGGCTAGTTTGGGTCAGGTGTCCTGTCCCTGCTTCCTCCCGGCTTCTCCTCCTCACTGGCAGAGCATGAGACTCACAAAGTCCTTGGTCAGGGTAAACATTCTGACCAGCAACTGAAAACATCGGCTTTATCAGTATTATTCCCAGGCCGAAAGTGAAAACCACAGCACTGCACCAGCTGCTAAGAAGGAGAAAAACTGACTGCTGCTGCTACTGAACCCAGGACAAGTGGAAATTCTGTTCTTTCTGGCCTGGTTTGGACTGAGATACACCTAGACTGCCTGTCTCCTAAATTGTGCCATGACAGCAGTGGCAAACACTTGGCATAAAAATCCCTCGTGTCTAAGTAGCTGTTGGCAGTAGCCGGGGTCCTGTGGGAGGAATTTGACTGAATTCTCCTACCAATAATCAGATGTAGTGTTGACCTTTCAGTGCAGTGCAAGCCATATTCCTTTCCCTATTTATTGGTCCACTGGGAGTAAGAAGAGAACTGTTTGCTTTAGCAATTGTTCTTTTTTTTTTTCTGACGGATGTAAATGTGAAAGGATATCTGGGTAGTTAGGACACCATTTAATGTCACCCTTGCTTTGGTCACTTGGCAAAGCTGCTGGTACATCTATAAACATGATGAATAAATCCTACAGCGGCTAATATGAATGGGGAGCAAATTGTTTGAAGATATTGTCGCACTTGAGAGGTTTAGTCAGTGGGGTGTTCCAATAAAAAAAAAGTAAATAATAAAAGCCTGATGCTGTTGGCAAAGTAGCCCCAGTGCTATCATTTCACAAGTGTGGAAAATACCTGGAGGGGATTCTAAAATTGACTGTCTTTTATCCGCCAGTGCCCTAACCCAGGAGAACAGAAGCTCTGTGCCCAAGCTATGAGAACTGGCTTTTTCATTCAGGAGATCTCTTCAGGAGACCTGTATAAGGTTAATAAATTTCGTTTTTGCTGGGATGCCATGTGGTGTCTGTAGTTCTTCCTCTTGCACTTTTTATAAAATCAGTGCCCTTTTGTATTGTGAAGCCTTACAACAACAGCACAAGCCGTTTGGATCAAATGCTGACAATTGTACTTTTCTCTTAGCAGGGCTACAAGCAAACTGTCACAAAGAGCTGTTTTAGAACACATAATTACACCTGCCTGCCTTAGCCCAAGTTGCCTGGGTAAGACATGATGGATGATTTTAAACTTGCATATAATTATTTTTATCATAATTTTACAAAACTGAAGAGTGAAATATTATTTAAAGTGCCTGTCTTAAGACTTTTCTTGATGTAGCTGCCAGTACAAACTTTTTTTACTGAATTTCTGCTATTGTTTAAGAAGCTTATTTAGATTTCTATCCTGAAAACATCTCTAGCACTGTTGGAGTAATTATGTATGCAGCTAATTGGAGAGGAAGAAGGTATATGTAAACACAGTTGCCTTCTTCTAAAAGTCTTTTCAAAAAAAATAAAGAAAAAAATCACATAATTATTGCCAACAAAATGACACTATTAACATAGAGTGACCACAGAGAAGAACCTTCAATAATATAGCATAGGAGAGAAATACTATGATACTGGTGTCAGAGATGGTTGAAGAGATTAATGCATTTTTCCCAAGAACATAAATTTAAATTTGAAAGCAAATTTCATGTCACATTTGTAATGCTTTTGTTCATTTTCCATGGAACATGGGGCTTAGTTGGCTGAAATAGTGAATGTAAACTTAGTCAAATATATGGAAGCACTTGATAAAAACAAAATTCACTATATAATATGGTAGTGTTTTGTCTATATTGAATGACTGTACACATACAAAAAAATACAAACAGTGCTTCACTGTTTAAAAAACAGTTCTTATGGGAAAGTCCACAAAACCCCAACTTCCGGCACATGACTTGATAGATGAAACATTCTGACGATTATGCACTGCTCTTTTTATCGTCCCAAATGTTCCTGCTGAACAAGAGTTCAGTAAACAGCATGTGGAGCCACAGTGAGGTGTTTTTCCATGTAAGACATTGCTATACACACACCATGGAAGGGGTATTTTTTCTCCTCTGCTTCTGGGCAATATGCTGTGGGGCTGCTGCACCTTTACTTGCTTTCTTACCTGTTTCTTTCCAACTGACATGTATTGTGTCCAGTGGTCACCCCTCCCCCTGCTGTCAGAACTCAAGGGTTATTTACTTTACACTCCCCTTGTCTTTTCTTTGCTATAGTTTTGGTTATATCCCAACTAGTTGCAAGCTGAGCCAAACTAAACTATTTGTGTTAGCCAGGAATTATCTACAGTTCATTCTCCGTCATGAAATCCGGCTCTTAAGAAGTTGAAACAGATAAACGCTAGAATTTCCTCCAAAGTTAAAATGCTTAGTTTTCATTTCATTTTACCTATGATGAAAAAAGACAAACTGACCAGTTTTGCCAGACATCTGTTAGAACTCAGTTAATTTGCTTGGATATTATTTCTCCATCTTCTGTTCCAGTAATTTGTGTCTCAGGAATTTTCATCTCCATTTGCAAAGACTCCAGTGAAATACCATCCTCAAACCCACATGGAATCTCTCGGAGTTAATGTAGTATAAATGTTTATTTGTAATCAAGAAAACACTTTTGAAGCAAGCACAGAACAAATGATGTTTCAGTTCTGATTATCTGCCATGAAGTATTCACAGGGCACTCTGAAAGGGGAAATATTTCCTAATTAAGAGGTTTGTGCTTTCACTCCAGACATTTGCATGCATATAATTCCATGGGAAACAAAACCCAGGAAGTGCCTGTTTGAGTGTCAATTAAAAAATCCAACACTTCACTGGTTGTACTAGCTGGCCTTTTATATGGTCTCTGTAGGTTAATAATTGAATTAAAGAGTGTACAAAATAATACCAATAAAGGGCTGTTTAAAAAGAACCAATTTTTGTTCATAGTAATAATCTCATTATTTGTATTTACATTAATAAAGCTGCATAGTTGAAAGGGGTATACATTTCCAGAATAAAAAATATTATATCTGATCAACCAAGTACCCATTGTGTGCACATAGTGACAGTAGGATTTGGCAGCCTGCTCTGTGTGGTATTTTTTGGGTTTATTTTGGGGGTCCTGTTTGGTTTCATTTTGGTTGCTTTTTTGTTTGTTTGGTTGGTTGGTTGGTTTTGGGTTGGTTTTTTTTTCTGGGCGGGGGGGTTCATTTTTTTTTTTGGTTTTGTTTTTTTTTGTGATTGCTAACGTAAAAAATGAACCAAAGCCAGAAACTGCAATAAAATATATGGAAAGTATTTACTTCACGAAAAATTCTCCTGCAAAAGAAAACGGAAAGTTGTCAAAGAAATTACTGTCATCTGCTACTCAACCAGCAGTTATCTTTAGATAGAAAGCAAATTCAGCTTAACCTTGTGAAACATCAGAGTGTAAAGCCAGCTGTCCATTATTGTGGCCAGATCAATATAAAGGAAAAGAAGCATGGGCTTCATTTCACTCCAACACTCTTGAAGATGACCTGCTGAAGATTTATTGGTTTTATATAGGAGGATTTGCCCTCCTCCTCCTCCTCTTTATTTTCTCAAAAATGATACAAAGTGAAATACAGCAAAAATTCTAGGAGGGGGAAAGAGTTTGAAGACACTAGGCCATTCTTGCTTCTGGTTTCTGTCAATAAAAGAAAGCTAATGAAGGGCTGATTTGTAAGGCTGTGGAGCTTTTAAGTGTGTATTTCCACATTGCAACAAAGCTTTATGCTTTCTATAGTACTGCACTGCTCCTCCACTGTGGTGCGGATTTTGAACAGGATATTTTCTAGAAGTTTAGTTACTGCTGAAACTTACTATGCGGCTTTTTATGTCCATTTTACTTGGGTGTTGTAGAATTAACAATACTGCCTTTGGCACAAAAAAACTCCAGTCTGGCTCATGGGATGAAATGAGAAGGGACTAATGATAGAGTTAGAGTGAAATGTACATGAGCAATGTGGGTAGAAAAATAGCAGGCAGAAAAGGGACATAGGATGAGAAAATTGTGATGGAAAGAAGTAGGTGCAGTGAAACAATCTGAATGCAAGATGAAAGGCTAGAAGGGTGTAGAAAACAAAATAGAAGGTGTTAGTCTGATTGAGATGTGGAACTGGTCAATATTTTTAATCTACTAAAATTTCAATGATTCAATGTGCTCTACATCTCTGTTAGAGAATTCAAACCTATCTTTTATTTTCTCTCACCATGTAGTATCACTAGGCATATTAGCCAGATAATTAGGAGAATGACAGTTGGGGGACCTGACTTAGAGAATGTTTTCTGGATGAACTGCAGAGTTGTGTTGTGTGAGAATCACCTTTATACTCTATTTGGGGATGAAACCTCCAGACAAACAGCTAGTTACAGGCAGAGAGCACAAAGCATTGGCAGTTCTGGTGCTTTTAGACATTTGATGCCATTTCTCTGTCTGACCAAATCCTGGTTTAAATTTGACAGAGACAGAATCTTCAGCTCCATTTCTTTTTTCTCGCTCAGCTAAAGAGCAAGTCCAACCTAGACCAGAAACAAGGCAATAGTTCAGATTTCAAAAATTTCTTATGGATGTTACAGCTTTCAGAACTCATATTCTGATCCAGCTATAAGAATATCCGCAGTAGTATGGCATTCTTGGGTTTAAACAAGCTCTTGAGACTAAAGTCAGATTTTACAGCGAATGTTAATGTTAAGCAGGATTCCTCAAGTAAAAAAAAAAATACCCTTATAAATTGTGTTGGCTTTGTAAGCAAGCACATTTAACAAAAGTTTGTTTGTTGATTTATTTATTTATTTATTTTTCCCTTGTAATAAAAGGCAAATAGTCTGTGTCAACGTAGTAACTATTAAGAAACTTTCTACAAAGCACTGTTAAGAAGCACTCTTGCACTCTTGTTCAGCTTCTTTTCAACATTACAGCTGCCAGTAGTAGGAAACTAGTGTAGAATATCTGAAAACAGATCAAACTTGATTAATTTTTATATATATATTAGATCACATGTATTGTGTTTAGATTTTCATTGTAATAAAATATATTAGAAATTCTCAATAGGTTTGTGGGTTTGGAGTTTTGCCAACACATGCTGCAAAAATACACAGAATTTGTGGTAGTCTTGGAAAATTCTGAATTGTATGAATAATTCTTCAAAGGGATCTTTTTAACTAAATCAAATCACTGATTAACTGTCTGTGTGAGTACAAGAATTAAAATTCCATTTTTGTAAGGACTACTTTTCAAGCTTCTGTAACCAGACTGAGCTAAATCCTTCTGAAATAAGCTTTCAGGGCCTATGAAACACATCAGTATTTCTTATTCATAAATTAGAACTAAATGCAGCATCTCTAACCTCATTTAGAATCAATTTGGATGTGATCCTCATCATATTAATGGATATAAATACCTTTGCTGTCTGCGCTACAGAAACAGGAAGCGAATACTGTGTATTTGGTCTTCATCATATATGCTCATGTCCAGTGGTGCCATACACATTCTCTAATTATCCATTCTGTAAGAATGCAATGGAAAATGTATTATCACTTTCTTCTGGGAGAAAAATACTACACATCTTGACCACTGTGTTTATGCAAAATATAACACGCTCCAATTATACATATACATAAACACATGCATACTTTCATACATACATTTCTTCAAGAGCATGTCTAAAAGACTAGGCTTGCTTGTTTCTGTTGTAATTTTGTCTGTGACTGGGCTGTTCCTTCAGTTTCTGATTTTATGTGAATCTTCTCTGCTGTTTCAACCTTTTTACTGGGAAAAAAATCCAAATAGAAGTGGAAACCTTCCCCTAAAACTTACCTGCACCCTTGTTTACAAGAGCAAAAATTTTCAAAGAAGCCATAAAGTTCCTGGTGCCTTGACTCTATGTAAGTTAAAGGTGACTGAGTTTTCACCTCCTTTAGACAGTTCTGCCAGACCCTTACTAAATTATATTTACCATATATTCAGAATATGAGGGGCTAGGGGACACCTACTGTTACTTCTTGTCCTTTAATTTTGGTTACACTAAAACATAACTGGACCTAACTCAGCATTTTTTTACTAGTATTTAGATATTCAGCCTGTCTCCTTACATAATTGTAAAAACTGCTTTCTTAGAGAAACATGCTACTGAAGAGCATCCATATTATCTAAAGGCTGCAGCATTACTCGTCTTTATAGTTTCCTGGTCCCGTTACTTTGTAGAGAGTAACAATTAGGAGGGGACCTATTTATTGTATGAATATAACTGTCTTTAATTTAGTACATTCTATTGGTTGTTTCTTCTTTATATTTCTTGGCATCATTCCCCTGTGAGAAACATTTATTAAAGTGCTCCTTTTTTTTTTTTAGCTTCCCTTTTTAGGTCTGTGACATTCATAATTCTAATTGGTAACTACCCCTACTTGAAAATTTTTTAAAGGAATTTTGAGGGGTTTTGAAGAAAGGAGGCTATTTATGATCTCAAACAGGGAGCATCTTAATTCAGTCAGCCTGGCAAGGATAAAAAACACTGTCACGCTTATGGTACCATAAATGGAGCAAAGATGTGAGTCAATTTAGACTAACAGAGCTCAAAAGTTTTACGAATTAACATCTAGAGGGACAGCAGACTGTAGCTGCAAAAGAGACTTGCCTTTCTGTGGTCAGGGGAAAAAAATTGCAACATGTTTCTAGGTATCATTAAACAGCATATGGCATCTTGCTAGGCCTGCAGCAAAATAAGCAACAACAATACATTTGAAATATTTCTCTCTGATTTCTGGGTTCAGTAGTTTTTAGGCATAAAAGAGCTGCACAAAGTTGAAGGTAATGTGAAAGAAGCTGAATGTTAGTATTTAATTACATTAAATTGATTAGAAAGATGTAAGCTCTTGATTGGGAGCACATTAAGTTCGTTCTGAACAGCATACAAGATAGTTTGTAAGTGAATCTAACTTGTCAAAACACGAGAAAGATAATGATATGAAAACTAACTCAATTTGAAGTATGTGAGCCAACGACTACTCACGTATTTCGCTCATTCCTTCAATTTGGCAAAGAAAAGCAATTTGCAGGTCTTTGAGAGGGGGAAAAAAAAATCCATCCAGTCACATGAACTGAACATGAACTGGAGCTATTTTATATTTTTTCCATCTGTTCAGGAGAACTGCCTCTGAAAAAAAACCCGAATCTTTTGGCTAAAACAGATACTTCAGTTGTGACTTTAACTTACACATAAATAATTTCATATACAAAATATATATGCAAATTGGTGTTTTTTAGGAGACTAGCGTTTCAGATTCAGTCAGAAATGATGCATTGTTCAATATTTAAAATACAGCACTTCAGCTAAAAGCATATGCAGATCTGGTCTTAGAGGCATGGCACACACCAGTAAAACTGGGCAAATCTTTTATGCTTTATATGACTCAGTCTTCTGAACTATTAAATAATAGTATATGCATATATGCCCTGAAGGGATATTATGAAGTTTCATTTTTAATGTCTACACAGAGTACTTTCTTCAGAAATGTACAATGCAAGTTACATGACTGATTATTTCAGTATTTTCTCCTGAACTCCAGTGAGCTGCTTGGTCATTGCATTGCTTTAGATTAATTAATCTAGCAATGATTTCAGAGAACTACTGCTATTTTTCAATTTTACTATTACCCAAGAACAGTCTGCCCAATATTCGAGACAAAAATACGGATTGTATTACGCTTTGGATTTTTCATCTCAAAGTAGCCTCAATTTGGCAAATGAAAAAATATCGGTATGTTCCAATTAATTTATGAGGCTAGTAAATGCTGACCTTTGTGTACTAGCATCTCTAGTAACAAACTTGAGGACCAGTACTTAAAATATTGGAGTGAAAGCAACTAATCTTATTTTTATATTATGGTTTGTTACATAATGACAAGAATAATCTTTATCACTTTGTTCCTTATTTGGCATAAAATGACTTTTTGGACTGATCAGACACCTCAGGCTTCGTCTTAGTGTTTAATCAGTTTCAGCAGCTGTTCATAGCTTCAAATACTACAAAGCAATAGAGTTTAATTGCTTAATTAAACTCAAACCTCAGTTGCCTTTTTAAGAGGCAGGGGCTTGCCTAGCTTCTGGATACTCAAAGAAAATCAAAAGAAGTAAATGACATTGCTCATTTCTCAAGGATGGCTGATCTAGGAGTGCTATATTGTCGTGGTTTAAGCTCAGCCAGTAACTCAGTATCACGCAGCCTTTCGCTCACTCTCCCCCCCTTCCTCCCCCTGCTCCCGAAGGGATGGGGAGGAGAATTGAAAGAATGTAACTCCCACAGGCTGAGATAAGAACAGTCCAGTAACTAAGGTATAACACAAATCACTACTGCTACCACCAATAATAATAATGATAAGGGAAATAACAAGGGAAGAGAATACAATACCTCAGCAGCTGCTGAACGATAATACCCAGCCTGACCTGAGCAGTGATCTAGCCCTTCTGGGTAACTGCCCCCAGTTTTACATCCTGGGCATGATGTGCTGTGCTATGAATACCTCTTTGGCTAGTTTGGGTGGGGTGTCCTGCCTCTGCTTCCTCCAGGCTTCCCCTCCTCCCTGGCAGAGCATGAGACTCAGAAAATCCTTGGTCAGACTAAACATTACTAAGCAGCAACTAAAAACATAGGTGTTATCAGCATTGTTCCCAGACTGAAAGTCAAAAACACAGCACTGCACCAGCTAATAAGGAGAAAATGACTGCTACTGCTGAACCCAGGACATATATAGATACTGAAAAGGAAAAGCCAAAGGCTACTTCTGGGAAACCATCAGTCTTGTTCCTTTTCTTTTTTACCTGAATTATTGATTTTATGTGAACATAGGTACTGTACTTTTGTAATTGTTTTGTTATAGGCTGACCAGTACACATAAGTTAACTGAAAAATTTGAGGACAGATCTTTGAACAGAGTACACTGCCTTGTTGAGCTTGATTTATCCTAGTCGAAGTTCTCTCTACATGGGGTCTTTTTATTTTATTTCCTGCCTCCAGTATTTAATGTCAGCAGTTCTAGTAAGTAGGCACAAATGTATTTTACTTGACAAGCTGCTCTCCGACTCCAGCACTCTTACATACACACAGAGAACTGAGTTTATGTGCAATGATCTTAGGGTTTTCTCTGAAGCTTACCCATCAAGAGCTTGTGCGATTTCAAATGGTTAGGATATGCTGACGTGGGGTTACCACTTTAACTAACAAGTTTGAAGAAAAAAAAAAGCAACAATTTTTGTCTTAACTTCTAGTAATTATGCGACAGTTACGTGCATCTTGCATGTAACTTTGCTAGCTATAGTCTGTAAGGTTCATTTATTATGTAGATATTTTCCACATATCTACTTAAATTCCTGTGTTCTATGATAGTGGTAAGGATTCAGCATGGAAGGGGTTTCAGATTATCTCTACCAGAACATTGTATATTCATACTCAGGTAGCTATTATAAACTGTCCCTTATTTCTTAGTACTCAGCTCCTCCTATGACTTCATTTTTTTCCTCCCAAGTTCTTTAGACCAAATTCTGCCTAAATTCCTACTCAGTAGTGAGAGCCATCTGTGTGTAAGGGCATTGAGAGAATAGTTCAGAAGACCTAAATAAGGCCATGAAGGCCTAAAGCAAGAAGCTGCAACAAGGACTTGAACACAGTTTAAATTCTTGATTACAGTATTTCCTTCTTTTTGCTGGTTTTGCCAGCCAGGTTTCCTAATGTCCTCTGATATGAGGCTATCACTGATTATTACTTCCATGAACATGGGGGTTAGTATGAATTTGACAGAGGTAAATAAAAAAGAATTTTCAATCCTCCCACCCAGGAAGGCATTATATTTAGGCAGAATAGAATCTTCTTCAATTTCTAGCCTAACTGATAGAGCCATAGGAGCTAACATAGTGAGATTACTAGCAGTGACTGTTCTGACAAAAACAGTCTTTTGGATATGCTTTTAATTGTAATCAAAGGATAGGAATCACTTTCTAGCCCAAACATCTATAGATATATATGCTACATTTTTTTTTTAGTCTTGGCATACAGGAATTTGATCACATAATTTTCCAGAAAATATAACCTGGAATTTGGTGAAAACTTTCATATTTAATTTTAGCCATGTAAAATACAGCTTTATAAATCCAAGAAAATAATCAACATTCCCACTGTTATTGAGAGAGAAAAAAATTACTCCAAAAGGTTATTTTGGAAATGGCTTCCATAATTTTTAAGACTGTGGTAAAACTGTTGACAGACCTGTAATTCACTACATACTCCTTGTCGTGTTTGGAGATGAGCATAACATCTGCTTTCTTTTAGGCTACAGATCACTCAGTCACCACAACATTGCAAAGAAAATAAGGTGGCCTAAGACATCAGCCAGCTCTCTGAGCATTCTTAGATGCATCCCAGAGACTTGTGTATGTCCAGTTTGCTTTATTGTTCCCTAACTTGATCTTTCTCTAATCTGCTACTAGCCATGAAAAGAAAGCAAAAAATACATCATGGATCTCAGTCTTTCCTATGTGCTTTTTTTTTCCCCCTCACAATGTCTGCCTGCCTGTAAAGCAGAGGAATATAATTTTACCTTGTTATTCTTCTCCCGCTTGTGCATTCATAAAGACAGTATTTTTGCCCTTTCTATCCTAATTTTATCCCTGTGTGCCTTGAGAGTGCATCTTTATTCCTCCTTAGAATCTACTTCCCAATACCACCTTTTGTGTTCTTTTTCACATTTAGTTTCATGGAAAGAAGATCAGTGCTTCCATAGATTACAGCTTGAGTGGGTGGATGTTTCTTTTTTTGTTTTGCGGGAGTAAGTCATGCCAACATCATAGCAATCTTCTTCCAAAATGATTCTAGTTAACTATTTCTGATTAATAACAAGTTAGAGGATATTGGCCATTTTAATGACAATGCTATAAGAAAAGTTAAATCTTTATGAATTGGAGGGTAATTTTATTTCTAATGTGCTGTGTTAGGCCTAACTTGCCATTATATCTACACTTAGGAAGTTTTAGTCAGTTACAGAGGAGCTATTTTTAAACAAGCCATTAGTCAAAACTTGTCTAAGATGAATTTACGCCTGCACTAATCTAAATGTCCAGGGAGTCAGCAGGATTTCCATTTTTCCTGCAGTTAGGCAGTTAATTATAGCAGCACCTGAAATCTTGGTCTTGAATTAGACAGCCTTTTTTGCTTGACAAAGGTACTGATTAAAATCTATTGTACATTGCACCAATATAGTCTAAAATCTTAGCATGTTGCATGATAAGGTTTACTTTTTTGGAATTATCCTTAAGTCACATTTCATGTAAAATCTACTTCACTCTGAATCTACCAGGATTCCTGTGTAGGAGGTGTTGGGAAGCTTGAAAATGTTTCCATAGATACAAAGCAGAGCCATAGCAGCAGCATTCAGCCAGGCCATACAAGTATTGAGCTGTTTTTCTTAACTAGCAGGATTCTACTTGGTAGAATTCTACCAAAATGGCTTTTTCCCAATTCTTTTTTTACCCCAAAATACCTCCATTGGTGAAAAGTGACACAGTTCCACTGGTATCAATGGAACTATATGAGCTTATAAATTTTAATGATGCTTCTATATAATACTGTAAGGTAAAACAACGTGTCTACCCAAGCTCATATGCAGACACTTAGCCAAACTTTATTTAGTTATCTGCAATGTGTTTTCTATATAAATGTTTTAGCATTATGGATGACTGAGTTTAATACCATTCATACTTTGTGTAGTTCCTTGCAAACTATACAAAGCAAAGAAAATTAGAATAAATGTGAAGTTAGAATAGCTTATTTTTATAGAACTCTACTTTTTCCTTTATTTTCTGTGTTCTGCTTTTGTTGCCAACATTTTCACTAAACTCCCTTTTCCCCTGATTTATTTTCATGTTTACTACTTTTCCACCATCTCTCTATTTCTTTCACATAGTCTTGTTATCCTTTCTTTATCCATATGTAATTTATAAATAGACTGCAGGCTATCTCCTTAATCTCTAGTATGTCCTTGTGAAGACCCTAGGGACCTCCCTGAAATGAAATACCAAGACTCAATATTAAAGTTCGTAATGGTTGTTGCTATTGAATAGCTTTGCACTTCAGTGATAGAGAGAAAGTGGCTTATGTTCTGAGGTCTTCTCCCAAAATTCATTGATAACAAGAGAAACGGATAAATGGAATTGGCCCTACCTACCAGGTACCTCCCTGCCTGATGCAGGGAGCCCCTGACCCTCCTTGTGACTGGCCACAGGGGTCTGTTGATCCGTGTGGCACTTTGACAGTACTGTCTGAACCCCAAGAAAGAATGTGCTGTTGTTTACATTTTGCAAGTAAGGGATGGAGTGATACCTAAGGTCATGCTTCTGATGATATGCACAAGTATTCAAATTCTTATTAAAATTGCTGAGAATCATGAAAGTTCCCTTCAAACTATATTTAAGAGAGGGGTTTTATGTTTGGTTGGTTTGGGTTTTTTTATTTTTTCGTGTTATTTCTAAAATTGTAAGGCTTTATTCTGCCAAAGTTATTTAAGGTGTTCTCTCTTTTGTTTGCTCTTAAATTGGGCAGGTTCTCATTCAGCCACTGGCACCTGCTGACACAAAGAAGGAGCATTTTGTTCCTGCCCACGTCTTTAGCACTGTCTCTGACTTTTGTGGCACACTTTGCACGTATAAGCCACATAAGAATACGTGAAATTCTGAAACTCATCTTTTTCTTCAGATACGCAGGAGGTTTTTCACATTAGTAATGATAACCTCACCCCTTCTGCCCATCTAACATTAAATAGTAACACACCTAAAGGTAATAAGTCCTGAAAGGAAAGAGGCTACAAGGTGCTGATAATATATGTTTTCTAAATAACTTTTAAAGAGGACAGATAATGATTGAAAATCACTACAGATTTAGTTCAGTAAATTAAAGAACTGTTACTATTCAAAATCAGCGTTGTTTTGGTTGGGGGTTTTATGGTGTGTTTTTTTGTTTTGTTTTGGTGGGTTTGGTTTTAGTTTTTCTGTTTGTTTTTTTCTTGTAGTTCCTTGTGTGTAGTTCTTATTGTACAAATGTGATTTGTTTTTTCCACCAGCTGTTTTAGTGAAGTTGTATGAAGTTTTTCAACCTGATTTTCCATATAGTTGTCTTAGGGAAGGAACTGAATGTAACATCTCCTGAGTAGACTGATAGACAATCAACATCTCACTTTTAGATAGAAGAGCAATGACAGAAAATACTTCTATTATGTTTTGGTTCTTTTTTCTCTAACATCTGTGGTCATGCAAATACTGATGGGTTAAAAGTGGGATAAAATGCCATCGGCTTGAAATAGGGATGGGTGTCACTTCATTTCACATGGCCTATAACCTTCAATTTAAAATTAGCAAAGAAGCATGTGAAAAATAAAAAGGTGCATTAACATGTGGCCCTAGCTACATTACCATATTTAGTCCTTCCTAAGGAAAAACTTCATCAGCCACTGAGTTAGTCTGATATCATCTTGAATTTAACTTTTCCACCCCAGTTGTAAAATAAGGTTCTAGGGAGAGGCTGGAAAGAAAAATACTATCATCTAATTGAAATAGTTTGAGAAAATTGAATTGTTGAGAAAAAGGTATGCCAATAACAAGAATTTTTCCCTAAGGCTAGAAAATGACTGGTTAAGAGTTCATATGTAGAAAGAGGTCACTCTTCTGAAGTTTTGCTTTCCACAGTATGAAGTAAATTAAAAAGAGCAGTAGAGCACAGCAAGATAAAAACATGGGCCAGTGATCAGAAAGTTGATTATAATGTCAGTAATGGTGTATTCAGTAATTTTTGCTGCCAAATGTCTTCAGTACATGTAAAGAAGATGAAGGTGTGTGGGAGGGGAGAAGCATGGAACAATACACATTGTTTATTTTGCAAAGAGCATATAGTAATCAACACACCCTGATGTGCAGGTATCAGTGAGAATCTGTTATATAGCTTTACCTCAGGAACTCTCTGCCCTAGTTCTGTCAAGTCAGACAATACTGCCAATATATTAAGTCCAAAGAAAGAAGAAAAATTAGATTATATGGGCAAAATACATGCACAATGATTTTTATTTTATTAACTTATTGTTGCTGGCTTCTGAAGCAAAACAGCCATGATGAAGTATTTAAAGTATGACAGGTATTTTAAACAGATTAGTAATTAGGAATTTTCACAGCAGGGAAAGGGTGGCTATTTAAATATTTTATATGGATTTAAAACTCTTGGCTAGAGGCATTAGAATTTTGTTCTATTCATGTATTTTCAAAGACACAAACCACTATATTTCCTGTCGTGGGTTTTGGTTTGTAGTTTGGTTTTTTTGTTTTGGATTTTTTTTGAGCTAATTGTAACTCCATGTTCTATGTGGCTATGGCTTAGTCTTTTGCTCTCATTATGCTTCTAGTAGAGTACATGAAAGAATATATACCATAAGGAATAAAGGAGAACCACAACTGGTGAAGTTGGGATGAAAATATAATGCAAAATTAAAGCACAGACAAGGTTCTTTGAAAATACAGAACACAATGTAATGAGGATAAGAATGCCCTTGCCTGGGTAACTCAGAAAAAAATCTTTCTCTAAAGGATCCTAATTCAGCTTTCCAAAGTAAGAAAAACATTGCAAACACCAACATTCTCTATTGTTGAGGAGAGGGGGGGAACCAAAACAAAAAAACCCACCACAAAACAAACAACAACAATAAAACCTCATCTTTTTCAAATTGAGAATATGTTTCCAGGGTTACAACTTCACAAAGTTTACTCCAAAATATTTCACTTGTCCATGTGGAAAGCAGTGTATGGTGTCCCCAGTCCCAAACTGAAGTATGGTAGTTTTTTTAATCACCATTTCCTTTTTAGCTTCTTCAGGTCATCCTTCAGGATGCTTGGACAATGCTATATAATGCAATTTTATGTAAAGAAACTCCAGTTGAAATTTGTTAGGTGTTTTGCACATGTGCACAACAAAGACATCTGGTGATCCAAGAACTTCCCAGTCTTAGGCTTTTGTCTTATATATGTTTAAGTCTGCACATAACAGTAGTGATTTTACTTGAGGCAAGTTCTACCTAAAATTAGGCATATAGATAAGATTTTAGCCGTCTTATCAAGAAGGACCTATGTTCTTAGAGCTTGCTCTATTCTTCATTCAACATTACCTTTTTTGGGCCATTAATATGAATACAACATAGGTACTAGTGGGTGCATTTTTAGATAGTGCAAAACTGATCAACACATAAATTTTATGTATCACTATGTTGCAATAGTAGCCCTGTGGATTTTTACTCCGGAAACAATAGTGTGTGTTGATTCTAACCTTAATATGTATTAGTCCAAGGTAATTTGTTCATGTGTTGTATAACTTGAAAGTTGAGAGCTTTAGCAGATGAAGAACAGCAAACAATGTAATTCAAGGAGAAAAAGTTTTGTTTGGGGTTTGATTTTTTTTCTTTCTTTCTTTTTTTTTTTTTGGCCTGCCTGGGAATCCTAACATTTTGCCACTACAGGGTTGAATAAAATGCACAGCTGAACCAAGTAAGAAGTTCAAAAATCAAAGGCGCAGTGGAGACCTCATCATTGACAGACTGGAATTCTGCATGGATTTCCCTCTTGAAGAGGGAGGATTCTTCTTCTGACTTACAATTTCACTTTTTCCACCCTCCAAAGCATAGGTGAAATATATTTATGAAAGATTTTAGCTCTCTGAGTATGTCTGGCTGTCTTGTTTTATGAAAACTTTGTACTTACCTCTGTAGTTGTGATAGCTGCACAAAAATATATGACTAACCCACTTGCTTGGCAAAAGAACTTTTAAACATGTTTTGACAGTTCTAATTAGCAGGTTTCTAGATAGCAGATTTCATTCTCTGTTATCATAAAATCTATTGGATTCGTTGCCCTCATTAACTTAAGTTCTCAGTTAAATTTGTACAATGATATTAGCAAAGAATAGCGTTCAGCTTCTGGCTCAATATATTTTATTAGATATCTACAAGGCTTCTCTTTTTCTGGGTTATTGGTAAAACACATCATGAAAAAGAAAAGACAACTTACTGAACTGACGAAGAAAGGCCTCTGCATAAGAATGTACATTTTGCCTTGCTAAAAAGGCAGTATTACATGTTTTCTACTTTGAAGGTCAAAGCATGAGGTTTTGATAAGACTAGAATTACTCCTTGTTTAATTATATGTAACCAAGTATAGTGAAGATCTATTTGTTCATGTTAACAGGAGTGGACATTTTATAGACAAGTAAATTTCATGGAGCATTGGATATACTTTCAGACTGCAAATTCCAGCCATCCATGAAATTAAAGAGAAAAGGATTCCCTTTAAAGGAAAGTTTGGCAATTACAGATCTTGTTCGCTTCTTCCACTATATTTTCCTATCAATGTTTTTATCTCTTTTAGTAAACCTTTTGATATTTTATTTGTTGGTGGAACAAGTGTAACTGAAGTTGTGGTAGAAACTCTGTTTAAATAATTCTGCTAGTAAGAGTCTATGTAAATTTCACTCTGGAAAGAAATTTTTTCTAGGAGTTAACCATCATGCAGGGTTTTAACCGTGTAAAGTTAGTGAAAAACACAGTAGGAGTTGCATGGATAAAAATCCTTCATCCTATTCAGCACTCTGAAAATGTTACTTGCAAGGTCTCCTGGCAAATGTCATACTTCTATTTTGAACAAATTCAAACACTTGAGGGAGTTCTGAAAGTTTTATTTAAAGAAATGGGGGACTGGTTCTGTAAAAATTTTCAAAAATGAGTGTTTATAAAGTTAGTCACAGAGGTCTGTGGTTCAGACATCCATAAAACTCACCATATTTTTGAAGATGTTTTAAACTCTTGGAATTTCTCTGATTTCAGTAGGAACTGCAGCTGATCTTCATACCACTTTAATGTGACTGTTGCATATCAAGCTATTTCGTTCTAAACCAGTTTGGAAGGACAGACCAAACTGCTGACCATATTTTCTATTCACTAGACAGATTGAGTAAGATTAAAATTCAGTCTTTACGTAGAGCCCTGTTGTCACAGGTACTCAGTCAGGTCAAGGTGAGTGTCTTTGTATCAAATCATAGAAATTTTCTGTAACTTTTGATATAGTCTGGTATTGGAGCAGTTGGAATGCAGAAATTTTCCATTATCTCACAAGAGAAAAAAAATTGGCTTTTGAGTATTGAACAGAAGTATTCATTTAAGTCCTACAACTCATTGTAACCAGCTGTCAGTAGTCCATCTGTTTTCCCTGCCATCATAGCTCCACTAGGTCTGCCAAGAACATAATGCAGTCTGGCTCCATATATGATCCTGTGTTTTAGCTTCCCAATGCCAAAGAGTAATCAATAAACCTAGTCAAAAGTTGTTAACAAAACCCCTTTTTGTGAACAAAAAAAGAAAGTTCCTAGTTGGAATTCAGCTGTTTTGTGCATTCCCCATACTGAAAGACAAGATAATGTCATCCTTCCTACCTCTCCGTAACCTTTCCATAACGCTAGCTAAAATGGTGTCGGTACCTAACTGTATTGTGCAGTACTGAAGTGCATTTATAAATGTTTTAGTGTTTCTGAGGAGATTCTGTCCTCATTTCAGTTTTGAGCTCCACCCCGATCTCAGTTCAGCCTGAAAATAGATCACAAAATGTCCACATTATCACAGGATGGAAGTCATATTCTTACCAGCCCTATTAAATAAGAAGTGTATTTTGCCTTCCTACTTCTGATATTGTGCAGTTTTGGCAGCCAAAAAATCATATGCTTTCCTGCAACAGCCTTCTCAATAGACTTTCCATTTCTTCAGCAGAAGAATGATCACAGTTACAAAATTTCCCTTATGTACCAAGGGGGATATAGTTTGAATTGTTCTTCTTTTGTACTCAGGTACAGAACTCTTTGATTGTCACTGAAAAACAGTGCAGGAGACCATGTAATAAGTCTAGAACCTATGTTTTATGTCACCTTGTGCTTGAATGATTAGCTAAGTATTCAGTACAGTAACCAACATTGCTCTATTCTCTATTTTTGTCATTATAGAAGAGATTGTTACAGATTGTTGTATTTAGGGCTGGCAGGTGTTGCAATTCTCTTAAAAATAAAATGGTACTAGCTAGGTTTTCCGTTTCAGACCCATGTAGAAACCTTTCCATACAGAGGTAGCCATTCTAGCGTGTATATATATAGTTTGCTACTCATGGATGCTATGATTTCATTTAGTCTGTAGAGCAGCCAAACAAACTGTGAAATATTCATGAATTATCTGTTAAATCTACAGCTACATTTCAGAAGTCATCCCAGTATAAACAATAATTAAATATTACGGATCATTTTAAGGCTGAAAAGAGCTCAGATAGCATCCTGAAATTAAAATATCAGATATCAACTCGAAGGAATTGAACTTTTGGTACAAAATGGGATATAAGTGTAGCATATGAAAAAGATGGTGATAATGAAAGATAAATGTATTTCTGAAAATTCCATTTGAAACTTTGTGATATGTAGTTGCTAGTTCATAAGTGCTAGCAATCCCCACAGGACACTGACATGCATCACTGATAATTGTAGAAGATTGCATTTTGTCTAGATTGTTGTGTTTTCAGGGAAGGCTTTTCATGTGTTCATATCAAATTACTGGCCCCTTTAACCTTAGATGCATTCCAGTTGCCTTTCTTACCAAAGCAAAGCACCAGCAGGATGAAAACACTGTTTGAAGGCTTGTTGTCTATGGATGATAGTTTCATTATCAAAAATAATGTTTTGTTAATTTTGTGTGTCTTTTAGAAAGCATGATATAATATTTGCAACAGAAGTCCCTCAATATTAGAATCTTACTGATATGTGAAGTATGTTTTGCAATCATTTACCTGTGCATGTGTGCAATTATTATTTATATGCATAGAAACATAACAGGATTTTTTTAAAAAAAGTTATTTTATACAAAAGATACAGACTTTAATATACTGAAATAAAACCAAGCATGCTCAAAATTTAGTCTTGTCTTTTGCACCTTCCTAGTTCTGTAGGTATTTCCAGTTTTCTCTGTTTGTCAAAGGTGTCTTATGTAGGCGTGCTGTACAATTTAAGGCCACACATTTAAAGATATTAAGGTACTTGCGTGCTTTAGAGAATGCTGTTAACTGACTGCCTGAGCTTTCAGATATATGTCTTGATGAAAAAAAAGGGGTAATATTTTACCACTCAACATGTTCAATAGAAAAATCTGTAACATCTTATGAGTTACTATGATAACAAATAAAACACAAGTGCTTCAGACAAACAGATCCTCACTTGATGGTAAAGCCTTACTGAATTCAGAAATGCTCCACTGAAATAAATGAAATAATTCTGATTTATGGTAATTGAGAAACTGGCTAACAAATTCATTATATAAATTTTCAGTACAATTTTATCTAGGTTAAGGTCATGCTTCCTGAGTGCAATTTCATTCCCTTCTGATATTTTCTCCATGCTCTAATCAGTTTTACCACAAATTATAATGGTTTAATTGTAATATGTAAAGGCCGAAATATTTCAAATATAAGAATTGGAAACTGCATCTGATGTCTCATAACAATAGTATCACTAGACTTGGATACTAAATAGAAAGGGAAATTCTTGCAAATGCACAATTTTAGAGTTCTTAAAAGAAAACCAGAAGTAATAGCAGAGATGACATTTCATTTTTCAATCAGTTCTTTCAAAAACTAAGCAATTTTCAAAGTAAAAATAGTAGTTTTCAACATGGCTGATTTAAATTATAATCATATCTAGTAAAACTTTGTCTAGAGAGGTCTTTGCCAAATAATTCAAGAAACAAAATTTAATTTTTGCATAACCTTGAAAGTACTGAGAAAGAGGTTTTCTTACTGATTCTGAGGTTTAAATAGAAATTATCATACTCATTATGCACAAAATAAGTTTGTGTACAGAATGTTGCACATAGTTACAGATTCCTCAAGCTCTGCCATATATATAACATATTCCTGCCAGAACAAATGAAACATTGTGCAGTTATGTAGTTTATTATTTTATTGAGTGAGGTTTGAGATTACTTTTTTCTTCCCCTGAAAACCATCCTAAAAATATCCCCATAAATGTAATGATCTCCTAGGGTTTACAGTTTAAATGCAACATCTTCTGACAGATAAAAATATGCTAATAGCAACAGACAGAAAAATAAACATAAGGCAAGAAAATAAATTCTGCTTGGTTAGCTGCATATTCAGTTAGTTTCATGTTTTCTTGAGCCTTTATCAGAGACAAAATGACTTTCTTGTTTTTCATACTTTTTGTAGAGAGCTGTAACTGCAGTGCACATCCTATTTCTTGCCGCAAAATAAGAAGGAAATATAAGAGTCTGTTGTTACTTCTCCAGTGTTTGTGCATTTCATCTGTTTACTCCAGGACTGAATTTGGCCTGTATCTCATCAAATGATCTGTGTAAAATATAATGATTTTTTGATCAGTATCAGATTGTCACTTCAATTTTGTGAATGTTTTCTTCTGATTACTTTTGCCTTCCTCACCCAGCTTTATACATTGATAGTGAAAGCTCATCTTGCTAATATAATTTTCAGTTTCTTGTACATCTGATTAATAGTAATTGAAAAACAATTCAAATAGCATCTTCAAATATCCATTTCATTTTTTCTCTCTCTTAACCAAGAGAATTTATATTTTTTGTATTCACAGTATATGAACCTTTGAAAAATGTATGACTAGCACAATAACCAAAATTAAGAGTATTTTATTCTATGGGCAGGTCCAGCGAAAGAATGACCCCAAATCTAAGCAGGGGAAATAATGGATAGGACTGCCTGAAAAACTCATCATGGAAATGGGAAGTTCTGACTCCATTTCCTATTGTCCCATCCTTTCCTGCACAGAGGAAAGAGTTGACAGCTAGCTGGTCTGCTTTTGAGCATCATCTGCATTACTGTGTGATAAACAATTTTCATAGAATTTACCAATGGATTTAGCCTAGGATGTCCATACCATTAATATAACTACATCCAATCTCTAGTATTTTATCAGTGTATTTAAACCACTAAAATGAGATTTTCTTTGTGTAATAATGGCTATTTCATGAAATTCAATTTTGGGACAAATAGAGTCATCCAAATGTTTGGATATATGTAGTCTTGTAATCATATGCATAAAGATATTACACAGTATGGCTCCTATGACATCATTCTTCAAAATTTTAAAAAGGAATCTGTGATTACCAGTCAGTAATAAATATTTCATTTTAAATATTTGCCTTTACTTCAAACAGGGGACCTGAATTTCACCCATTTATAAAACTGACGTGGCTTGTCATAGTTTTTAGCTAGGGTCACCACATACAAATTTCAGTATTTTTTTTTCAAGATCAGTGTAGTCTGTAATAAAAAGGTTTAGGTACGTGCTGAGTCCACACCATAGATGAGAAAGTTTAAGACATTGAAAAATAAGGAGGGAAAACAGAGAAGGAAAATGGAATTAAAATAAGAATTAATTGTTGCTGAATCTTTCCACCTGAAGAGAGTAGGTTGTTAAAGCCTTTGCTTTGCAGGAAAGCTAGCACTACAGATGTAGGAGCTCACAGAAAACTGAGAAATAAATGAGTTACAAATGTAAACACAAACTTTTTCTTCCCTGATGAGGCTTACTGAAGCTAAGCATCTACCTAATGTACCTATTTTTCCTTGTTTTAGTTTCCCTCACTTGTAGCTACTTCACAGGTGCTTTGCTCTGGGGCATGGGGAGGAGGGTGAGTGATGCAGGATTCTTTCCAGATCTCAATTAAGAATAGCATGACGGTAAATAACATAACAAAACAGCTCTTTCAATAATGAGATAGAAATAAGAAGTAGGATGGGAAATCCTACATTGCTTCAGGTGTAAATGCTCTACAGAACATTGATGTTTTCATCTGTTAGGGCAGTTACAGAAGGGGATTACATTCAAGAATATGCTGTATATTTGCAGCAGTTTTGGCTGTTTCACCACCCACTTTGTCAAATCCCAAGCTGTTTGGAAATCGTGTTCTTGAAAGGAGCTTTAGGGGATTCTCAACACTCATACCTACTGGGCCAGGAAAAATTTGGGCTAGTGATTTAGAGGCACAGTAGATTCTTAGAGGAAAAGTAGTTTCTTAGAAGTGTAAAAATAGTTCTGCTTCTAAGCAGGTCACATTATTTTACCTGATAGTATGGAACATCTCTCATGCCAAACACATTGTAGTAGATGGTAAAACTATATCAGTTGACTGCACAGTCTGATCAGGATTTTTAAAGGGTATGCCTGAGCCTTGGGAAGAAAATTGAATGGCGCAGCCTGGGATGCAGCCCCATGAGTCAGACTTAAAGGGCTGAGGGAAGAGGGAACTTGTGGGGGGTTATTGGAGGAGAATGGAGCATTGTCTGCTGCAGTACACCCCTGGGAATGCTTGTGGAACCGAACTGGGACAGAAACTGGAGAAAGAGCTGAAAGCTCAACCGACACATAGAGTGGATCCAGTGTTTAGCAAGTGCAGAAGGATTTCCTTAGCTACTTAGAACAGGCCACAAACTTCATAGCAACTCAGGAAGCCAATGAAAATTTCTGCACTAAATAGCAAAACTGGAGAAAAGGAAAAATACCTGGAGAGCAGGTACATTCATGCTGTCAGGGCACTGCATTTCCAATCAGTTTATCACTGCTTTCTTATGATAAGTACTTTGTAGACATAGCATGCCAAAGTTTCCCACATATTTGATAGTGGTATTCTGCTTTTAAGACTGTGATATATAAATCATTGATGCTTGTCTTTCCATCTGTCAGGGTGCCATGGAGGCAGGTGGCTCCCTGGAGCCAGGTAGTGTCTGAGACTACTCTGGCTAGGTGATAGCTGGGCCTGACAGCCAGGGCCCGTCCCACCCTCCCAGCCATGAGAAGGGCAACTGAGAGACATCAAGGTAGCTCAGGCCTGTGCATGGAGCACCAACCTGCAAACAGGATTAGGTGAGGATGGTCTGTGGCCAGGCAGGGCAGGGCTGTGGGGAGCTGGAGACCAGCCCTGCTGCAGTGTTGCTGGGGCAGGAACCGATAGCTCTGGGGGCTGATGTGGTGTCCTGGACTGAGGAGGGGAGAGTAGAGGGGGAGCCGCAGGAGCTGAGCAGGAACAGTCAAAGCTACTGATGCCTTCAGGGCCCTGGACATTCTTTTTTTTTTTTTTTTTTATTCCTGATGAGGTTTAATTGTTCTCTGTTCAAAGAATTATCTTGTTAGAGATAATTATTTTTGTGTTTGATTAAATTATATTTAAAAAAAACCATCCCAAAACCAAACTTTTAAGTTGTGTGGCCTTCTGAATTGAACAAAAGCTAAATCTTTTTTCATTTCAAAACTCTGCCTAACACAGAGTCTCAGTGTTATTTCTAAAAACTTTGGACAGCAAATGCATTGTGAAACGGAATAAACAGGTTTATAGTCAAAAGGAGAATGTATGTTTTCAGAGATGATTCATAGCTGAGGGTATTTTTCCACCTTGTTCGGAATAGCAGCCCCCACCAGGACTTCTGGGTTAGATAAGCATTCATTTGTTGCCAAAAATTCTTCAGAGGAAGTAAAGGCAGCGAAATCGTCATCCTCCTTCAACTACTTGCTTCTGTGAGAACTGAGGCTCTGGAACCATATCGTAATAGCAACAGAGCTAATATGCATCTCTGAGATCTTGAGATGCTTTCTAAGGCACTGTCCATAAATCCTTGTTATTTGTACAGCTAAAAATGCAAGTTTTAGAAGCTATACAAACTGAATAGTAATGCCCAATGGTATGAATCCATGCATAAACACGTCAGATCTTTGTGAAAGAGTTCCAGGGAGAACAACTTCACATCTCCAATGCAAACTAAACATCACCGAGCCTGCTGGCTCTCCTTCACTTTCCTCTTGTGCTTTCTCTTTGAAAGCTTTTGTACATTGAGAGCTTTGAAAGCTTCTAGTCATTGGGTGGAACATTTGGATCCAGTTTCATTGCTGTATTGCACTTCCCACATTTCTCCAGCTCAACAAGTTCGTACTTCTGGTAAAGAGGGATTTCATGTTTTCATCCCTTCTAAAAGTCCTAATTGCAAATTGTGCATTCATCTGTTGTTTGAAGTGTTTTGTCAGACTTAATTTGGATTAATGGTTTCATACTCAATATACTAATGGAGAATTACTTAGAGATATGTAACTAGAGAAAAAGTTACTGTAGTAAAACTAAACAGCAGGAGAAAATTGAAGAGACAACCAAGAATCTTTGAAGCTTGTCATTGCAAAGGGGTTTAAATATTTGGGGCTCCTTAGAAATCTGTAACAGTGGGAAGAGATGTGCATTAGGGGAATACAGAATTGTATGGTGTTGCTTCAGCAAGAAAACAAACAAAAATACAAAAAACAGCCAAGTAATTTCTATGGTTGTTGAGTTTCAGATTCAGTAGGAAATGTACATCCAGAAGATCAGAATCAATCTATAAAAAATGAATTAGAATAATTATATCATAGTTAAAAAATATATCATATTAAAAGTTGCAGTAGGAAATACATTTTATTCAATAGGTACAATCCATATAATAAGATTACTCACCCTGTGTGTACCTCAGCTCTTACAATGGAAGAATCACCTTAAATTACCAAAAGGCATTTTGGTCTTCAGATCCATTCTTCTCAGTCTTTCTTTTAAAGCAATCAGGAAAGGAGACCAGTTTGTGCTAGTGATTGGTACAAAGCTAGATATAAATCTAGAAGCAGTATGAATTATCTTTTTTTTTTTTTGTAGAACTTCAAGATATTTTCCTTGACTCTCTCAACAACTTAAAAGTACAGAAGCAGTAAAATAAAATATAACTGGAAATAAAAGATTACCTAAAATGTTAAAGATCTCCAAGTTTGTTTCGAATAATACTTGGCACTGCCCAGGGAGAGGCTGAGGGGAAATATGTATTTGACAATTAATACAGTGTAAAAGATGAAGAATCAGTCGAGCTTTTCAGAGTGTCAGGAAACAAACTGAATTTACTTTAGTTTAAATTTTGATTGGAGTTTAGTTTGGCTTATTAGGGTTTGGAAATTTCTGTCTTTCTGGCCTCACCAGATACTAACTGACTTCATCTGACAGACTGCATGTACCTTGGATAGCAAATGACATCATGATGTGGCATATCCAAGGTGAATGTCACCACTAGATAGCAATAATTTGTGCTAATGTAATACCTCATGCAAAGCACCAGTTACTCTTCCAGCTATAAATAGCGATGCCAGACTATGGTAGGCAATTTGACTGACAAGCAAGGCCTTGCAACAGGAGCAGGAGTGCAATAGCTCAGCAAGGGCACTAGAGGAGTTCAGGAAAATAGTACTGTTACTACAAATCTGGCAAGAAACTTTTAAACTTCACCAACAAGGGTAAGAATTGCAGCTCAACAACTTATTTTTCCCTGTATTCTTGCAACTCATGTGAAACATGAACTTAAACCAGGACTAAACACCTACCTTTGAATAGCTTAGACCTCTGCAAGATATTTTGTCTGTTCCTCTTAGTAGCATACACAGATGGAAAATTAACCCTTTTCTTTTTGTTCCACTTATGGAATTATAATAACTATTGATTCTCTTTTCAAAATGTAGCAAAAAAGAATCAGTGAAGTGCTTGGAAACACAATGAATTTCATGTACTAATCAATTTAAAGGGTCACTCTTTCTCCAGTATTCTGTATCAAAGTAAACACTTTCATACACATCTTTTCCTTTATTCATACAAGTGAAGTCTTACAAACAAAATGCCTACATAACCCAGAAGCTTAAAACTGCATAGTATAATCAAAGAATTCTAACATACAGCAGTTCTGAAAACTTCATAAAGAAACTGAAAATTCAGTGCATCAAGTCTTTGTAAACAAGTAGAACTTTCTGTATTCTTTCCAGATATTCTACATTTTCTCTACCATTTTAAAGATTAAAATACATTTTAAAGATTAAAAAAACTAAGCTATACTTGGAAAATCCATATAATCAAATATCTGTGGCTTCAATTCAAGACTATCATGATGATAGCAGTCCAGGAGGTTTCTCAGTTGTGTGGAAGACAGCTTCCTCTTGCAAGTGATAGAGGAGCCAACAAGGAGAGGTGCAATGCTTGACCTTGTGCTCACCAACATGAAGGGGCTGGTGGGGAAAGAGACACTCCAGGGCAGCTTTGGCTGTAGTGACTATGAGATGGTGGTGTTTGAGATCCTCAGGGCAGTGAGAAGAGCATGCAGCACGCTTACTGCCCTGGACTTCAAGAGAGCAGACTTTGACCTCTTCAGACACCTGCTCAGTAAAGTTCCATGGGATAAAGCCCTAGAGAGCAGGGAGGCCCAAGACTGATGGTTGATATTCAAGAATCACCTGCTTCAAGCTCAGGACTGTTGCGACCTGACAAGAAGGAAATGAGGTAGGAAGGCCAAGAGGATTCCATGGATGCGTAAGCAGCTGCTGAGAAAAATTAGGATGTAATAAGAACATTACAGAAGGTAAAAGCAAGGACAGGCAGCCTGTCTTTACTGTGAGGCTGGTTAGGCACTGGAACAGGTTGCCCAGAGAAGTGGTAAATGCTCCATCCTTGGCAGTGTTCAAGGCCAGGTTGGACAGATCCTTGGGCGACATGGTCTAGGGTGAGGTGTCCTTACCCATGGCAGGGGGTTTGGAACTAGATGATCTTAAGGTCCTTTCTAACCACAACCATTCTATGATCCTATGATGATATTGTAAGAGCAGTATCAGAAATACCTATATAAATAATGTAGACTTAATCAGGCTAGCCTGCCTGGTCTATGCATTTCAGAATAATCAGAAAAGTCACAAGAATGAAAGTGTATCTTTTTTGTATTTAACCTAGCAATCTTACCATTGCATTCATGTACATTTTTCTTCTCACTATTACAAGAAAAAGAAAACTGGTAATGTGTGTAAATGTGAAAGCAATACTAGTTTGCTGTGACAGGTCCCTGTGTCAGCCAGAACTCTGAGGTGGATATGGCTTCATTTGTGCCTTAAAATGAGCTCCTTAAAGGAGATAAAGAGATTTTCAAATTAAATGCAATTCTTCAAAGTATTTCATTAGAATATAAACTAGAGTTCTTAACATTTTTAATTTTTATTTTTTTTTTTACATGAGGAAAAATCGAATCTATGAGGCTAGACCAGAGAGAAATATAAAAGGTCCAGTTTTGTGACTCATTACCATCTTTGCATGTGGGTCTGAGCAAGCAGGTTGGCGGGCTGTCAGCTTAACAGCTTCATGAGCTGCTAAGCAGGAAATTTTGCCTAGACTTCAGCCAAGTTTCTTCCCACAGTGAAGCCTAGTTGTCCTCCCTCTGTTCCTCTGCACAGCTGCTTTTTGCTCACCTGCAGACTTGCAGCTCCCTGAGCTCTCTTACTGTCTCTTGTTTGTGCTGTCTTTCCCACTCCTTTTCTGCTTGAAGAATCTGAAAACTTTTTTCTCTAAGGAAAAGTTGGTGATTGCCCAGGGAAGAAGCGCTCCACAGAGGCTTCCACTACCCCTGCTTTTGAAATGGACATTAGAAAGCAATCTAGAAGCAAACCATACATACCAGCAATCACCCTATGTAATGGTGGTAGTTAAAAATCACCAGCTGTTTTTTTAAATCCATTGTCAAGGGAAGTGAAGTCTGTAAGTGAATGGATGAAAAATCTTTACCTATGTGAGTAATACTGTCTTACCAGAAGCAGATTCTTGTTGGCTTTGGTTAAGATATGCCTGATTGCATTATTTTTTCAAAAGAAAGAAGAAAAGACCAGCTTGGAAGGGGCTTTGAGAAACCTGATCTAGTTGCAGGGGGGACTGGAACTAGATGATCTTTGAAGTTCCTTTCCAACCCTAACTGTTCTGTGATTCTGCGATTCTGCGATTCTGTGAAATATTCTTCTCAAGTGTAAGCGTGCATTTAACACTAGACTGTAGAATAGAGCAAGTTGACTCCAAGAAATCATTTTAAATGGGCAGTACACAATTTAAGAGCCTAGACTGCTCTAAATTACAGTGTTGGCTGCTCCTCATGTGCCCTTAGGTATATATATATTAAAAAAAAAAAAAATACTTCTGTAAAATACTTTTTGATTATTCAGGTAAAGTTATGCCACTGCTGTTTAATTTTTATCTCTATTGGGCTAGCAGAACCTTCAGAAAAAAAAAACCCAAAACGACACCATCACCACCCCATCACCGCAGTTCTGCTGAAATAGGCTCTTTAATGAAAGCTTCAGTTGGTATAACAATTCTGGCTTCTTATGCCAAGCACTGCCAGTCATGCTGCGCTATGTTACAGATGCAATACTACATTACACATCAAATCTAATGCACGCTTATGCTACATTTCAGAGATAGACAACTGAATGCAGTAGTTTGGGCTGTTTGGTTTTGTTTTTTTTTTTAGTGGGCAGACTTACAGTAAGTTTGGGACTTTCTGACTTACTGAGACTTCCTGTTCAGAAAAACCATTCATCTTTTTCAAGCTTTTCATTGCTGTGTGATGGTAATTTTTTTTTTTTTTTTCTAAATACATGTATAGTCTGATATAAAGAACACAGACATAAAAGAAAAGGACATTTTTGCCTCCAACAAAGCTAATCCAGTCTTGGAACAAATTAGTGAAAATTCCATGATTTAAGAAAATCTGTATCCCTTTCATTCATTTCAGCAGCCAAAAGGCTGAGGATAAAATAAATCAATATCTTCATATGTTTTGACTTTAACCCTAAATATATAAATAAGAGTGATTACTGAGATACACCCACAATAGAATTTATTCTGTGCAAGTACAGCTGGTCATGGAGAAGCTTTCTTAGTTACACAACTTACTGGAAGATTTGTTCAGGATGTTCATTACAACTGAACAAATCAACAAAAATGTCAGAAAGTTAGAAAACTTTAAAATAAAAAAATGTTCCATGAATAGTTTGAACATTTAAAGATGCTTTTATTTAAGAGTTCAAATAAGCAGTTGGCTCCTGTTGGCTGATTTAACATAGAAATTTAGTTTCTGTGTTCCTCTGCTGGTCTAGATTACGTTTATAGCTGGCCTCAAGTTCCCAAAGTTTTTCTGCCTTGTGGCTGTCTACCAGGTACCTTTGAGACCTGTCAAATTTCAGAGCTATGTAATTTACTCCACACCCTCATTTCTCTGCCTCTCTTGCTTTCCCTTTCCCAATCCATTGCTAAACAATCCATTTGCAGTTTCATACCATAGTTTCTCTCCCACCCCATGTCTCCATTTGCCAAAACATGTCTATACAGTTAGCCAGTCAGCTACTGACTGGAAATGAAGGCTGTACAGTGGCAGAAAGATAGCATCTTTGAGGCTCATTTCACCAATAAGGATCCGTACCAATTGTGTCTTTAATACATTTTAATTGATGGAAACAAAAATAGAAAATGTTATGGCAGACTAATGTCTCTGTGTGTGCACATATAGTCAATAGAATATGAAGAGAACAATGTTCCAACAAAACAAGAAAAAGAATTGGTTATTAATCATCAAGGTAATAATCATAAGACAATATTTATTTGTTGTATGTCGAAAAACATAAAAAATGTCACTAGTTATCTATTGTTACCTTCTAAATGCTCAGCTCAATTTGTTACATGTCCATTTGGAGCTGGAGTATAGACAGTGAAATCCTCATGAAAAACCACAATAAAGATCCATGAAAGCCTCTAGGCATCTGCAATATCTGTAAGAGCTAACTGGGGAAAAAATAGGCACCCTAAAAATGAACCTTTTCATGTCATGGTATTGTTCTCTTAAAGCTCTTTTACTACCATTATGCATCAATTTTAATACAAAACAACAAACATACCTTATGCAAGGTTTGCAAAATGCTGGTTAGAATGGACTCTCGTCATACACACAGTCCCTGGTGTATGAGTTGTGTTCAAAGGCTCAAAAATGCCCTGCTGGTTACATGCTCCAAAATCGTGGTCTAATGTTGCTGCCCTGTCACTGATACGTGACAAGCATAGACAGCAGGTCAAGGGAAAAGTTTATTTCGCGTTCAACTCTCCCAAGGCTACGAGGAGTACTGAACCCAGTTCAGGGCTCCCTCACCCAGGATAGGTGCTAATAAACTGTAGGGAGTCCAGCGCAGGGCCACCAGGTTAGTTGGGGTCTGGAGCACCTGGCATAGAAGAAAGGGCTGAAGCAAATGGGTTTGCTTATTCTGGAGAAAAGAAGGCTGGGAGGGATCCAGTGGCTTCCTTCAACTACCTATATAGGTGTATTGAGAAGGCAGAGTATCGGAGGTACACTGCTGATGAGAGGTAACCATTGCAGGCTGCAGCAAGGGATTTTGTGACTAAACAGAAGGAATGTATTTTGGAATGAGAGTTAAGCACTGCAACAGCTTGCCCAGAGATGTGTTTGAATCTCCATCCTTGGCTATGTTTAAAAGTTGATCAAGAGCCCAAGCAACCTGGTTTAAATTTGAGGTTAGGCCTGCTCTGAGCAGGTGACTTCCAGTGCTCCTTTCCAACTTCCCTCCGCTATGACTGTGTCCTCCTCTTATTCTGAGAATGGGGGGCAGCCTGAGAGATTTGACCTAAGCGCATTTAACCAGGTAACTGTATTAGAGAAATGTAACTACATGCAGGTAAAAGTCACCAGCTACTGAACTCTACAGCTTCTACTAGAGAGGTATCTAAAGCTCATTACTTGGTGGGAGGCTATGGAAAATGAGCTGAAGTATGGTAAACTAAGTTGAATGGCTTACTGAGAAGCTATAATGACAATTTAGGGAGCCTATCCTGCTAATGGATTCATTTCAGAGAGATGCTTGAACTTGGTATGTGTTTTCTTTGCATCAGCTGAAGCTTATAAGTCATTTCACATTTAGCCCTGCAGGAAGTATATTGTAGTAATACATTTGGAAATGACAGGCACATAAATAACTGTGATGATGGTTATATCAGCAAGGATGTTGATCTTGTAGCTTTTTTAATAAGACTGTAAAGCAACAAAAACAGAGCTAGAAAAATTACTTCTTCTAAATGCAAGGAGGATCACAGAATCCCATTACTATGTTTTAGTTGAAAATTGATGTAGGTGCAGATTATTTACTTGGAAAAAAACAGACCAAACCAACCAACTCTGAAGATAAAGCAAAAATTAAATTTCATAGTAAGTGACAGTTGAAGCACTGGCATGTATAGAGTTTTACTTGGATCACATACTGTATCATTGGCAAGAGTGGTCATTGAGAATTTTCTTTTCATTTCTCCTCTTAATAAGCATGAATCAGCTCTACGATCAAAGCAGTTAGTAGCAAACAAATCAAAACCAAATAAAAATCTCCACAAACACATAAGCAAAATCAAGTAAAAGCTCTCTTTGTCATGCTTCTATCTTCATGTTAGGATTGTAAGCTGTCAGACTGAAAAATGGAAATTAATCAATGGGTTGCAAGAATGTATCTGCAAATGCCATACCCTGAGTAGCACAAAATACACTTCTCATGTGTGTATAAATTCAACAAAACTGTGTTAAAGAAAAAGAAATACTTTAAAAAAAGTAGGGCTACTGCAATGGATGACTAAAAATGTACATTTTAAAGAAAGGGTATATGAGTAAGGATATGATATGTTCTGACAATGGAACAGCAGTGATAGAGGCTAACCTGTGTGCCCACCTATGTGTGTGTTTCAAGTAACTTCCATTAATATACTCTGTAAGAACAGGAGTCACTCCAAGTTATTTCAGCTAAGAAATGTTTCCACTCACTGTGACTAATGTCATTCCCAACACATTGCTAGAGAATAAGTCAGCCACTACTCCCCTACAAGACCCTTGCCTCAGGTTAAAATAAGTATCAAATTATCTGTCTGTCTGTACTGCAGAATGAAAGATAACTTGGCTGGAAACAAATGAGTGCAACTGAGCATACACTTGCAAGAATTTTAAACTAGTGTTTATGCATTTCCAATTCAGCAAAACCAGGGAATTATGTAGTTAGCCTCTGGCTCTGTTCAGTCTTGTGACAGTTCATTGTTATGACTTCCTTTTTTAGGTTAGTAGCCACACTGTATTTTTACAGTAGTTTTACTTTATGATCCTAAGGCAATGTTCTGGCCTGGATTGACGCCCCCAAGAACAGGGCCCCCCTGCAACACGAATAAATGTGCTACTAGTACTAGCAGTCCTCTCTAATTCGTTTGCTTGATGAACCATAAGAATCTGTGGAAATAATTTTCACAATTTTTCTTATTCCATTAGGTTTGACTGAACCTTGTTACTTACAGTCTGTTAGCTCATAGCAGCTGAGTATATAAGACCACACCAATCTTTTTAGCCCCACAGAATTTGCAATTATGTATTCATGAGCATAATAATAATACACTAAGTTACAAGTTTCAGATTCATTATTCTGGTATTTAAAATTAAATCAGTGCTTTTGTTCCTACATTCTGTAACATAGTGTATTACTGTCAGAATCAGTATTAGTGCTAGTGTTGAACTTTTAACATCCAGGCATCACTGAATTTCAAGAATGAAGACAAAAATTTATACATGTGAAGGCATACACATACAAAGTAAAAGTCTGGCTCTGATGAAGTCAGTATCAAGAGGTGAAATTGTGCCAGGATTTTAATAAATAGCTAGTGGACCTTTCAAAGACAAAAGCAATTAAAATTGTCAATGTTATACTTGAACTGAAGTTATATAGAGTAATTGTTGGCACAGTAGAATATAAATAGTGCTGGAAAATCTCTGCCACTGATACCTGTCAGTTTGTACATGATACACAGTTATAGCAGCCTTTGATCATGTTGGATCTTCATATTTTTATACTGTCATGGAAAAACAACCATCTCAATACAGGGTTAAATCTCTTAGAGCTGGTGGTCTTAAAAAACACTGGTAGAAGGAAAACAAGCCTCTTGGGTTTTAAAGTGTAGACTTTGGACTGTGGAGTTTGAAAACAAGGCTCCATTATACTAATCACTGCACAAACATAGACAATAGTGATTGCTTTGAATAATTTGCAAACTAAGGAGAAAATACAGTGATACAGAGGGAAAGGAGAATAAAACCAAAGTATTCTAAAACAGTAGAGTAGAAAACAAATATTCTGATCACTCCATAAATTTAGTTATTTACAGGTGGAATATACCTACTGCTAATTTTTCCAATGTGTGCTTTCAATTTGAAATATTAAAGTGATTTTCAGAAAATCAAAATTGTTGCTTTGTCTCTATTTCTTTTGCCATGATCACTATCAAACTCTTAACAATCGTTGGTTTGTTTTTTTTTAACAATTAAGACCAGAACTGAAACTGGTGACTTTGCATCCCACAGCTTTCCATCAAATGGGAGGAAATCTTAGCATAACTAGCTAATTTTCCAAGAAATGGGGACTAGATCATTAAAAGACAAATTCTGACAATGAGGAAAAAAAAAAAAAAATTGGGTGAAAATGTTCCAAAGTAATAAATAATAATTTTTAAAAATCCCACTAATTTTTTTTATTAATCAGAACATCTGTGACTATTGCAAATTGCTTTTCACTGACAGAAAATTTTTCACTGAGTATGTGTTTTTTGAGACTAAAGGATGACTTTTCTTTTTTGTATAGACATATTTTACATAGGTCTTGCTGTTATTTGAATCTGAATCCAGTGTTTTGTAGTTAGAGACCTATTAGTTTCAGACAAACTTTGCAGAAGTTGTATTTACACAAGCAGTGTTGACTGCTTTGAAGTAAAATGTGTTTAATATCTTTCAAATTTGAACATCTTTCTCATTAAATGGCTTAGTTCTGCACCCTCTCAGTTAATACCAAAAGATTAATTTGTCTTTCATCTTGAAACACTAATGGCATTACTGACACAGAAACAAGACTGAATTCTTCCAGTAAGGTGGATGAGAGTCATTGGTATCTTCTGTCAAAGGCAAGTGACTGGTGCTTCTAAATCCATGAAAATAAATATATTCTCACCACGGTACTATTAATCTACTCAGGAGAGCTATCTGAGGTCCTGGGAAGTGCATCTAAAGAGCAGAATAGAAATCTGTCACACGTTTTGGCAACACTGTCATGGCAAAATTGTCACCAAAGACTGGGTTGTGTTCTGGGTAGAACTCTTGTCACTTTGTTTATAAGTGAGGGATGTTATAGTTACCTTGTATCCATTTTTTACATCATATTTTCAAAGTTTTGTAGTCAGCTTTAGGAAATTATGTAGACAGTTGATACTGACTGAAAAAATCACATGCAGCCGTTTGCTTTCTAGTATGGAAAGGCACACAGGGCACTGACCATTCTCTCAGTCAAAAAATGATGAAATACCACCTGCTGTCCTTGAAAAGCTGAAGGATCCAGATTTTTTTTTTTTTCAGTTGCTGAACCCCAAAATTACCATTATGAGATAAATCTCTGAAGTCTTAGAGGCTTTTATATAAAACAGAATGGCTACATGATGCTATTGTGAGATGTGTGATTGACACATTTACTGTTAGAGGGCCTACAAGAGTGACCAGTGTGGTGGTTGCAGATTAGAAAAACTAAAATATTCTGAGCATCTGCACTGAAGTAAGTGAGGCTGCACATCTTAAAAATGCTATTTATCATTAGGCTTCTTGCTTTGGTATTTACAGTTAAAGCACATGGGCTATGAAGCAGTACAGGAGATAAAGCAGGGTAGGAATCACAGAATAGTTAGGGCTGGAAAGGACCTAAAGATCATCTAGTTCCAATCTCCTGCCATATGCAGGGATGCCTCATTAGACCATGTCACCCAAGACTCTGTCCAACCTGGCCTTGAACACTTGAACTTCAGTGAAGTTGTTGGAAGATTCTTACTGTTCAGAAAATGTAAGCCTTTTTCCAGTGTACATTTGGCAATTTACAGAACTTCAGGTAACTGTGAAACAGAAGAACCAGTATGTGCACTGATAAATACATTAACATAGTCTGTACAGAAATTGTGATTCAAAATATCCTTGATAGAGGTTTACTTGAATATCTGATTTCAGATAGACTCTAAAAAGGAGGAGGCGGTGTGGTAGAGAAAAATCAAATAAAACAAATGAAGCCAAAATAGCCCTCTTGTATTTGTCAGACAAACCATTCTGAAGGTTTGGAGCTCATTTCCAAGGTGACATGTCTGCTTACAGCTGCATATACTTCTACAGGCAATTTTTTTTTTTTTTTTTTTTTTTAGGTATTAAAGTAACAGAGGAAACAATTCAACTCTGACTACAGATGTTACAGTGAATAGCTTTTCAGTTCACAGGAATATGCAGCTAATGAAAAGTCAGAAGCCCAAAATGGGATTTGTGACACAATATTCCAGAAAAAAAAAAATATTTCAACCTGGGACCATCCTTGCTTTTTATTACTCTAGACATCTGAATGAGCTATATTCTTCTTATGCAAACCTAAGAGTTACTGCAGGATGTGCTTTTCCAGATGCTCAGAAGTGATCAAGTGGAAGTCAATTGCACTGTAAGTGAAAAGCCTGTTTCATCTTTTAATATATGGTAAACTCCTGTATCTAAAGGTTTAGAACATACATTTTTTTCTAGGATTGCTCTGTTTATATATGCAGTCTAACTGGCATGATAGAGTAATGTGTGGATAACAACATAACATGCTTATATACTGATTCAGGAGTTATGTCTGAGGATTTAAAACTTTTCACAATCTATCTGCTTGCCTAAATATTATTTTCAAGTGGTTTTCTCTTTTCTGAATAATTTTTAACTATTCATGTTCTTAAACACCCAGACGTATGTCAATAAAAAATATTTATCATTATGGAATAAGTCCTGGCATGCCCAGTTCAAAGAGTCCTTCATACTTGAACTATTTCTAACCCTATACTAATATAATTAGTGCTCATCTGACATTATTTCATAATAACTTTAATACATGTTTGCTTAACACAAATCCTGTTTGCCTCCCTACCTGTCATTCCTCCATTACAAAAAGGGACCTTCAGGAAACAGTTCCAGGCTATCTACTCTGATCCATTGTTGGTGCTTCCCTGATGCCAGGATATGATGTTTAAGACAAGAAACAGCATGTGCCTTTTGTGAGTTATCTCTGGTGTAGCTTATGCTTACTAGGGCTCAATCAGCTTTATGTCCAGACTAGTCACTTTTGTGATTTCCATCACAAAATCACTTTCCCTCAGAAGCACTTTTGTGATTACCATCACAATATAGAAACTTGTCTTCATGCACTGTGTAGTTAAGGCAGTTATAATTCACAAATATAAATTATAATTTTAGACTCTACATATGTAAAATGCCTATATATATAGAATCATAGAATCATAGAACAGTTAGGGTTGGAAAGAACCTTAAGATCATCTACTTCCAACCCCCCTGCCATGGACAGGGACACCTCACACTGAACCATGTCACTCAAGGCTCTGTCCAACATGGTCTTGATCACTCCCAGGGATGGAGCATTCACAGCTTCCCTGGGCAACCCATTCCAGTGCCTCACCACGCTTTTGTGGAAAAGAACTTCCTCCTTATTTCCAATCTAAACTTCCCCTGTTTAAGTTTTAACCCGTTACCCCTTGTCCTGTCAGTACGGTCCCTGATGAAGAGTCCATCCCCAGCATCCTTACAGGCCCCTTTCAGATACTGGAAGGCTGCTATGAGGTCTCCATGCAGCCTTCTCTTCTCCAGGCTGAACAGCCCCAACTTTCTCAGCCTCTCTTCATAGGGGAGGTGTTCTAGTCCACTGATAATTTTTGTGGCCCTCCTCTGGACTTGTTCCAAGAGTTCCATGTCATTTTTATGTTGAGGACACCAGAATTGTGCACATACTTCAAGTGAGGTCTCAGGAGAGCAGAGTAGAGGGGCAGGATCACCTCCTTTGACCTGCTGGTCACGCTCCTCTTGATGCAGCCCAGGATGAGGTTGGCTGAGAGCGCTCACTGCCGGCTCATGTTCATTTTCTCGTCGACCAGCACCCCCAAGTCCTTCTCCGCAGGGCTGCTCTGAATCTCTTCTCTGCCCAGCCTGTAGCTGTGCCTGGGATTGCTCCGACCCAGGTGTAGGACCTTGCACTTGGAATGGTTATACTTCATAAGATTGCCATCAGCCCACCTCACAAATATGTCGAGGTCCCTTTGAATGGCATTCCTTCCCTCCAGTGTATCAACCAAACCACACAGCTTGGTGTCATCTGCAAACTTGCTGAGGGCGCACTCAATCCCACTGTCCATGTCACCAACAAAGATGTTGAACAAGACCGGTCCAAACACCAATCCCTGAAGGACACCATTCATTACTGGTCTCCAGCTGGACCTTGAGCCATTGACCACAACTCTTTGCGTGTGGCCATCCAGCCAGTTCTTTATCCACCGAGTGGTCCACCCATCAAATTGATGTCTCTCCAATTTAGAGACAAGGATGTCATGTGAGACAGTGTCAGACGCTTTGCTCAAGTCCAGGTAGACGACATCATCTGCTCTGCCCCTGTCCATCAGTTCCATAGCCCCATCATAGAAGGACACCAAATTGGTCAGGCAGGATTCCCCCTTAGTGAAGCCATGCTGGCTGTCACCAAGCACCTCCTTGTCTTTCATGTGCCTTAGCATGCCTTCCAGGAGAATCTGCTCCAAGATTTTGCCAGGCACAGAGGTGAGACTGACTGGTCTGTAATTCCCCGGGTCATCCATTTTCCCCTTCTTGAAAACGGGGGTTATATTTCCCTTTCTCCAGTCATTGGGAACTTCACCTGACTGCCATGATTTTTCAAATATGATGGTCAGTGGCTTAGCAACTTCATTTGCCAGCTCCTTCAGGACCCGCGGATGGATTTCATCAGGTTCCACTGGACTTGTGCACGTTCAGGTTCTTAAGATGGTTTCAAACCAGATCCTCTCCTACAGTGGGCCTAATGTCTTCATTCTCACAGTCCCTGTGTCTGCCTTCCAAGACTTGGGTGGTGTGGCCAGAGCCTTTGTCAGTGAAGACCGAGGCAAAGAAGTCATTAAGAACCTCAGTCTTCTCCAAATCCAGGGTAGCCAGTTCTCCAGATAGCTTCCAGAGGGGGCCTAGGTTGTCCGTAGTCTGTCTTTTATTTGCAATGTATAGCTTATGCGTGGCCAGACGCTTAACTGTTGAGTGATGAAAACATGCAGCTATGGATCAGTCTTTTGCATTACACAGAATCTTGACTCCTCATTCGTACAACTCAATAAAAACCCCAAGAAGATAGAATTGTTTCCAGGACTCACAGAGTGAGGTTAAAGGTCTTGAATATACCTCTGTGCTTAGAAAAATCAACAAGAATAGGGCTTCGTCTACTTAAAAAGATACTCGAACATTTGCTATCAGAAAGCCAGTTGATAACTGAAAGGGGCTCTACCCCTGTAACAAAACCTTGCAAACCATTTAAAGACAGTTTGTGCAAGTGAAAAGGCCTATAGCAATACAGCAGTACTTAAAATTGGTATGCAAAAAAATTTGAACTAATACAACATAAATAAGCTCAGGTGTGGAAATCTGGTTTACTCACATGCCATCTGTTTCTTGACTTTGACCTAGCTAGTTTAACTTCTATTTCTGTAGTGTAACAAAACTCCTGCTATACAAAAATAATAAAATGCCATTTATACTCTGTATGTTCAATATCAAAATATTGAGATTAAAAAAAAGGAAATACATAAATGCATCTATAATGACTTTTAAGTTGTCTACAGTATTGGAGATCAAATAAGATATGGCTAGCAATAAAATCATACACTCTTGTGGTGGCTGGAATGGACTCTGATGCCTCCAACAGTGTCAAGATATAAGATTATATTCCTGTTTTCTCCTTCAAGTCCCCTTAAGTTCTGTCATTTTCCAGATCTGACCTGTGCTTTTGGTCAGTCTTCTCAGGAACTTTCCAGGGCAGAATATGAGTTCCTTTATCATCTTGAATTTATTTCTGGGGCAGCTCTTACAAAGGAGATCAAATAAGCTGGGGTGGCCTGACAAAAAGTTTTAGCTTGCCTAAGGTCAGTGAGCCCACGAAAGGAAGTACAGGCTGAAGTTTTTCATCTCTGAACACTTGCAAGGTTGCCTAGACAGAACCTAAAAAAATACAGTAATGAAGTAATTTAGGTGAGAAATTAATTTAGTCAGTGCTGAAAACATTTTACATTTATATAAGTCTGTACCACTGCTACTTACATGAATCAAAAGTCTGGTGATTGCCTTCAGTTCATTGAATGTCTCTCTCCAGCACTGGCATTGCTAAGAAAATACTGGTCTCTACAATGAAAATCACACTGTAGCAATTTTAATCTGAGTATATTCTTCCCTTCCTCAGAACTAAATATTTACACTTTTCATTAAAGAGTTGTCAAAGAAGAATAGTCTGAACAGGTTTTATCTTTAGGGAATGTTATTTCGATCTTTAATGTGGTCTAATCTTGCAACATGGCCTGCATGTAATAAGGCCTGAAAACTTAGGTTTTGCACATTACAAGTTGAGACAAGGTGACTATAGATTTTTTTTTAATTTAATCTCTCTTTATGTAGGGATTAAATGTAAATCCAATTTTCATTTCCAGCTCCTAATTATCAATAAAATATTTAGTTTGCATAATAATCCAAAGATTAGTAGAAGCAAAAGAGAGAAAATACATGTTAAAATACTCAACCTATCTGTCAGTCTCTGTGAACTACATCATTCCAGTCCACTGACTGTAAGATGTCTCAAGTTATTATGCACAGCAGTGATTAGAGAAGGATATTACAGTTAGGAGCATTGACAAAACCAGTAAAACCTGAGATAAGTTAACTCAAAGGTAAAAAAATTAAATAAAAAATTTTAGATTGAAAATTTCTGGAGAACTGTGAGACTACAAACCCTGTCAGTGATATTAATGTAGAATAAAAGATAAGATGCTAAATTCAGAATAAACTGCCTATCCTTGTACTCTGACTGCAAATGTAGCCAGGAAAATAAAAGAACATTTATTAAACATGAAGAAAGAAAAGTAAAATTTCTACATCGTTATCAGTCTGAAAATCTGTGGCAGTTTGCCTAGATAAATGCAATCCATACCATTAGATAAAATAAGCAGTCTGTGGCATTTCTATCAACCCAGGCCTTACACCACTATCCTAAATTTCTTCTGTCCCTTTCTCCTGTGACTTTTTTGCTCTTCCAAGTTGTCTTAATTCTGAAAGCAGAAATAGCTGCATTCCATTTTCCTTCTTGTGTTCATGCCACAATATTTCAGTCATCCCCATTGTGACCCATTTGATCTAAAAGACACTTAATTCTAACTCTCCTAGGAATCAAATGTAAAACTTTTTAGGATGAAGTATCCTCAACTGAGATATATGAAATTGGCATTTGATGTCTACTTTAGATTTGTCAGTTTTACTTGAAGATAGTCATTACTATGATATAGGATTAAGATGCCTCTCCTATAGTTTTCTATTCAGAGCAACAGTTGCCTCAAAATATAACTTCCTACCTTGTCTCAAATAAGCTATTTTTATTCCACGTTTACTCCTCCGTGTTTTTGACTAATGACTAGGATTTTTGTGTAACTTCTTCCTGGTAAGAGACATCATTTGAATCCTATTCCCTTTTAAAGAGGCAGGAGGAATTTACTTCCTCTAAATGTATTTCAGTGTTTGACAGATCTAAATTTATAACAAAATAATATAGCTACCCCATAAGAAATACTTATTTTCCGTAATTTGGTATGTCCAAATAAACATAAGGAAGGGCAATAAGAAAAGCTGATCATACAGCCACATTCGCTCTATAATTTTCCTGTTAGCTTCTATCATTAGCATATTTTGAAAGCAAAAAAATGGCTTTTAAATGCTTCTATATCAAAACAGATTTTTCTAACAGAACTTACAAATACTTTTTTTCTGATTCATGCTTAAATATGATTTTTTTCCCTTCTTTAACGGAAATGTATTCTGGCATGTAAACAAAAAGATTTGTGCAAGTTGAGCATATATGAGGTGGATGAGCAAACAACTTTTTAGTTCATTTTTTGGGGGGTTGAACACTGTATTTTTATGTGAATTACATTTTTAATTCTAGCTTTATTTTTAAAAAGGGCTAGACATAAATCTAAATATTTTTCTGGTGCATACTGCTTTGCTATGCTTAACCTTTTGTGCAATCACAGGGCTAGCTCTGGAAAGTACTCAAACACAAGAGTGCACAGTATGATGGTTTAGAGTAATGTAGCATTAGATACTGAGAGCAGACTCAGGTGCGAGAGACTATTTCAGTTAGATGTTCTGCAGAAGTATTTTTCTAGCAGATTGCAAGTTCATGTTGAGGAGCCTGGCCAGAAGGATGTCTTTGTAGCTATTTTGTGCTTTTATTTACCACTATTTTGCTTTACAATGTTTCAACAACATATCGTTTATTTATATTTTCTTTGAAACGTTAAAATATGGGACTGATTGCCTGTAAGAGCTCTACCATTGTGTTGAGATGCCATGATAATGAATAGTGGGGTCAACTCCAGAAATTTAAAAAATCTTACAGAAGACAAAGTTGCCTTTGCATAGCTAGTGGAGAAACAAAGAAATTGACTAGTCAGTAGCTGTTTGAGAGAAAGCAATGACTATTTGAGCTATTGAGAAAGTTGGAGTTTTTTAGCCTGGAGAAGGTGCAAGAGAGACTTTACTGTGACCTTTCAATAGCTAAAAAAGGATCATAAGAAGGATTGTGAGACTTTTTACCAAAATCTGTAGTGACAGGAAAAGGGACAATGAATGTTTTTAAAGTAAAACGAGTGTAGACTTAGATTTGACATAAGAAATTTTTTGCAATGTGGATGGTGAGTCACTGGAATGAGTTGCCCAGAGAAGCCGTGGATGCCCCATCATCAGAAGTGTTCAGGGTTAGACTGGGGCTTTGAGCAACCCCATCTAGTGAGTGATGACCCTGCTCATTGAAGGGCATTGGACTAGATGATTTTTAAAGGTCCCTTCCAACTCAAACTGTTCTAGGATTCTACGAAATAGGAGGCCAGTCCTGCAAAAGAGTTTTACTGTTGTTTAATGGGCTTGCACAACAAGGCCAAGTGCAAGGTCCTGCACCTGGGTCAGGGCAATCCCAAGCACAACTACAGGCTGGGTGGGGAATGGATTAATGATTTATGCCAACAACAAAATATCAAAACATATAATAGAGGCACTCTATTCTCATTTGAGTTTTGATGTATTTTAGAAGGAGTCAAATAACCTTACTGTAGATTTTTATAGGCTTCAGCATCAGCGCATGAATTGGGACAGTTATTAGTGGTACAAATTAATAAGTCAACAAAGATTAGTTCTGAAAAAACAATGGAGAAAAGGATGTTGTATATTTCCTGTTAAAAATACAACACAGTTAATTTTAATGCAAGAATTCTGTGACTGAGTAGGAACAGAAGATCATGGACTTCAAAGTAAAACTTCATGCTATTTTTTTTTCTCTCAGACACAAGTAACCCATACATAAAAGTAGGAAAGAGTATTGTTTTCACAGTGTTCTAGTATGTGAGGATTTGTGCTAATTAGAGCAGAACCAAAATTTGTAGCTATTAATAGTCCACTACAATGTGATTGCTAATGAAATTATGTGTCTTCATGCAATCAATCTCTCTTTGCATGGTTTGAGAAGATACATATTATATTGTCTGTTTAGGCAACTCTGTGAACATTTCCTCTTCTATAGCATTAATCAGCACCATGTCAAATTCATATTCTCTGATCTAAGTTGTACAAGAGTAGTGCAGAAAACCTCCAAGCTGTTTGCCCAAACTTGGGCTCCACAGGACTTGAGCTTTGGTTGTTCACAAAGACCCAATGTGTGACTGATGGATAGACCCCTTAAGCTTCAAGGGAGTAAAACTCAGCAGGAACAAAACTCATGCTTGAAGTGATTCCAGTCTGGTTTGTTTTATCCACAGCATGTTCTGTCACTCTTGCAACTCTGTCAATCCATATGGGAAGACAGACATAACCAAAGCAAGTAGACTTGCAGAATTTGGCTCCTTTTTAACCAGTAGAAATATCTGCTGTAGCCAAACGGAAACTACACATTTTGGTTCCTTTGAGCATGTAGTTTCAAACATTTCTAATTCTAGAACATGCAAGGTTCCAGTAGAAAATACTAACGCATGGGTAATCTTTTTTGCATTTTCTGGGGTTTTTTTAAGTTTTCTTTTTGTTTGTTGACTGTTTTCAGAAAAAGACATTTGAAGCCTGTAGGCACATATATATGCGTGGAATATGAAGATGTCAAACAACAAGTACTTTATTCTTCACATTACTGAAAACACGTAGGCTAAAGAAACAACAAATTTTAGAATTTTAATGACAGGGTTTTTTTGGTTTAGGTTGTTGGTTTAGGTTTTTTTTCTTTGCTTTTAACTTTAATGAGACTTACGGTTCTTCTTGGGCCTTAGTGGCTATTGGACTGAAAAGCAAGGAAGAGTTTTACTGTTGTTTAATGGGCTTGCACAACAAGGCCAAGTGCAAGGTCCTGCACCTGGGTCAGGGCAATCCCAAGCACAACTACAGGCTGGGTGGGGAATGGATTAAGAGCAGACCTAAGAAGGACTTGGGAGTGACAGTTGATGAGAAGCTCAACATGACCAGCAATGTGCACATGCAGCCCAGATGGCCAACTGTATGCAGGGCTGCACCAAAAGAAGTGTGTCTGACAGGTTGAGGGAGGTGGTTCTCCCCCTCTACTCCACTCTCATGAGACCCCACCTGTGATATTCAGGTACTCAGTGAGCTTAATTTCTTCACAACCATGAATCAGTTGGTTTGACAAATTATATTTTTATTGAAAGGAGAAGAAACATGTAGATAAGCAGGGTAAGAAAGAAATACTAATTCCTGAAGTTTAATTGCAGTAATCTTAAAATTCTTCTTTCCCTCATTGAGTCAGCTGCTGGTTCACTTGGCTGCTTTATCCTCTGGCTGCAATTTTAATTTGCTTTTTAAGAATATTAATCTTTCTGGGTAGAAAGACCTGATGTAAATCACAGGGATGTGGTAATATTGTTGTTCCTATTAGCTGTTTCTTGCTTTATTAGCCACTTCCCCTTATTTACATTGCTTCTTGCATCACTAACTAGCTGTATCTCATGCCACTTCTTGATCCAATAGTTATGCCAGTGCTGCTTTTTGCTTGTTAATGACAAGTCTTTGTTTCATTAAGAGTTGTTGTTAATTCAGTTCTTTAAAGAATGAATGGAATGTTGAAGATAGATTGGGCTAGGTAGCTTGAGCAGCTAGAGTAATGTGAAGGACAGATACTAGCTAATCAGGGAAGACAAGGGTAGAGGTACGAGGGTGATGGGGAGGGACTGTTCACTAGGGACTGTAGTGATAGGGCAAGGGGTAATGGGTTAAAACTTAAACAGGGGAAGTTTAGATTGGATAGAAGGAAGAAGTTCTTTACTGTTAGGGTGGTGAGGCACTGGAATGGGTTGCCCAGGGAAGCTGTGAATGCTCCATCCCTGGCGGTGTTCAAGGCCAGGTTGGACAGAGTCTTGGGTGGCATGGTTTAGTGTGAGGTTTCTCTGCCTATAGCAGGGGGGTTGGAACTCGATGATCTTAAGGTCCTTTCCAACCCTAACTATTCTATGATTCTATGAATCTATAATTGTGCTCAATGTGAAGAAGGCTAAATAGTCAATGTCCTTTCATATGGTAGGCAATGATCTGTCTGTCAGCTCATGTATCTGGATCCAAGGAGAGGCCGGTGAGGGTGACAGTACAGTGGGAGTATGTTACAGACCACTGGTTTAGGGTGAAATATTGGGCAAAGCATTCTTTAAATGACATGAGGACACATTTATAAAGCCCGACACTGGATCCATCATTTATGATCTATATTTGTACTTAAATGCTTATAAAACATTAATTTTGGGCTTACATGATTGACAAAGCTATCTGCATTAACAAATACAGTAGAGAACCAAAATAGGCCGCAGTGTTGGAGGAATTGTTATATATTGGCGATAAAGTAGCATGTAAGAAAGAATGAAAAATCATAACTGAACAGTGCTGTTGACTGGATCATACTATAGCAGGCCCGTGAGTTTCCAAAAGCTCTCAGCAACAAGAATCTCAGAATTACAAAAAAATCCAGCAAGCCAACAAATAAAATTAAGTATATCTGCTTATGTGAAAGAAGGAATAGAAGAATAAGGAAACTGAAGATGCAAAAGCTTTTCACTTGGAAACTTTCAATAAGACTTCCAAAAGTTCTAAGGGACTAGAATGACCAGTTCTGATTAAATCCAGGAACTGTGGCCAGGTTCCTCTAGGAGCTTTGAAAAAGAATCTTGGCCTTGATATCTGATTTCGCTAGGTTTTTTGGTTTTGTTTTTTGGGGTTTTTTCCATCTATCTAATACAAAACCAATCCAAATAGAATGTGTACAGCTGAATATTTGACTGAAGTATTTTTCTCAAAGTAGTCAATTATAAAGAAACAAACAAAGAAATATTCAATGGATTTTTCAAGGCACAGTATATATTTCAGTATCCAGTTTGCAAAACACCATTTTAGGTTTTATTTAAGCAATTTATTTGGATTGATGTTGACTTTTTTATGTCCTGATATTCTTTATAGACCATGAAGTCAATCTGTTTCCTCATTATGTCTACAATCGGTGGGAAGCAGTGCAGATTGGATATAAAAAATTATAATGCAGTGTGATGGAAAAAGAACAATCATATTTTTATGTGTGTGATACTGGGCAATCCCAAGTTAAACTTCCTCAAAGACTGCTAACAGACAAGTTAGGTAAGAAAATGGAGAGTGAGGTGAAACCTCTATATACCTATCTTAAGCATCGTGTTGGGTGACACATTGTGATATTGTTGATTGTTGGGTATCACATTGTGATATTGAGACTTTGGCATTTATGTCAAATTATCATAGACGAGCTATTTTCTGTAGAGTGATGTAGGTCTTTCTATTCATGTCATAAATGGAGTAAGTAAAGGAGGCTACTTCATCTACTACATAACAAGACCACAAGAAACCTGGTGCTAACTTGTTTGCAGGCAATCTGGTTTGGGTGTTTGTGACAGATGGAGGCTAAGTCTATCCTGAAGTTTCCTTGTTCAATATAGATGCTTGGTATAAAATCTAATATACGTTGTACCTTGTAAACAGTACTTTTCTCCTACTCATTTCACAAATCATAGTCATATAAATTTGCAATGCAATAGAAAGCAACACACTGTACAGACTTTTTTCCTTTGTAGAACCAGTAAAAAAAGCTGAAAATAAAAGTTATGTTCTGAAGCATGAGGAAGAAAAAATGCAACACATTCATTTATGTGAAGTCAACTACAAAACATACTGAAGTTATTTCATATAGACAACTGTTTCATATCACATAGTTTGCTAGCCTTAACAACAACAACAACAACAAAAAATCCTATTCAGCACATCTGGTTTTTCAGGTTGTACATTCCCAAACCAGTATGATTTACATTTGAATGAAGTTTCCAATTTTATTGAGTGACATGGAATCTAATTAGATTCTGTAAGAGAGGGAGTGTCAATTATAAAAAGTAAGGCTCTGGAAAATTAGCCTAAATAAAATTTTTACTGAGCAGAACATGCAATTACAATCAACGTCAGAGTGCTTTGATTATTACCTTTAGATTTTTATTACTTTATTTTCTCATGAAGAAATGAAAGAGTCAACAACTGCACTATTAGCTGTGCGTTACTGATGACATTAGGATACATTCTTATATTATATGGAGCAAAAGGTTGCTATCCAGTTTTAGTGGTATCTGTGAAGCATCTCTCTGGAAGGGTGGGTGTATTGTTACTAGAACCTGAAATAGACAGGATTCGATCAATAAAGTTAATACACAACATCTTTAATACTGTTGTGGGTTTCTGCTACGGACTGCTTGATTGGTAGGTAGATGAGACCTTCTTCATACAATTGGAAGTCTCCATCCATGGAGATATTCAAAACCCAACTGGTGATAGTCCTAGGCACCCGTTCTAGTTGACCTTGCTTTGATCAGGGGCAGCTGGAAAAATGATCCTCAAAGGTTGGTTTCTAAGTTCAGCTATTCTATGATTGTGTAATTGAACTTAAGAACTGAGCCTGGTTTTTTTTTCCTACCAAGTCCTTTTTCATACTAGCTTATCTTTAACAGGGAATGATACTGCTTCCTCCCTACAGCATGTATTTAATGTTGCCAGGAGACTCCGATGCCAGGATCTCCAATCCTGAAAAACTGATAACATTATATTTATACAGGAACTAAACCAGGAAATATCTCTGAATCAGTGTCAGTAACTTCAGCCTAAGAACTTCCATCCTGTGATATTTCTTCAGTGTTAAATACCATTGTGGATTAGCTTGACTCAATCTCAATTAGCACATCAGGAACTACACAGGAATGGGATGGTATGAGAAAATAATTTGTGCTGAAAAAACACAATTCTCTGTTCACCTGAGTCTGAAAAAAGTCTTACATACCACCACAGAGAAAAGCTCAACAAGTGTTGCTTTTATTTTGCTGAAACAGCATAAACTTTTGTTAAAATTTTCTGTCCACCTGATGCAACACTGTTTTAGCAAATATTGTCTTCAGTCAGTCATCCAGCTTTTTACAGAGAAATTTGCAAGTGGAGGATGGAATATAGGAATTTCTTAGATGCATTTATGTATTTTGCAATGTTCATTAAATGCTTGAAGAAGTAGAGATACTGTATAGATATTAATGTGCAACACTATTACAGTGATAGTATTAATATATATTTTTAAGTCTTTTCCTGTTTTTATTGAATATTGCTAAAAAGATCCTATGACAATGTCTTTACAATGTTGCAAACTGAAGAACTGTATGCAGAGTTATTTCACTCCAGATCTATGCACTTTGTTAATACAGTAATAAGAGGGATAGCAGTTAGAAGTGACCAACTATTAGAATATATGGACCAAAGTAAATGCAACCATGTTAAAAATACATATATTTCTGAAAAAAAGTGATTGCTTGCTGTCTTCAGCTCCTCAGACCAGATATATACCTCTCTGGAGCTGAACCTTATAAATCACTAGTCCATATTTGCAAGGAATTCATGTAAATACAGACTTTAGAAATCCAAGAGAGTCAAAAGCAAGAATAATTCAAATTCCCTGACATAATAGAAAAGTGGGATTTTTCTCTATAGCCAGAATTACATGCAGAAAGTACAACAAACTTACAGAGCTTGATTTTTTATTTTAAGGATATGTTCCTTTGGGGTATCATCTTTGTTGGAAACACAAAGGATGTGACCAGCACCACATTGCATCCAACATAAATTAAAAGAATTATCAATAAGCATTTTTTTTTCACATGTAGAGAGAAGATAATGTGCTGCATGACAATTTTCAAACCATGATTCACAGTAAATTACTGTAAGGGGTTTAGATTCCATTAATACAGCACTTTCTTTAAATGTCATTAACACATACGTGAATATAATTCCTTTTTGCCTTTGGTTACAAATAATGGCAAAATCAAACCACTGTAACTTATTCCACTTTTCTGTTTCTTGTCCGATAAGTCTTATCTATGCCTTTATCCACCTTTATTTCCTGAATTTATATAATACATTACCTTAATCTTCTGTTTAGTCCCCAGTTCCTGCCTTGTCTGCGACTTCTCAGCTTAATAAGAACCTTAAATTGATATTTTTTTTGCCTTTCCTTTCATTTGCTTTCACACACATGAACAAAAATGCAATGCCTTTCCATCTTGTGTCGCATCCACTCTGAGTCTGGCTCAATAGGTAGTAGTCATCCATACATATATTCTGCAGTAAGCAAGGAAAATGCATGGAACAAAGAGTTTCATGGTATCGGTGTGGCTTATATATAGGGAATATATATATATATATATATATATATATAGAATGGCTTACTTCATGAACTCAACTGGTGCAGTAACATGATTTAAATCAGGATAGGTAGCAGAATCTGTTCTCTTGAATTTAAACCCTAACAAATGAAAATCATCTGTATACTGATAATAAGTAACGACTGAAAAAAAAATTTTGGTCTCTATACTACTCGTGTCCCTTGCCATAGAATCCAGTAGTAATGACAGTTTGAGACAAGGATTTGAAAGAAACTGAAGTATAGTATCAGATCAATTTCATAATTTACTGGCTTACCCTGCAGATATGGTAAGGGATGGATCAGATTAAATTCCCCAAGTGTTTTCTTTGGAATACACCAAAAAAGAAAATCATAGCTTGATCAAAGAGACTTTTGGTTTTTCACTCAAAGTCCTTTATTTCTCCCTTTTATTCACCTGAGGCCACATGCAATATAGTTGTTAATTGTCTACCTGCTTTCATCTGGTGTGGGAATAAAAGAAAATTATCCAGCAAACCCTCTGTACATTGACTACAATTCTACTGCTATCGGGCAAGTGCACACCCAGGGAATTATCTCTCCTGATATCTTTAGGTCTAGTATTTATCTCTCTTGCATTGCTTCTTGATTCCATTGCTATTTTTTGGCTTGGCTTTCACTTGCTGTTACTGGCATACAGAAGAGGAAGTAAAAATCCATGGCCTTGAACACTTCTGCAAAAATCTAGAATTTGATAATGTATTTTCTGGCTGTTTTCCAAATGTATACATGTAGCTCAAAATACTAACCTACTCTTACAGAGTGAGTAGTTTTTGTCTTGTGTTGGAACAGTCTTTGGTGTTACTAATAGTAATGCATATGACTTTTCAAATATGTTAATGATTTCTGCTGTATAGTTTCCAATATTATTTCTATATATGAAAGTATGTTTTATTCCTTTCCTGACTTTCTGCCTATTTTATTCCAGGATTGTTTACTAAACATAAAGTAGTCTCACACTTTGATAAATTGTGCTGTGCCAATTTCTTGCTTTTTCATTCATCAGAATACCTAAGGACAGTGTCTAAATGGTAACTGTACGCACTCACATGGGAGCTGCTCTCATTATTTACCTCACAGTGTATTATTCTTACCTCTCTGTCATTTCTTATGCCCTAAGAAACCATCCAGGGAATTATTTTCTGTGCAGGTTGTTGGTAAGAATGGTCATGAATGACTGCCTTTACACAAAAAAGATTTGAGTCCAGTTAGGGTTATTGCAAAAACCATTATACAAATTGGAAGTCACTGATGCTAAGTAGGATAGAATCAATGTCACTACGTATAGGTCAGCGGCACTGATTGTAACACGTGCTACTTTCCTAACAGACCTACGTCACCCTGGTTATGTCTGCTAAGCTTTTGCCATATTCTAACACTCAGATATTTTAAAGGCCCAAAAGTCCTTTTTTAGTGACTGAGATGTAGGTGTGCTTCTGGACATTTGGGGGCATCAAGTGTCAGTCAATCAGCAGAAGGTGTAGCATGCAACAGTACCGACTACTGACCAAATGATAAGTTGGAATTATGTTGTGGTTTAATCCCAGCTGGCAATTAAGTACCCTGCAGCTGCTTGCTCATTCCACACTCCCCTCTCCATCTCCCTGGTGGGACTGGGAGGAGAATCAGGTAAAAGGTAAAACCCATGGGTAGGGATAAGAACTGTTTAATACTTGAAATGAAATAAAATAATAATAATAGCAACAAAGCATCCTGTGGGCGGGGGGCTCCATCCTCACCTTCGATCAATTGGCCATGGCCACCCCCAAGGGGAAAGGCACCGTTCTGCTGTCCGGACCCCGCAAGGCAAGGGAGGTCTATAGGGACTTCGGGAAGGCACCGGGGACCCCCCATAGCCACACCAAGCCCTACGTGCGCTCCAAGGGCCGGAAGTTCGAGCGGGCTCGGGGGCGCTGCGCGAGTCGGGGCTACAAGAACTGAGCCCCCAATAAACGGCTCTGCCCACCCCATTTTTGATGATGGCACGTGGGAAAGGTTTAACTCACAGAGGCAAAAGGATGCTGAGGCATGAATTAGCAGGGCTCATTTGGAGAGCTTTAAACTAGATTCGAAGGGGGATGGGGTTGTAGCTGGGCTTGCCCCAGTGGGGCAGCACTCTAGGATTGATGAAGACTGGGAGGCCTCCTATAATCCTAGGGTGAAATCGGTGAGCTCAGCTCCCTCCTTGAAATGCCTGTACACCAATGCGTGCAGCATGGGAAATAAGCAGGAGGAGTTGGAGACCTGTGTTAAGTCAGGAGATTATGATCTGGTGACAATTACAGAGACGTGGTGGGACAGCTCACATGACTGGAATATACTCATGGAGGGCTATGTCCTTTTCAGGAAAGACAGGCCAGCCAGGCGGGGTGGTGGGGTTGCTCTTTATGTGCGAGAGCAGCTGCAATGTACTGAGCTCTGTCCAGGGACAGGGGACGAGCGAGTTGAGAGTCTGTGGGTGAGAATTAAGGGACAGGCTGGCAGGGGCGATACTGTTGTGGGTGTCTGTTACAGGCCACCGGATCAGGGTGAGGAAGTTGACGAGGCCTTCTACAAGCAGCTGAGAGCGGCCTCACAGTCACAGGACGTGGTCGTCGTGGGGGATTTTAACTTCCCTGATGTTTGCTGGAAGGACTACTCAGCAACCCAGCCACAGTCCAGGAGGTTCCTCCAGTGTATGGATGATAACTTCCTCATGCAAATGATGGATCAGCCAACCAGGAGAGGAGCGCTGCTGGATCTCATCCTCACTAACAAGGAGGGTCTGGTCGAAGCAGTAAAGGTTGAGGGCTGCCTTGGTTGCAGCGACCACGAGATGGTGGAATTCAGGATCTTGTGTGGTAGGACCCATACAATAGCAAGTAGAATTGCAACCCTGGACTTTAGCAGGGCAAACTTTGGCCTTTTCAAGCAATTGCTAGGGGAAATCCCATGGGCAAGGCTGCTTGAAGGTAAAGGGGCCCAAGATAGTTGGTTGGCATTCAAGAATTGCTTATTCCAAGCTCAAGAGCAGAGCATCCCGACACGTAGGAAGTCAAGGAAGAGGGCCAGGAGACCTGCGTGGCTGAATAAGGAACTGTTGGGTATGCTCAAGTGGAAGAGGAGAGTTTATAGGTCATGGAAGGAGGGGCTGGCCACTCGGGAGGAATATAAGGCTGCTGCTAGAGGATGTAGGAAGGCAGCTAGGATGGCTAAGGCCTCCTTAGAATTAAATCTGGCCAGAGGGGTCAAGGACAACAGAAAGAGCTTTTTCAAATACATAGCTGATAAAACTAACACCAGAGGCAAGGTTGGCCCACTGGTGAATGGGATGGGTGCCCTGGTGACAGAAGATACAGAGATGGCAGAGTTATTGAATGCCTTCTTTGTCTCTGTCTACTCTGCCAGAGGCAGTCCTGAAGAGCCCTGTACTCCTGAGACCTCAGATGAAGTCAGGTCACTGGAGCAGTTTGCCTTAGTCGATGAGGAATGGGTTAGGGACCAGTTGAGCAATCTGAACATCCATAAATCCATGGGTCCAGATGGGATGCACCCGCGGGTGCTGAGGGAACTGTCGGAAGTCATTGCTAGACCACTCTCCATCTTTACCAAGTCTTGGGAAACGGGAGAGGTGCCTGAGGACTGGAGGAAAGCAAATGTCATTCCAGTCTTCAAAAAGGGCAAGAAGGAGGACCCGGGTAACTATAGACCGGTCAGCCTCACCTCCATCCCTGGGAAAGTGATGGAACACCTTATCCTTGATGCCATCTTAAGGCATGTCAAGGATAAGAGGGTTATGAGAGGCAGTCAACATGGCTTTACCAAGGGGAAGTCGTGCTTGACCAACCTCCTAGCCTTTTATGAGGAAATAACACGATGGATGGATGATGGCAGAGCGGTGGATGTGGTCTACCTTGACTTCAGCAAAGCATTTGACACAGTCTCCCACAGCATCCTCATAGCTAAATTGAGGAAGTGTGGCCTGGATGATCAGGTAGTGAGATGGACTGTGAACTGGCTGAAGGAGAGAAGCCAGAGAGTTGTAGTCTATGGGGCGGAGTCTAGTTGGAGGCCTGTATCTAGTGGAGTGCCTCAAGGGTCAGTATTGGGACCAGTATTATTTAATATATTCATCAATGATTTAGATGAGGGAATTGAGTGTACTGTCAGCAAGTTTGCTGATGACACTAAGCTGGGAGAAGTGGCTGACACGCCAGAAGGCTGTGCTGCCATCCAGCGAGACCTGGACAGGCTGGAGAGTTGGGCAGGGAGTAACTTGATGAAATATAACAAGGGAAAGTGCAGAGTCCTGCATCTGGGCAGGAACAACCCCAGGTTCCAGTATAGGTTGGGGAACGATCTGTTAGAGAGCAGTGTAGGGGAGAGGGACCTGGAGGTCCTAGTGGATGGCAGGCTGACCATGAGCCAACACTGTGCCCTTGTGGCCAAGAAGGCCAATGGCATCCTGGGGTGTATTAGAAGGGGGGTGGTCAGTAGGTCGAGAGAGGTCCTCCTTCCCCTCTACTCTGCCCTGGTGAGACCGCATCTGGAATATTGTGTCCAGTTCTGGGCCCCTCAGTTCAAGAAGGACAGGGACCTGCTGGAGAGAGTCCAGCACAGGGCGACAAAGATGATTAAGGGAGTGGAGCATCTCCCTTATGAGGAAAGGCTGAGGGAGCTGGGTCTCTATAGTTTGGAGAAGACGAGACTGTGGGGGGACCTTATTAGTGTATATAAATATATAAAGGGGGAGTGTCATGAGGATGGAGCCAGGCTCTTCTCAATGGCTAACAATGATAAGACAAGGGGTAATGGGTATAAACTGGAACACAAGAGGTTCCACTTAAACTTGAGAAGAAACTTCTTCTCAGTGAGGGTGACAGAACACTGGAACAGGCTGCCCAGGGAGGTTGTGGAGTCTCCTTCTCTGGAGACATTCAAAACCCGCCTGGACACATTCCTGTGTAACCTTATCTAGGCGTTCCTGCTCTGGCAGGGGGATTGGACTAGATGATCTTTTGAGGTCCCTTCCAATCTCTAACATACTGTGATACTGTGATACTGTAACAACAATATTATAATGAAAGAGCAATACCAAAATGGGAAAAGGCAATAAAACTCAAGAATGACAATTATAATAGATAACACAATTGTTCATCACCCACTGACTGATACCCATCCCCAAGCAGTGATCTGGGCCTTCCGGGTAACTGCCCCCCGTGTACATAATGGGCGTTACTTGCTGTAGTATGGAATACCCCTTTAGCTAGTTTGGGTCAGGTGTCCTCTCTCTGCTCCCTCCCAGCTTCTTGTGCTTCTCCTCACTGGCACAGCACGAGAGACTGAAAAGTCTTTGACTTAGGGTAAGCACTACTTAGCAACAACTAAAACGTCGTTGTGTTACCAATATTGTTCTCATACTAAATCTAAACCATAGCACTGCACCAGCTACTAGGAAAAATCTTAACTCTATCCCAGCCAAAACTAGGACAAATTAAAAGGATAATTCTCAGGAAAGTATTTTCCATTTCTGCAGGAGCAATTTTGGGCTAAGAAAGAACAGGAGACTACTTATCTTTTACCTCTTATTGTCTCCCTTCTCTCTTACCTCTGGGATTTATGTCAAAAGACGGGACATAATTACATTTAGTCATGCACGGATATAGAACATAGCAGGAGATAGGGAGTGGAGGAAAAACTCATCTGTTCTCAGTTTATGTACTTGTGGAGCAGTATTGTACGTTCTCCACTTTCACGAGTGAAGCTGAAAAAGGAATGTATTTTTCCCACTTAACTAGAAAAGAGATAAATACTGTTACATTCTTTTAAAATATGATCCAAAAGACCTTAAAGGAAGCTTGAATAACTCTATACAGCTAGAGGACTAAGTCAATTCTTGCAGGATCTGAAGCTGTTCTTGCAGAAATCCTGGATATTTTTAGCCACAAGTTTTTATGCTGGATTATGATTTGTATTGAAGTGTACTCTTCCTTTTGTGGGCTCTGTTCCTTATTTGAGTGATGTCACCAAGAGATTGCTGACTATCAGCTTTGAAAGGCCGTGGTGACTTGGAGAGATTTCTGGTGACTAGAAAAGACAACTTGTTTCAGGGAAAAATCCATCTGTATATAAGAATTAAAAAAAACCCTCACTCTGAGAACAACTGAACAGTGGAATAGGTTGCCCAGAAAAGTGATGGAATTTCCCTTGTTGAATATGTTCAAGACTCAGCTTGACAAGGCACTGACTAATCTAACCTTGGGCCCTCTTCTTAACAGAGAGTTGACATAGGTGCTCTCCAGAAGTTTCCTTCCAAAACTAGACTTGTGTGATTCCAGGATTCTAAGCTGAAATGTGAAAAATTCCACTTAAACAGAAGAAAGAAAACTTTGTGAGGGTGATTAAAAACTGGAAAAGATGTTAATAGAGTGTATGGTATCTCCATCCTTGGGCATGTTTCAAACTGGATACAACCCTGAGTAACAGCTCTAACTGGACCCAGTTCAAGTGGGAAACTGGAGCAGATGATTTGCAGAGGCCCTTCCAACCTAAATAATCCTGTGATTGTAATGCTCTTCACATAATGATCACTTATTGTGGTAACATTTTTTCTTCCGTGACTTTCTGTAAATGATTAGGTTAAAGCCACAGCTACTGAAATTTTTTGACTTTTACAATGCAGCTACAGCTCTGCAGATTGAGGGTATGTGACATGAAAAGTAATGTACATCAGAGGCCAAACTTATTTTGATATTGCCTCTTATGTTGTCCAGTCCATACAAATGCCAGTTTGACTGCAGGAAATAATACAAGAATTTGTAATGATAGACATTATTAAACTAATGAGATGAAGAAAATTGGTTTTGATCCCTATCAGTAGAATTTTCAATTAAACTTGATATATCTTGCAGTTTGAACATAAATTGCCAAACAAAACAGAATTAATTGCTCAATTCCTTACCAAAGAATACAAACGCGAAGTCAGCATGCTGCTACGTTTATTCATATTTGTAAGAATTATATATTCATTGTTGCCTAGAATAGGAGATTCATCATCTTACAATGAAACATAAAAGGGCAAAAGTCAGGTTAAAGTTGTAGGCAATAATGCAGAAATTAATAATAAAACTTTATACTGTCATAATTTTCAGTTGCTTCCTTTGTAGTCATAGCAGATTCTTCAGGAACTGCTTGTTTATGCTTATACAACACATAGAATCAAATCAAAGCATTTTTAAGTATTTTGTTTACAGAATAGCCCTAAACATTCAAATGATGTTACAAAATGACACTTATACCTAACAATCTCAGCATTAAAATATTGAAGAAGAAAAAAACCCCTGCTTAACTAGCTTAATAGCAGCCTGTCCAACTGCACAAAGACAAGCTCAGAATTGTTTGGGTTTTTTCCATTTTTTTTTCCGTCCACAATGCTATATTACAGCACCCTGCAGACAGTAAAGTATCTCCTGCTGCGATAAGTTATTGATCTTGTTTTCCTCTTAGAACCCTAACAAGTCAAACTGCAACTTCCTGAAATATACAGCTGGAGCAGTACTTTGCAAGGGGTATAAGTTACAAAGACATTTACTCTTCATTGTTTAGCAGAAAAATTAAATAACATTAGTATAAATGTATGCAGTTTTGTCCCGGAAGAGTAAGGATGTTCTAAAGCTTAGCAACCCTATTCAGCCCACTTCATTGGTGATAATACCTGTTCACCCGCCTCCTTCTGAGAGTAATCCTGACCTTTTATCTTAAATTCAGAAAAATGAGGGGAAGGTAAAGAAACATGACAGTGGGAAATAATTTGGTTCTTTTAAGGTGAGGACAGGAGAAGAAGGTGTCTTCTGGCTTAATAGAGAATTAGAAACTGCTGTCATCCTACTTATTCCTATCAATTTAACATCAAAAATGTGATTTGACTGTGCATGGGAAAATGGAACCACTTTGCTGGGATGCACAGAATAGATTTTGTTGTTGATCAGAAATCAGGTCTGAGGTGAGCTTGTGATAGACATGTTGACTTAACCTGTTTAGTTACCTGCTGGGACAGTCATTACTTTGTTGCCAACAGAGTCATCAATTTGTGTGGAAGGTTTCTTTTATACTCTCGGAACTGTGGCAACTATAGGACTGATTAGATGGAAATGCATGATCTGCTTTTATCTCAGACAATAATCTCTGCCCTTTCTAGCTCTCAAGTTCAGCGGACAAAATTATGCATCTACTGAAGCTCCTTCTTGAATGCTGCTATGGCCCATCTTGATTTCCTTGGATCACAAGTAGCTGGGAGATCAGAAAATGTGATAGTGTTGTGTAAAACTGATAAAAGAAGTGAAAGGAAAATTTTCTTGTAATATCAAGTTGCCTTGTTTATGAACCACATAATTCTTGGAGGTAAATTATCTTAAGAAACATTCAAGATGTATTGACTTTTAAAACAGAGTAGATTATAATTTTCAGTCTATAAGAAAAGTCTTAAAACCTAGCATAACTGAATTGTCTCTATTTAACCATTACATTAGCATTTAGAATGTAAGGTCTTTGCAAGTCCAGTGCCAATGATCAGCAAAGCAAGCAAAAGCTTTGCCCAGCTTTTACCAGATTTCCAATTATGAGACTAAAGTTCAAATGCTCTATTATTATTGTAATTAACAATAAAATATTAGTATACTTACATATTATTCTATCATTGAAATGCACTGAAGTAATATTTGAAGATTACAGTAAGACCTCAGAACATTATCATTTGAAAAAGGGTGCAAAGATGAAGCAAAAAGGACCAAACCTATCATAAATATCTAAAAGTTGTCTTTAGTGACAAGATGCCAGAAATCAATGATGCAAGCACTTGGAAAAATGGATATATAGATGTGAAAGAAAAGACTGTGAAGCAAATATACTTCACACATTCAGCTCAGCAATAGCCTCAACTTGCCTCATGCCTAACAGTGTTAAATGGTTCTGCAGGCATCTCCACAGTGGGGAATCTTGGGGAAGGATCTGAGGCAGGAAAATGTACTTGGGTGTTTTGTATCAGTAAGAACTATTGGAGATGAAGGTGTTTAGGATACTTTGACAGAGAAACTTCCTGCTGTATGTTAAGGCTGGCAGTACTGGTACATCTAAATTATGAAAGGTCTAAGGCGTAAAAACAAGAGGCAGACTCTTACCCTGATGAAGACAGTGGTTATTCCTCTATTCAGTTCATTTGAAATCACAATTTTACTACAATGTTTTTACATGATACATAGGCACATAGAGAACATGTGGAGTAATCTGAGTGATAAGAAAGAAAGAAAAAAAATCTCTAAAGTAATTAAAAATCTTGATTTTAAGTGAACTGTATCCTTTTAAGAAGAAAGTGTAAAACAGTTCTGCCAAGGTACTGATGTCATGAGAAGGAATTTCAGAGGCTACAGTAGGCACAGCCTGGTCATGCCATCTTGACAGCTTGGCCTGAAAACCAGATGATATTCTTTATATAAGTGTGAAAGTGTAGCCAGGGTCACACAATGCAGGCCTTATTTGTAGAAGCCATCTGCCTTTGGAAATTCTGGTAGTTTTATACCCCAAAGAGCTGTGACATTAACCTGTCAGACATGCATTTTTAATGAAAAAAAATATTTGCTCTTGGGCTTATCAGCAACCATAAAAATGTAGCTTGTCATGAAAAAGAAAAGTCTTGATTAATGACTGATTCATGGCTACAGAATCTTTTCATTTTTCATATGGCTCAAAGTATCCCATGTCACTGTTCATGGAAACTCATTGTCACAGATAAAGCAGAAGCACACTGACATTTCTGGACTCTGCTTTAATAATCTCTGGTTAAATTTTAAGATTGAATTGGAATGTAATAGATTTAATAGTCTAATTAAAATTGATGCAGTCTGTATTTGCCTGTACTTTCGTTAAGTTTAGATTTCTCTAATCCGGTAAATCTCTGGTATAATGTCAAAGATGACGGTACATCAGTTTTCAGTTATTCTCTCCATCATTACTTAATACTTCTCCATCGGAAATAGTATTAACTTAATTCTTATACTATATGAAACCTTTTATAAACAGCCACAAAGTCAGACAAACAGAACATTTCTGGTGCTGGACTAGCAGGTCTTCTTTGATAGCTAGCCACAAGGAAAGACTTCTAGATCTGAAGCTGTTTTCAGCAGATCCTGACTATTGCTCTCAGGTAAAAACAGCATAGCACTGGTGGCTGTTACAACTCTGAAAAGCCAGTAACTTGTGGCATATAAAATTGATGCAATCTTAAATGAAAAGCATTTTATTTGGGAAAAATAGAATACTGAAAACATAAATATCTGCAAGTGGGGCAGATGTGTTATGCATATAATTTCAGTTGGGACAGTTAATGAATAGAAATAAATGACTAGAGTAATGAATAAAAAATTATGCCATTTACTGGCATACACATAAAAAGTGACAGAATTCTGTACTGCAATGAGTCTAGTAAGGTGGTTGTATTAGAAGTCCGTACTGTACACAGAATAATTAAGAAAATAATGGGTTTTCTTTGGGCATAAGTAGCATAGAATGTCCTAAAATCAAGGGTTGATACCTAGTTACATATTTAAGGTGATCGCAAACCTCAATTTTACAGACTATGCCAAAGATACCAGCTTGAATCCAGATTCAACTTTTCCTCCTCCCTTTAGTTATGCAGCTGACTCTGAAGTCCTGGTGTCCTTTTCAGGATACTGCTTACTGAAGGTTGAGGAAACAATGGCTTTATGAGAAATAACGTCTTATCCACCACCACTGTCATGGTTTAAGCCCAGGTTGTAAATTAGAACCACGCAGTCTACTTCCCCCCCAACCTTTTCTTCCCCCCACTCCTGGAGGGATGGGGAGGAGAATCAAAAGAATGCAACTCCCACGGGTTGAGATAAGAACAGTTTAATAACTAAGGTATAACACAAATCACTACTGCTACCACCAATAATAATAATGATAAAGGAAATAACAAGGGAAGAGAATACAACACCTCACCAACCGGTACCTCGCCCCCCACCCCACAGTGATCCAGCCCTTCCAGGGACTCTCAGTTCTACATCCTGGGCATGACATGCTGTGGTATGGAATACCTCTTTGGCTAGTTTGGGTCAGGTGTCCTGTCAGTTCTACATCCTGGGCATGACGTGCTGTGGTATGGAATACCTCTTTGGCTAGTTTGGGTCAGGTGTCCTGTCCCTGCTTCCTCCCGGCTTCTCCTCCTCCCTGGCAGAGCATGAAACTCACAAAGTCCTTGGTCAGAGTAAACATTCTGACCAGCAAATGAAAACATCGGCTTTATCAGTATTATCCCCAGGCCGAAAGTCAAAACCACAGCGCTGCACCAGCTACTAAGAAGTAGAAAAAATGACTGCTACTGCTAAACCAGGACAACCACCCTCCACCTTTGTAAATTTTGCCAAAACACCTTCTTGTTCCATAACTCTTTCCAAGTATTCAAGCATATTGTCATCTTCTGGCTCCATGTTGCACAGTGTATCTTGACTGCTTAACTGTGGATCAGGGTTCTACTCTCAAGCTAAATTGCATCCCCTGGGAAAAATCTGGCATTCTTGTAACCTCCTATCAAGGAGTATGTTATCCAAATAGCTAAACCTGTTGGTTTACATTCAGAATCCTTTTCTTCTCTACTATGCCTTTGCTGTCCATGAAAAAGCTAGTTGCAGATCTAATGAAAGTCAAAGTATTAAATAGAGAAGCAGCAGTTTTCTCTAGTTTAGTCCATTTGTCTTAGATTTTTGATTTCAAACAGCAGACTGTTGTGGGACGACATCACAATGGAAGTGCCATATCATGTAAAAGAAACTGCTGGTAGAGTTCAGGTTAGGGCAGAGCTCTGAATGCCAAGCAACACCTTTCTGAGAGTTTAATTTTTGCTTGAATTGATATCTCACCTTTCAAACTGTGTGTGTGTGTTGATGACCTTTACTAATAGAATTAATAATAAATCAGCAGCAGGACACAAAATGATTAGCCTTTTAAAACTTGGTGGTATTGCTGTTAATGTGAAAGATTTAACTATTCAATTTTTATTTATTATCTTGAAAATATGTATATATATGTACACACATACACATGCACATATAACGCTGGAAGGGACCTTAAAGATCATCGAGTTCCAGCCCCCCTGCCATGGGCAGGGACACCTTCCACTAGACCAGGTTGCTCAAAGCCCCATCCAGCCTGGCCTTGAACACTTCCAGGGATGGGGCAGCCACAGCTTTTCTAGGCAGACTGTTCTGGTTCCTCACCACCCTCACAGATCAACTAATATTTATATTCCTGTTCAGAAGATAGAGAACATAATGAGACTCCTATGGAAAGGAGGTAGATATTCCCAACAGTACCAAAGTAAGCCAAAACTCAAGGGACTTGCGTTTAATGCCCACAGAATTGTAGCTGTGCCTGTGAAAATACATATACAAACCAGTGCTTATATACCTCAATAAAGCACTTAAACAAATGACCCAATCCAGAGGCTGATGCTCATGGTGCATTTTTTTTTTTTGTAGAATTTCTGATGTCTCGAAAATTTACTGTCCAGTATCTTATTTTATTCATTATTAATCTTAATAACACACTTTAAGTAAAATCTGCATCATTATAATGCAAAACCATTTAATTTTTCACTGAAATCAACTATAGAGGTGTTTCAGTTTTATTGCATGAAAGATGTGAAGATTCCTTTCATAATTTTCAAGTAAAATTTATACAGAACATCAATAATCTCTATGTGCATGAAGAGAAATTATAAAAATGCTGGTAACAAATACAAAAGTACATTTTTACTTTGCACATTTTTTTTGAGCAACTTCACTAAAATAAAATGTAAGTTTTTATGAAATAAACATTAGGCTAATATTAAGACAGACAAAAGACAGGCAATTTTGTGATTTATTATAAACTGACTGGATAATGACACTCTACAAGCACATTCTGAAAGACATTAATGAAAAGAAAGCAATTTACATCAAAACTTCATGGTCACTATTTGAGGTTTTTACTTACCTAGGGATAAAAAAACACAAACAAACAAAAACCAAACAAGCTAACGTGTCTATTATAAATCAAATATTGATATTTTCCCCACAAAACTGTTGTTCCTGAATAATAAAGTTTCATTTGACTGTGAAGTACTCTAATCATACTGCCTGTTCTTGTAGCTTTCTGCAAGATGACCTGTAATTTTGGGATTTAGACAGCATTAACTGCCATTATTCTACACTATGATTCATATTTTCCTGCTAGGAACAAACTTTCTCACTTTCTTTGGTAATTACATTTCTAGTTAGCTTCTCCCATTTTTTCCCTGTATGCTTGTCATAATCCCAAAAATATACATTGCAACATAAAACTGTATTCTGAAGACTAATTGTATAGCAGAATAGTGATTATCTGTACTATAGATATAAAAATCTAAATTAGGGTTTTGTCTATTCGAGGTTTATTTTTAAACGTGAGCAAATATTTTCAGAACATTTTTTTTCCTAAAGATATCATAAGCCTGAGGTAAAGAAATAAAAGAATAAAAATAGTTTCAGAGAGAAGACAAATTTCCTATTCCTATAGAAATAGGTGGACAAGTACTCCAGAGGTGGTATTTCTATATGTCTTTTAAATGCTCTTGTTACTTTCTAGGAAGCCAAGACATGAATCTGAGATGAGAAGAGACTAAAACATTTATTTCTCACTCCCATGTAAGTCAGAGTGGTAGTCAATAGGCTGCCATGTAGAATGCAAGCACTGTTTCACTGTGTCTGCCTGTTACTGAATGCATTCAGTTCTGTACAGAGCAGGTCTTGAAGTGATGTGTGAAGGTGTGTGTGTACGTGCCTGTGAGGGTTCACATATTAAACACAATGAACCCAGATAGAGAAACAGACTCTCCGAAGGTGTGGAAGTCCTGGTCTATGAATCTGAGGCATTAATTGGTAGACTGCTGCTGAGGAGCTTAAGGCAGTGAAATAGAGATGTTCTGAGGCATGTGCAGGAACAAAAGTTTTGACAGTTAAATTATATTTACCTTGCATTTCATTTAAAAGTATGTGATTGTATTTAGCGGTTTGGGTACACTTCAGAAGGCATGGGATTCAAGCATAATTAAATACATCCAGGATTATTTCACAACCTGTGATCTCAACATGGATAAATTCACCTGAGAAATCTTTAGTTGAGATAATTTGGTCAGCTATAAATTGAAAATAGGGCAGTGTGGACTCAATCTCACAAATCTAGGAATCTAAGCAGGTTTCTTCAGCACAGGCTGAAATCTCAGTGCCAAAAAAACCATCCTTTTCCTATTTATTAAGCAAAAAGATTAAAGCTATTCTTTTCTTTCCTGTGCAACTCCCCAGTAACTAATTTTGTTTTAATGCCATTTCCTGAGCACACAGAGGTGTTGACTAGGATGTTTGACAGAGTGATCTCCCTGTTAACCTGTTCACATCCAGAAGTTGCCCAGGAAGAACATGTGCAAAGAGTGTGAAAGTGTGATTTACTTGTGCATTCCAATTACTCATGTAGAAGAACCATGCATTATCTCTCTATATTGCCATAAGTTGTTTTCTACCTGCTGGCATCTTTGAAGTTTAAGGTAGTGTTAAACCTTGGGAGACGTTGAAAAACAAGTATTGTTTCCACCCTTTTAAGCAGAGAATGACATTATTTATACCCTTGAGACACATGTAAGAGAAAGTGAGGTAGGAATTTTCATTTCAATATGGAGGTACTGTTCTGCAGTGTCCCGCTATAGGAAGCTGTTAGTCCTGACTACCTAAAAGGAAACACGTTACACTAGAATGTCTATGCTGAATTAAGCAGACAATGGACCTGTGCTTTTTTCAGTTTCTGTGTGCCTTGTTTTGCTACTGCTATTGTTCTTAGACTGTGTATCAATGGCAGCCATTAAATTCCTTTGAAACAGCACATCTTCAAGTCTTTCACTTCAAGTAACTGTTGAAAATTTAATCTACTTCAGCAGATCAACCTATTGCACCATTGGTGCAGATGCCAGTATGTGCTTGAAATCCTTGAACCGTCTCTAAGGCTCTGCCTCCATTTCCATTGTCTGCCTTTATGAGTTTTTCTTAGCTGAGTTCATCAAGCTGCATACTTGGCTAGGAAGTGAAACAAAGTAATATTATTATCCTAGCTCAACATGACTTTCAGTCTTGCTGTTAAAATTTAACTCTTCACAGTGCATCCAGTCAGGGGTTTTAGTTTTGCAAGGGCTTCTTGCTTTTTGGGTGATGAATTAATTTTTGAGTTTTATTGTAGTCAAAGCATGCTATAGAGCTTACCTCTAATAAACTATGCTTTGTGATATACTATCAGTACTAAGGAATTCTTAAACTCAGGGCTTTTTACGTGTTAAAAAAAGAAAAAACCTCAAAGAAAGTCTACTTACTGATGGGAGGTCATGTAGCAAAAAGTAAAGATGATTTGAATGGAGTAGCTTTGAAGTAGGTGGCAAAGACTCAACAAGATCCTATGGGGTACAAACAGTTTCACCAGAGATTTTAAGAAAGTTTCACTTATTCCACTTACATCTGCTTCAGTGTTTCCAGTTCATAAATAATAATGTAGGTGCTCTAAAAGGCAACCATTCCTCTTTGTGAATTTTCTTTCACCCACAGAAAGAAGAAAAAGACAAATCCACAAACAAAACAAACCCTCCACTCCACAACAGAAGAGATTACAAAACACACACTGGTATCGAAAATGCCTGGAATTAGAAGAAATTATAATCTTTTTTTGAGAGCATATCACTGAATATATGGATGGTAACTGTAACGAATGTGTGAATAGTATGTGATTTTTGAAAACATTTTTTTCTTTTGTTGCAAATGTAATGATTCTATTTGATATTATTCACTGTTTGGAATGAAGTATTTAAGACAGCACTGTGCTTGGGATTTTTTCATGGAAGACTTTAAACAGATGAATGACCATTTGAAACAAATGTTTATCAGTAAACTTGATTGTAACCCAAAATAAAAAAATGATCTTGGATTTAAGAGATATATTCGTAGTATACATTTAAAATTTTTAAAGAGACTTATATGTTTGTATTTCATTAGGAATAGTGCCAAGATACCCTTTTAATCTGTTTTTATTACCATAGTAACAATATTATTTTTGTTAAAAAGAAAAATGCTGAAAACTTTTGCAAAGGCTTGAATGGCCAGACTCCTTAAAGATAGTTTCTACATTGAATCCTCCTCCCTAAAAAGTGCTTTGTGGTCCCTCTCTGAAACGTTTTCAGCAGGTTTGTGTTACCAGCATTGTTTTAAATAAACAGATTTTATTCAATCATGTATTAAGTATTGCTAGAACACAAACTTTATTGCATCAGATTGAAGTGTACTACACATAAAGTACATAACAGAAAACCTGAAAATAAACAAAAAGAAAAATAAATCAACTGTTGATGTTTGTGTGATAGATCTCAAGTTGGCCTCAGCTTTGAGGCTAGATATTCTGGTCAGATTGCTTTCCACAATTAAGTATAATGAAAATTAGGATTCATAATTTCTTACATAGAGAAAATTCAAAGTGGCTACATTAGACAAATAAAATTAGAACAGATTTATAAACAAGTCTCCCCTGCTTACTCTATTCTTACAGTAAATCCTTGCTACTGCATTTAGGCTTGTAGTTCGGAGCAAAACTTTCCCAGTGTCCCCTGTTTCCAAGGAAGTTTGGTTTTCAGTCAGTGCTGAGATGCATTAGTATTCCCTGCTCCTCTCAGTAATACCTCTTTTCTGCCTGACACCTTGCTTCTTTCTGTTTCTCTCAGTGCTGTCTTCTTTCTGCTACATCCTGCAATGTCTAGAGGTTTTTCTCCTTCTGTATTTGCTCAGTTGTTCCCAAGCAAGGCAAAAGTATCTGCCTCTCCAGAGAGTTCCCCCAAGCCACAATTGTACTGCAAAGAACAACACGCAGCTGAAGACTGCTCAAAACAGCTGAAACAGCTGAAACCAGTTCAACCTTACAGAATTTCAGACTCCTATACATCTGACCAGAGGCATATGTTTCCCCAGCTTAGATGTCACCATTTACAAAAAGAAATATGTCACAAACACAGCTCTGCTCCAGCAAGGACAAGAAAGAATCTTCCAGATCGATTTGCTGAAATTCTGCCCATCCACTCTTACTGCCTGTAAGTTTTTCCTTATACCACCTGTCCTTGTGTGTTATTCATGCTACACCTGATTCAGTTCTTCAGTTCCTGTTATTCATGCTGCACCTGATTCAGTTCTTCAGTTCCTGAGCTGAGCATGTGATTTTAAATGATTATGTTCCTGAAGAATTGTCAGCTACTTCAGTAGAGGAGTCTTCTTTAGATAGCACACAGAAAATCTAGCAAAGTTATTTCCCAGTGCTCTTAATTCAAATTAATTCATTATATCTCAAGAAGAAACATCAGTTTTCTTAAAAATTCAACTTTTACCTCAATCATGTATAATTTGTGTGTGTGAATAAAAGTTAAACCACTTGACAATTGTGACATCAAAGCTTTTGTGAGACATAAAGTCAGGCTACAACATCAACTACAAAGCATATGAGAACAAATCCTTGTCTCTTTAACCATATTTTATACCCTATCACAATTTCACTAAGAATTAGGCAGAAATTCAGGTCAATGAATTACATTGCTTTTAAATCATTTAGGCAAAACTGCAGATCATAGAATCACAGAAATTTGGGTTGGAAGGGACCTTTAAAGGCCATCTAGTCCACCTTCCCTGCAATGAGCAGGGTCATCTTCAACTAGATCAGGTTGCTCAGAGCCCTGTCTAGCCTGGTGTTCATACCCATTGAAGTTTTGGTTCACTTAAGATTAGTAAAAGGAGCGAATCGTACATTTTAATCATTTAGTCCAGGCAATCACCAGCATAAGGTGCTATGCAAACTAAGATCATCATCTGTAAAATAAAAAGAGAAAAAAGTTCTCAATGTTAGATGACAGTTTATAAAATTAGTCCCTACTCAGTGCTTGATCCTGTACTGCCAATCCATGGAACAAGTTACACTGCAATGAGGGAGACTTCAATCATTAAGCATTTTATTTGACTTCTGGTTCTCTTTATTTTTTGTTAACTTTTCTGTTTCAGTTTTTGTGATGCTATTGATCCCTATAAATACTGCACTGTAACAAAAGAGATTGTACTTTAATCCAAAACATTTTTCCAGAAATCAGAATCAGCCTTTTCTATGCATTTGGAAGTGTTACTTGCATTTAAAAAACAGCTTAAGAGGGGTTGGGTGTGGATTTTCATCGAAAATAAAAAGAACCATCCTTTTATAAATAATTCCAGAAAGAAGCAGTGACATTGAAGTGAACAACAAAGAAGGCTTCATCCTTTTTTTTTGTTTTTGTTTTTAAGAAATACCAAGGGACAATTTTTAAATCATCACTATTAGTTGTTACAAGAGAAAAAAAAAAAAAAAAAACAACAACCCTCTTTAGTCACAGTTAAAGCAGTGCACTACTGTGGAAACAGTGGGAGAGTGAAATCTGTTTATGCAGGATAGGTAGGCATACTGTGAAGAGCCCAGCTAAATTTAAATGTGGAGAGCTTTTATTCCAGGTAGTCCACAGGAAGCAATAATATTCTTTTCTTGGGGAGGAGTGAGAGGACTGTGACAGCAAGAAAATCAGTGATGGCAAGCTTTTATTACTGAGGATATGGCTATAGTATGCATTGTATTCTTTAGGCTACAAGGCAAGTCAAAGATTGTACTTATTAATGTGTTGGCTTTTCTCTGCTGCCTGGCCAATTTCCATTAGTCCATATTCTGCTTCATGGTATTATTGTGACATCAGCTACCCATTTTAAATTGGTGGTATTAATTTACTGTAAATCTGAGCTCTAGCCCATCTTATGATACTCTGAAACACTTCCGGAGGAACACAGCTACGTCTAGGCGTGTTAAAACAGGAAAAATAGATAGAGACTCAGCCAAAAAGAGAGACAAAGAACTTTTAGCATGGCACACGAGTATGGACTGATTAGATCTCAGGTAATGTAAATATTCTTCAGGAATATTTTACTTTTGTAAAAAAAAATAAAATGCAGATTAAAGCCAAATGAAAATTTTGCAAAATCATTTTCATAGCATAAAACTATCTTAGTTAAAATAAAAGAAAAAATGATGGTCTCATAACTATATATTAAAGACAAAACATTATTCAAAATTCATTTTAGAACAAGTTTTATCTCAATTTTATATATAAAAGACTAGTGGTTTGACATTCTAAATCTAAATAAACCATTTTATTTTTTTCTTAAAGACTATCTGTCAGGTGCTAACAGCAAAGAAAGGCAGGATTTGATCTCTCTAGCATTCTGAAAAGGCTTCATTTTGGGTAATCCAGAATAATACATAAAAGACTACTTTGTGGACCCTTTCAGTAAAGTAAAACAGTGATTATGCTTGCAGATTAAAATGGGCTACGTGAGGTACATAGGCATGTCATTTTTTTCCATTAGACATAGAGGAAGACAATATCAGATGAAAGGGTATCATGCTGAAAGAGCTGATATTAAACATAGTGTGTAAATATAAACACATAGATCATGGAATCATGGACTAGTGTGGATTGGAAAAGACCTTAAGATCGTATAGTTCCAATCCCCCTGCCATGACAGGAACATCCTCCACGAGACCATGAGAAATATTACACAGCCAGCTCCGTGTAAATTCTCTGAATCATTGGCATATCAGTGAAATAATGAAAAAAAATGCTTGAGATAGTAAAACATCCATTACTACAATATCTCAAAGCCATTTCTCTGTTACAGTCTATGAACACATGCAAAACCCCATGACGTGCTGAAACATGAATATTTCCCCTTCTGGGTAGCTGAGCTGAGACGAGTTACAGCAGTTCAGACAGGCTGAACTAGTAAGAACAGGTAAACCTGAAACCTGTAGTCCATACATGGTACAACACACCTTTTTGTAGTACTCTATCTTGATTTGTTATTCTTTATAAAGAGTTTATGAAGAGGTAAAGCTGTATTCCAGTTAAATATCATCCCCTGTACGATGACTTTAGTACATTAATTTTAGAGCATTTTCCCCAGATTCAGTTTCTATTTCTGTGCCATTATGGTTTGGGGTTTTTTTAAGGGAAAATTTCTTGCCTTGGCAGTGAATCAGTCTTTTCAGAAAGATAAGCTATGAGTCTGTATTTGAGGCTGTAGATGAAAGGGGAAAATCACAAGGAGGAGCCTGCAACTCAAAGTAAAATTGCTGAGCAGATGATCAAGGTGCAGAGAAGAAGTCCTCAGAAATTAAAAAAGGCAATTCTCCTTGGGAGCACAGGGAAATAGGCAGAATTTCATGCAAGGGAGGAAGCAAATTATGACTGGCCTGGAAAAAACATAGTGAGAACTGTACATATTTCTTTTGCATCTAACACAGTTCCTTTGAGATTCTTTCCTTTAAAAGCTATGGGATTCCAGTTTCTATTCTAAGTGGTCTTTTCCAAATTTAAGGTTTCCTTGGTCTTCTTTGGGAGCTCATTCTAAGGAGAAAGTTAAGGCATATCCACTTCTGTGGACAACTTAGGTCCTGTCACAGGCAGGTGGATTGCTTTCATTCAAATGAAATACAGTGTTCTGTGGAATACTTGAATAGAAGTTGTACTCCTCTATGAGTAGCTTTGATTATATTTCAGCTACAAAATGCAGGTTCTGGCATTGATATCTGTTAACTTTGTTACTATTCATTTCAGGGTAACACCTATCAGTGGCAGCTAATTCCGTTGCTCTGTATCAAAATGACTGTATCAAAATGTCACCATATATTTGGATAATGTTCCACCTCCAAGCTCTTCTGCATTGGATGATAAACAAAAACATTTTGGTGTCTGTCCAGGTCTGGTAAATGGCTGTGAGAGAGAAAACAACAGAATGGAAGGCAAAACAGTGAGTGTGAGGTGAAAGATGAATGTCGCCATGAATACAAGCATGGGACTATTAATGGAGATATCAGTGTCCATTATTTGGTCTGATTTACATCCCAATACTGCTATGAAACTGCTATGACACCAGTCAGTAACGCTGGAACACTGAAAAGACCACTCAGACTGCAGTGAGGAATTTGTTTCTTTTTTCAAAATACATCATTGTTGCAATTTTATTGAGTTTTCAGAGCTTTATGACTATAAAATGAATCAAATGCCTCTAAGCCTTTTTATGTCAATTTCTGTTGCATACTTTGAGTCTTTATAGAGCAATAGGTATTAAATATTTCAATCAAAGGAAACAAAAATAATCATTAGAATTTGAGACACAAAGCTGTAATGTGAGCAACTAGTGAGTAACCAATTTTAATGTTTTTTCCCCAAAGTTCTTATTTTGTACAAAAGAAGTGACTTGCGTCCATTAAAAGTCAAACAAGAAATCCCAAGTTAAAAATAAAATTATTTTGTTAGCGCTTTGAGTTTATAATCTGTTCAAATAAAATCTTATGGTATATTGATTAAAGCCAAAGCTTGTGGCTAGGGGAAGGGTAAACAGACAGAAATTTGCTTACTTTCTGTGGATAACTATGAAGAAAAAATATTTTTTTTCTTGCAAAGTGAGACTGACCTACAGTAAGGAATGATAATAATGAGTTCATATAATAAGAAACACAAAATGCATTCATTTTAATAACAATAATTTTGAAATGTTAAAATTGTTTGAAAACACTGTATTTGATTCCAAAAGGGAACATTCAAATCTCACTTTTTCAGACCTCACATTTAGTTTGTAGCTCAAAATATAGCTCTGATCAGTGACAGACATGGTGCCATCTCTTAGAACCACATAGGTCTCTCGTGTTTGCTTCATTCCATTCATACCTTGAATGGAGTAAGTATTAGCCACTTTAAAATGTAGCCAGTGAAATTCTGTTTTCTATTATAGAAGAAATGGTAGGATAAGGCTGGTAAAAAAGGAAGAAGGCAACCTGCTGAGTCTCTGGAATGACAAAGCTTTATAAGTTAAGAAGAAAAAGATTTAGAATGAAATACAACAGTGGCATACTGTTACTGATGGTGAGATTTCTATTTAATAAAGAGATGCAAACTAGAAGGAGCAAAGGAACCTCACAGAGGTCCCTGGGCATATATATTTTGCAGGAAGAAGGCAGAGAATTGGAAACTGAAGGAAAGTTTCACACTTTCTGCATGCCTTAAAAAGCAGAAAGCTTAGAAGACTACGCTAATACTAAGAGTGCTAATATATATATGTGAATATACATTCATATGTCTGTTTATTTTGTACCTTCTAGTTTGCATCTTTTTATTACCACATTATATATGTGGAACATTACATATATTTAAATATGTAATTTGTTTAGAAAAGCTCCACGCATATAAGAAACCATATAAATTGGTAAATAGTTTGAATATTTGTGTACCTTACTTAAATGTTTCTTCTTTTCTGGTATCTGTCTCAACTAGAAACAGAATATGCATTTGTGTCCTCTGATTGCTCATTCTGAATATAGAAAAGGTCGCAGATTTCTATTTTAATGTGCTAAGATTTTTTTTATTTCATTTCATACCAGGATAGCAGCAGCATTACAAAAAACAAATCCAAAGTTTTGTTTTCCCATTGGTGTCATCCCCTTTGAAGCCTGTAGAAAAAGTGTAAAAGTTTTCTTAAAAGTATCACATAGTTCTCAGACTATTTTCTAGACGTGTGTGCTGGTACATGATTATGCTTCTGATTAATTTTTCTTTCTTCACACATTCTGCCTTTTATTTGAGATAGTGAACTTTACAATCAGAGTGCATCTTAATCACTGTCACAGTGCACTGAGGGCTGGATGCCTCCTAGGGGACAGGGAGTTAGGTGCTCAGAGTGATGCCAGGGAACCCAGTGCCCTCATTGGCAACAACTGTTCCTCAGTTTCTGAGGACAGTGGACAGAGTCCTGTGCTATAACGGGGTTTGTCAGTAGCCCCAGGCATGGCAAGTGACCGGCCAAGGTCAGGGTCAATTGAGCAGCAGAAGATGAAGACAGGGCTGAAGACATGGCTTAGGCCAGGGTCCAAGGTGTATCCAAGGGAAAGGGACAAAGATGGGGCTGAGCGCAGGCTCTCCTAACTGCATCACTGGGCAGGGAAAGAAAGCCCAGACTCAACTGAAATGGGGCTCCTCAGTTCATGTGCGGGGGTCAGAAGAGGCCTCAGGAGATGCCGGGCAGGGACAGTAAAAGCTTGTAGTGCCATCATAGCCCTGACATTCTCAAAATGATGGGCTCATCTCTTCATTTGTTTAAAACATGGTTTATGGGACTTCCCACCTCCACTGCTCCAGGGTGGAGTACATTTGCCATTCCTATCCCAAAACTAGGCAGCATTTGCTAAGAAAAGGTCATCCTGATTGGTCAGCAACTGGCAGGGATGCTATGGAGCAATTGCAGTTAAGTTTTAATTACAGTTAAGTTCCTGTGTTGTTCTTCTTTTCCCTCTTTTTACCTGGACATTTGTCTTGAGTGTCAGAAGACCAGACAGTTGTGAAGAGAAGTTTATTTAGTTTTTCATGGTAAGTGTACTATCACTGAAAACCAGAGCCTATAGATTGCAGCAGAAGTCTGTGAAGATGTCTGTGCAGACAAAGTCTGTGAATATTTAAAATAAATGAGGGATGAAGTGACCCTGAAGACGAAGTCTACAGAGAATCTTGCAATGAACTTTTGCTTTATGGATTTAAACCTTTTTTGTCTAAGGAGAATACAATAGGCTACAGAAGAAGATGCATTGACATGAAAGTATAAATTGAACTGTGCATCATCTCCTATAGAAGCAGATTAAGCTACATTGTAAATAAATATACTTGTCCTTGAGAAAGCATTTTCATATTGGGAATTTTATTGCAAAGATAAAATCACTGATTGTATATTGCAGATGTCATTGTTCAGGCTATAGTTCAAGTAATTATATTAATCAAAAACCTCACATATGAAAGCCCTTCAGGTAACACAATTTAAGACAGAAAATAAGCAGAACAAAACCAAAAACTAAGCCAAAATATAGCAGAAATAAACTTGCAGTGATATAGCATATTTGCTGCATGAAATCTTCTATGTTCTGACCTGAGTTTGCTTTGCAAAGTAAAAGAGACATCACACTGAAAACCTGGTATGTTGGCTCAGAACAGTATTGTTGTGAGACTTGGTCAGCTTGGAATGTGGGTAAAATGAAATAGCAGATCACAAACATAAGTCTATGTGAACATATACACTCAGTTGCATAAGTATTGTGAACTCCAGAACACAGAATGGGACAGAATGACACATAACTCTTTAGAGAGGTTGCATGGAAATTACTCCTGCACTCCTATTTTAAAGTACAATTTTCTCCCTCATTCATATTAGTCCCAGTATATCAATGAAAATACAAAGGTGATAAATCCACAGTCTACTTGCTAGCATATTACCTCTTTTCTGAAGTGTTTAGCAGCTGTATGGGTTTTATATAACATTTAGTATTTACACTAAAAACCAAAATTACCATGGTGTGGAAATTGTGATTAAAAAGAAGGCATCCCTGTTTCTCCCTCACTACTCCATGCATATTATGAATCCCACAGGATTTCCTTTTTTTTTTTCATTTGTGAGATTCCTCACTGCTGCTACACACACTACTGCAAAATGAATATAAGCTTATACTTTCCAAATGCCATCAAGGTTGCAGAATGATGGTCAAACAAGTAATGTTTTTAAGAGAAAATTGTGGATATCTATAAAAAAAACCCAAAATCACAAGTGGCAGAAAAGGAGAGGAAGCTTTATGTTTGTCCACAGCCTATTCTGTCATAAAAAATAAAAACTCTGAGATTATGTTTCAAAGTCTGCACCATTACATAAAATTGGAGACTCCTATTTTACAAATGTTATAAATGTTATAGATGAATCTTGATATATGCACATATTGAGGGGTAGGGACAGGGAGAGATATATACGAATGAGCAAGCACATACGAAACTAAGCAAAAATTTTTTATTATTTTCTTATTTGAGCTAAACTTCAGAAGACTTTGTAGGGTAGTGTCAGTGTAAATCAGCAGTAATCGTAGTTACTTTGGCATAAAATTGCTGCAAAATCATGATGGAGCTCAGGGTGTTTACAGACCATTAATTTTTAAGAAAACAAGAATCTCCTCTCTAAGTGTGAATGAAATGTTTACCTGAAAGCTGCCTGAAATTTTGCCAAATATTTGATTCAACTTATTTAACATGCATTTTTTACAAAGATACACCTACAGGACTCAAATGGCTCTGACATCTGCACAAGCGAGCCGCGCTTCCTCTGTGGGGGAGGCAGGCTGACACTGACAGAGCTTGGGAAAGACTGGTCCTTTCAGAATTGTCAGTGTTTCAGAACCTCCACCTTCCTCATCACACACACATGTACCAAACAACAGCATTTTATTCTCTCTGTGCTATTTTCAGACTGTAAAAAGAATTCATTTTTTTTACCAAAATGACTTAGAGTAACACCCCATATGGTTGGGATCACTATATAAATAGAAAACCTGTGTGGGCCCTCTATCTATATGAACTTAATGAAACATCATGCTGCATTCACCTTGATTATTTTCACAACAGAAGTAAATGAGGGTAAGTTTTGTGAAAAGTTTTTGATGCCTGCCAAGCTTCTAATGAAACTTGCATCTTTATGCCTCTGAGGAATCTATGTTTTTCAGTCTTAAAACAACAACTGGAAGTGCATCAAGTTTACAGCTTTTGGGGATCATTCTTAATCTTTCCTTTGAGATTCTCTTTGTCCACAGAAACTTATGCACTCCTCTGCTGGGACTTGCATTTACCTGTAAGAATATATTTTATGGGTGTTCTGCAGCTTGGATCCTTTCCTACACTTATTGCAAGGGGCAGACTAAAGAGACTGGCATTGAAGCTATGAGCTGGATGATCTTACTTACACATAGTAAGTAGAAAAGTATTACAGATATACAGAAGAAAGTTTTCAATATTTAGCCTTTTCAATGATCATTCTTAGTGTAATTTTTTTTATTGCAAAGGTTCTCACATAACGTTTTTCAACGCTGAGCATAGCTACCATGAAAGACACTCATTGCACTTAGAATTCAATGTTTAGGTTACTGTCTAAATAGACATAGTAGGGAAAAAAAGCAGAAAAGAAAATACAAAGACTTAAAATAAAATGAGGTAAACCCCATGCATAATAATAGGTCTCAGAACTGCTGAGGACACAATAATGCCCTATCAACTACTCTATCAGTACAGCTTTAATATAATGCACATTAATAACTTTTTACACTGACTCACACTTACTTTTCTATTTACCTGAGCATTCTTTTTAGTTTCCTAAGTAGTTCAAAGAACAAAGATGATCTTCTGCATTTACACAAATAAAAATTGAATAATTTTAAAGTTGACCGAAACACCTGCATTTCATAAAATCAGAGCACATTCAAAGCTGTGCTTCAAAGGGTGCTTTTTTTCATCAAGGAGATGTTTATTCCTCCTTCTTCTAAACTGTCACTGGAAACCCAGGTGTCGTAAACACTTCTGAGTTATATTTTCAGATCATGTGCATGTGTTAGCAGAAACAGTGTAGCTGAAGGTGATTGAGAAAATGTAGTGCCTAGGGACATGGTTTAGTGGTGAGCTTGGCAATGTTAGGTTTACAGTTTAACTCAGCGATCTTAAAGGTCTTTTCCAACCAAAATGATTCCGTGATTCTATGAAAATGGCCCTGTGTCTTTTAAAGGCTTACTGTTACACAACAGGTCCAGCTAGCTTTCTTATAATATTTCAGAATATTATTTTCTAGCGAAATATATTTTTCAAAACAACTTTGGCTAAAAAAGATGGATAGTGCTTAGCTTATTGAGGGGTCAAGTTTTATACAGCTAGTGAATGGCTGCAAATTAGGGCAAGAGAAAATCTGGACCAGCATTTAAGCTGTGGCAGACAACATGCTGTTGCTACTGTCCCAAAGGCTTTTGAAAAAAACCCTGTGTAAATAGCCCTATGTTTCTGGCAAAGTATCAAATATCAGTTGTTGCTTCCATATGTCTGAAGATCAGTTGACATGCTTGCTGCAGTACAGTATTAGCCTCTGACATTATCTTCTTTTGCTATATTTTTTTGAGCAATAGATGTCATAGCTAAAATTCTTTAAGTCCACCATTTAAACTGAAAACAAAGCCTGGCTGTGGCAAGCCCTGTTGCTTGTGAAGATGGCTCCATTTAGTCAACAACTTAGTGTTGCATTTGTTTCAATTTACTTGTTAAAACTGAAAGGAGTACCAGCCCCATACGTACTGGGCTAAGAAAGAATGATTTTGTCCTGGAAGCCATCCCAATGCTTACTGCAATGCATCACACAACTCAATACAGATTTTTATACCAGTTGTTAATGTAGGTGAGAATTAAGCAATTCTTAGATTTCCCATTACCTTATGGTTTTCTGGGCTACTGAGTTTTTAATGGTTGATAGTTCTATTGCAGAAATTTTCTGGATGTTTCCTCACACTTCTTTCTTTCATGTTTTCTGAGTACACATTCTACTTAAAGGATCTTATTGTTAAATTACTGGTAAACTAATTCTCTTTATAGTCTGATGAAACAAAATGAATAATATAGGAATATTAATTTTGAAAAATATTTCTCTACCATGCTAAACACCATATGAAACCTTAAATGTATGTTTAGATATTGTGTAAAGTCCATAGATTGCGTAGGAGAGAATATAGCTTGAACTGTGAAATTAGAACAGGTGGCAGATACTTGTGTGCGTATGTGTATGATGTGGAGGAGAGCAGATGTCCAAACCTAAACATCTGAACTCTCAAGCAGAAGCCTGCTGCTTGTTGTCTGCAACAAGTATGGTTTTATTGTAAATTTTGACAATGACTGGCTTAAACAAAAGTGGTACATCCTGAATCCTGCACTTGAATGGACATGAGCCAGAAACACTAAATAGGAAGCTGATTAGGCATTGTACTTCTGCATCTAGACTTTTGGTTGGAAAGAGAGCTGCCTTTTCTTCAGGCTGAACATGCCCAACTCTCTCAGCTTGTCTTCACAGGGGCTCCAGCTCCCTGATAATCTTGGTTTTCTTTGGACCTATTTGGGTTTCCCTCAAGCCAAGTGCATGACCTTGTGTTTGTCCTCATCGAACTTCATGATATTCTGTGGGCCCCCTCATGAACTGCAAAGGTCCCCCTGAATGAAATCCCTTTCCTCAAGCATATCAAGCATACTGCTCAGCTTGATATCATCTGCAAATTCAGTGAGGGTACACTTCATTAATGAAAACATAGTGATTCATTTAGGAAGGAGAGTTCATTAAAATGAAAAATATCTCTCAAATTTTATCATTTCAACAGTTGTGATGGGAATAGCTCTTAAATTAAAATCCTTTACTTGTAAATGAATTTTGGGCTGCAATTTTTTCATTTTCTGAAATTCTTTTTACCCATAGTAGTTAAGTATTTTATAACAGGGGGAAATGCTTTAAAAAACATATTTCAGATTTTTGTCTGCATATTTGAAAGCATTTGAATGGAGTAATTTTCATTGTGTCACCTGTAAGAATATGACATAAAGGTTTTCTGAGATCTTTCCAGTGGCCACAGATTAAGCCTGTAGTCTATTCATTTTATGCTCACTGAAAAGGTCCTGTAAATAAATCCTTTATAACGTATTCAAGGATTTAAAATTCCAACAGGGCAGACTACTTAAATGGTCATCTATCAGAAACAGGATTATGAAGAACACAGTACATTAAAAAAAGTCAAATTGACTATGTTCCTTCAATCTTATAACTTTAGCCTTGAGCTAATTCATTCGATTGAGACTTTTAGACATTGTATATAAATACTTGTTCTTGATATCTAAAAGGACTTTCATGTCTCTTGAAGCTTTAGAAAATACAAGTAGATGAGTTGCATTTAAATAGATGAATCTTTTTTCTTTTCTTTTTTTTCCCCCAAACTTCTGTCACTAGTTCTAAAATAATTTTTCTGTCTTCACGGTTTTTCAGCACTAAAATTTATTAAATAAGTTTAGCAACTCTGATCAAAATAAGTAGCTATATTAAAATAGATTAGGCAATATCATTTGTCCACCATATCTTGTGAGCTGTATCTTTTCTCAAACATGGCTTTTAAGTTAGAGGCTGATCCTAAAAATCTCTGAGTGCTTTCTAACCCTTCACATTTAAAGGCTGAAATCTTCTTTATTGAAGGAGAGAGATAAATTCCTTAGTGACTTCTTGGCTCGTTGATGACTCTCAGGCTTCAATCTAGTTGCATTTTCATAGGGGAGAATTTCTTGTATTGAGTGCGATGGTCAAGAGATTCTTTCTCTGTGTGTCTTAACTCAAAAGATAGAAGGAACTGCCAGCTCCTTATGGCTTGGGCAAACAGCCGGGGCGGGGGAGGCAAAGCAGGGACTGCACTCCACGAAGGCAGGGGATGTTTTCCTGTCTTGTCTGCCCTGAGGCTGCGAACATCAACTGCCCCAGCGAGAACCTGCCCAGAGACAGTGGCACAGCCCCTGCGCCTGCAGCCCTCAAGGCACAACAGGAACTGGGGCTGGGGCTCACCAGAGACCCCTGGCACCAGCTGGAACCTTCCAGAGCAGCTCCTTGTGCGTGTGCGGGCAAGAAACGGGTCTGGGCCTGTGGGGGGTGTCCAAGAGACCCTGACTCTATAAATAGGCAAACAGTCATGATTCCATGTGACTACCTAGTTAGGTTGCTGTCGGGCTTACTGACCACAGGGACTTAAAGGACTACAACTGAAAATATTTTCACTTGCTGACTGAGAAGTCATCTTTGGATCTTCAGAATAGTGAGCCTATTTCTCTGGTTCTTTCTTTCTTTTTTTTCTTCTTTTCTCCCTCTACTTCGGATCTTCTAGAAGAATAAGAACTTTCCAAGGTCTTTGTTCCTTCTGGCACAGTTTAAAGAAGTTGTTTCATTCTTCAATCTCATTAAGGGCCTGTGATTTTTCTTGCGAACCGTGCAGAGTGCAGGAAAAGATCGGCTGCCGCCACTGCCACTGAGTGGGATGCGACATAGGGGAAGATGGGAAAACGCAGGTTTTGGCAGACACATTTGCTTAAGTTTGAGATATGGGGGTTGGATGGGTGTTTGCAGCTTCTTAATATTAGGATGTACAATTTTTTCAGTCATAGGTTCTGGTCAACTCTCTTTGAAAGCAAGAAGACGCTGCTGATTTTAACAGAAGCAATATATAAAGCCCTGAGCTACTTTATCTTGAGACACATCCAACCTCATCAAGAGACTGTTTGAAAGTTTAATAATAGTGATGACAGAGTAATAACATTTCTTAGGAAATGCAACATCTAAAGGTAAAAGAGCTATCTTAAAGTATAATGTACATCATGTTTTGTATTATGAATATTCATGCTTTTGAGTACATTTGTGTATTTCACATTAAAAAATCCCCACATCTGTGATTCTCAGTGCATATGAGGCCATAATTTTAAAATGGAAATATTATGCCCATTGAAAATAAATATCAAAAGCAGGTTCTTAAACTGCAAATGGTAGTTACATCTGTGCTTGAATTCCCTTTTGCTCATGCTAGAAAAAAAGAAAGTGTCATTCACTATGTGACACTGACATAAATTTGTGGCTATGTGATTGCAAGCATCACTAAGGGGTGTTTTTCCTTTTTTCTTTTTGTTGGTACATTTTTTTTCATGAGTTTTTGCTTGTTGGTTGATTCTTTTCTTTTTTCTTAGAAAGAGCAGCATTTTTTTGGTCACAAAATATAAGACGACGTGATTACACTGAGAAGGAAAATTTTTATTTATGGAGTTATTGCTGACTATATATACCTTGGTTTGGATTTTTTTTTCCTAGAATCTTGTCTTGACCTTTTTATTTAATCCTTATGAAGGATATGCTTCCAGTTGAGAAGCTATTCAAGAATATGTGCTATACTTTGAATTTATGCCTGCCTTTAATTTTTTTATAATATGCTCTTTTTAAGTTCACACATCTCTGTTTAGAATAAGCTAAGGAATGATTTTTTTAATATTATTTTCTCCATCACATGCTGGGTGATGATTAAGAAATCTGCAATATAATTTTTTTGTATGATTTGTTTCCCAAAATCTCAGCAAGGTTTGCAAGGGTTTGGAGATAAAATTCAACCTATCAATCACTTTGCAGTGGGTAGTTGCTATAGTCATTCAAGTATACATTAGCTGACTACAAGGTGTGGTAATATTTCTTCGGATGTCACAGTGTAAGGGTGTACAGAAAACTGCATATAGTAGCTGCCAGCTGTCTCTGGTTCACGTCAGGTAGACCAGAATCATAGCTGAAAACAAGCATTTCTCATCTTAGAATAGCATCTTAACATGTTAGAGGGAGTGCTTTTCCAACAAAAAAAACATAAGAAGCCTTTGGACTGCCTGTGTAAGGTTTTCTAACATGTTTGCTTTCGCTTGACCTGCTTGCAAGCTGAACTTCAGAGGGTGATATAAGAGTCCTAACCAAAGTTCCTTGTCTTCCCTGGAGAAGATGTGGGATTTCACATAACCACACCCAACAGCTTTGATAGAGGGAGGATCGTACATAGGCTATTAACACATAGGTTAATTTTGCCTTCACTGAACAACAGGGTGGATGAAATAACTTAGAAGTTATTTTTCCCATTAAGCTGGGGACAAGGCAAGCGTGCTGTCTTGAAAAAGGAAACAGAAAGGAACAGAAAAACCTGGAGTGATAAGAGAGTAATGATATGAAGGGAACTAGCAGTGAGAAGTGACACCATTTGACTTAATGCTTAAAAAAAAAAAAAAAAAAAAAAAAAAAAAAAAAACCTAAACAAACTAAACAAATAAACAAGAAAAACCCCTCAGAAAAATACAAAGGAGCATGAAAAGAAATGCACAAAATAGGAATCAAAAGGTATAGTTTGGCTTAAGTTTGGGTCAGTAAAAGAATGTAAATTTGTAAGGCTATAGCTAATTGTGAACCAGATTGCCATCTATTTCCACTGCTGTCTTAGGATACTGCAGTATCCTGTTCTATGTCCTTGTCTAAAACACAAACCTGTTTCACATGGCTACCACGAGTTATATATATGTAATGGTTCTAGAATACAGATACGATCTAAGATCTACTAGTGGGACAAAGAGACCTGAAGTGAATTTTTTCACTAAACAAACATTTTGCTTTCTGTATCCAGATACTAGTTTCAATCTAGACTGAAGAATAACTCCTTGTTTCCCTAGTAATAGGGTAGTTTTCAATATTTATGAAAAAACCTGCCAATTAGTTCTTAAAGTACACTAATTGGAACAAAGTACACATATTTGGAACTAAAATATTAGTTAGGGATACGTATTTAGGTTTTTTTCTGATCTAGGTCTCTAACTGGAGTCTGAGATAACATTATTTCATTGAATTATTTACATTCACAGATTTCACTGAGTAATTTGGGTGCCGTGGTTTAAGCCAGGCTGGCAACCCAGAACCACACAGCTGCTCGCTCTCTCCATGCAGCTGCTCTCTCACTGCCCCCCTTCCTCATCCCGCTCCCAGAGGGATGGGAAGGAGAATTGCAAGAATGTAACTCCCACGGGTTGAGATAAGAACAGTCCAGTAACTAAGGTAAAACACAAACCACTACTGCTGCCACCAATAATAATAATGATAAGGGAAATAACAAGGGAAGAGAATACAACCACTCACCACCTGCCAACCGATACCCAGCCCTACCCGACCAGAGATCTAGCTCTTCCAGGTAATTGCCCCCAGTTTATGTACTGGGCATGATGTGCTGTGGTATGGAATACCCCTTTGGCTAGTTTGGGTTAGGTGTCCTGTCTGTGCTTCCTTCTGGCTTCCTCCCCTCCCTGACAGAGCATGAGGCTCAGAAAATCCTTGGTCAGAGTAAACATTACTTAGTAACAGGTAAAAACATAGGTGTTATCAGCGTTGTTCCCAGACTGAAAGTCAAAAACACAGCGCTGCACCAGGTACTAATAAGGAGAAAAATGACTGCTACTGCTGAACCCAGGACATCAGGTTGGAAGGGAGCTCATGACATCCCTTGTCCAATTTCCTGCTCAAAGTGAAGTCAGCTGTGGGGGTCAGACAGGGTTGCTCAGGGCTTTTGGCCAGTAGGGTCTCCATCTCCAAGAATGCAGACTAACACAGTCTCTCTGGACAGCCTGCTTCATTGCCTGGCTGTCTTCAGGGTGAAAGATTTCTCCTTACATGAAGTTTGAACATCGTGGTTTTCAATGTATGACAACTGTCTGTTGTTTTCTCATGGTCTACTTGAATAAAGACCCTGTCTACATCTTCTCACTCTGAAAACTAAGCATGTCTCCAGTGCCCTTCTGCATTCACTATACAATTTCTTTAGTCAGGTTCTGAGTTTTCTTCCCAAGCAGACTGATACCTTCTCTGCAACTTTTTGACTTCAGTGAGACTCTTTGTTAAGTTGGCTGCTACATAATAGTAGTCCCATACCGTCTGGCCCATTCTTACTAATATTTCATGGACAATATTTAAATATATATAATATCAATCCTTTCAGTAATGCATGTGTTACTTCCTTCAAGAGGATGTGCAAAGAACTTTGCTTAATGAGGATTTATGATAACTCTTTTGGACTATTGGTCCATGTCTCATTTTTCCACAGAAAATTCCTTATCACCAAAGTTGTTTAATTCTAAAATTGGAGTTGTAAATACACATGAGGAATGAATAGTCATTTCTGAATAATAGCTGCTGTGCAGTAAGATCTGTTGTTTGAAACAAAATTAGAGGGGGATCTGAAGCCAACGGATGTCATTCCATAGCATCTGCAGAGTTTTGTTTGAGATCTGGCAACTACCTACCTAATAGAACCCAATACTATTCTGTAGTCAGTAGCTGTTGAAAAGGAGCCGTTATGTTCTATCATGTGAGAAATTTGTGTACTTAAGGACAGTTTCCAATGCAGCTTTCAGACAAAACTCATTATCCTGCAAGTCCCCAACCATGGATTTCCATGATAGAATGTAACAGTTTTGAAGAAGCTGTTATGGTCTATTGGGCCAATAATTTGCATTTTAAGTGGAGCCTAAATATGTATTTCTCTGACAGATTGGAGCTGTTATGGCTTACTGGGTCAATAATGTATTTTGTAAATACTCTCTAAATAGGTATTTGCATAATTTGTATATTTAAAAGTCTGTAATTGAGTATCTATACAACAGATCATAATGACTCCTTTAGAACTAGTATGATATATTTTTGTGTTGTTCAAGGAAGAGGTAAAAAAAAGAGTCAATTATAACAATAATGAATACTGCAAATAGAAAAATGTCAAAACTTTATTAAAGATGTGTATTTCAGGTTTCTTTTTTTGTTATGTTTTCTTTGATTTACTGAAGTATAATAACATAGATCAATTACCCTTTTTTTTTTTTTTTTTTTTTTTTTTTTAAATTAGATAGAAGGCACATTGTTTGGTTGTTCAAAGGCCAAAAAAACTTTTGAAGAAAATAGTTTTGTCCAACAGACCCTTTTTACTTATTGCTATAGTTACCATTCGGCTTCATGATTAAATACTTAACCAAAAGTACTCTTTAAAACAGTTCCAGAAGTAAGCAGTGAGGCAGTTATGCCTGAATAGATCTTGTCTAACTTAACTTTCTTGAGAATTTGGCTTCTAATCCATGTTATATTCTAAAATACCTCTAAAGTCAGAGAAGTGAGTACAGGCATCCTAGAAGGTGGTTCACACTGTTTTGAATTAATTGTTCTCAGGGCATATGCATAACTTGGCCTCTCATTGATCAGGAACCCAGCTGATAACTTAGAATAAGGACTTACTCTTTAGCTGGCTACAGCTAGATGAGATTAATCCTGTCCTTAGAGAAACCCATTAGGCAAATCTGTGTCCTAGTCTTTTATGCTTTAGTTCAAGAAACTATTAGTCAACTGGCACATTGAATTTCAAGATTTCTTCACATACTGCTGCTTGCAAAATTCTTAGGACCATATTGCAGGTACCATGAAAACTCTGACATACCACTTCGTATATATTAATCAAAATCCTTACATGTAATGTTATTTACCATATTATCTGCAACACCTTGAAAGTAGTCTCACTGCTTGGTTGCATACAGGAAAAAAGTATATATTTAACATTAAATTCTATTCAAAGACTTGAAACCACCTCAAAATAATTGATATTTAAAATTGTCACCTTCTCCCTTCAAACATTTGCAAACAATTCAGTATGAATGCTGAAGATGTGAGCTGTTGTAGGTTAGTAACAATATTGGAATTTTTGGATTTAGCTTCTGCAAGAAAGAGTTTCAATTCAGGTTCAACTGAGGTATAAAATTCAAAATGAGCAGCCATTTCAAGTAAGCTAAGCAGTTCAGCAATAGATTTATAGCTGATGTTTGAGCAATGCAACTTCAAAATAAGTATTCATGGCATTAATGCTGCCCATGAAAGCTAAACTCATTCTCCATGAAGAAAGCTAGCACCAGCTCTAATTAAGCCTTCAACATGGGATTAAGCAAACCTTAAATAAATTATAAATCTTGGTTTGGGTTTCTGTACAGAGGAGAACTTTACCTTCAAACCTGTGTGGAAAATGAATCCATAAAAGAACATGGTTGAATCTAGGTTATTTAAATTACCAGTGGATATTTGTGTAATAGGGTTTTTTTAATCATGTTTTGTACTCTATATCACTGCAACACATTGGGACATGCTCTTCCTATCTCTGATTCCTATGCTTCAGTGGTAAAAAGGTTGAATGCATTTCAGTAATTTCTATTTTGCAGAATGGAAAAGGAATTGCAGGTTCATGTTCTTGCATTTGTTGTCCATTACATGCATTAAAATCATTACATAATTAAACTGCTGTTCGTTAATAATAACAAATGTACAGTGAAAAACTTCATTAGGATATGCCTGTGACATTAAAGAAATGAAGGTCTGAACAGCATTTTCTAGGTTTTAGCTAATTTTGTTGCTACGTTGGCAGAAAGGAACCAGATAGGAACGAGACCATGTTTCACACAACTGTCCAATTAGAACTTCCCTAGAGTGATAGTCAGTAATGAAATAAAAAGGGAAGTTAATGCTGAGCTTGGCAGAACCGTTACTGATGATAATAGATACGGGCAGCTCTGTCACTCTCAAGGAGAGATGTGATTTTCGGTTCCTTCAGATTTTCTATGGGTATGTGCATTGATGTTTGTGTGCTATAATTTCCATTGACTATCTTAAAGAGAATACTTACATGCTTGAAAAGCTTGGGAGATAAAGTTTAAACTCAGATTAACAAATGGTGATGTCAAGGGTATGCTAAATAAGAGATAGCTGATTGCAAATCGATCCAGTTGAAGAAGCTGCATTTGCAGATAATGCAAAACTGTGTAATTCCATACTGCTGATATAGTTTCCTACTATACCAGCTGACCTGTGATGAAGCATTACTTCTGTTCAGCCTGGCTAAATGGTAGAACTGTATGGAATGTTCTGCATGTTAAATGAAAAGTGTTGGTTGTCAAAATAAAAGGAATTCTGGCATTCTGTCATTTTTGCTTTGATTTAATATCAGTTTTAGTTTCTTCCAGAGAAATGTTAATGGACTTTCAGCAATCTACCTTTTAGGGGACAGATTTATTCACTTCACACTTTTAAAAATGAAAGCTTTAAGCAGTGTGCACATTTCTGTATCCCAGTAAGTTAATATCATATCAACTGAATGCCAACATGAGATGCAATCAAACTATGGAGTAAATTTCATTTTGGTAGGTAAAAAAAAAAAAAAAGTGTAAATTCTATTCTGTTTAGAGCACTCCATAGAATATCCCGCTGGAGTTCTCTTCAGCAGCATTCCTGATCCTACCAAAAGCCATGGGTGAAATTCACACTGACTTCAAAAAGATCTGCCTGGAAGTTTGCCTACTGTATGTTGCAGCATTGCTGCCATTTCTCTTACAATAAAGCTCCCCTCTTTCAAAAGAGAGAGAGGAAGAAAGAAATAAACAACTCCTACTTTTCTTAGAATAATGGTATGGTATGGCCAAAAAGTACTTGCAGAAGTGTTGTTACTTTTAACTTACAATCTGCACTCACATGAGTGAGATTCTCTGTAGAGAACAGAACATGAAAAGACAAGTGATACTACTAAATATACATATATTCATGCTAGAAGTACAAAGAAAAGTAATCCAAACTTCAGGACCAGTATGCTGACTAAAACATGTAAAGAAGAAGAATTAATTCATTTAACTCCTTCCTTTAACAAAAAGGCTCCTTTGGCACTTCTTACATGTAAGTATAACTTCTCTCAGCTCTGTATTCCTCATAGTCCCGCATAGTTTTTCCAGAGATTCCTATGCTATTCTTCAGCACCTGATGTTGTAAAATAATTTCTATTAAATCACTGACCGCATAATCAAAATGCTTCCAACACATCAGTCGTTGGGGCTTTTTGAAGATGTCTTTAACATTCATTACTTGCAGATAATTGTACCAAACACAATATTATTTTGCTCGCCAAGAATTAATATTGAGTCTCTGAAATCTCAACCTCTTACAGTCACGGCAACTGTTTTATGTTGCTTATCAAAGGCTTGTAGTCTGCCATAAGCAAGAATGCTTCCTTTGGGTCTTTACACTATGTGGCATCAGTCGTGGCAGTTCATAAGGCACCTAGGCAAAAACCCCTAGATGAATAACTTATTGTCTTTCAGAGGAAGAATGGATGGGGACAGGGGGTTGGGAATGGAAAGAACTGTGAATACAATTACAAGAGGACTTACTTATATTACTTGTATTATTGTATAGCATATTTAAACTTTCTTCTAGCTTACAGTTTAAAGTTGGAAGTTGTCCTCATGACTTTTTGTCACACAGTTGGATGTGTCTCCGTTTCTTTAGTTTCACTATTCTTGGCAACTTTTTAGAAGAAGATGCCAGTTAGTAGGCACTTTTCGTCTTGTAGCAAGGGCTGAAATGTTCTGCAATACCATACTGTATATCAGGTTTATGCTTGATCTAACTTTACTGAAGTCAGTCATATTACACAGGTATGATTTTTGGCTTCTTATTAGTGTCTAATTATAAAAAGCCTTTTCACCTATATCCTTCATTTTTATTATTGTAGGATAGAAACTTTGTACCACATGGCTGAACTATTACAGTAGCAGCATTGTTAGTAGTTATTTTCAATGAACTTCAGTCAACTGAATACTTCAGCTGTGGGTTATTTTTCCAGAACTTATTTTCTTCAGATAACATAATTCATGACAGCTCACTTGCACAAGTAATGTGAGGTTTTGACTTTGCTATGTTGTGTTCAGAATGTCTTACTCCTTGTTCGGATATGTTTGCAGAGGAAAGGAATTGCAAACTTAAAAACATCAAATACAGGCCTTTACCTTGGAGGCATACTTCAGTTTTGTATTCTGTGGAAGTAACTTCTCCACTGTTACTAAGATAGGCTTTTCCAAAAAGTGACTACACGGTGGCAGGAAAAGATTCAGTATTTATTGTTCCTTACTGTTTCTTTTGTAAGTACAGTCTATGAGTTACAGAAAAGCCGTAGGACTTCCAGGCCTGGAAATTAATTTAAATTCAGTCAGGAATGGAGGAAAAAAAAAAAAAAAAAAAAAAGTCATATCTTTTATTCATACTGTCTCCTTGGAAGCCTTGTCCTTGGCAAAAAAATGATCAAAAAAAAAGAACATCCAGGACACTGCTTTGAGAAAGTAGAAATATGATTCAAAGTACTGATGTATACTCTGTTCTCAAGCAGTTGTGATTTTTTAATTCTAAAAGTATTAACTTCAGTGGTGCTTCTTCAAATGACTATAACAAACTTCCTGTTCCTCACAAATTTGGCTAACCTGCATGGCTTTAATTTGTTCTATAATACGTGTGTCATTTCTTAATTTACGTGAGTCCCTTTAAATTATAATTCACTAAAGAAATTATTTTTTAATGCACTGGCTTTTTTTTTTTTTTTTCCTGATTCTCAGAAACATGGAGTGCAATCATGTCCAGTGAGGAGAGATCATAATGATGATGAGCAAATTCAAATGAATTTTTGAGGTCATTCTACTGATTCTTAGACTGGTTTAGGCTAATGTTTTTCAAAGCTTTTTAGGTGTATATCCTGGGTTTGGCTGGGGTAGAGTAAATTTTCTTCCTAGTAGTTGGTGCAGTGCTGTGTTCTGGCTTTAGTCTGAGAATAATGCTGATAACACATGAATGTTTTAGTTGTTCTGAAGTAGCGCTTACCCTAAGTCAAGGACTACTCAGTCCTTGAGCACTTTCCCATGCTCTGCCAGTGAGGAGGGACACAAGAAGCCAGGAGGAAGCACAACTAGGACACTTGACCCAAACTAGCCAAAGGGGTGTTCCGTACCATAGCACATCATGCTCTGTATATAAACTGGGTGGAGTTGGCCAGAAGCCACCAATTGCTGCTCAGGGGTGGGACTGACATTGATCAGTGGGTGGTGAGCAATTGTATTGTGCAATACTTGTTTGTTTGTTTGGGGGTGGTGGGGTGGTGGTGCTACCAAGATATTAGGCTTTGTTCCATTTTCTCAATAGTATCTATGTTAATTTTAATACTACTGCACTTAGTTTATCAAAGTCTGATGGAATCTCTTATCCCCTAAGGAATGGAATATAAGACACAGCCTTTTCACTGCTCAGTTTTCACTGAAATGCAATCAGTCAGAAGGTACTTTCTGAAAGAGAGGAGCAGTTTATTCTGACCTCTGAGTGACTAAAGAAATCCCTGTGCACTATCAAAAGTTTTCACAAAACTGACATTGATGAAGAGTACAGTGCCAGCTCCAAAATGTGCTCTCTTCAACTGCATATATTTGCATTGATTTTACTGTTTTGCGTACATTGCAATATGCATGCATAAGGTTTATGCTGAAAAATATGCTTTTCTATATACACTACATATTCCCAGCAAGAAGGCACGTTCTCTACATCTGTATTTCTTGCACTTTAGCCTTTTTGTTTGATCTTAGCCTTCAAGATAATAATAAAATTGTAATTTAAGGCCATGTATTATTCACTTCAGTTCAACTAAGACTCGGTGCTTTCTGCTGCAGGAGTTCTTTAGAGTAGCAGTGAAAGAACATGTTGCAGTGCTTTAAGTATTGCATAGATAAATATCCCATGCTGGAAGAATATACCATCTAAAGGGTAACAGAAAGACAAACAGAAACAAAGTATCAGAAATTAAGGGCTAGAGCAGAGAATTCTTTGGTGAAATGATACATTTTATATTATATCATTACATTATAGGGGACCTAACAGACCCTATGTGTATAAATTCTATAAATTTGTGAGATGAATACAAAAGATCAGGAGAAAAAAAAGGTAATAGAATTATGAGATTATGTATTCTTTTGTGAAGGAACTAATCACTGGTGTATTGTGGCTCTGCTCTTCACAGTGGCTTTTGGTAGGCAGTTTTTTTATGGGAAAAAAGAAGAATAGTAAAAGAAAAAAATCAGTTTTATTTTGTACCTTTTTACTTTTTCAGCCTCTTTTCTTTCTCCTGTCCCTTTCTAGCAACTTAAACAATTCAGATATTCTACTTTACCTTCCTCTTCTGCTAGCCATTCTTATACAGACAGAGCACTGTTTGAAATGATGCTTTAATATGGGAATACTTAGACACTGCAGCAGCTCTGAAGCTTTCTTTTCTTTCTCTTTTTCTATCTCTGTCTGTCCTTCCCTTGAAAGGGAAATCTTCATAGCACGCTACAGAAGAATGTATAGCTTAGAAACCTTGTTGGGAATTCCTTTGTTTTCATTTCGCTGATTTTATGAATCTTTGGTACTTGAAAATAAAATTTTTCCATTGAGACAGGAAGGAAAAAAGTCTAAAAATGTTCACTGCCAGGTAAGTTAAGAACAATGTTAAGAGCAGGTTTATCAGCTTTGGTGTGTATATTTGGTCACAGTAATACAGGTTTATGCCCAGTTACCATTTTCTGGGTTACATTTTTCAATTTTCGTCAGTCCAGTTTGGTGTTTTTTTATCAGTTTCACCTATTCAGTTTTTTTGGGTTTTTTTTTTTTTGTTTGGTTTTTTTTTTTTTTTTTTTTTGTTACTTTATAAGGAGCTTTAATAACAGAAAGAACATCTTAAAAAAATTGTGCCAGACAAATGTATTGACTGCTAGATATGGATTTCCATAAAAGCTGTACTCCAAAACAAATAAAATTTCTCCTGATTGAGAAAGACCCCCCTGATAGCTATTGCAAGGACTAAACTTTACCTACGTCTAGACTGTGCAAAAATCACATTTGTGTGCTAAAAACAGCCCGCAACTTTGTTCTTGTTCTTAATATACCACGGTGACCTTTCATGTTGTTGCCATGCTAGAAGTTGAGTCTATAATGAATGCCAAATGAGTTGATCACTTCAGTGTTGTATACCGTAGGTTTATAAAACAAAGATTTAGTGATACAAATCGAGCGCTACCACTGACAACCCATATTTTCAGGAAAAGACCTTGTCTGACAGATCACGAACATTTACTTGGCTTTACTACTAGAACTCATACTTCTAAAATTCAGGAAGTGCATTACCACATACCAAATTTCAAAATTACCATCACATTTTCACGGATTTCCTTTAGCGTCCAAACGCTGGAAAAAATGTTTAATTTTTCTTTAATACCACAAAAAGTGAGAAGTCTTCTAACCAACTCTTACCATCTAGCTCTGTGCTAGCTAGCAATACATCATAGGAATGATGTTGTTCTGATAATGTATTACCCTAATATATCATCAGTGTGACGGTACTCTATGATGGATGACTAATACATCTTCCAGAGAAAGATGTCAAATACAGACCTGCTTGGAAAAAGGAATAATTCTCCTCCCTGTGTATTCTTCTAAGTTTATTATCTTAAAACTTCATAAAATGCTTTTAAAATCTACTCAAATTATTCATTTGGGCAGCCAACACATTCCCACATAGATGGGGAGGTTTGTCACAGCTCTCAGCTCTGTTGATACGAGAGAGCTCTTCCTCACTTTCAGTGTGAGGGATGATAGAAAGTAATTCCCTTTACATGCAACATATGGTGTTGCATAAGGCAATAAATGTCACCCTGTAGAAGCTCATTACTAGATTAGAAAATGATGTCACTGTTTAGACAGTCTGTAATTTCTAATTGTAAGGTAATTTGAATTTTTAACTTCTCTTCTTCCTTCATGCAGTTTTCCATTTCCAAACAATTGTAGCAACTCAATTTGCTGTTCTTTATGTTAAAGAGAATTGAAACATTACTTACATTTGAGAAACTAGACATTGAAGCAATTCTACTTTTGGCTTGTCTCTTCTGCTGAATTTCACTGGCAGACTTATGACTTAACTGGGACCATTTTTCCTTACATATCTTGTATAAAGTAATTCTTGTACATTTAATTTCTAGACTGCATGTCTCTTGAAAGATTGATCTTTTGCCCTTTTTTAGCTTTAGTACAGAATGAGGAATCTGAAAAAAACAAACGAACAAACAAATAAAAAAAACACTGCCATTAGATTTTTAACCTGACTGGTAGCAAACCTTACTTTTGCTAAAAATGGTGATATCTACACTTCAGAACAGTTGGTTTTGCCATAGGTTCTAATATCATTAGAGCAAACTCTTTAAGGCCCAAACTCTCCCCTCTTACTGGCCCGTCTAACATTAGAGAGAAAAACAGTGTGAATAAGTTGCTCTGGATATTAAATAAAACTACAGATAAAAATATTCTAAAAGAAAGGTGCATTTACAATTCGATACAGTACTTAGTGAGTCTTCAGGACACCTGGATTCAACTGCTTATTCTGCTATAGATTGCTGCTTTTGTAATCTTGCTTAAATCACTTTTTATTAAGGGCTTCAAGATAGTACAATGATGGCCATGACAAAAAAAGCAGAGAAATGCATGAATATACAATAAAGAAGACAAACAGGATGTCCCGGTACCTTCTTTGAGAATCTAGCTAATACGGGAACAAGACACACAAAGTTAGGATTCTAATACTCCAAATAGTCAATTAGGAGGCAGCAGCCAACAGAGAACATAAATCTAAATTACTTGCATTCCCTATCTTGCCAGCATCTTGGCAGTCTCACACTCACCGGCTCAGACTTTGGCCTCTTCAGGAGCTTGTTCTGTAAGGTTCCATGGGATAAAGCCCTAGAGGGCGCGGAGAGCAGTTTTCTGCTGGTCAATATTTAAGGATCAGCTGCTCCAAGCTCAGGAGCGCTGCCTCCCAACAAGAAGGAAATGGGGCAAGAAGGCCAGGAGACCTTCATGGATGAATAAGGAGCTGCTGAGAAAACTTAGAAGGAGAAAAGAAACTTACAAGATGTAGAAGCGAGGACAGACAGCCTGGGAAGAATATAGGGACATTTTCCAGGAAGCTGGGGATCAGGTCAAGAAACCTAAAACTTAGAAAGAACTGAATCTGGCCAGGGATGTCAAGGGTAACAGAAAGGGTTTCTATAGTTATGTTGCCAACAAAAGAAAGTCTAGGGGTAATGTGGGCCCTCTCTGGAAGGAAATGAGAATTGGCTATCTTAGATTTGGAGAAGGCTAAGGTTCTCAATGACTTCTTTGCCTCGGTCTTCACCAGCAAGTGCTCTGACCACGCTGCTCAAGTGTTGGAAGGCAGGTGCAGGGACTGTGAGAATGAAGACATTAGGCCCATTGTAGGAGGATAAGGTTCAAGATCATCCTAAGAACCTGAACGTACACAAGTCCATGGGACCTGATGAAATCCATCCGCAGGTCCCAAAGGAGCTGGTGAATGAAGTTGCCAAGCCACTGTCCATCATATTTGAAAAATCATGGCAGTCAGGTAAAGTTCCCCACGACTGGAAAAAAGGAAATATAACCCCCATTTTCAAGAAGGGAAAAATGGATGGGGAAAAAGGGAATTACAGACCAGTCAGTCTCACCTCCATGCCTGGCAAAATCTTGGAGCAGATTCTCCTGGAAGGCATGCTAAGGCACATGAAAAACAACAAGGTGCTGATGACAGTCAACATGGCTTCACTAAAGGCAAATCATGCCTGACCAATTTGGTGATCTTCTGTGATGGGGCTACAGAACTGATGGATAGGGACAGAGCAACTGGTGTCATCTACCTGGACTTATGCAAAGTCCCAGAGAGGGACTCTTTCATCAGGAACTGTAGGGATAGGAAAAGGTGTAATGGGTTTAGACTTCAACAGGAGAAGTTCAGGATAGATATAAGATAGATACCTTTATTGTGAGGGTGGTGAGGCACTGGAGCAGGTTGCCCAAATAAGTGGTAAATGCTCCATCCCCAGTGGTGTTCAAGTCCAGGCTGGACAGAGCCTTGGGCAACATGGTCTAATGTGGGGCATCCCTGCCCGTGGCAGGGTGTTTGGAACTAGTGATCTTAAGGTCTTTTCCAACCCTAACCATTCTGTGATTCTATGAACATGGTATGAACTTCCTCCTCACTATCATAATTTCTTTTTAATTTCTCAGAGGTGCAGTCATTTTCAATATGAGGTAGGCCTATAAGATTCAAACTATATGAAGAAAATTTAATTATAACCTGTAGCAAATGGTATGAGTTTCAACAAGGTAAAGTGCCAGGTCCTGCATTTGGGCCACAACAACCCCATGCAACGCTACAAGCTTAGGGAATAGTGGCTGGAAAGCTCATCAGAAAAGGACCTCAGAGTGTTGATTGATGGCCGGGTGAACATGAGTCAGCTTGTGCCCAAGTGGTCAAGAAGGCCAGTGGCATCCTGACCTGTACCAGAAATAGTGTGGCCAGCAGGGCCAGGGAAGTGATCATTCCCCTGTACTCGGCACTGGTGAAGCCCCACCCAGTTCTGGGTCCCTCACTGTAAGAGAGATACTGAGTTACTGGAGCAGGTCCAAAGAAGAGCAACGAAGCTGGTGAAGTCTTACAAGGGGCAGCTGAGGGAACTGGGGTTTAATCTGGAGAAGAGAAGGCTCAGGGGGGACTTTATCACTCTACAATTACCTGAATGGAGGTTGTAGTGAGGTGGGGGTCGGTCTCTTTTCCCAAGTAACAAGTGATAGAACAAGAAGTAGCGGCCTCAAGATGCGCCAGGGGAGGGGAGGTTTAGATTGGATATCAGGAAAAATTTCTTCACCATGATCAGGCATTGGAACAGGCTTCCCAGGGAAGTGGTTCAATCACCGTCCTGGAACCATATGTTCCAGTATGAACCAGAATGAACCATATGAACCAGAAGTGTTCAAAATAATGTAGATGAAGCCCTTAGTGACATGGTTTAGTGGTGATCTTGGCAGTCCTGGGGTAATAGTTGGACTTGATGATCTTAAAGGTCTTTTCCAACCTAGTTGATTTTATGATTCTATAATATATATGAGAAATAAAATAATAATGACTGTAGAAATTAAAAATAAATTTTTATGTTCTCTGTGTCTGTACAATGCATGTTATAATGAATGACAGGCTACCCTGTCTTTATATTTTTTTACTATAGGAATGAATCTTAATTCTCTTGGTCTGTTTTTAATTTCAGCACGTTGAAAATCAAAGGGAATTATGTTAAATAAAACATTTGATTCAAAAAATCATACTGAAAATAAAGGAATAAATAAAATGGAACTAGGAAAACCATTATTTTCCATATTTCCATAATAAAGTTCAGTAAGAGACTTTTTGTTGAAATATATTTTTAAAAATAAGTCCTTGTTTCAGTTTATAAATAAACTAAAATGATAAATTAGCTTTAGAGGTACAATATATCTTTATTAATGCCTAGTCTCTCAGAAGAATAGAACTTTAGCTGTGTCTAAATGAACAGTTACACCATATGAATAAAAAATAGTCCTTGATAATTTTCCTAACTAAAAAAAATAACCTAATCTGTAATTCTATTCTCTTACCTTATCCAAATGTAGCATATATTAGACATTAAATTTGTATAATTGCAGTAAGCCTAAATTAATTCACAGAAATTCATTTAGTCTAGTGTTTAAGTTTAGAATCTCTAGCAGAACCTAAATCAAATGTAAAAATGCTTCAAGGAAAGTGACACCATTTGAGAAATACTTCTGACGAGATTGTCGTGAATAAGAACAATTAGTTTGCTCTTTTAAAATGAGCTCAGATCTTAAATCTTACCTTTTACTTCTTATCAAAGTACCAAAAGCTTTCATCACATTTCACATTTTATAAGATCTGGATATCTAGTGTCAATATAAGGCTTTAATTATGCTTTATTTCTGTATTGTTGATCTTGCAAGATGATGAGTGTCTCCAAGAAATATCAAACAAATCCTGCTCTCATTAGGAGTTAAATAAATTGGTGATCTTTTCTTAGTAATTTCAGGGCCAGACCCACAGTGTTAGAATTTTATTTTTCCATATTAGTGTATTAAAGATTTAGTACTCAAATTTAGTTGAAATAAATATTTAAAAAAATGTATCTTCATCTGAGTGATTTAGGCTTGTGTAGGCAGCTTATTTCAATTTGCAAAATTGTAAAATTAAAGATGTTTATGAAATTCCCTGCATTTACCAGTGGCCTCTCCTCTAAAGTTTAATTCTTCTGGAATTCATGGCCAAAGATAAAAAAAAAAAACAAACCAAACAATCAAACAAGCAAAACCCCAAACAAAATCAAAACAAAACAAAAAACAAAACAAAACAAAACAAAACAAAACAAAACAAAAAAAAAAAAAAAGGCAAAAACCCCTATCAAACCTCATACCAACAGATTTTCTTTTAATGGTCTTAGTTTTAAAAAAAATCTGAAGACTCTGATACAGGTAGAGGGATTTTGTTCTGAACCCATATCAGAATTTCCTACTATGTCCTTCTCAGTTTCAGAAAAGTTTGGTATAATAAATTAAGACCTCTTCTAAAATTATTCCATTTTGGGATTTCACCATTCACTTTAGCATGCTCATTCTGTTGTATGTTTGTAATCTGTTAAATCAGTGCTAGTGTAAAAACAAATACATACAGTCATAACCAATCCATAGTTTGAAAAATAAAAAGCAGAAAAGCCCCATTTATTCTATACCTGAGCAAACTTAGCATTGAAGTATTTTCTGCCTAATGGTATTCTAAAGAATCTTGATCAGTTAGATTTAGAACAATGTGGATTTGTTTGTTGTCATAAATATTTCTAAAAATAGAATAGCCTGCCCTTAAATCTTAAGAAAACATAATTTTAACTTAACACTACATCTTCCACAAATAGATGACACTAAACCAACCTGAGATAAACTAAGGGACTGTGTAATTATGAAGGCAGTATATTGATTCATCTTAAGTTTTAAAACCAGGCAATTCTCCCACTCTTTTAAATCTCTCTTCTACCCATGATAATCCTCCTTTCATTTTAATGGTAGTAAATGTTTATCATTTTGCCTTTTTTTGAGTTTAGATGTCCTTTTTTAGTATCTGTATGAGTGGAAGTTCCTTATGCAGAATGACTTAAATCACATACAGTGTAAATAAAGCATTGCTATACCCTAATTTGAAGCAGGTGTCTTATAAAAAGAATGTTCATTAAGGGAAATAACATTAAAGAGAATAATTGTATATAACATGTAAATAAATAAACTTTTGTGTTAAATATCACACGATTATAGATCTCTTATTTAAAAAAACACATTATAATTGTGAAAGATAAAGATCAAAACTACATATGAAAATAGAAAAAAAATTGTTTTGAAATTCCCCAGGAATAGAGAGTCATAAATAACAATGAGAGTCAATTCAAGGGCCATGGATCAGAATGTACAAAGAAAGGTTTATCTTGCAACTCAAATTATGAGGCAGTTTCACCTTTGCCCTAATGCCTGAGCAAGAGATCAGATGTCCATTTTTTCACACTAATATCATGTCGATTACTACAAGGATTACAAAGTGTCCTGGTTTCAGCTGGGACAGAGTTAATTTTATACCTGGTAGCTAGTACAGTGCTGTGTTTTGGTTTTAATCTGGTAATAATGGTGATAACACACTGATGTTTTAGTTGTTGCTAAGTAGTGCTTACCCCAAGTAGTCAAGGACTACTTGGTTTCCTGTGCTCTGCCATTAAAGAGGGGCACAAGAAGCCAGGAGGGAGCAGAGACAGGACACCTGACACAAAGTAGCCAAAGGAGTATGCCATATCACAGCGTGTCATGCCCAGTATATGGGTGGAGTTAACCTGGAAGGGATTGATTGCTGCTCAGGTTGGGCTGGGTATCAGTCGGCTGATAGTGACTAATAATGCAACAGTTAGGTTTTCTGAGCTTTCATTTCTTTTTTTCTTTTGTTGTTTCCAATTACTAGTATTGTTATTGTTGGTGTTCTCTCTTTTATCACTATATTGTACTTTAGTTATTTAACTGTTCTTACCACTGTTCTTACCTCAATCCAGTCAGTTATTTTGTAAGAAATAAAATTGTTAAAGTACCAGAAAAGCTCCAAGTATGAGGCCATAAAAATAAATGCTTTGATGTGACAATTTCTTGTCATGCAAGCAAGAACAAGCTTACATATTTTGCTTTAAAAAAAACACTATTTTTAAAAAATCAGCTGTCAACAGCATGGAGAACTGTGAATTTGGCTTTTTTAGTGTATCTGTGAAGTTTTTTTGGCATGCTCAACTATCACCAGTTTCTCTGGTTTATATTAAGTTTTGACACCCCCTACTGCATGCTTTTTGATAAGAATACACAATAATAATCCTGGGTACCAATAATATATTTTGTGTTCAAAAAATCAGCATTAGATTTCAAGCCAGATCTTTTATTGCAAGTCTAGACAAACTAACTGTTAGCCAAATAACCCTCTCATTTCCATAGGAACATGTCTACCTGAGTGGGTGGAGACTGACTTAAAATCTTCTGCCCAGATTCCAAGCAGGTCAGGAAAAAATTCAGCCGTAGCCTGGTGACTGTATAGCTCCATTACTGAGGCATTTTGCCTACGCAAGTTTTCAGAGTCAGGCACAGCACTGTCTGGCTTCCAGACAGACAACTTGGAGTATGGTCACAAGATTTTAGGAGTAAGAAGAAGGAGAAGAGCAACCAACAAAACCTCTGCCAAAGTCAGTGAACACTGGCATGAGGAGAAAGAAAACCTCAACAAAACACAACCTTAAACTTCAGTGTTACAAACTGATGTCCCGTGATGTTTTGAAACAGGCACCCACCACTAACAAGACAGGGAATGAGTAATGGGGTTATGATAATGAATCAGTCCTTTTCATTTCTCTAGCTTTTCTGTATATGCCTCAAGGAAAGGAAGATAAAATTTAATGCAGTTAAGACATTGTAAAATAAAAATGAAAAGTCAATCTAAGAAGTCTATTATGGAAATGGCCACAGAGTACCCAAAAGTCATCACAGCAGGGACGGAGGAAATGCATTGAAAAAACTTTGGTCTTCAAAAACAAAGAAATGGACTTCTACAAAATCTTTTACATTTCATCACTAAAAGCTTCATTCCTCTCAAAGCAGCTTTAAAGAAGTGAGAAAATATTGCATCATACTATTGATGAGTCCTGTCCCAAAATAGTACCAACTATGTTACAGTTATCATCATATCTCACTCTTTAGTTTGTATTGGATTGAATTACTCATTTTTTATCACTACAAAATAGTTCTAGGAAAAAACTTCAAAACTTGCAGAACTCATGGTGATTTCTATTAGGTTATGTGGCTTTCTTATGATTTTTTTACAGATTATACTTGAAATGACAAAGGATATGCTATGAATACACAAGAGTCTGTGGACAGACTGCACAATAAATGACAGTGGCTCAGTTTCTGTGCATAAGAGTTCCATTACCTTTTCTTTCATAGTAGCAGATTATATCACACAGATAAATCCCTTGACATAATTATCTGGTAAGACCAGCTAATAATGTGCAATTAGAGAGCACACAGAAAGATTTGTGATAAAGTTTTGATGTCTTCATGTCACTGCTTGCACACTCCTTAATCTTCAAAATTACAGGGAAATTAAGCAATTTGATTCAATTTACAGAGTAACAGCATTTATGGCTATAATTTACATGAAGGAATTATTTAGCAGATTCTTGTTTTCCTCCTCCTTCATATATCTATATTTTCCTCTAAAAAATATGCATCTTATGAAAAGCAAATACAAGTACTTAGATTTATCATTACCTGTCTTTTAGGTAATACAATAAAACTATGCAGGTTTTCTACAACATACAGTAATTCCCTAAGTTAGAAACAGAATGTTCCTCCTACACCAAATCCTGGAGAAATGCAGAAGTAAAACTGCTTGGTATAATTTTGATAATTTGATATATTGCGATATATCAAATGTCAGGCAAAATGTACTTACTAGGAATTTTCTACTGAACAAAAGGTCACAACTCAGATATACGTACACAGCAGATCTCTAAAGTCTGACACCAAACAGGAGACACTGAACTGATCCTTTATCTTACACCTCTGTCACCTTGTGAGTCACCTCTAGATATGCTTCTATTATCCAATCTCAATTACCTGGAGGCCCATCTCCGCAGGTGTGACCCTATCCACATTGCAGAACTAGGTATGTGCCACAAGACATCTGGCTAATAATAAAGCCAGAGAAAACTCATGTCTCTCCTCCACCTCTGTTTATCAGGTGTAATCTCCCATCCCATTCGTCTGACATGGATCCATCCCATACAGCATCTCTTTGTTCCAGTCTAGCTACCAGGAAAAACACAGCATGAAGACATGCAAACAAGCTGTCCTCTCCCATCCCAACATGCAATGAAATGATTGAAAATAGTGCCAGAAAGAAGTACTGCATGGCAAAAAATGACCCACAAGGTCAACCACTCACCAATTAATAGCACACCATCATAAAAAAAACCCAAACCCAACACTATCATCAACTCTACCATATTTGCAGCATTTTAGACTTACAGTGACTGCATGGGTTAGGAAGATCACCAATGGCAAAGGCAGCAAAATTTACTGTACAGCAGAACACAGGACATTGCAAACTGCATTCTTGCAGTTTCTTGTTTATGATCACAGAATTTCTCAACTGTCCCAGCATGCTGTTGTGACCTTTCTCCAGATAAACAGCCCAGAGAGATACTACCAGTGGATATCAGAAGTCTAAATTCTTCTTGCACCAGTATGCTAACGAGTACAGTTTATTTGAAACTAGTGCAACATGTAAGAAACCAGTCTCTCCTTGAGCTCAGAATATTTGGAAAACCTGTACAAGGAAAACTGTATTGGAGTAGACATATAAGTATCAATGCAAGTCACTGTGCAGACCTTGCCTTTTGCTTTCCCGTGCTGCAGTGTTTAAACAAAGGTAGACATAAATTGATTGTCATTATCATGAGTTCTCTTGTATTTCATCAAAGATTGTGGAATTTGGAGTCAGGAAGGGAGGCAGTAGGAAGGAATGGAGAAGGGTAGGGTGTTAAGATACACACATTATGTGAAATTTCACTAAGTGTCTTTCAAGAAACTTTGATGAGAGTACAAAATGATGTGGTTGGAAGTCTTTGTTTTTAGTAACACCAAAATTATATTATTCTGGGCTATAATTTCTAAGGCTTACTCATTTTGTAGGATAGGGAAGGGAAGGGGTCTTTCAGTATTGTTAATTAAGATGAAGATTTTCATTAACTGAATCAAATGTTAAATGGCCCAAGGGAGTGCATAAATAATAGGCTCACTAATAAACTGTAGTAAATCGAAGCTGAGGAAAATAACTTTAAGAATGCTTTTGGAGATGTACTAATTGCAGTAGCTTCCAGCAGTGCCAGATCAACCTGCAATGAACTTAAACTACCATTTGTTCTGTTTCCAGAAGTGTTTTAGAGTAATTAAACTGTTTTGAATCAAAGTTGCTCAACCTGCTTATTAAAATAAAAATAGGCAAAATAGTTGTTATAATATTGTGGACTCCTGGTGGCTATATATTCCATAATTGAAACTACTCTTATTGCCTAAAAGGGCAATATTTCTGGAAAGGAAATATATTAATACACTTACATTTTATTCTAATTAATTGTAGTGGTTAGTAAGTGCTTTATTGTTGCAAGAAGATAATTTTACCATTTTGAAAGCTACCGTGTTGGAAACAATGGTATTCATCAGTAGTTCTAGTCTCTTCAGAATGATATCTCTATATAGAGTCAATGTTACGAATAGGTCTCCTTTACACAGGAAATGAAACATTGGTATATGTTTTGAAGCTTTTTTTTGGAATATAGATGTGTCGCTAATGTTGTGGGTTAGCCCAGTAGACAGTTGAACCCCACCAAGCCACTTGCTCACTAAGCAATGGGAAGGGGGGCAGAATTGGAAGAGTAAAAGTAAGAAAACTTATGGGTTGAGATAAAACCAGTTTAATAAAGCAAGCAAATGCTGTGCACGCAAGCAAAGCAAAATAAGGAATTCATTCACTACTTCCCATTGGCAGGTAGGTGTTCAGCTATGTCCAGGGAAACGGGGCAACAAATGCAATAGTCACTTGGATGTCATTACTTCAAACTTCTACCCCTTTTTCCTTCCTAACCCCAACTTCATATGCTGAACATGTCACCGTATGGCATGGAATATCCCTTTGGTCAGTTGGGATCAGATGTCCTGGCTGTGTCCCCACCCAACTTCTTGTGCACCCGCTGCCTACTTGTCAGTGGGGTAGTATGAGAAGTAGAAAAAGCCTTGACTCTGTAAGCACTGTTCAGCAGTAACTGAAACATCCCTGTATTATCAACACTGTTTTGGTCACAAATCCAAAACAACACCATATGAGCTGCTGTGAAGAAAATTAACTCCATGACAGCCAAAACCAGTACAGCTATAAACAGTCATTTGCATTGGAAATGTTGACTAAGTTCCAATAGGCTTAAGAACACAGAAGTGGAAGAATCCAAGTATAATTTTGAGTGAAGGGAGTCTGCGAAGATTATCTGGTTTAATCCTTTGCTCGAAGCAGAGTAAACTCAGGTTAGATCAGGTTAATCTGAGCTTTATCCAGGTGAGTTTGAAAACCTCCACAGACAAGAGATTTCAGAGTCTCTTTTTGCCAACTTGATTCAGTTTACCACTCTCACCATGAACCCTTTCTCAGTATATACATTCGGTAGGAATTATCAGAAACATCTCGTAAATCTGCTGGTTTTTTGTTAGTTCAGATTGTGTCTTACATTTTCAGCATCAACAAGCCATAAGAATCGTTAGCAGACTATCTATTGCAAAAATTACCTTCCCAGAACTGATTTGAATTCTCAACCATACAAGTGTTCCTGTAATTTGTTATGACTCCCTTCTGATGGATCACTCCATTCCCTAGCACTTGATACAATCTGGAAGGCTCAAATACATAGTGTTGTGCAAACAAAAACCATGGAAGACACATATTCATGAAAACTTCTACTCTAGTAGTATATTTGAGTACAATCCCTAAAACCTTTGCAGGAGGAGAGCTTAAGTTAAACTTCAGAATGATGATGAAACCTGAGCTGGAATTTTGATGAAACAAGCAACATCTTCAAAAGCACATGAAATTGGCCTGCTATCACTTTCATTACATGAACAGATACTTTTCAACACAAAATTAATAAGGAAAAGAACTAGGCATACTGTTGATACCTTTTAGGTAACTTTTTTTGTTTAATGTTTAGCACTATGCAGATAGTCTGATAAGTTATCTGCTCTGTTTTAAACCCCATTGCAGTAGTTTAAAAACTGCAGAAGGAGAGATCAGAAGTGACTTGTAAACTTTACATTTAAATGAGGTTTCTTCACTACTGGGATATTTCTTTAACTTAAATTCCATTAGGAATTCTACATGTATTGGAAAACTGGAAACAATAGTACAAAGAAAGAGAGGTGACTAGTTTGGGGGAATTAGGACCTTTAAGCATTCAGGCCACCATCTGATGCCCTACTACCCTCTATATTCCCCACATCCCAGCAATAACTTTTAGGATAATATTAAAGATTTGGTAGGAGGAGATATTTCTCTTTATGAACTTACAAATGGTGAGCTTTATAAATGATAACAACAATTTAAGTTTATATTTCAAATAACTTTTATTTGGGAGAGGAGATTTTTCCTATGCCATTAAGCCCCTCAGTATTGCTATACTGAAATTATTCAAAAAAAGTGTTTGTTTGGTTCTGATTTTTTCTTAGCAGTGTATTTTTACAAAATAACTGTTTTTCTGATCAGATAAGGCTGAGCCAGATATACCCACACACAGGCTTTTAAAGAACCTACACATCTCAAACGTCAGGTTTTTAAAAGGCTTATTCATCTTTCATTGTCAGCGCTAGTCTCTCTTACAGTTCCTTACCATCAAACCTATTCTGGCTTCTCCGCTATAGGAAATCACTGAGTAATTATAATTGAGGTGCACAGTTCAAAACAACCATAAACCTCACAACAAGCCTTTGGATAACCTTAAAAGCACTCAATCAGGCAATATTTTAAGGAAAAAAAAACAAACAAAACAAACAAAACAAACAAAACCCCAACAAATGTGTAATAAAATCTAGTAAATTTTAAACATATTTAATACCAAGACCTCCATTAAAAAACATATCTTTCTCCAGCAAAGCAATCAGAGTTATCTGTATTTCAGATGCATGGCTCTATCTCACTGAGGTCACTAAAGAGAAACATACACATAAAGAAAGGACATGATCAAGTATATTCTAGAAATGGATCTTTGTATTGGATGATCTCTCAAGGATCTATAATCCCAGGTCTTTTATTTAATTTTTACATTTTTAGAAATAAAAAGTCACCTCAGACAATTGTTTTATTTCTACTGCTTCAGTTGTCATTAGTTTTTGCTTTTTTTTAGTTTTTGGGTTTTTTTAAGTAGAGGGGGTGTGGAAACAGGAGGAGTATGTAAAGCCCAGTCACAGTTGTGAATACCTGCCTACTGATTGAGGCTGAGTTGCACTGTTTAGTCAGTGAGCTTAGCAGGATTCAAATTTTCAGCACCTCATCATCATTAGGGAAAAGAAAAAAAAACCCAAAAAAATGCAAATCAAAGCAAAACACACAAACCCAAGCAAAAATAACACAATGAAGCCAGTGACACAGAAACTACACACTTTTTTTACATTATGTCAATTACAGATTAATATTTGTGCAGCTATCAAATAGGTATCTGTAAGCTCCATACTGTTGTTAGGATACATTATAGCTTGTTTAATTGCATCTGTGCTCACTTCATAGCTAAATGGACTAACTGCAGTTGAGTCAATAGCTGTCTGATCTTTTTCACTGAACCTAGTCTTTCTCACTCTCTTAATTAGGAAGAAACTGATCTACAAATCTCTAGCTTGCCTGTCCAGTGAATGTGTTTTCAGCATAGGATCTGAATCAGACACCCAGATCTGTTGAAGCCCTCTTTAGTAGCTCCAAAAGCAAATACATCAGCAGTCACTGGCATCTTGGATAAACAAGGTCCACCTAGTAACCATTGTGACAAGACAGGTTAATTGTAAAATATTGTGTTTTGCTGACTCTTGAGGTAGCAGAGAAAGCAATTAATGTAAACTAAGTTGAAGAAGCACCTGCTATGTGTGTTTCGAGAGTGGTCTTTTCCAGGCAATTAATTCAATTGCCCGTAATGTAAATATCTGAGGAGGTAAGCATAGCAGCATATGAAAATACTTCAAACTGCTGCTTTTTCTGCCAAATGTTATCAAACATGCTGAGGCAGATTCCCCAGCTGGTGTAAAATGAATATACTTCACAGATTTCAGCTGATAGTTTTCCCTATTCAATATGCGGCTAATTTGCTTTTCCACGCGTAGGACGTAAGTAGGAATAAAGAAAAAGAAACGCAAGCTGAGAAATTTACCAAACCTAGTTCTCCTACTTTTTTGTACCACTATATGGACACAGAGTGTCAGGGAGCTAGGTGCGTGTGCAACTGTTTGCATCCCCATACTTCCCCTTCAGTACCAGTGCATCCTGTGAAAGTGGAAGACCAGAGCCTTGGTAGGTCACTTACTCCACCCTCCTTTCAAGACAACAGCTGTGATGACTAAAGTTCTGAGCAGTTTTTTGTGTAACAGGAGAAAAACCAGCAGTGATGGTTTTTCCTCCAAAGGAAATCAGTAAAAGAGAATTATCAATAAATCAATGTATCAATAAAACAGAACACAAGCACTGACAGAGGATTATGGAGCAAATCAGTCCATAATCATGCTGAATGCAGTGGAAAACCCCAAGCGATTATGTCTATCTTGGCAGGTGTAACTTTCAAACTGCAAACAATAAGATGATGCTGTTATTGCTTACTTTCTTTAAAACATTTCACTTTCATAATAACAGTTTGTTTTATTTCTCCAATAACCAAGTCCACATAGGTGACTTGAAGCATCACTTCATGCCAACCTACCTGCATATCCTTCAAAACATGCTCCACTTCCTAGGATTTGGCTGCCAGGGCTTAGGTCCAGGGCTAAGCTGCTCCCACCCAAGGCTCTGTCACTGGACCCAGCCTCACCTGCTGCCATGTCATGGCCTGCTTGTGAGGCAGTGAGATGGGCCTTTGCTGCCAGACCCTGCCATGACCCACAGAGGGGAGCCTCTGGCACTGCTGGTGCACGGCCCCAAGGAGCTGCCAGCCCCTGCGGTGCTCTGACACATCACTGCCTGTATACCAGAGAAGTATTTTCAGATTGCAGATTTGCCCATTGAATTACATGTACTACAATACCAGGACTCACCTCGTTATTAAAATGACACAAATACAGACCCAGGTGTTGGAAACAAAAAGTGAAGTCTCAGGAGAACAAATGAAAGCAAGTTTAAATAACCTTTAAAACTAGTTCTCGGGCAAACAACATTTCAATTTGTTTCACATCTCAGCTTTCAGAACTGCTACAAGAACTTATCCTATACCAAGTGTACAAGAGGAAGTCAGAGTCTTTTTAGACTCAGATTCAAGTGGAAAAATCTCTCTTTGCAAGATATCTTTTGCTATTTGCTAATTTATTTAGCCACCACAACCTTTAGTTTCCTTCTCTGAAATTGTCTTGCTGTAGTAGTCTGTATAATGAATTTTAAACATCATATTTTCAGAAAATTGTTATGTATAGAAAAATTTAAATTTCTTTTAGCTTTGGTAAGATTCAGGAAGAAAGCAATGGTACAAATTTAAATAAGAACATCTCAGTCTGTTCAATACACAGCTAACAGTTTGCAGCAAAACAGATAACACTTTGCAGGGGTATGTCACCAACAAGATGCTTTAGGTTAGAATAAGTAGATTCAGAAGTTCCCATCAACAGCTGAAAAGCTTATCAGAAATGTTGACTTGGAGGATGATTCTGAAGAGGGGGTTATATGAGATATCTTTACAATCTGATTCTTTCTTCATCTTCTACCACACATTAAGTATATCATTAAGGCCATTAATAGGGTCTTTTCAGCATCTGTAATCCATCTGAAGCCCTTCCTCAGTCTCTCCTGCTGACTAGGTAATCCAGAATTTCTGTGTTCTTAATAAACAAATCTCTAAAAGCTTTCCCCATAAGGAATTGTCTCATCACCGATATCTCTACTCACTTTGAAGCTACCAGTAAGACTCTAAACAAGGTGAAACAGAGAAAACAAAGATGTGGCCTTAACCTATTTTTTTTTTTTTTTATCCTATAGCTTGCTGGTAAGTACAATCACTTTTTGTTCAAGGAACTGAACTCTGCATTTGCTGTCTTTCAGGAGACTGCCTTACCCCTTAGGCAGACTCTAGGCTCTTTCAGTTATTTCTGCTCCAATTGCTTTATCTGTTTCCTTTTACATAGTAGAATTAAATACTCTTTAGCCAGAGAACAGACATTTTAAATAACAGGAATATCTGTGGACAAATGTTTGGACACTTGCACATCCACAGTTTGGAAGTTTAATATAACAATATAAACTGGAGTCTTCTCCATTCAATTTAACAGTACTGCAGCTTCAGCCTTTTCCTGAAATCATCATGTTGAAGCAAACATCTGCTGCAGCTATAGCACCTTGGAAGAACTCTGTTGCTAATGCATAATTGTTACTAGTTCATAATTGGCTGAGTTACCAATTTTTTTCACTGCATATTAAGTGAACTACATGCAACAGTGGTACAAAAGAACTCTAAATGGCATGCAGAAATTATTATTACTACCCTTCAAGATCACTTCTACACCTGGGGGACTTGGATTAAAGTGAAATAAAAATCAGAAAATAGGCCCAGGATAGAACTTTATTAGTAGTGTGATCCAATTACACTCTGCCTTTACTGCCTATTCCCAAAGGTATTTCACAGAAAGGATAAATTCCAAACATAGAAAGTTAGGACAATTATTTACATGAAGTGCTCATGAGCTGTGGTTTTGCATAAAAATTCACTGTACAGGATAAACCAGAAATTACTTCAGTACTTGGCTGCCTACCAACTGACATGTGCAACAACCTAGATGATGTGCTTTGAAATTGCCAGCAATTTATCATTACTTCTGTTTTTAAAACAGAAGTATCTTGAAAGTTTTTTGGAAATGTGCAAACCAACCTGTAGGGTTGACTGGAATCTTTGTTACTTTGTGTGCATACTCAGGGTCAATGGGAATCAAGTTATCGTGGATACCATCTATGTCCAAAGGAGTGTTCAGTGCTGGGAGCAATTAAAAAGAACTTTTCTATTTCTCAGTGCTGTCATCCCACACACTGACAAGTCTTTGAAAGTGAAGAATAAAACTCCTCACACATAATTAGCTACTACAAACTGATGAAAGAATTAAATATGAAGTACTCTGCTCAAAGGCATGATCGTCAAACTACAGTTCATTCCATCACCACTGATTTGAAAATGCTGAAATATAGACAAATCATTCCATTTTCCCACAAAGCCTTTAAAAGGCAGAGAGAGAAAATGGTCTCAGACCCTACTTAATACTTTTATTTTTTTTTATTATTATTTTTGTTCGGCTTAGCTTGATGAGTGAAGTCCTAAATAGAATATACAGAAATAAAAGTAATTCTAAGACTTAATTAAATTATTCTGAAAGACCTAATAGAGCATTTAACCAATCATTTAAGATGTACTGACCTTTCATATCATAAACAATTTCAGGTATCCCAACATCCCAGTTTGAGCTTTGACCTATGAAAGCCAATATTGGAAATATTCTGATAGGAAAACTGGCTTACACAACTTGGTTCTTGCTTGTTTAAATAAGGTAAATTTGTTACTTTAGCAATCCAGTTAATTGTCGAGATGCAACCTCTGCCCAGTTTTAATCAATGTGTCTCTTGCCATTTTCTTCAATGAGGCAAGAAGTTTGCTTCTCTGCTTTAAGTCACAAGGCAGCTAGAAATTTCAGATCCAACTTGCTGAAACAGAAGTTGAACATGGAAGGAGCTTCAAACTTCAGCTGTAAATCTTCAATAATTCTGCCTCACTTATGCCAAACAATGAGGCTGGACCAGACTGTTTACTGTTTCATCAGTAATGCTAAACCGGTTTCACTGACTTAAGGAGATTGTAGAAGGGCAATTGGAGGCACATTTTGTCCCTAAATGCTTCTGTAACTAATCTGTCAGTAGACACCTGCATAATTTTCCAATAAATATGCAAGATGAACAACACTGGCTGAATGAATTAGAGAAGAAGTGCCATGCTGTACCATCAGTTTGCTTTTCATCTGCTGCACACCTGTGGCAAGAATGTTTATAATGTCAGTGGTGTGTTTTGAAGTGAAAAAAAATCAGTAGTTAATTTCTGATCCTGATAGCATGTTTTCTGTTTTCAGGCATATATTCAGTTTCTATACTTTATAATTATTTTAGCATAGAATAATAGAGTCAACTAGGTTGGAAAAGACCTTTAAGAGCATTGAGACCAACCTTTACCCCAGGGCTGCCAAGTCTACCACTAAACCATATCAGGGCTTCATCTACATATATTCTGAACACTTCCAGGCATGATGATTACACTGCTTTCTTGAGAAGCCTGTTCCAATGCCGGACAAACCTTTTCAGTAAGAAATTTTTTTTAATGTCCAGTTCAAACCTCCGCTGGCACAGATTGAGGCCGTTGCCTCTTTTCCAGTCACTTGATAGTGGTAGGATGAGATCAAGCCCAAAACATGCTTTTGGGGCAGGATACCTGAAATCATACCAAGCTCATCCATGTAAACATGCACTACTTGTCTCCATAGACTGTGCAGGGAGAGAGACCAGGTCCTTAACTCTTGATAGCGAATTCTAGACTGGAATCTGAAAGAGAGATACTACCACATGCATTTCAACTTATGTATTATTTTCAGGTGTCCATAGGAATATAAGAATATTTGTCTTTTCCAGACCCTGTGAAGATTTCCCATTACCTCCAGAGAACCAAAATTACCTCCTTATTTCTCTTGTCCTTTATAATGAATAAATTATTCTTAAGTGAGAATTTACCAGGATATTCCACAGAAACAGGTCCTTGAAATTGCTTCTCAAGTGTGGCACATATTTCCACCATTGTAACACTGTTTTTAGTTTCAGGGAGAAAAAAGCCCCATTAATGAATTTCTGAAACTAGAAAGACACTTCAGTGCCAGGCTAGAAATACTGTTACAGAGAGAATAGCCATCATACATTTTCGTAGTTCCTCATATTAATTTCACAGAGGACATAAGTTTCCTTATCAAGGCATAGCTCAGTACTATGCAGAGCAGAGACCAACTGAGATGCAGCAAAAGTCAGCTTGATTTGCCATTGTTCAGATACTGTATTGACAGGCATTCTGCAAAAATTCATAAAAAAAAAAGAAAAAAAAAGGAAGGAAAATGGAATATAAGACTATTGTCTTTTCTCAGTACGAACATACTGTGCCTCAGACTGCCACTTCCATTTGGCAGGTATTCTCAACACACTAATCCTCACATTACTTTAGCAATCTAACGGGGTTCAATAGGCTCTTCAACACAGAATCATAAAATAGTTTGCGTTGGAAGGAACCTTAAAGCTCATCTAGTCTAGACACCCTGGCCATAGGCAGGGACTCCTCCCACTAGACTAAATTGCTCAAAGCCCCATCCAACCTGGCCTTGAACACTTTAGGCATCCACAGCTGCTTCGGGCAACCTGTTCCAGTGTCTCACCACCCTCATAGTGAAGAATTTTCTCCCAATATCTAGTCAAAATCTACCATCTTTCAGTTTAAAACCATTTCCATTTGTCATATCCCTACATGCTCTTGTCAAAAGGCCCTTTCATAATTGTATGCTCCCTTTAGGTGCTGGAAAGCTGCTATAGCAGGGAAAGTAGAATGCCTTTCCTTTGAAGGACATGGATGCCCTCCATGTGCACCCTCTGACTCAAACTGCCATTCAAACTGCTGCACCTCATCCTGGCTCCTCTGCTGTCTGTGCCTTGCTATACCCCGTTTGCCTGCCCTGATCAAACACTCCTGGTCACTCACACTCCCTAGGGCTGCCCTTTTGTGGGAGTGGTGGATTGCAGCTTTTTCTCATGGCCCCACCTGAGCCTTGTCAGGCCTTTTTTCTGTGCAGGCTGCCAGCTCCTGGTGTGTCTCTGCACTACCCTGGGGATTCCTTAGCTTTCTCCCCTCTGTACCCAGGGATCTCCCACTCTGCTGCAGAACTCTGGAGCTGATTGCCCCTGTACATGATAGCCATCATGACTTCACTAAGAGCAATAAACTGGCTCATTATGGAGTCTAATTGTTGACAAGCAGAGCATACATTGCAGGAAATACCCATGACAGATAGTGCCCTCATTCTCCTTGTCAAATTGGATGCAAAGCCATCAGAAAAGAAATTTCTTTGGATCCACTGGGATGATGTGAAGGAAACACTTTCTAAAATGTAGGTTAGAGTAGGGTAAAGGAAGAGGAAGAAAAAAGTAAAGTAAAAGCAAAGTAAAAGTGAACTATGCTTTATTGAAGAGCCCTTGAAAGTGATTGAGTAGCTTTGAAAATCTCACCTGTTAACCACTGAAGGAACAATTAACCCTTGACCTTTCCTAATTGAGTGACAAGATAGTGTTGTCCTAAGCACTGCTCAGCAATGGCTAAAACATCAGTGGATTATTAACACTGTTTTCATCATAAATCAAAACCATAGTAACATGCAAGCTACTATAAAAAAGACTAACTCTAACCCATCTAAAACCAATACACCACTCTAGTGCAAAATAAATAAATAAAAAAAAAAATCAAAAAGTAGGACATTGTAATTGTATCACTTAGTGCATTTCCTCTGCTTTTGTAGGTGGAATAAAATTCTTCCGTAGAAAATTCTTTCATATCGTATAAATTTAACTTCTGCAGTCTTTCTTCCTCTCCTTTACTCACCCCAAACTTATCTCTTTGATTAGGGTGCATATAAATAATGAAGTATAGCTGCAAATTTCGGATACTTTACACATTAAAGGCACCTTTTTGTTTATAAGTCAGCACCTTTGCTTTATCCCCAGGACTCTGGCAGATAGATGCATGCTAGGACAGCTGTTCTGCTGTGGTGTTAATCAGATGAGAGGAATCCTGCTGGGAGTTGTGGTAATTACAGTGGGATAGCTTAACTCTTCTTGAACTCTTTCCAGGCCTTCCTTCTTCTTAATAGCAACAGTGATACTAATTAAAAACAAATGTTAATTATGTTATTTTGTTATATCTGTCTTTCTTGACAGCTTAGTTTAATGATAATTACTAATGTTCATGAATTGAATCAAAAAGTTTGAAAGTTTGAAAGTTTTTGAATCAGTTTGATGTCAACTAACTTGAATATTTTTTCTGTTAACTGGACAGTGGAAACAAGCATAAGATTTTCATGTGTCTTCTTTGCTGATATTCCGAGAGCATCTGACCTTACTGTGGCTTTTACCAATGACAGTAAAAGTTACATGGTATTTATATTTTCTTCATTTATTTTGGAGACCAGGTTAGCAGTGAGGTTTTAGGAAAAGCAAATCAGAAAATATACTCATATACTCATAGTATACTCATATATTGTCTTAGATCTCTACCAATGTGCGAAAGTTGATGCAAGTTGCACATTAGGGAAGAAGAGAAATTTTAATTTAGGGTAGGACCAAACTAGTGTAAACTGTTAATTCAAGTTTTTGCTAATTTAATTTATACTCAAATTCACTAACAAGCGAGATGCATAAATACAAGATAGCATAAATTATTCTGATTTATATCTTATTAATCATTATTTGTGAATACAGCTATACATTTCTAATAACAATGGATATTATCTCTTTCTCTTAATGAATTTAATTTCCAGTCTTTTAGCCCTTGCACAACTAGAAATTTGATAATCAAAACCTTTTAGTGATGTTAATTCTTCCAAACCAAATTAATGAAGATATTCCATGTTTGTTACAGAATGCATATTTGCTCTAGCAGTACTAAAGTAACTGATCTTATGAGGATCAGGTAGAGAATTCAGTTCAAATTTCTGAAGTGACTAAGACTTACGATGTAAACACAAGATTGTAAAGTTTTATCTTTATCATAGAATCATAGAACAGTTTAGGTTGGAAGGGATCTTAAAAATTACCTGCTCTGAAGTCTCCCCTGAGCCTTTTCTTCTCCAGGCTGAACAAGCCCAGCTCTCTCAGATTTCCAGAAGACAGGTGCTCCACCTTTGCGGCCCTCCTCTTAACTCTCTTCTACAGGTCCATGTCCTTCTTAAGTTGGGGGACCCAGAACCGGATACAGTACTCCAGGTGGGGTTTCAGAAGAGCAGAGTAGAGGGGGAGAATTACCTCCTCAACCTGCTGGACATGTGTCAAGCCTTTCTCCTCAGGTCTGCTCTCAAGCCATTCTCCACCCAGCCTGTATTTGTCACTGAGATGTTAGCTCTTCTACTGGTGTAAGTACCTATGAGCTAAGGAGTACAAAATTGTGTTCTTATCTTTGTCTGCACTTATAAAATACTTGGTAGAAAAGGAAGAATTTTTTCAGAAACAAAGGTCTTAGGTCATTGCTCGGCTGCTGTAGCTGAAAACCAAGGAAAACAAACCTGAAATCTTGTCAAACAGAATTTGCACTATAGTACCTGGAGTTCTCTTCATCACAACAGATTCCTGTGATCCTGTGTGATAATTTCATCTCTGTGTTTAACCTATAGATTTCTTCAATGTACACTGATTACATATTTGCCAGTGAAAACACATACCATATCCAAATGTAAGTCCATTGTTAAGCAGTCTTGGTTAGCAAAATTGAAATCCAGCTAAGGGAATGCTCAACTACAAAGGCTTGAAAATTATTATACCTTCCTATTAATGATGTGATATAATCAAAGAATTTTTTTGAGTGTTTTTAATTTCATATTTAAAAAGATGAGCCATATTTTGAAAATGTAGGAAAATATTTCTATTTATTTATTTAAAAAACAAAGCAATGGCATACATTATGGTATAAAAATATCAGATTTATTTTTCAGAAGTTCTACAGTTAAATTGTCTTGGACTTGATGTATGAAGCTAACAGCATAAGACTGTAATCAAATTTTCACTTGCATGAGTCATCCCTTTTGAATGATTCCTGAGATCTCAGCTGGTTATCTTGTAGACTTCCTGCCCTCAGACTTGCTCAAAGTTGGCATAGATGCTAAGAACTGTGAGAATGAGGATACAGACTAGTGTAGAGATGGAAAGACAGAAAGACAAATGGACATTTATGTCTTTATGTGGGAAGGTGATGTATAAATGTTGCTGCCTGACACTCAAATATGATGAACAGATGTAATCAGTGATTATCTACTCCTTCAATGTAATCTAACAAGATAGACTTTTTTTTAAAAAAATAAATATAGAAGATAGACCTTAAGTCAATTTCTAGTCAAATATGATAAGTCAACTTTCAATCATTTTCAGGTTAATTTAAATTTGCAGTTATATTTTTTTTACCATTTTCCTTAAGTAACATTCAACTCCACAGCTGAGCTTAGCCTACAGAATAAAATACTTCAGCCATTATTATTCTATTTAGCCAGCAGAAAATAATTTGAATACACCATGCATTAATGGCAATCCATTACAGAGCATACAGTTTTCAAAATATCCAAATAGCTTGAGACTAAGTGTCATTTTCCAAACAATTTGAACTTCTTTACAGGATTAGGCTCCTTAATGACTTGGACACTTCTGAAAATTGAACTTTTCACACGCATTATGCAAGAATTTTCTAGGACATTTTTGTAACAGTCAAATGTCATGCTTGAAGTTTAACCTTCATTATTACGCTTTCATGTCAGCACGATACCGCTCATATGAAAGACATTACATTAGTCTAAAACTAGTATGTTGAATTAAGCATTCAGTCTCCAACTGTGTGCATTTTTTTGTTCCTTGCTTTTTAACACAGATTTATTTGCATAACAATCAAGATATTCACATCTTCAAACTTAGGCTATTTTACTTCACAATTTTTGACTCATAAATCTGCTTTTCCCACTGTCACAGAATCACAGAACCCCGAGGGCTGGAAGGGACCTCAAAAGATGATTCTAGTCCAGCCCCCCTGCAAGAGCAGGGTAACCTATAGTACATCACATAGGAACTTGTCCAGCCGGGCCTTGAATATCTCCAACGTAGGTAGGAGACTCCACAACCCCCCTGGGCAACCTGTTCCAATGCTCTGTCACTCTCACAGTAAAGTTTTTCCTGATGTTCACATGGAACCTCCTATGCTCCAGTTTACACCCATTACCCCTTGTCCTATCACTGGGCATCACTGACAAAAACCTAGCTCCACCATCCTGACACTCACCCTACAGACCTACTGCTTTCTAGCCACAGACTTGACCTAGTACTAGGGTTATTGTGGTGGATTGACTTTGACTGGACACCAGCTGCCTACCAAGCCACTCTATTACTCCTCCTCCTCAAGTGGACAAGGGGAGAAAAAAAATTACAAAGGTGTCATGCATCTGGATAAGGAAAGAGAGTCTCATTTAGTGTGAAGTATTACTACACATAGTGACCCCTATACATAAAGGAAAGAAGGCAAGATCTGTCCCAGACATCTATACATAACTCACAGGGTAGGGATAAAAACCGTAGAATATACATGATGAAATTTGTTGGTTATCAAACAAACAAGCAAAACCTAAAGTTGTTAAAATATTGTTGTTAACAAAAATTATTAAACGCAACATTTTTTTTTTTTTAAGCAGAGGTTTATAGTCATTCCAGATCCATGTAGTTAAAAGGGTTTATGAATGTTACTTTCTATATAATAAATTTTCTTCTCTGTCCCAGTCAAAGCAAATAATGAACATAGGATATATTTTAATATATTACTAATAAATAATTGTTAAATCACACAGATCTTAAGAGGTAATATCAGTCAGAATTAAGAGATATATATGTAGACTTCTAGAAACAAACTGAACTTCTTGGACAGGTGTTCATGTTTTACTTATGAACCATTTATCATAGAGTTACTGAATCACCTGCTGTGTGAAAGTTGGACTGGAACGTAGAAATATATCTTTAATAGGAAAGCAGATGGTGTTTTATAAAATTTATCTTAAAATGTTAGCCAAGATAATTACACACACCTTGCTTCTTTGTTTCTACCAAGTACACTCTTCTCTTTTTTTTTTCTGATTTAAGTGTCAAAGGTCTCTTGTACTTTCAAGCTGTGACATGAAGCATGTTCTTTCTGTGTGTTCTTCGGCTAATCTTGCCTTGTACTGGTTTTAAGACTCTTGTAACAGACATATTTTAGGGCACTGGGGAAAAAAATCAAAGGGTTTACATGTTAATATAGGTGTGTATATATCTATAATTAAAGATGACAGGAAACGAGTAAAAATCCTGTAATTTAGAACTATACAAAACAATTTATATAAATAGATAGTTCTATTATAATAAGCATGAGCAGTGTAAAATTTCTGTCAATTGTCAATTATCTGCAACTGGAACAGCCGAAATAATTTTACAATAAACATAAAGCAAACTTTAACGAAAATAAAGCGGCATACCCTTTGGAAAACCTTTCTAGTAAGGTAAATTTTATAGCCTCTTTCCATAATGGTAACCTTGATTAGTCCTCTACACAGCTAGGTAAGAGTAGGCATACACAGGACCTCAAATTTCCTGGAGTAGCTGTTTCAGTATATCTATAAACTTATTGTATATTTAAAAAGAGACTTGCATCTGATTTAAGAACCTGATAACTCAGTTATAACTTATGATCAATTTTGTTATGGAAGAGCACCCAGGTCCCATATGGAACCATAATCCCATAAATCTGAAGTCCTAAAAGGCACATCTACTCTATGGAAGTATAGAAAGTCAGGAATTAAGTTTGAACACTGGTACCTAATCATCTACTTTTTAGTTTTCTTTCTGCGTCAGTTGTGAATTAGTCTCCTGTGAGACAAAATCTGGGCAGAGTTTGATGCATGCTATATATCAGATAATCTTGCGTCAAAAGGTCAGTATGAAAAGGCTTCGTTAGTTTTGGATCCCTTCGTGTTATGGAGTCTTCTGGCACTTTTCCAGCAGCATCCCTCTGAAAATCTTTATGCCACGCCATAAAGCTCACAATGCGTACTTTCAGATTAATGCTCTAAAGCAGCATTCTGATGATCTATAAACACAGAATTTAAGTTATTTCAGAAAACTTGAAAATAGAAGAATGGAAAGCCGCAAAACCCTGTGATAGTTATGTGTCAATGCTACAAAGATGCAATAGAAGATCCATGGGGGACCAGCTGTAATAAAAATAGTAAGACAGAAATTAAACCACAGTGACTTTCTGCTATTTCCTTGTTAAACCTGGCTTCTGTCTGAAGTAGGCACAGCCCATCCTAATATTAGAATATTAAGACCAGCTGTAATAAAAATAGTAAGACAGAAATTAAACCACAGTGACTTTCTGCTATTTCCTTGTTAAACCTGGCTTCTGTCTGAAGTAGGCACAGCCCATGCTAATATTAGAAGATTCTAGTAACTCACGAAACAAAGCCATTCAGAATTAATGAAGTAGCTCCTTCTGTATGGGTCTAGATGTTTCAGAGAACTGAATATATTATATAATACTGCAACTCAAAGAAAGGTAGGTCAAGCTGCCAAGAAGAGAACCTCTAGTAGATCAGCAGTACTTCAAATAAAAGGCAAATACTTCTAAGCACTCATTTTAATGTTCAGATGTATATGTATCCAATTATGCCCATCAAAATTCTTAAAACTGCCTTTTTTATTATTATAATTGTTTAGAATATAAGCATCTTCAAAAAAATATTTATTACTCTTTACAAGATGTGACAATGTACAAAGAAAGAACACAAGGCCCTACAGCAAATCTGCTTCTAGTCTAAATAGACACCATAGATAAGGGCAACCTAAGTAAAAATGCTAAATAACTTGTGTGGTACCATACAGCTTATCAAAAAATTGTTTGATTTACTGGTACCCAACTATTCTCACTGGCCAGGCCAGCAGAAATTGTCTTGAGGATTCCTCCAGTGCAGACACAGCTGGATGAAGAGTTGTGGTGGTAGCAACCAGCTCCAGCTTCTTACTTGTGTCCATTATAGAATCATAGAATTATTTGATTTGGAAAGGATCTTAAAATAATCTAGTTCCAACCCGGACACCTCACACTAAACCATGTCACCCAAGGCTCTGTCTAACCTGGCCTTGAACACTGCCAGGGATGGAGCATTCCAGTGCCTCACTACTCTCACAGTAAAGAACTTCTTCCTTACATCTAACTTGAATTTCTCCTGTTTAAGTTTGAACTCATTGGCCCTTGTTCTGTCACTACAGTCCCTAATAAAGAGTCCCTGTCCAGCATCCTTGTAAAGCCCCTTCAGATACTGGAAGGCTGCTATGAGATCTCCATGAAGCCCTCTCTTCTCCAGGCTAAACAGCCACAACTTTCTCACCCTGTCTTTATACAGGAGGCCCCCTGATCATCCTCATGGCCCTCCTCTGGACTTGTTCCAACAGTTTCATGTCCTTCTTATGTTGAGGACACCAAAACTGTGCACAGTACTCCAAGTGAGGTTTCACGAGAGCAGAGAAGAGGGGTAGGATAACCTCCTTTGTCCTGCTGCCTCATGTTCAGTTTCTTGTCAAGCAACACCCCAAGTCCTCCACAGAACTGCTCTGAATCACTTCTCTGCCCATCCTGTAGCTGTGCCTGGGATTGCCCCGAACCAGATATAGGACCTTGCACTTGGCTTGGCTGAACTTCATGAGGTTGGCATGGGCCCAACTCTCAAGGATGTCAGGGTTCCTCTGGATGGTATTCCTTCCCTCCAGCGTATCAGCAAAACCACGTAACTTAGTTATGTAATAGGGTGCAGGCTATGGTGCTATGGCGACTCCCGTATGCTGTCATTGTCACATCAATTCATCCATTTTCCAGCCTGTTCCTCTGGGGCTAGAGGATGTCCTGGTTTAGGTTACTCATGAGTGTGAAATATGTGCTGCAATTAAACAAGCCAAACGGTTAAAGCCTCTTTGGTATGGAGGACGATGGTTGAAGTATAAATATGGGGAGGCCTGGCAGATTGATTATATCACACTCCCACCAACCCGCCAAGGCAAGCGCCATGTGCTTACCATGGTGGAAGCAACCACCGGATGGCTGGAAACATATGCTGTGCCCCACGCCACTGCCCAGAACACTATCCTGGGCCTTGAGAACCAGATTTTGTGGCGACATGGCACCCCAGAAAGAATTGAATCAGACAATGGGACTCATTTCCAGAATAACCTTATAGACACTTGGGCCAAAGAGCATGGCATTGAGTGGGTATATCACATCCCCTACCATGCATCAGCCTCTGGGAATATTGAACGGTACAATGGGCTGTTAAAAACTACATTGAGAGCAATGGGTGGGGGAACTTTCAAGCACTGGGATACACACTTACCCTCCCAGTGCCCCTCCCAGTGACAAGTACAGCAGCTACTCAAACTTCGACTGCAACAGACAGTGAAGCTACCCCAGCTCCAAGCACAGCAGTAGCAGTCATTTTTTCTCCTTCTTAGTAGCTGGTGCTGCACTGTGGTTTTGACTTTCAGCCTGGGAATAATACTGATAAAGCCGATGTTTTCAGTTGCTGGTCAGAATGTTTACCCTGACCAAGGACTTTGTGGGTCTCATGCTCTGCCAGGGAGGAGGGGAAGCCTGGCGAAAGCAGGGACAGGACACCTGACCCAAACTAGCCAAAGAGGTATTCCATACCACAGCACGTCATGCCCGGGGATGTAACTGGGAGTTCTCCGGAAGGCCACGTCCTCTTCTTTGTTGGGCTCATTTCCGGCAGGTGGTATCGTATTCTCTTCCCTTGTTATTTCTCTTATCATTATTATTATTATTGGTGGTAGCAGTAGTGATTTGTGTTATACCTTAGTTACTGGACTGTTTTTATCTCAACCGGTGGGAGTTACACTCTTTCAATTCTCCTCCCCATCCCTGTGGGGGCCGGGGGGGAGTAGAAACTGCGTGGCTGACTTGCCGACTGGCTTAAACCACGACAGTTCTTTTTGGCACCCAACGTGGGGCACGAAGGGTTGAGATAACGACAGATCTGACTGAAGCACAATGCTGATTTATTGGCTCTCAAAGTTGCTTCTCTTGATGTCACAGTTTCAGTATGCTGTAGCTTACTTAGAGCTGGTATTTGCTGTGTTAGTGTTTATCAAGTGTGGGCCTTGGGCTAAGGTTCTTGTTTCACTGTGCTTTATGGTAATGGCTTGTAATATGGGCGGGCTCTGGCAGCAGGGCAGAATGGATGTGGCCATGGACTTGTACCTGGCCGTCCCGCTGCTCTTCACCGTCCTGGCCCTCGTCCTCGCCCCTGTCTTTGTGAGGCTGCAGGGAGCCAAGGGGGAGCGGCCCCAGGAGCCGGCGGCGACCGAAGTGGCCTGGGGGAGCAGCCCTGGGGACCAAGCGGCGGCGGGAGCAGGGCCGGAGGCTGGAAAGGAGGCAGCTGCCAAGCAGTGGGAGGAGGCTGCAAAGGAGCCAAGCCCCAAGGCCGAGCCCAGCCCCGTGGTGGCCGAGAGCATTCCCCAGCAGCCGTCTGCCGAGCTCCTTGAGCCTGAGCCCCAGGAGGATGCAGGAGACCACGCAGCATTTCCCAGCAAGGCAGAGGAGGAAGATCTGGTCTCAGAAAACGAGAAGCTCGTGGTGAGAGAGCTGGCAAGCACAGCAGCTACACCAGCCCCAGTGACAAGTACAGCAGCATCATTTGAGAGTTCTGAAGGTTTTGAATGGCCTTTGGGTACCCTTGGGACCTGCCTGCTGATTGTGATGGGGATCACCATGTTGGCACACACACAGAGTGTGTTTTACCCACGACCATTTTATCTGATCTCGAAAGTTAAGCAGTCAGGTTTGGATCTTGTCTGGGGTTAGACGACGATATAGGGGGACCAAGAGGTTTTCCCCGAGGCTCGACAGTCATGAGTGTCACGGTGTGTGGGACAGTATGGGCGAGTATCTAGTCCACTGGGCCCCTCCAGTGCTTTGGAAGTGTTGAAGATGGAAGGCAGCTGCATGGAGTCCCCAACGACAAGTTGCAGAAACTGCTGAAGGGGAGGGTGAATTATTTTGAGCCTGGTGGGCCCATGACACTTCAGGCCATCAAGGCAGAGATGCAACATAGAGATGGACTCATGATGGAGGGGTGGACTTAGCAATGGACTATATCGCCCAGGTTATTCACGAGTGTGAACACTGCACACAGCCTCTCCTGCTCTGAAAGACTGTTATAAGAGATGGAGCCCAACATCATGGACCGAATGGACTCAGCAGCTTCATAAGGATTGGTCTGTGCACTAAGATAAGAGTGCACTGAGACGAGAGTGAGGGTATATTGAAAATGTGTGATCTAAGCATGACGTGAATGATATGGAATAAGGGGTGGATACTGTCCTGGTTTAGCAGGACAGTACTAAAGGAGGACAGGACTAAAGCAGGACAGATACTGCCCTGGTTAGCAGTCAGTTTTTCTCCTTCTTAGTAGCTGGTGCTGCACTGTGGTTTTGACTTTCAGCCTGGGAATAATACTGATAAAGCCGATGTTTTCAGTTGCTGGTCAGAATGTTTACCCTGACCAAGGACTTTGTGAATCTCATGCTCTGCCAGGGAGGAGGGGAAGCCTGGCGGAAGCAGGGACAGGACACCTGACCCAAACTAGCCAAAGAGGTGTTCCATACCACAGCACGTCATGCCGGGGGAATGTAACTGGGAGTTCCCCGGAAGGCCACGTCCTCTTCTCTGTTGGGCTCATTTCCAGCAGGTGGTATCGTATTCTCTTCCCTTGTTATTTCTCTTATCATTATTATTATTATTGGTGGTAGCAGTAGTGATTTGTGTTATACCTTAGTTACTGGACTGTTTTTATCTCAACCGGTGGGAGTTACACTCTTTTGATTCTCCTCCCCATCCTTGTGGGGGCGGGGGGGGAGTAGAAACTGCGTGGCTGACTTGCCGACTGGCTTAAACCGCGACAAGGGGCAGAGTGGAAATATGCTTGGTGCATGTGTTCTTTCTGCTTAGCAAAGGCTAAGGCTAAATGTTGCATATCGTAGCCTTTAGACTACAACACAGTGTGCAGAATTTCCATGGATTTTCTCTTTCAAATATTTCTCATGTGGTATCAAAGGAAAAATATGCTCAATTTGTTATCAACTTGAGATAAACACAAGGGGAAAGTTGTCTTCCAAATAGCTCTCTGTATTCACAATCTGTGTCAATAAATGTAATTATAGTTTCTGCATATTATTAATTCATACCAGTAGAGGATTTGGCTCTAACTTATTTTATTAAACTTGCAAGATTTTTTGTGTAAAATTCATATGAATATGTATATTATCGAAAACATGCATCTGCAGGGAATGTGAAACTTTTCTCTGAGAAATGCAGACTGATAGATACTGAGACAAAGCATATAATTTTGAGTTTTCCAGAATATAGTAGAATACATGTATTTTTTATAATTCTTCATCTAAATGAGAGACACCTGTTCAAGTCCGCTTAGATTTTGTTTGATTCAGAACTAGCTGAATTTGGATTAAGAATGAAAGAATTCAAAAGCAGTGTCATGGTTTAAACCCAGCCGGTAACTCAGTGCCATGCAGCCACTCACTGACGTCCCCCAGCTTACCACCCATCCCGGGCGCAATGAGAGGAGAATTAAAAGAAAGTAAAATCCTCAGGTTGAGGTAAGAACTGTTTAATAACTAAAATAAAGTAAAAAATAATGGTAATAGAATACCAACAACAGTAGTAATGGTAATAGTAGGAAATAAGAGAAGAAATGAAAATTCAGAAAATTTAAGTGATGTGCAACACAACCACTCAGTGCCTGCCAACCGATACCCATCCCAACCTGAGTGGCAACCAGTCCCTTCCAGGTAACTCCCCTCAGTTTATATATTGGGCATAACATGCTGTAGTATGAAATATCACTTTGCCTACTTTGGATGAGGTGTCCTGTTCTCTGTTCTCTCCCAGTTTCTTGTGCCCCTCCTTACTGGTAGAGCACAGGAAACTGGAAAGTCCTTGACTTACGTTAAGCACTACTTTGCAATAAGTAGAACATTGGTGTGTTATCAGCATTACTCTCAGACAAAAGCCAATTTGCACTGTACCAGCTACTAGTACAAAAAATAACTCTTACAGCTGAAAACAGGACAAGCAGCTTTTGCCCTTAAATCCATGAAAAATTGTCTGCTTTTAATATGTAACTAACTGCAGTGAGCCTTGCGGTGATTTCTGAAAAGCTAATAACCACTGGAAGTGATATTCAGCTAGGACATATCTCCTAAGGCCAATTTCCACAGTGCAGGTAGTGAAAGAAAAAATCAGCTGTGCTACTTTCATGGATTATGCTTCAGCTAAAAGCAATGTGGCCCTAGCCAAATCTCGGAGCCCTGAATATACAGAGTTCTGACCTCCTGTTATTCTGTTCAAAATGGGAACAGTCAGAAATGCTCTGTCAGCTGAGATATAGCAGCCAGGCGATGAATTGTGGTATGAAGATGCTTGTGTTGTTAAACTAAGCAGTTACCTATCATGTGACTGGTGTTCATCCCTTAGAAAGCTTTATTCTTTTAGTAGCAGTGTATCAATTTCAGATAAAAAGGGGTAATTCTCTCATGAAACTCTTAATAGAAGTGTTAGCTGACAGAATTCCTGTGTTAAGGAGACCCAAAAAGGCTATCTGAGAGATGACTGGAATTTTTACAAGGATAATCTCAAGATGTAAGGATTTAACCTTATGTATTTTACAGCAGTAGCCAGGTTAAGTTCTAGTTGGTCTTTGGCCTTTCTAATTTCCTCCCTGCAAAACCTTACAACATTTTCATAGTCTTCCTGAGTTGTCTGCCCCTTCTTCCAAAAGTTACAAATTCTTTTTTGGTCTTTTTTTTTTTTTTTTTTTGGTGTGTTTTGGTTGGTCAGTTTTGTTTTGTTTTGTTTGGCATTTTTTGGGTGATACTTTTTGTTTGGTTGTTTTGGGGTTTTTTTTGTTTGTTTTTGGTTTGGGGTTTTTATTTTTATTATTATTACTATTTTATTTTTATTTTCCTGAGTTCCAACCAAAGCTCTTTTTCAGGCAGGTTGGACTTCTTCCCCGCTGGTTTGTCTTTCAACACATGGAGACGGCCTGCTCCTCTACCTTAAGATTTCCTTCTTGAAGAATATCCAGCCTTCGTGGACTCCTTTGGCCTTCAGGACTGCTGCCCAAGGGACTCTGTGAACCAGGCTACTAAACAGGCCCAAGTCTGCCCTCCACAAGTCCAAGGTAGCAGCTCTGCTGATCTCATTCCTTACTTACATTGAACATTATAACCATTTCATGATCACTCTGCTCAAGACATCCTCCATTCATCACATCACCCATAAGTCTTTTGTTCACAAATAAGGGGTCCAGTGGGAAATTTTCCCTAGATGTTTCATGCACCAGCTGTGTCAGGAAGTTACCTTGCACATGCTCCAGGAACCTCCTAGACTGTTTCCTCTCTGCTGTGTTACATTTCCTTCAGATATGTGGCAAGCTGAAGTTCCCTATGAGAACAAGGGCTAGCGATTGTGAGACTTCTCCCAGTTGCTTTTAGAATATTTTGTCTGCCTCTTCAACCTGGTTGAGTGGTCTATAACAGACTCCCACCAGACTGCCTTGCTGGCCTTTCCCCTAACTCTTACACAGAAACCTGTCATCACCATCATCAAGAACGAGACAATGAATCCACTCCTTAACATACAGGGCTACCCCACCGCCCCTCCTTCCTTGCCTGTGCCTTCTGAAGAGTTTATCCCATTCATTGCAGCACTGCAGTTGTGTGAGTTGTCTCACTGTGTTTCCATGATGGCAACTATGTCATAGCTTTCCTGCTGTGCAGTGATTTCCAGATCCTCCTGTTTGTTGCCCAGGCTGTGTGCGTTGACGTTCATGCCAGGGAGTCTGATGTCATCAGATAATGCTCAGTATTATCTTGTCTTTGTTGTAGCAGTAGTATTTTTTACATTTGTGTGACTTGCCTGCATGATTTTATGTCATGGGCTTAGCATGCAGTAGCTGTATTTTTTCAGACTTTTTAGTTACAGGAATTAAATTTTTGGCAGGATGTTTAAGTCAGTAGATATGGTACTTTGTTGCAGTAAGTGGAAGCTGACAAATTGTAATGAACTAGACAGTGTGGCAAGGTAAATTTGTATAAAGACAGAAAAGAATATAAAGAAGTGGTTATGATCAGGTATTCATCTCTACTGCATCATAATCTAATCACTATTAAAAACTAATATTGATTCTTCTTAATTATATGTGAAGGGAACTTTTGAGGCTGAACCATAATCCATGTGAAATAGTGACTAGCTTCTATTTGAAACGCAGTGACACCCACTTGGTTTCATGCAACATGGGCATTAATTTTGTTAATAAGATAACATAAAATTGATCTAAAAGTAATCTAGTTTATCTCACTGAAACAAAATAGGATTGCTGTGGATTACGTAATTTCCTAACAGAAGTTTGTCCAGCCTGCTCTCAGTTTACTGGTGTCCTGGGTTCAGCAGTAGCAGTCATTTTTCTCCTTCTTAGTAGTTGGTGCAGTGCTGTGGTTTTGACTTTCGGCCAGGGAACAATGCTGATAACATGGATGTTTTTAATTGTTGCTAAGTAATGATTACTCTGATCAAGGACTTTCTGAATCTCATGCTCTGCCAGGGAGGATGGGAAGCTGGAAGGAAGCAGAGACAGAACACCTGACCCAAACTAGCCAAAGAGGTACCACAGCATGTCATGCCCAGTAGATAAACTAGGGGCAGTTACCCAGAAGGGCTAGACCTCTGCTTGAGTTGAGCTGGGTATTGGTTGGCTGGTGGTGAGCAGTTGTATTCTCTTCCCTTGTTATTTCCCTTATCATAATTATTATTGGTGGTGGCAGTAGTGGGTTTGTGTTATACCTTAGTTACTGGACTGTTCTTACCTTAACTCGTGGGAGTTACATTCTCCTCCCCATCCCTCTGGCAGCAGGGGGAGGAAGGGGGGTAGTGAGAGAACAGCTGCATGGTTCTGTGTTGCCGGCTGGGCTTAAACCACGACAACTACTGACAAAGATACCCAAATATTCTAGACAATCTATGCCAGTGTTTAACCATCTTTACCTATATGAAGATATTTTCAATTTAAACTCAATTTAAACTATTTTGTGGGATTTAGATGTACTCATAGTTTGTAGATGGCTCTGATATCAGCAGTTATCAGCATTTTTTTGCAATGTGTAGTCCTAGATAAGCATCCTCCCAAATGTCTGCAGAAGGTTGCATCGTGAGTTTCAGGCGATAGATGTTCACCATCTCCTGGATCATTTGCTGTGGTAAAACAGTAAAAAATGTATGATTTAATTCTGCACTAAATTTATTTTAAGCCTGTGGACTTAAATACATAATTGTTGAACTATCCAGGGAAAAAAAAAAAATACTTTGGAGTTGTGGAAAATTTTTTTCTGTAGCTTTTATGAGCTTTAAGCAAATCTATTCAGAGGCCTGAAAAGCCATTGTGAATATCTGACTATCTAAATGATACAAAGATTAATTTTGTCTTTAAAAATTTATTCTCAATATTTTCCTTCTAAAATAAATGTTTGTATGGCTTCCATTCTTCTGGATTCTGACAAATACTGTCACACAATTGCCAAAATTCTGATAGCTCCTCTAACTTAAAACAGATGTGTTAATTGCTAGAAATTTCCTGCGAGTCATGTTCTCATGAGATTTCCTACACATTTGCCAATTAATATGGATAGTTGGAGAAGCAGCCAAATTTTTGTGATGTTTATCTGAAGCAAATCACATAGCCTGTGGTGGTTCATCCATTGCTAATGAGAGAATTAAATTTAAGCTTATACTGTTGAGAATATTATGGATAAAATCTGTACACTCAGAAGTTAGGGTCCAATTTATCATTAATTTTAATGGGGCCAGAGTTTGATCCATTGAACAAAAGCACTGTATAAAGCAGGAGGCTCAAAATGGAACTAAAATCTGTTGCCTGTACTAGAATTCTGAAATCCTGGAAGAAGATGAAGTACATAAAAGGAACACAGAAGTAACAAAGATGGAATTCTGTATTACCTTACACATTAAGGAAGTTGTATAAAACCTGTAGATCTGACAACTGCAAATATAAATAAAACCAAGATTTGGCCCTGCCAAGTACTAAATTATAAGCAAAGATTTTTTTTGTTCTTCCCCACATCAGTAATTTTTTATCATTTTTCATGAACATACAAGCCCCATTATTCAAGCCTCTGGCATTTTGATTCAATTCTGGTTCAGCTTCCACATATTAATTAATGAAACCAGCTGCTATCCAGGTTTTCCTAAACACCCCAAGCTTTCATCTTGGGCATTTAAGCTATTTCATTAGCTTGGCCTTGGATATCTTTTTGTCCCATTTTTGGTCATATCTATTTATATTCACTGTACAGCAGGTTCATACAGCCTATTCTCATTATGTAATGCTAATATTGCTTCATCTTCAAATCTCTTCCTTCTAACCAGTTTGATTCGACTAGTTCAAAGACTTTCAACTACTTCATGCCTTTGCGGTGTCCTTCTGCATGAGATCATGAGCAGTGGGTTGACTGTATTTTCCAGTCAAAATTAAAAACCCATTCGTTCAGCTTGACTTATGCTTAGTGACAGCTCTGTGTATTTCTCACTGTGATGTGAATACATGAAGAACACAGTATAAAGATGCACTGAATTATATTCCATTATGTGTTAAATGTGATTGGAGTAATTACCAGTGTTCAAGTTTTTTATCCTTTTTTTTTTCATTAAAGTTGCTATTATGCCAGTGACAGAGATAAATAATAGGACAGCTTTAATAGCGTCTGTCATGCCTAAAATCTGAACGACACAAAAGCAATAAAGCAGACAGTAAAATATAGCATTTAAGAAAAAAAGCACTTCTTAACAGCGCAGGTGTAAGTGAAGTAAGAACAAATATTACTGTTAGTTATTCTGGATTACTTAAGAGCAGATGAGAATAAAAGAAGGGGGGGATGCTTGTAAACAGGACAGTCAGACAAGTTAATCATCATACTGTATCATGCACTCTGTTGAACACCATATTCATTTTCCTCTACAGTGTAGCAAATCCTGTATAACCCTGTTATACTGTATGGACCAACTTTGACTAAAACATTCCATATATATGTGAGATTTTTTTTTTTTCCTGTGGTATTTACAGAAGGTGTGTTTTCAAACAAACCTGTCTGAACCAGTCCAGGATAAACTGTGGGTACTCTTATGTTGTATATCATATTGCTACAATTATCATTTACTATTAGTTATCATTATTTCTGGTGTTGTCAACATAATGTTAGCATTATTTCTGGTTTACTGCATGCATCTCTGGAAGATCTAAAATGTTATGGTGTACTTGTCATTGACCATGCTACTTATCCAGCTGTTGGGTAAAACTCAAAGTTTTGACTGTAATCTCAACTATGGACTCATTATTCAAGTCTGGAAATGTGATGTTCTTTTAAGGGTATGCAACCATAGTTCATTACCAAGCATAGATCACAAATTTTCATTAAGTGCTCTATCCACAGATGGTCTGTGTAGGGTGGTCACCATGTTATTTATGAATGTAGCTATTTCAACATGTCCTGTTTGAAAGATGGTAATTCCTGAAGTTTTTCTTCCTTACACAGAAGTCATGATTCAGTAGTTTAGTCTGATTCAGCAAAATGCTTAAATGAGTTCTTTTAGACTTTTCCAAATAGAGGCTAGTGAGAAATCGAGGTTAGTTTTTAACTTGTCTAGCTCTATAGAAGCAAGTAGAGCTAGGATAATTTACACCAGCTCAGAATATGTCCATAATACTTATGGTCTCATTCACTAAATTATCATCATATCATGTTGATTTTGTGGAGTGATTAAAATTGCATGTTAAGAAATTTTGATGAGAAATGGAGAAAAGAAGCTTTGAAAAGTTTTAAATCAGCATTTCACTTTAAAACAACACTGCAAGGACCACCTGCTGGGAGAAACCACAAAGAGCAATTTTTACCATACAAATTCATTTCCTGAGATGCACAAAATTGTCAAGATTTAAAGTTTATTGTTCATTAATATCATTGTTCAATAAAGATGGCAATAATGAGTCATGTGGAGTGTCCTTCTTACTGAACGGCAGTAGTGATACCAGAGTTACAGCACAAAATACTAAGACTGTCAAAACATTAGAGTTCTAACTAGAAGTAACACTGGCAGAGATGTACTAGAACAGTGTATTCAGTGAGTGCTATATTTGGAAATAACCAACATGTTTCTTAGACTATTATAACAGCATGATTGATTCAGTATCCAAACTCAGTTTAAAAATAATTTCTGAGAAAAATAATGCTGCTAAAAGTAGGAAAGCAATGATTTAATACTGCTAACATAATAAAGTTTAATTACAATTATTCAGTTAATGTTATTTGGCTAATTTCTCACTACCTTTCTAGAAAAAAACAATTCAATTTAATATCTGTCAACCTTGACATGGAATCATCTGACAGGATTTCAATACCCACATTTGAACAACTGTTCACATAAGTTGATTTGCTAAGGTTTGAAACATTCAAAGCCCTATTATAGTGGTGAAAATGCTCAAAAACACTGTTCCAAGATCATTTGGATGCATTAAATACAGATTTGGTTGTCAAATTAAGCACTGGTCACACAAAAATTCAAGACACTGACAGTAAAGTGTCAGAACAGTCATAATTGACTTGCTCGTGTTTTCAGTATTCTAAAAATAACATTGCAGCTGTTTAAATTTTTAAATACCAGTAACATCCTTCCATTAACACTTATTTTTAATTAAGAAGAAATACTCATGAAAAGCTAAAATCATGTTTTTCTCTCCATTTGATGGGAAACTTGTGAAAAAGTAAAAAGACCACAATTCTCAGAAATAATGAACAATGTAGAACAATATTTTAAATATACCTAAATAATGCTAGGAGAAAAAAGGTAAATTCTTTAGAAGCACTCCAATAGTGGTTTGAACATTGAGAGCCTCAGAAGTTTTAATCCCTTGAGCTTTTGAGAATTCTATAGCTGCTCTAGGTGTCTAACTCACATTTGCAAACTTCCCTTACCTTTAAGTCTGTTAATGAAAATTAAAATCTGTTTCATTTCTAAATAATTTAGATTTGTTTGAAAATGTTACCTCTAGCCAAAGAAATTACTAGAGCTGCTTCATTACAAAGATTTCTTCCTTAACTGTTTCTTCATGGTGTCCTCAGATTAATAAAAGAGCAGAGGGAAGCTGTAATCTCAAAGTTAAAAGGTGGATTTTCTGTTCCTTACCAGCTGGACACAAAAAAAAATAATCTTTGACAACGAGTTTCTTTGAAGTATATGGGCAGTTATTTTCTTCATTCACAGTAAAAAGAGAAAAGTACATTAAACTGTCGCTTTCATTTTCAGTTATGTGATTCCAAGTGCAGAACTCAGCCTTATAAAGATCTGTAGCTGCTGATAAAAATTAAAAGTGTGAAAGATGTGCTTGGTCTACAGTTACATAGCCTTTTATATTTCATATAAGACAGACAAGTATACTCTATGTTCATTCAAGTATTTGCTAGGCTGAAAAGCTGCTACTTTAATATGGAAGGTAAACGATAAGATTCAGGCTTTGACAGTGTACAGAGGAAAACGATGAATGAAAACAGCTGTCTGCACATCTCTCCAAACCAAACCAAAAAGAAAAAAAGCTACATCTATGTTAATCCAAATGCAAAGTAAACTGATAAACATATAACCCCAGAAGACAAGATATAACGTTTATCTTAGGGTTAAGAATGCAGAAAAGGGAAGAAAAGAACAATAGCATAGATTGGTGTTTATGATCTTTAGATATACATTGATGGAGTTAAGCAAAACAAATGTGAGTAAAAGCTGTTCTTTCTTTTCTGGCAGGCATATTTCCTTTGCTGATTTCAGACAAGAAAATCTTATACTATCTGAAACTGTAAATCCTACTCCTAAAATTCAATTCACCAGAGCCTAGAGGATTAAGTAGGACTGAATTGTGAACACCAAAAGAAGCTCCGAAAAAAGATTAAAAATTAAAAAAGACAGAATGAATTGGTGGATGTTTAAAACATAATTAAATTTATTCTTCTCTTCTTTTCCTAGAAAGTAAAAACAACCTGTGCCCAAACATGGTAAAATCCCTTTTTTAGTGACTTAACCCTTTTGAATGTTAGAACTGATTTTCTTTTCCACTGATCTGCATGGCAAACCAGTTTTAAATGACAGATTATCACTGAACAAACTACTAGGAGGCCAATACATATGACGATGTCCAGCGCTCAGCCCTTTCCAAGGCTGTGCTTCACACTGTTTGGCTGAACACATGCTCACTGTTACTATGAAAGCCTTAATCTGGTATAATTTCCTACTTTCTGAAAGCCCTGTACCATCAGAAAGTAAACACAGTGTCATTCCTGCAGTTGAACAGGTGGGGCAACAGAAAGAGGAGGGCTATGTGTATAGCTGCCCTGACTAGTTATAGAAAAGAAGAAGCTGATGCCCCAGAGGAAAGCTCCAGTTTCTCCAGATGCTTCTTATCTGGAGAAGCCAAACTCATCAGAAATGTTGAGCTACTGGGAGACAGTCAATATTGGAAGACAACTTACTCAAATCTGGACACACAGCTGACAAGGGCATAGTTCTGTTTCAGAACATCAGGCAAGGGCTGAAGGAAAGATAAAAAGAAAAGTTTAAGATATGTAAGGAAGTCCTATATTCTTCAGTGTTTCTATTAATACATTGCCTTTTACTAAAGATTTGCCCTCCCAGTTTCCAGAGGTTTTGTTCATACTTAAGACAAACATAACTGGTACAGGTTTGCTGTGGTTTGGCAGCTTGTGCCTTTCAATGACAAATGGAATGGTGGTGGGGAAATGTTCTTTAGTAATTAAGTTCTGACATATGGTCAAACATACTTTCATACAGGCACATAGAGTAGAAAGGAGAAAATTAGATTTCCTTTATCTTCTGTCACTGCTGGGGGATTTTTTTGCACAAGAGGGCTATGAAGAAAACCTTCCTCTGGACTGCAGTTATGCCATAGAATGTACAGCACAGGAACCGAGTCCTGGTACAGAGGAACTGAGTGCTGAATAAAGACTGATTGTAGATCTGTTCATTACATGATGCATTCTGTCAATAGATTCTTAAATGCAAAGGTTTCAAAGATAACCAGTGAGTGACCAGACCCTCAAGGTGATGACTTCAATATACTTGAAAAATCAGATTTTCAGCAGGTGATAAGCACTCTCCTTCAAAACCCTGGATCCTTTAAGGCCTCTATTTCCATTCCTTTGAACTAGAAAATCAGAGAGACACACTGTAAATCATTGTCTTAAGTTTGAGGGGATGTGAAAATTTTACAGTGGGGTATGACTGGAAGAATTTTGCTGTTGCATTATGATACAAAATGTTGTGTCTACATTAGAAAATGAAGCTCAGGCAGGGTAAGTATCTTACCAAAGTAAGAAAACTGTTGATTAAATAGATTGATAGTGTCTTCCTCACTTCCTCAGCTTTAAACATTACATTATGTTTCTTTTATGGCTGAAGCAAAGCAATGAAATCATTGCATATTGAAAAAGCAGGAGCCAGCAGTTCGTAATTGTTTATGACTGTAACAACCAGAAAAAAAAAAAAAAAAAAAAAATCCGTGTTGTAATTCTGATTCATTTTCATGATCCATTGACCAGCTGGTATGAGAAGCATCATTAATGGAGCATAAGATTTCATGCAGTTTGGCCACCCAGCAGGCGATAGGCTTCACCTTATGCTGATTCTCTTTTTACTAGCTCATACAGCCAGGAAAGTCAAAGAGTTAAGGACACATTAAAAGTAAGATATGTATATATTATTCAGGCTTCTTTGGGTATCATTGACACCTATCATACTGCTTCTTAGAATGACAGCTTTCAGCAGAGCATTGCCCTGTGAAATAAAGTACTGAGTCACACACTGTGAAAGGAAAAATGTAAAATCAAAGGAGTTTTGTAACGGCTGTTATTCAGTGAGGGTTTAGATATTTTTAACAAAAGCAAACCAGGATTTTTTCTTTCTCGTAAGAAGTCAGTACTGGAAACAAATTAGATTTCATTTATCAAGTCAGTAACAGCATTCAAAACACACAGAAATATTTTAAAAGAACAGTCTCATATTTATATCAACGTGAATTCATAAGCGTTTATTTGATACCTCTGTACAACAGGTATAAAATAATGACCAAGATCCAAAATCTAGTTCGGCCGCCTCACTACAGCCCTCTGCATATCCTGGTCATTTAAGACGAAGGATGGACCCAAGGGTTTTGTTAAACTACATATGAATATTAACAAATGGTGTCAAAGTAAATTCATACTGAATTTTGGCATTCATTTGCATTTTAACTTCCCAAACTTGAATTTTCAAAATGCTGCTGACTTACAGTACTGAAACTGAAATAAAAAAAATGACAGGGGAAATCACTGAGGTAAGACCAGGCATCTGGGAGATGTGTGGCAACACTTATAGCTCTCCAAGCTTATATGTAAAATTACAAAGTCAAAAAGCCATCATTTTATACACTGTTCATTGCAAAGTGAAGAGAGGATGTTTATTACTTTGTAGGACTGGGTTTTAATGGTTCAAAGAGGAATAGAAAGGTGTAATTTAGTTATAATAAGAGATAATATACCTCTGGAATCAGCAGCAAGTGTCACCTAGAGCAGGTTACTTGGCAACGTGTCCAGGTGGGGTTTGAAAGTCTCCAGAGCCAGAACACAGCACTGCACCAGCTACTGGGAAGAAAACTAACTGTTTCCCAGCTGACACCAGGACAGCAGCCCTCCTCTGGATTCCTCGTTGGTTTCTTCAACCCTTGTAACACAAATTTGTTTTCAACAATCACAGGAATTTCCTGGACTGTGTGTGCTGGGCTGTGTTATCCCTCCAACAAATATCTGAGTGGTTAAAGTGTCCCAGGAGAATAAGGGTCTGTGATCATGAGGCTATTTCTAGCTGCCCATAGAAGGCCTCATCAATTTTCTCCTCCTGATCAGGTGGCCTGTAATAAACACCCACGACAGTGTCCCTCATATTAGCCTATCCCTTAATTCTCAGCCATAGACTTTCAACTGGGTCATCTGTCTTTGCATAGAGCTCGATACATTCCAGTTACTCTTTCACGTACAGAGCAACTCCACCACCTAGCCTCTAACCTGTTCTTACTAAAAAGTACATAGCCGTCCATGACAACATTCCAGTCATGTGAGCTATCCCATCATAGAAACAAAGATAGCTTCTGGGAAACTGGCTGGAATTCCTCTAACAATTTGTTTTCCTCTGTTCAGAGGTCTTGCTGATACCACCTGCCAGAGGAGTAATGTTTCCCCAAGTGAGAAGTATTACAGTTTCAAATACCATGTATATCAGCACCAGACTTTTAGGATGATTGGGAATTCTTCTCTTCCAAGAAAGGATGTTTTTCATAATAACAAAAACAGTGTAAAGGAAAGAGACCTCCTGGGCTGAAAGGACTTTATCAGAAGGCTTCACCTCACTTGCTAGCAGGTGTTATTGTCTCCTTCAGAGAGGACTGCTCCTTCTAAAGATAGACAGGGAAGTGCCCAAAAATAATGCTTACTAACATCTAGAATTCAAAAGATAAAACTGTGAAGCAGGAACAAGCTGAAGTGTGGGGAAAGTTCCCTTTGATGAAAGGAAATGCATACTGCAAGAGAGTGATGCAGTTTGTACAAGGTGGTCCAGAGGTTGTAGTACACTGGAGTCCAGAGTATGGTTCACAGGTTATTAGCAAAAGACAGAAATAGTACTCCACCAGAGAAAATCATAACTTTCATGTTTTAAAGAAAAACATTATACTGATCTTCCTAAAAACAGTCTAGAAAAACAAATAAATAAATAAAGCCTGATTCTAATGCCGTGCATGAGGGGAATAGAGGATTTTTGGGTTTGTGCCAAGATAATGAACGGATGTAAAGATTTCATCACAAACATGGATCAGATAAAGTCTAAAGTTTTGGGACCTTTCACTTTCTTCATGCAGGAACGAATCTTCGTAACCCTCTCCCCACCTGCAGAAAAGATCGAATTAGATGAACTTTGGGTCTCACCTGTTAGGGCTCTTCTTTGTTTCTTATTTTAAGAACTAAAATCCCTGGGGTTTAGACTTCGTAACAGCTTGGCTACCATAAAGGTCCACCAAGGCTATTGGTGAGTATAATGCTGGGGGATTTTCTGCAGAAAGAAAAAAAAATCTTTAAATTTCTGCTGACATTATATTCTTTATATTACTTAAGTATCACAGTTCTGAATCAGTATCAAAGGAGGCAGCACTGCACTGATATAAAATAATTAAAAACTTGTGTAACATAAAACTTGCACTGGTTATAAAACAAGAAGTATGAGATGAGTAAGACAAAAGTTACTGAAATATGTTGCCCTAGCAGGCAGTGATTTTGAAATATTAACAGCCTAAATACCATAAAAATTTCCTGGAAATTTTTGACAAATGAAAGAAGAGGGGTTTCACAAGTAACAATGCAATTCCTGGACTTCTTTTATGTTAGAGGATAAGCATTATAAAGAATTTTGAAGCTGTTTATTTCAATGTTTAGGAAAATAACCATGTGGGTTCCAGGTAACTTTTTGGTAGACAGTAAAGAATGATTAGGAGAGTGACAAGCAGAGTGAAAAGCAATTGTAATTGATGGTCTTAAAAGCAATGCCTTTTAGGCAAGATGTAGAAAGATAACCCAGAGGAAGGTGACAAAGGAAAAAAAAAAGAAAAAGAATCATTTATGGCCTTGATAACAGAGAATACAAATAAACTTTGTCAGAGTTTACCAGAAAAAGATTTGTTATTTATTATTTGTCAGGAGTAGGTAGGATGACATTGTAGTAACTGAGGCAAGAGTTTAGCTTTACAGGCAACCTTCAAAGGAGTTGTCTAAGAGGCATTATAAAAAACTGAGAGATTTAATATCGTAAATTTGTGAATTAATGATGATAGCCAGATGGAACTGAGTGCCATTCAGTATGATGATGTCAATGAAAAATAAGAATACTCTTGGTAGATAGCAACAGTTCAGGGAAACCTCCTGGATAAAGTGGAATGTGAGAAGGCTAGCTCTGCAAAATGTTATGTATCCTCTGACTTTAATGGTGGAAGAGCAAATACAGATGAGATGGTTGTTAGGAAAGTAAAATGGTTACTGGAAGACTATTGGAAAGGGAAGAATGCATGCTTTTATTGTGAAGAAAAAGAACCAGAAAAGAACTGTCTTTTAAGAAGATTTAGAGAGTAAACCAGAATTGTCAGGAGAGAGATTCAGGGAAAGTAAGAAGATGAGGTTAAAGAAGAAAATTAATTAATTGCAGGGAAGAACAGATTAGTAGAAGATGGCTGGATGAATGAAGCTGCATGAGCATTGCAGCAAGAGATAAAGGGAAAAATAAAACAAGCCATGAAGTGCGTAAGAGGGTGACTCAGTAGATGAACTAGCATTTTTCAAGTGAAAGTCTTTCCCAAAACACCTTCCAATTCATTCTATGCAAATATGTGACACAAGCCCCCTATTCAGTTTTGAAGTCTTCTGAAACTTTCTGTCTCATGATCTTTCAAATTGTGTGATGGGCAATGTTGCCCGTTATATCACTTCCTACAGTACCAAAACATTCCTTTGATGACTCTGTCTGCATAGCTGACCAAACCCTTACTTTTAAGACCATTTTGTTAGAGTGGCATTGCTGCTGAAGAAAAGTGAAAATGCTGGAAGACAAACCCCAAATGCAATGAGACTTTAATTAGTCAGATGACTAGCCAAGGCTTACTTCAGCTTTCAGTGAAGTCAAGAGAAAGTCCGATACTGATTAGAATGGAATTGGATCAAAGGAGCATAAGATGAAGACTCTGAAAGTTCTTTGTCCTCCACTCTTCTTAACATGCAAGTAAAAATTCATAATTTTTCTTTGAAGGATATATTAAGGTTTTGACTTATTTTCATATGTTTTATAAAGAAAAAAAACCTGTAAGATGCTAGATGGTTTGTTTTACTTTCATTTGCTTTGTCAGGTTTCTTTTTCCTTCTTGTTTTCCACTGGATGAGAAAAGGCAGAAGGAAAACAATTTGGAAGAGTCTTCAGAAAAGAAATGCCCTTCTAAAAGAATATTTCCCTCTCTCCTTTATATTTATCTTTCTCCAGTGAAGGGTCTATTGCCTGCTAGGAATTTGGTTTCAATTGTTGCAGTATTTTCCTTGCTTGTAAAGACCTAGGGATGTTATGACCTCCCTACTTTCTTCTTAAGGAAGATGGAAAAAGTCCTGTATTCTCTGCTATTATTTTTTCCTGAAACAACCTGCTTCTGTCGGTAATTGGATATAAACAAGACCAGCCTTTTGAATAAATTAGTCTTAATCAGAAAATTAACACTTGGCAATGTTACAACTTTGGGGCAGAAAATTTGCCATTTATGTAAATATTCTCCCTGATCAGCTGTATTGATCTCAAAAGCACGTAAGCCGTCACGTATGTCAAAGAATAGTCGATTTAAATACAGCTTTAGAGAGCTGAAATTCAAAGGCTAATTGGTATGTCTGAAGAAATCACAGCTGGGCTACTAGACCATGTATCTCTTAGGAAGTAATGATCAAGGAAAATATCCAATATTTATCAAATAAATCTTATCTTTCAGGAACACACATTTAATATTTTTCAACATTTAAATTAAGTCAAGAAATATTTTTCCACTTCATAATAAATGAATGGTGTGTCAAATTAAAAAAAAACCAAACAAACCAACAAATACAGGTTTGGAAAATAATTTAAAAATTAAACATTTTTTATTAATTAATCTCTCCATTTAAATTTTTCTTCAACTACTGCAAGGAAATGCTCTGTTTCAATTCCCAAAATGTTCAATTTCAGATCAATAATTTAATGATTTTTCTTCTGCCTAAACTTCAAATCACACTAAAAAAGAAAAATAATGTTCAATGCTAAAAAATATTTTGAAATCATTACAACAGAATCCTTTTGGGCAATTTGTAAAAATGTCTTTATTTTTTTCAAAATGGGAAATTCATTTATACTATCTCCTTTACCTATAAACTTCAGTTTCCACTATTGTAATTTTGTAAAAAAACTCTGAACTCTAGATTTGGCTGTCAATAAGCCATAAGTTTGTCAGGTGATCAATTATATCTGTACTATATTCCAGCTTTCTCTTCCTTCTAACATTCCAAGATGTATTAATATATTCACAGTATCACAGTATCACACAGTATGTTAGAGATTGGAAGGGACCTCAAAAGATCACCTAGTCCAATCCCCCTGCCAGAGCAGGAACACCTAGATAAGGTTACATAGTGTCCTGGGTTCAGCAGTAGCAGTCAGTTTTTCTCCTTCTTAGTAGCTGGTGCAGTGCTGTGTTTTTGACTTTTAGCCTCGAAACAGAGCTGATAACACTGATGTTTAGACTGACCAAGGACTTTGTGAGTCTCATGCTCTGCCAGGGAGGAGGAGGGGCCGGGAGGAAGCAGGGACAGGACGCCTGACCCAAACTAGCCAAAGAGGTATTCCATACCACAGCACGTCATGCCCGGGGATGTAACTGGGAGCTACCCGGAAGGGCACGTCCTCTTTTCGGTCGGGCTCTTTTCCGGCGAGCGGTATCATATTTTCTTCCCTTGTTATTTCTCTTATCATTATTATTATTGGTGGCAGCAGTAGTGATTTGTGTTATACCTGAGTTACTGGACTGTTCTTATCTCAACCCGTGGGAGTTACATTCTTTCGATTCTCCTCCCCATCCCTCTGGGGAGTGGGGGGGGGGGGGGAAGTAGACTGCGTGGTTCTAATTTACAGCCGGGGCTTAAACCACGACAGTTCTTTTTTTGGCGCCCAACGTGGGGCACGAAGGGTTGAGATAACGACAGATCTGACCGGAGTGTGTCTAATCGTATTTGTGATAAGCATTCAGTGTTTTAGATTAATAGTCACTCGTCACAATGCTGATTTATTGGCTCTCAAAGTTGTTGTTTTTGATCTCACAGTCTCAATATGCCGTAGGTTACTTAGAGCCGGTATTTGCTGTGTTGGTGTTTTTCAAGTGTGGGGCTTGGGCTAAGGTTGTTGTCTCGTTGTATTTTGTGGCAATGACTTGTAATACAATAGAAGGATTGATCATGAAACTGATCTGGCTTGTGTTCCCAGTGTGGTCACCACCTTTATACTTTGGGAGGTATATAATACAAATGCTTAGCAACTATACATCTTTTTTCTCCTTCCTGGGTGGTCAACCTATGAAGGAGACATTCTTTTACCCTCCCAGTGCCCCTTCCAGACCGTTTACAGCATCGTTTGAGAGTTTTGAAATTTTTGAGTGGCCTTTTAATATTGTTGAGACCTGTTTGCTGATTGTGATGGGGGTCACCATGTTGACACGCATACAGAGTGTGTTTTGTTCACAACCATTACGTCTGATCTCAAGAGTTAAGCAGAGTCGGGTTTGGGTCTTGTCTGGGGTTAGACGACAAAATAGGGGGACCGAGAGATTTTCCCCGAAGCTGGACAGCCATGAGTGGCAGGGTGTGTGGGATAGTATGGGCAAGTACCTAGGTCAGTGGGCCCCTCCAGTGTTTTGGAATTTCACCACCGAACAACTGCAAAATCCAGAAGAATTAGTAAAACACTTAAATGAGGTGTGCTGTCATCCTGGTCATACCAGAGAGGGACAAATCATGTCAACGTGCTGGGGCTTGGCCTATGCTTACCGGGCCTTGTTCAACGCTATCCAGCACCTTCAAAAGAGAAAAAATGTCCCTGGATCTGAGGGCGAAGCAACAGACAGCGCAGCTACTCCAGCTCCGAGCACAGCAGCTACACCACCCCCAGCGACAAGTACAGCCACTACTCAAACTTCGACTGCAACAGACAGTGCAGCTACCCCAGCTCCAAACACAGCAGCTACACCACCCCCAGCGACAAGTACAGCCGCTACTCAAACTTCAACTGCAACAGACAGCGAAGCTACCCCAGCTCCAACCACAGCAGCTACACCACCCCCAGCGACAAGTACTGTTGCTACTCAAACCACAGTGATGACTGCAGCTAAACCAGGGGACCAAATCGTACCAATATCGATTGCCCCCATACGCAAGAGAAAAAGCAAAAAAGAGGCAAGAAGGGTGAAGCAAGATGAAGAAACAATGTATTCACCACTCAGGACAGCATCTGGTCAGGAGTCATCATCACATGACGAAGAAGAAGAAGAGGGGACTTCTCGACCTCGGACCTCAACCGAGCTACGGAATATGCGAAAAGATTTTCCCCGTCAACCAGGGGAGCACATCATCACCTGGTTGCTCCGATGCTGGGACAATGGGGCCGATGGTCATGAACTAGGAGGTACGGAAGCCAAGCAGCTGGGATCACTTGCTAGAGAAGGGGGAATTGACAAAGCAATTGCAAGAGAGAAAAAGTCCCTCAGTCTTTGGAGGCGGCTCTTGGCAGCTGTGAAAGAAAGGTTTCCATACAAGGACGATGTTACGAGTCGTTCGGCCAAGTGGACTACTTTAGACAAAGGCATCCAGTCTCTGAGGGAATCAGCCATCGTAGAGATGATTTATCACATCAAACCGAATAACGGAGATATACTCATAGACCCAGATGAAGTCGAATGTACACGACCCATGTGGCGAAAACTTACACGGAATGCACCGTCATCATATGCCCATTCATTGGCAACAGTAACCTGGGGTGACATAGTAACACCAACAGTGGATGAAATGATTCATAAACTCCGAGAGTTCGAAGACAATCTCACCCCTTCCATCATCTCAGCTGTGGAAAAACTGTCCCAGGATGTCAAACAATTGAGGGACGATCTATCTGATTTATCCAGCTCCTCACGTGTACCAACATACGTCTCAGCTGTTAACAAAAGACGTCCTATTGTTCGAGACAGAAGATATAGAAGGCAAACACCACGGGCCACCCTATGGTTTTACCTGCGGGATCATGGAGAAGACATGACGAAGTGGGATGGAAAACCTACTTCAGCTTTGGAGGAACGGGTGCATGAATTGAAAATAGGAACAAGGGTCAAGACTAATCATCCCATGAGAGCTGCGGCTTCAGTCTCTGGTGAGCAGGTTCCCAGATGGAGCGGAAGAGCTGATTTTACTCCAGCTCCTATGATAACGAAGAATAATCCCTTTCAATACGACTTAGGTGTCCAACGTTGTGATGACTGTTAGAGGGACCCTGCCTCCAGCCAGGTGGAGGTAGGGGATAATCGGATTTACTGGACTGTGTGGGTCAGATGGCCTGGCACATCAGTCCCACAGAAGTATAAAGCTCTCGTAGATACTGGTGCACAGTGTACCCTGATGCTGTCAAGCTGTCAAGGGGTGGAACCCATCTATATCTCTGGAGTGACAGGAGGTTCCCAAGAGTTGACTGTACTGGAGGCTGAGATCAGCCTGACTGGAAGGAAATGGCAAAAGCACCCCATTGTGACTGGTCCAGAGGCTCCATGCATCCTCGGCATAGATTACCTCAGGAGAGGGTACTTCAAAGACCCAAAAGGGTACCGATGGGCTTTTGGTATTGCTGCTTTGGAGACTGAGGAAAATGAGCAGCTGTCCACCTTGCCTGGTCTCTCAGAGGATCCTTCTGTTGTGGGGTTGCTGAAGGTCGAAGAACAACAAGTGCCAGTCGCGACCGCAACAGTGCACCGGCGGCAATATCGCACCAATCGAGACTCCCTGATTCCCATCCATAAGCTGATCCGTAGTCTGGAGAGTCAGGGAGTGATCAGCAGGACCCGCTCACCCTTTAATAGCCCCATATGGCCAGTGCGAAAGTCTAACGGAGAGTGGAGACTAACAGTAGACTATCGTGGCCTGAATGAAGTCACACCACCATTGAGTGCTGCTGTACCGGACATGCTAGACCTTCAGTATGAACTGGAGTCAAAGGCAGCCAAGTGGTATGCCACGATTGATATTGCCAATGCATTCTTCTCAATTCCTTTGGCAGCAGAGTGTAGGCCACAGTTTGCTTTTACTTGGAGGGGCGTCCAGTACACTTGGAACCGACTGCTCCAGGGGTGGAAACACAGCCCTACCATTTGCCATGGACTGATCCAGAATGCACTGGAACAGGGGCAAGCTCCAGAACACCTGCAATACATTGATGACATTATTGTGTGGGGTGATACAGCAGAAGAAGTCTTTGAGAAAGGGAGGGAAATAATCCAAATCCTGCTGAAAGCTGGTTTTGCCATAAAACGGAGTAAGGTCAAGGGACCTGCACAGGAGATTCAGTTTTTGGGAATAAAATGGCAAGATGGACGTCACCAGATCCCTACAGATGTGATCAACAAAATAACAGCAATGTCTCCACCAACTAATAAGAAAGAAACACAAGCTTTCTTGGGTGCTGTGGGGTTCTGGAGAATGCACATCCCAAATTACAGTTCGATTGTAAGCCCTCTCTATCATGTGACCCGGAAGAAGAACGATTTTAAATGGGGCCCTGAGCAACAACAAGCCTTTGAGCAAATTAAACGTGAGATAGTTCATGCAGTAGCCCTTGGACCAGTCCGAAACGGGCCAGATGTAAAAAATGTACTGTACACCGCAGCCGGGGAGAATGGTCCTACCTGGAGCCTCTGGCAGAAAGCTCCAGGGGAGACTCGAGGTCGACCCCTCGGCTTTTGGAGTCGGGGATACAGAGGATCTGAGGCCAGCTATACCCCAACTGAGAAAGAGATACTGGCAGCCTATGAAGGGGTTCGAGCTGCTTCGGAGGTGATTGGCACTGAAGCACAGCTCCTCCTGGCTCCCCGGTTGCCCGTTTTGGGCTGGATGTTCAAAGGCAGGGTCTCCTCTACACATCATGCAACCGATGCGACATGGAGTAAATGGGCTGCACTAATTACACAACGAGCTCGAATAGGAAATCCCAGTCGTCCAGGCATTCTAGAAGTCATCATGGACTGGCCAGAGGGCAAAGATTTTGGAATGTCACCAGAGGAGGAGGTGATGCGTGCTGAAGAGGCCCCACCATATAATAAACTGTCAGAAAGTGAAAAGCAGTATGCCTTGTTTACTGATGGGTCCTGCCGTATTGTGGGAAAGCATCGGAGATGGAAGGCAGCCGTATGGAGTCCTCAACGACAAGTTGCAGAAACTGCTGAAGGGGAGGGTGAATCGAGTCAGTTTGCCGAGGTGAAAGCCATCCAGCTGGCCTTGGACATTGCTGAACGAGAAAAGTGGCCAGTACTTTATCTCTATACTGACTCATGGATGGTGGCAAATGCCCTGTGGGGGTGGTTGCAGCAATGGAAGCAGAGCAACTGGCAACGCAGAGGTAAACCCATCTGGGCTGCTGCACTGTGGCAAGATATCGCTGCCCGGGTGCAGAACCTGGTGGTGAAGGTACGCCATGTAGACGCCCATGTACCCAAGAGTTGGGCCACTGAGGAACACCAGAACAACCAACAGGTGGATAAAGCTGCTAAGATTGAAGTGGCTCAGATGGACTTAGATTGGCAACATAAAGGTGAATTATTTTTGGCTCGGTGGGCCCATGACACTTCAGGCCATCAGGGCAGAGATGCAACATATAGATGGGCCCGTGATCGAGGGGTGGACTTAACAATGGACACTATTGCCCAGGTTATTCATGAGTGTGAAACATGTGCTGCAATTAAACAAGCCAAACGGTTAAAGCCTCTTTGGTATGGAGGACGATGGCTGAAGTACAAATATGGGGAGGCCTGGCAGATTGATTATATCACACTCCCACCAACCCGCCACGGCAAGCGCCATGTGCTTACCATGGTGGAAGCAACCACCGGATGGCTGGAAACATACGCTGTGCCCCATGCCACTGCCAGGAACACTATCCTGGGCCTTGAGAACCAGATTTTGTGGCGACATGGCACCCCAGAAAGAATTGAATCAGATAATGGGACTCATTTCCGGAATAACCTTATAGACACTTGGGCCAAAGAGCATGGCATTGAGTGGGTATATCACATCCCCTACCATGCACCAGCCTCTGGGAAAATCGAACGGTACAATGGGCTGTTAAAAACTACACTGAGAGCAATGGGTGGGGGAACTTTCAAGCATTGGGATACACACTTACCAAAGGCCACCTGGTTGGTCAACACCAGAGGATCTGCCAACAGGGCTGGCCCAGCCCAGTCAGAACTTTTACATATTGTAGAGGGGGACAAAGTTCCTGTGGTGCACATGAAGAATTTGCTGGGGAAGACAGTCTGGGTTATTCCTGCTTCAGGTAAAGGCAAACCCACTCGTGGGATTGCTTTTGCTCAGGGACCTGGATATACTTGGTGGGTAATGCAGGAAGATGGGGAAGTCCGATGCGTACCTCAAGGGGATTTGATTTTAGGGGAAAACAGACAATGAACTCAATTGTACGCTGTTGCCTGCTATAGCCATCAACTAGAAGTCTGCAGGGCACCAGCGACTGGCCCTGACTTCCCTCCGACCATCATCCCAACAGAGAATGAACTTTGATAGAACCGGATGAGTTCTACAGTAAAGGAATGATCAGCATCAGCAGACAACGATCCAACACTGCACACAGCTTCTCCTGCTCTGAAAGACTGTTACAAGAGATGGAGCCCAACATCATGAACCGAATGGACTCAGTAGCTTTATAGGAATTGGTCCGTGCACTAAGATAACAGTGGACTGAAATGAGAGGGAGGGTATATGGAAAATGTGGGATCTGAGCATGACGTGAATGGTATGGAATAAGGGGTGGATACTGTCCTGGGTTCAGCAGTAGCAGTCAGTTTTTCTCCTTCTTAGTAGCTGGTGCAGTGCTGTGTTTTTGACTTTTAGCCTCGAAACAGAGCTGATAACACTGATGTTTAGACTGACCAAGGACTTTGTGAGTCTCATGCTCTGCCAGGGAGGAGGAGGGGCCGGGAGGAAGCAGGGACAGGACGCCTGACCCAAACTAGCCAAAGAGGTATTCCATACCACAGCACGTCATGCCCGGGGATGTAACTGGGAGCTACCCGGAAGGGCACGTCCTCTTTTCGGTCGGGCTCTTTTCCGGCGAGCGGTATCATATTTTCTTCCCTTGTTATTTCTCTTATCATTATTATTATTGGTGGCAGCAGTAGTGATTTGTGTTATACCTGAGTTACTGGACTGTTCTTATCTCAACCCGTGGGAGTTACATTCTTTCGATTCTCCTCCCCATCCCTCTGGGGAGTGGGGGGGGGGGGGGAAGTAGACTGCGTGGTTCTAATTTACAGCCGGGGCTTAAACCACGACACATAGGAATGTGTCCAGGTGGGTTTTGAATGTCTCCAGAGAAGGAGACTCCACAACCTCCCTGGGCAGCCTGTTCCAGTGTTCTGTCACCCTCACTGAGAAGAAGTTTCTTCTCAAGTTTAAGTGGAACCTCTTGTGTTCCAGTTTATACCCATTACCCCTTGTCCTATCATTGTTTGCCACTGAGAAGAGCCTGGCTCCATCCTCATGACACTCCCCCTTTATATGTTTATATACATTAATATATTCCTTTAATTCATTTTTGTAAAACTAATCTTGTACTTACCAAGTTGAAGAGAATCTTCTGAAAACACCTCCACTGTCAGCAGAAGATGAAGTAAAAATTGGAGTCACCTAAAAGAGAAATGCTCTCTAGGAATTACTGTGCATCATCAATCATTAACAATGTGAGGCATAGGTAAACTTTAACACACAGGGAAGTGCCCTTCTTTACAGAAATCCAGGGACGAGCTAAATAACAACATTTTTTTAATGGTTTGATCAATAGTCATCACAGAATAAGAGGGAACTCGCAGCACCTTTTAGCATTACCTTACAATAACAAATTAAAAATAAATTAACACCAGGGCAAACAATAGAGCACCACATTTCCACGTTTGACATTTATGTAGCAAATGGCTATTCCAGTAAGACCTCAATCAATATGAAAGTATCCATTATTGGAGAATGAATTTAAATAAGGAAGCTGAGAATTTCCTCAAACTGGTTAATACTTTCAAGTTTACAGTTGGGTATTTTTTTCCTCAGGTTTTACTGTCACAAAATAAAAAAAACACAATGTGGAAAAATGTCTACCTATATTTCAATCTACAAAAAGCACATTTGCCCAGCTCCACCATTCTAAGTTGTTCACTTCTTGTATAGTAATGATATAAGGATTTAAAAATACATAGGTATTAAGCATTCAAGCAAGGTCAAAATAGGACCTGTAAGATCGATCTACCAAAACAAGGCCTTCCAGAAAACTTTCTTACCTACAATCTGTTGTGGTTAACTTCAAACTCTGGAGCTAAGGAAACAGAGATGCAGTTAAAATAGCATTAAGCAATATCAGAAGATTATTGTAGAGTCCTACAACGTTATTGACAAAGTAATCTGTTAGCTTCATCTTATTTATTCTTAGCTGGAAATTGAGCTGCCTTCTTACAACATCAAGAGCAATAACTGGTGAAATAGTAGCCTGAGAATCAAATAAAAAATATTTTAATTCCACTGAAATTATACATCTAAACCTTTTTTTTGTTTGTTTGTTTTTGTTTTTTGTTTTTTGGTTTTTTTTTTTTTTTTAATTGTTACTGTTGTTTTTAAATAAGTGAAAAGCTCTTTCAAGAATCTGGAGACTGTCTGGTTTTATTGGTTACTAAAAACATTATATTTTTCTTCTTGTTTCAGGTTCTATGTGACCAACTTAAAAATTTAGTTAAAAAGGAAAAAGAGTATCAGGTGTATTCTTGGATTGCTCCTTTTCCTCAAGCCATGGTGATCAAGAATTACGTAAAATACTACCTTGCAGTGAGTTTTTCTTCACAGCTTCTGCTTCATAAGAAAGCCCTCTTATCTCCTGATTGGATTCATGGAAGTTTATTTATAAATAAATCAAAGCTGTGAATACTGACAATGCCTGTGGTCAAAAAACAACTAACTTGTGGAGTGTTGGAATTTGTAAAGACAGGTTATTTAAACTGAAGTTTCTTGCCTATTATTTAACTGTCTTAGGACCTAATGCTTCATTCTGAAATGAAAGCCAAAATCCTAGAAGAAAAATACCAGGTAGTCAGTTTGCTAGAATCACTTCTTCTAGCTCAAAAATTGAAAAAACTGACAAAGCTATTAGATATGGGAAGAACCAGGATCTGTAGGCTGAACTAAGCACAATTACGGAAACACAGGAATCTCAAAATGCCAAACCTAAAAAATCTCTATTTTTCCTCCAGTAAGCTTCATCATTCTTCGTATAACTCACAAGTTTTTTTTGGTTTTTTTTTTTTTTAAGCAGAAAACCTTATTTCAATAAATTATTTTCGAATGAGAATGAAATCTAATCTGAAGAATGATTGGTTCTTACGGAAGCCCTGCTTGTCAGCAAGCACTATGTAACTTTACTATGTCATTCAACTAATCTGAGGGCAAGACAAGCTAACTTGTAATTTTCACATGAGTAAACATGTCAGAATAAACTCCTTCAAGACTTTAGCTTGCACTAATAACTTAGATTGAATCAACAAACCTCTTTGTTTTCACTGAATTTTTGTTGTAACTTGATTCCTCTGAACTAAATAAAACATATAAAGCTTTTTATATTAATTATGCGAAAGTCGGACTTTTTCTGAGGGTATAGCTTCGACATTGTCTTAAACAAAAGAAACTATTCTTGGGTCAACTGTTTCTTGACTTTGACTATGCTTTCAGCCTGTATCCATCTTCTTTTATTCAGAAAAAATAGTGTCATTTATTGCCACCCAAACAATCATAATCCTAAATTAAGCACTACACCTTCGCAAAAATAACAGCTGAAATGGACAGAAAATACTACTATAAAACATATTTAGTTACAAGATGGCACTTTACAAAGAGCAGGTTTTCAGCTCTGTCCCTTAGACACATTTGAATTTGAAGAGAGCTCAAGCAGAACAAGAAATTAGGACAAGGTAAAAGTAGGTTAAAATTGGAACAAACACAGTGCAATCTAGGATTATATAGGACCAAGCAATTTTTGTCCAAGCAAAGATTTTTTTCTCTAAAATACAAAAATAGGAGAGTAGCTTTTTAAAACTCTTTTTTCAAGTGACAGTAAAGTCTTAAACCTTGGCAACACAGATAATAATGCCCTATACTTATTTAAAGAAATAGGATTCTTTCTTTAATTGTCCTGATCCGAGACAACTGATAGCTGTAAACCCTTCTAATTACTTCCTAGAATAGGATTACTTTCACCTGACTGAGTAAACTGACATTTTAAATTCCATTTTACAATATAACAGGATGTGTTCTGTTCAGTGCTGCATTTCTAATGTCCCAGTGTCTGGCAGAAGCATATTGTGAATTTCATTCTAAATACCAAGGCAGGTGTTTAAATAGATATCCCAAGCTCCAAAGAAAACACAACAAAAGCCAGCATTTAACTTTCAACGAGGAAGGGAAGGCAAGGAAACATGTCAACTTGTGCAATCCTTAACACAGAAGCTATTCAGACTTGCACCAAATTCATCTACTTGGTATGCAAACCTTTAGAATCACATTTTGCATGACAAATCACACTTTGACTGCAGGGATCAGTTAAATGAATGTGCTTAGATGCAAATCCTGATGTTACTGGAGTGGTAAGAGTTAGAAGTCAGTAGAAAATAGAAGGACCAGACTTGGTGATATATGCTACAGTTGTTTACAGGTGGATATGGTATAGGTGAGAAATGCAGAGAACTTTTCACATCTTCCTCAAGCAATGCAGCTCAATTATAATAATTGAAGAGGCTCTTGAAATTTAGAATTTGGTCCGGTTACTCAAATATGTAAAGGTAATGACTTTTGCTATCAAAGTCTCAAAGAATGAATCTGATTGAAAAACTTGGAATATAAAATAGAGAAAATACTTCAAGGATATCAGTTTGGCAAGGATGCATGTGACTAACTTTATACAGCCGAGTCATCCCACCAAGTCAAAGGTACAACTTACTTTAGCAGCCTAACATTTGAGATTAAAAAGGTTATTTGTAGCTATTTTAGCAAACTCCCCTCCTATAAATCCTCATTCAGAAGTTTATTTCAAAATCTTTCTGGAAGAGATTTTGTATGAGCTCCAGCTTCTTCCAGTGGAAATCATTGGCTGCACGTGATTGACATCAGATTAAAAACAAAAGAAAAAGATTCTTTGGGGAAAAAATATTGTTTTCAGATGAGAATAGGCTACTCTGAGGATATTTCCTGTGGTGATATATGATGTACATGTTTAACGAGTATAAAATGAGTTGGAAGCACTGATCAGTAATCTGAGATTTAAGTGAAAAAAGAAAAAAAAGTAACCAGACTTAAGAACTGGAGGTTAGTACAGCAGAAAGAGGTAAAAGCTTGGCTCTGTAGCAATCATTATATGATTTGGCATGAGCTCCAATGGATGCAGGATTCCAGTCAAGAAGTTTGACTGTTGTTCAGAAGGTTTTCAGAATTAAATGTGATCTTAAAAATACTAAACACATTATTACTTAAAAATGCACATCAAGGCTACTAAACAACTTTAACTTTTACATAATATGAAATACAATGAAGAATAATGAATAAGTTTGTTGGGGTGTTTTCATGAGACATTGATTACATTTTTTCTTCTCTAGGATTATTGCAAAAGAGATTTTTGACAGTTTGAGAGTCATGACTTGCATATTTTAACACTAGTTTGTATTCTTTTAACAAATCTTAGCACTACATTTTCTCAATGTGTAGTGGTTGATTTAGTGATATTTATATCACTATAATAATTTCTGCTCTGGCAGTACAAATATGTATTTCTAATTTTTCTACATTTCTTTGAGAAATTTCCATGAAAAACTTTAATCATAGACAAACACATATCAAAGATATTCTTGAAGAAAATTTGTTATAAAATATTTATGACAATTTAAGGGTTTATATTTTAAAACTTTAAGCTAAAATGAACACCATAATGACCTTGCTGATTTTGGTTTTAGTTTACCTGTATCATCTGGATCTTTTGTTTACCTCAGAATAATGGAAAACAATGAAAGCATGTTGACCAAATTATAATATATTTGCATCTGATTTAGATTTCCAAGTGTATCTGTCAGTTCAAGGCTGAAAAATCTATTATGCTGCACTAGAAATCTCAAAAGTGTGTTTCTTCCAACAGTAGAGATTGCACTATGTGGCTTTTATAAGATGATTTACATTGTAAACACAGGTGTAAAGGAAGACATCCCTCTTTTTATCTAGTCTGCTATAATATATTATTACATGTAATTTAGACACAGATGGTCTCTAGTTCTAAAGAGACATTATTATATGAGTTCATCAATGCCATCCCAGTTTTGAGAAGTTGTAATATGAAATAGATGGAATTTTCCATGAAGAAAGAATCAACTGATTTCCAGATTGATTATAGGGAAGCTGGGCTAATGAAATGATTGCTGAAGGCAATATCACAGATGCTGTGAAAGGAAAGAAGAGAAAAAGTGGTTTTCTAGTGAGATGAGAACATACATGCCTCTTTTATCACAGATAATTGGATTAATCAGAATTCTATTGCCAGCAGAGCCCTATATCCCTCTTGATTAGTCTGTCAAAGACACTTGTAAACAGTGGCCCATGAAGATGTCACACCAGAGGGAAGGGCAGCATCAGCGCAAAAGCATCATGTCATTTGATAGCATATTAAGGAATCTGACATGTCTGTAAACAAGATATTTATATGTTTGTAAAGAAGTTAACTATTGAATTGTTTAGCCAACCTAACCAAAACTTCAAAACATTTTGAAGGTAAATGGATAATTGGAGTCTTCAAAACATTCTAAGTTATCTTAGACTCTTGAAATGTCTCCTTGGTATGGACAACTAAAATTTTTCTGTGAGTTTTACCTGACATACAAAATTTGCATTAAATCAAAAGTAGTTTCCATGGAGAGTTTATGCCTTCTGGATTCTAATTTTAGTTTTAACTCAAAGAAATTAAAAAACTAGGAAAGAAAAAAGAGCTTAAAAAAAAAAAAAAAGGAAAAGAAAAAGAAACCCAGGATTTCTTGGAGTGAGTTTTTGGTTTTGTTTTTTTCAAATTTTAAATTAAAGGAATAAAGGTTTTCTTTGGCTTGTCACTTAAATCTTGCATCAAAATTACTTCTTCACAGTGCTATTTTTCACTCAAAAAGGACTTATTTATGTACATTTTTGGTAAAAAAGAGTAGTATAAGTTTTCCTACCTAAATGAATGACTCCCATAATTTTGTTAATGATTAACACATGTATAACACATTCCATACACCCAGCTTTGTGCACATAATTGATGCGTATGACAAATACTGTCGCTATTCAGGCATTCAGTTCACAATTGACCAGTAGTTCAGGTGCATTTGGAAGGCCTTGGAACCAGTGTCACATACTGTACTGTTGACCTACTTGTGAAGAATAACACTGAAGAATCCAACCAAGCTGTAGCAGGCATTACTGCTCCAACTGGATTCAGGACATCAAGAAACCATGGACAGGCAACTAAACTTCAAATTTGTTCATATTTTTTAATAGCCTAAATGACAGACAAACCTTGATACTGTTGTCCTGCATGTAATTATCCTGAATACATCCATAAAACCAGAGAAAACATGCATCAGTTTATTTCAAAAAAGAACAGAAGAGTGTGAAACCTAATAATTTACAATGGAATACCTGCATTTCATTCTGAGGCAGCAAAGGTTGTTATATGCATAGTTTATTTCAGAAAGCAAAAGCAAGGAAATAAAGTTAAATAAAAGACATGTAGATATCTGACTCTCTCTCTTGAAGAAGCACTAGATTTCCCATTATTACAAATATCATGCTCTCTAGACCAGTCATTGAGACTTCATCTGCTATCACTATGGTTCATTAGGCTTTGTATTCCTAACTTTAGGAACATTATAGATGAGTTGCTCTGGTGTTTGGTAAAAAGAAGGGGTGGCTGGTTTGAACAGGATTCAGTACAGGAATGTGATTACAGATGGAAACGAGCATGCTGCAACACTGATATTCGAAGGAATATGTAGCTGCTCTGCATATTGCAGTCACAGTACACATCAAAGCACTTGAGCGATTTTCCAAATTTTTTTACTGGAAAGGCACTTCTTGTATCACCCTCTAATCCATGGAGATGCTACAGGGTGCTAATGTGCTTAGATAATAAAGCATTAACCAATGAGTACTCAAGAAATAATTGGGTGTCAAGTTGCCTCTTTAAAGTTTAGTGAATAAGGATCAAGTTTTCACTAATTCATAAATAAATTAACGGTTCTTGAAGTGCATAGACTACTTTCTTTACCCAGCATAAAAGATGGCCTACCATGGCATCTCTCTGCTCGTTCTGTTTGCTGTATTAGCACTGTTATCTTATTGAGTTATTTGGTTTTCTTTTTTTTTTTTTTTAATACCTGTTTGGCATCCTTCAGGGGTGTTCTTACCATGAGTATCGTGAAAGCCAAGTCATGTAGTATACATCACAACATGGTATCTTCAGACACCTATCCAGATGCTGTTTGAAACATGCCACCTTGATTTGCTGAAGACTAAAGACTGAAAACCAAAACACAGAAAAACAAGCAACCCCCCCCATATACACATTCCAAAATTTCTGAATTTTCTCACTGAGGTCTGAATGTATAACGTGCTTGCTCACTATACAGAGCACTGCTCAGTCTGTGTTCACTAGCATGCATTATTTCTTCTTTTGAAGCTCATGCTGTGTTAAAAAGCTGCTTTGTGTGTAAAAAGGGCAGCAATTCATAACATAATTGTATGTAAGAACACAATTTTATTATTATCTTAAACAAGTATTTAAATGGAAAGTAATGATAATGGCACACTAGCAACTATGTATACAAAAAGAAAATGAGGTAATCTTTCAGTGGCAAAGAGAAATCTATTACTGTACTGTGTTATCCAAAGGCTTAAATAATAACACTGTTATGACATGAAGTTTATGTTCAATTTTAAATACTTTATTTTTTATTTTAATTTTTTTATTTTAATAAATAATAATAGCTTTTAATAAAATGTTAGTTTTATTTAAATGCTTTACTTAAAATATCATATTCATTTATTATGAATGCACTTACTCTTTTCTCCCTGCTACTTTGAAAAATATTCTATAATACTCTGCCATACATCAGTTTCAAATAGTTGGAAGGGTATATTAATTTATAGCCTGAAGTTATGCAAACTCAATCATATTGGTACAGCTGTCAGGAAACAATTTTCTTGTCCTTTAAAAATTTTTTAATTAGCAAAAATTTTCCTATCTAAAATGAAGCCAGAAAGAGTAAAAATGCTTCCTCCCTCCCCCTAATAATGAGAGCTGACTAATCCTTCAGTCCGTACCCAGTTTAGTTTCATATATTGTGTTTTGCATAGGCAACAACAAACAAAACCACCCCACCGATTGCTTTAAAATAAATTGCATTACTTTGGCAATTTTCTTTTTAACTATTAATTGACTAATATTAACTAATTAACTATTAATTAACTTTTAATTAAGATATTTTGATAGGAAAAATACAATTAAAAATATTAACTCTATTAGTATTAGCTCTATTTACTAGATCCCCAAATCTGCACAGACAGCTGCCATGGAAAACTGATTTCTCCTTAGTAAGGAGAAGCCTGCACCTCTGAATATGCTTAAAGACAGTTTTTGAACTTAAGAAATATCACACACAAACTAAAGATACAAGGCTTCCCCAGCAAAAGAATTAGAAAAGAAAATTGGAAGATTGGTAAATTTTTGTCTTATTTTTAAAAATCTGCTTTGTACAAGTTTGTGCAACCCAACTCGTATTTATATCCTTGGTTTATAATTCTAAAGAAATACATTCTGTGATAGATGGGAGAAATCATACTATATATTCAGTGCATGACTAGCAAACACTAACCATGGTAATACCAATAAATTTTGTATAAACTGTTCCTTAAGTGTGTTTTAGACAAACAAAACCATGTTATCTTTTAAAAAATGTGGACCTCTGGTGACAGCTGTTTGCATGTTTACCCCATGTTCATTATTTACATTAAATTGGTACATTAAAAATTGAATTATTTATTAAAAAAAAATTAATGAAAGCAAACCTTATGGCAACATAGGAACACACCAGAATGAAACAGAAACTGTCAGAATAAAGCAAATTTGCCCTAAAGCCATATTAATCTAAGGCTTAGCACAAGGCCTGCTGCTTGTGCTAAGATGTGAACAGCTGAAGTGTTGTGGGTTTGGGATATTTTTAATCTCTAAATGCAACAATCATCAGTCAGAGGAGAAATTACATTTGAGTAAATGAGTATGGCTCTCCTTTGGGGTAAAGGGAAATGTGTCAGAGTTATCACAGCAAGGCTGGCATAGTGTCTGGGCTGAATTAATCTGTCTCGGGTGTCTTTAATGTCTCAGGAAGAGTAGTGCACACAGACTCCATGCTTCTTCTGACACACTGAGTGATTTCCCAGAAGACCTTGCTTTGGTCTCCAGTACCACAAACAGTTTTACGCAGCTTGATGCAGACTGAGTTTCAGCAGTAATCTATTTTCCCTAGGATTTACATTGCCCTGAAAGCAAACAACAGTGTTTGTCCCTGGGGAAAGTTGCACATGGATGGATTTCTTTTCTTTTTTCCTTTTTTTCATTAGGATTATGAACGGCACTGTGGGTAAAAACAGTGATAATACATAGTTTAAGGCTAATCCGTGACATGTAGTGTATCATCAAATTCTTTTCTCACACTCACTACATCCCTAACTTGAAAGGAGAGCAAATTCATTTTAATCTTCTAAGCAGCTTGGCAGAAGGTATATAAACTTAAAGACAAGACAAATAATTTAGAACTTATAAAAAAGAAGGGACTCTTGAAAAGTCTCAGAGGGTAGTTTTGAAAGAATGGAACTTGCAGTCAAGGAAATGCAGCAACCACTGGTAAGCTAGTCCCTGCATCGATTCTGAGTACAGGTCTGAGGGATAAAAGATCATTGCACTGCCATGAAGGACCCTATGGCTGCACTAGTTTTTTAGTTTAGCAGGAGAGAATTAATTGTACAATACAAGCCCTTCAGAGTCATACTGTAGAGGAATTTCTTTTTTAACAGCCCTCCAACTGTTTGGTTTTGTGTGCTATAAAACATCCAGTTTCAAGCTAAAGGGCAACAAAGTAGAGCTTAGGGCTCAGGCACTGGGGAAGAGGACAAAAGTCCCGTCATTACTTCTCAGATGAAGGAGGAGAAGAGCAGAGCAGTTACAGGAGAGCAAGTGTTGAGGCAGGATCACATCAGGGCTCTGGTTTAGAAGGGGCTAACAAAAGGGTGGCTGACCCTTTTTAGTCTTCTCAGCAGGCACCATATCAGTGCCTGAAGAGAAGAATTGTGACTGGCAATATGGTAAGATTAGGTCTGAATGAATCTGTATATTTCATACCAAGAGAATTGTTAATGGTACAATGCGGTTCAAACTGAATGCGTTGAGATTAGAACAAAGGCATTTCTTTTATTCTGCTGAGTTCTTACACTTAACCTAAGTATTACTCAGACTCATTTTTCTAAACAACATGGTAAGTTTGCAAAATAAGATTTGCAATAGAAAAGTCAGCAAACCCTATGCTAAAACAGTAAAATGACACCACCATAGAAAAGGCATTTATTCTTTGTTACCTATTTATCAATTATGAGGGCCTGTAACCTGGAGGTTACCTTACTAAAGTGGCCTCAGCTCTCTGGTGGACTTTGTTTCAGAGAACAGAAGAGAATTCACTGTATTGACAGCACATTCACTAAGTAGCTAAGCTTATTCTCAAACCAATATAATAATATTTATGCATATAATGAAGAGGGATTTTTGGTAACAACTGGACAATATTGTTACTGAAGGTTTATAACAAAAATCCATATTGAAAATTAAGGAACAATAATTCTCACTCAAAAGTTTTAATATTTGAATTGAACATAATTATTTCTACAAGCAGAATTACAGACTCAGTACTCAGAAATAACAATGGTTACTGGAAAATTATGTTCTCTTACTTAAAGAGTATATAAATTATTTGCTAACAAAATGTGGAAAATTTGAGGAAAAAAAATGTTACTGGTGGCTTTGTTATTGCTACACATAATTTGGGATTTTTATTGCTTATTCCCATACTTTAACCCAGGCATTCAAGAAAGGTGGTTTGATTTGGTTTGGTTTCTTAATTTTCCGTACTGTTACAGCTGATGTAGCTAGAATTTTAAGTTTTCATCTTTATTTGTTCCAAAGCAAATTTTTAAAAGGGATGTGCATGGCAAGTAAGCTCAGAAAGGCTACTGCTTAGTTTGCCTGGCTCATCTTTTCAGAATGATTTCTTTGAACGTGTTTTATGTTACTTCCAATATCTGACTTCATAAGTTTTGATCTTGGGGGGTGGGAGTGCTTCTGAGCACTCTTTTAACTCAAGAATAGATAATTGTCTCTAAGAGAGAAGGGCTCTAAAGGGAAAGAAATGGGAAGCAAGTAAGATTTGAACGCATTCATGAGGGGAGCTTTGATTTGCAACTGGCCAAAATATGCAAGCAGATGGAGCTGTGTTATCACTGCTTCAGCTTCCTGGACAACTTGTGTCACACTCATTTGGCCACTGAATGGAATGGTTACAGCTGAGAGATACTGAGTGCCTCCTGACAAAATAGAAGATAGCTCAACATAGTCAAAGGCATTCTACATTTTCGCAGATGACGGTCTGATGATCTATGACAATTAAAAGAAAATCCCTTCATGTAGGCACATGCAGTCCATTCGATTGTATGGAACTGTACCTCCCCACCCCCAAACAGCAACAATGACAAAACCCAGAAAATTCCAAAAGCTATTAATGGCAAAAGCTGCTGCTGCTGCTGAACTGGCAGGCAGTGCACTGCTGAAGTTCTGACTGATGTGTTAGAAAGCAGAAAGTGTATATTACATTCCCACTAACCAGGGCAACGTGGTGAGAACTAAAGTTTGAACAAGTTCTTCTAAAGTGGTCTGATATCAACATTTAAGAGTGAACATGGAGAACTTGTCTTCCTGTTCCTTCCCTAAGCTAGTATGTGACTGAAAGGAGTCATTGCAGCATAGTTTCATAGGAGCTGTGCCTTTACTTCTCCTCTACTGACATTAAGAGGTTACGTTAGGTTGGAGAAGACCTTTAAGATCAAGTTCAACTGTAAACCTAGCACTGACAAGTCTGCCACTAAGCCGCGTACCCAAGTGCCACATCTACACCTTCAGGGATGGTGTCTCAACCACTTCCCTAGGCAACTTGTTTCAGTGCTTGACAAACCCTTTCCATGAATAAATTTTTCCTAATATCCAATCTAAACCTACATTCAATAGTGTAAAACCAGTTGTACAGCATGCTTTCATAGCATCTGGTATAATATGTTCCTGAAGTTTACCAAAGCCCTCTATTCACCACAAAAATAGAAATAGATGATAATAATAAAGACCAACTGCCACAGTGTAGTGTTGGAGCCTCATTCAAACACAAATGTATAAATCTGGCTATATGTAAACCACTGTGTTGTTCATCTGCTGAACTAACCTGACTATTTTGCTGTCAGGGGCAACTCAGTTACAAGAAGTACAAAGTACTCCATTACTCCATCTAGCCTTCATCCTAAGAGGAAACCCATTCACTCCAAGGTAATATTTTGAAGCTTGATCTACTCTGTACCTCTTAGGATAATGCATTTTTGGAGCACTGCATATTGTTTTTCACTAACATGCAGATATCTTTTGGATTTTTCAATAAATTCTGATTCTGAACTAATTTTGGATGCTGTACTAGGCAACAAAATAATCAGATGATCAGATCTCCCATTTGGATTCATTTATCTAATATATTTTCCTCTCATCTGCCTCCTTTCTTTTTATCCCTATTGTGAGTTATGCTCCCTCCTGATATTTTTTTCACATGCCCATACCTTATGTGCAGCAGAAAACAGTCACTCATTTCAGGTTATGTAAAAAACAAGAAGTAAATAACAAGTATGGCATTTTTATGCTAATGTCTGTTAGTTTATATGTTACTTGCACACTTACAGAATGTGGTTATGGGTTTTCCATTAACCTCCTGGTAATATCCAGCAATTCAGTATAATCTAGACAGTATCACTTCTGAAACTTATTGTTGATCTTACACAAAACCCGCCATAAGGGTGTCTCCTTTTAAATCATCCTATTGTGGTTAGAGTAACATTTGGCAAAAATGGGTGTTGTTTAAGGAAACCTTATTACAGGGTTCTTGAAGCCACTTAATGTTTCCAGTTAAGATAAATGCATGATAAACCAATCAAAGCTTTATGAAAATAAAGGCCAGGAAACTAAGCACTCTGTAGATTGTAGTCCCATACAATAGGGCAAAAAAGTATGCATAATAATAATATAGATGGCTTATAAATTTGAGTATGATATTAGTTCTGTTTCTTCCTCTCCTCCTGCTAGAGAAATAAATGCTGTTAGAGTTGACTTAAACAGAAATTGTTAAATAGTTTAGGGTTGTTTGGGGTTTTTTTGTTTTTTTTTTTTGTTTTTTTTGTGTTTTTTTTTTTTGTTTGTTTTTTTGTTGTTTTTTTTTTTTTGTGGGGTTTTTTTTTTTTTTTAATCAAAATTAAAGGCTGAAATGCTAGTAATTTTTTAAAAAAGGACCAGAAGGATTAAATATTGTGAAGAAAAAACCTAAAAACCTTGGACTCTTCAGAATACTAAAATGGTCTAATTTTTTTTCAGAAGATATGAGCCAAGTTGTTTCCCCATGTGCTTAAGTATATTCCCAATGGAGAAGCCTACACAAGGCACCAGGAAGATTTGCCTGCAGAGGATACTGCCTTTCACTCAAGCCACACATCCCAGCTCAAGGCATGGACACTGGCTTGCCTCAGCACCACAGCTCCAGCCTGGGGATCTTAGACCTTACTGTCTCCAAGACTATTGCTGAGCCCTCAAATCTGAATCAACTACTAAAGCCCAGGAACTCTCTGATTTTCCTGACTACTAAACAAAGGCCAAAACAGGTTTCATTAACTTCCTGACTGTGCTTTGGTGAAATCGAGCAAATCAAAATGTTTCCTTAAAGTCTACTGGTATTGCCAAACTGATTTTGTTGTTGTTTTCTTCTTTTTTCTACTCTAAAATACTTTTAATTAGAAACAACTTTATCATCTGTGTGCTTCCTATGCATGCATCACTTTTAGAATCTATCTATATATCCATTAAATCTAACTAGTTTGAGCAGGTCAAACTGCTTAATAACACTGCTTGCTCTCTCAGTATTGCTATATCTGCATGATATGTATAGATACCTTTTTCTAATTCAGGAGCATGGAAAAGCCAAACTCTCAGAAGATAGTGATAGACCATCATATTTTTGAACAAATGACATGCTAAAATCTTTATTGCCATGTTTTTCAGTTGCTCTTTCATTCTTTACTTCCAATCATGATGACTAGAAACATGCTTTAACAACAAGTTAGGAGAAAAGATGGCTCTTGAATAATTGGCATCATAATCATAGACGTGTCAGAACTCCAGAAGCTGGAACTTGAGGACAGGATTCATCTCACCTATCAGCAGCAGCTGAAAGTTAGGCAAACAGTTGAACTTCTCAGCAGGGTTCCCTCCATAGATATCTGAGGGAAAGAAAAAAAAAAACAGGTGAGGTTGCTTAGCAACTCCAATTTTCTTCAACTATCTTAGACAGCTATCTTAAAAAGGGATGAATCTTCCTCTGGAGTCCTTTTTCTCCTTCCAACGATTGTAGATGAAATAGCTTAAAGTGGCTGTCTAATTTCTGGACCTGTAAAATAGGTGAAATTAATTCCATCTCAAGATCCAATTATAGCACAATTACAGAATTTGATTGTGTTCCAAGGGCTGAAGTAGAAGGAAACTTGAGTATTACCACACAGAAGGTAAAGAAGTTTACCTAAATAACTAAGTAAACAGAATAAGGATTTGCCAAACTGATGGAGGACAGCAATGACGTGCTGTGAATATTATGCATTTATGCATTGGTTTACATCCATAAGCAGAGAACAACATTGGAGAGGTTTAGAAATATTCTACACTGACAGACTAAGATCCCTGTTAATAGAGATATTTATGCATATATATTTATCCCAACAAAGAAAGAATTAAAGTTGACTTATTCAGTTTTGGGATCATTTTTTGTCATATCAAGGGGCAAAGCGTCATCTGACAGATTTTTGTTTCTTTTTTAAAAAAGCTGCGTCTTCTGCTATTTTCTTTATCCTAAATCAGCTTCATCTTCAATGTGAGAGGAAAAAACCTCTCCTCCCACAACTTTTCAGTAACTCTTCATAACTGTCATATGTCACACACTGTAAGCAAAGAATTTAGGCATCAAGCTTATGAAGCAACGACAGCTGAAGTGTTAGTAGTTCATCGTGATAAATTTTTGAATGCACATGCAAAGCTCATATGACTCTAGCTATGGAGTTAAGGATGGAAATATCATGTGAAGCTGAAGTACTTTCTAGCTGTTGCTTAGCAAGTCAGAAATATCACAGTATTTAGTTTTATCTCTAGAGAATAAAGTGTGGGGTTTTAAAAATCATTATTTTTACTGATATTCTAAAATTCCACTCAAATTAAATATATTTTTTAAAATATTATAATTTTATGTATAACATTTGCAAATTAATTTTAATAAGATATAGCTCTACAAATCCTTGTGTCTCTTCTGAACCACAAGGACTGCAGTAGTTGCCTTGAAACACCTAGGTAGATAGGTAGGTATTTTTTGTGTGTGTATACACATGAATGAGGGTGGAAGCAGTTTCACATAAATGTGCCTGAGATGAAGGCTTTGCTGTGACCCACCAGAGTGATGTTTCTGAAACAAGAAAGCAAAGGTGGGTTATTTCTGCCCATGGGAGTGGCACAGTTTTTAAGAGTAATTACATGCTCTGTTTATATAGTTACTTTCTCTAGAAGGTACTTAAATGCCGTTGTAGGTCAGGTCTCCCATTCTGTAAGTAGTGTATGTGGAGGTCCACCCTGTTCTGTAACGTATGCTCTGTTGGGCTGGTCAGGAGTCTTGTATATTTTTAATAATATTAAAGAAATCCTATTTTTTTAATATTTGGAAGTAAGGATGATGATGTTTTGCATAGAAAGTGGATTCAGAATATCCAAATCAACTTATTGCCTTAACTTTATTTCCTGTTTAAAAAGAATATTTAAGTTCATATTTCACCCCTGCAGCTGAAGCTAATTTATTCACAAGTACATCTTATAAAACTGAATTGCTATTGCAATTAATTGGGTAATTACTGTAAGGAGGTCAGAAATTTTCCATTCAAAGTGATTTTTCAAATTTCTGAGAAATAGGAAGTCCTATGCCCAAGTAAAACAGTTTCAAAGTATTTTGCAGACTAAGATGCAGAAAACCATTTTGATTGAGTCAATCGAAACAATGCATTTAAATAATTTTGAGAGGTTTCAATTCATGCAGGAGTCATATGCTCACAATTTTCTTCCCAAGGAACTGATAAATAAACAAGAATCAACCAATATTTGTCAATAGTTTCAGTAAACCAGTATATCCAAGAAAAAAATTGCATTAAAGACTGTAATCATGTCTAATTATCCAACTAAAAATTTTTTATACAAGACTGCAAAATAAAGTGCTAAAGTCAGTTTGTAAGAGTTGTGACATGAAACTCAGGCTAGCACTCACACTTTCCTGTACATGACTGTCCTGGGTTCAGCAGTAGCAGTCATTTTTCTCCTTCTTAGTAGCTGGTGCAGTGCTGTGGTTTTGACTTTCAGCCTGGGAACAGTGTTGATAACACCAATGTTTTTAGTTACTGCTCAGTAATGTTTACCCTGACCAAGGACTTTGTGAGTCTCATGCTCTGCCAGGGAGGAGGGGAAGCCGGGAGGAAGCAGAGACAGGACACCTGACCCAAACTAGCCAAAGAGGTATTCCATACCACAGCACATCATGCTCAGTAGATAAACTGGGGGCAGTTACCCGGAAGGGTTAGATAACTGCTTGGTCAGGCTGGGTATCGGTCGGTGGGTGGTGAGCAGTTGTATTCTCTTCCATAATTATTATTGGTGGTAGCAGTAGTGATTTATGTTATACCTTGGTTACTGGACTGTTCTTATCTCAACTTGTGAGAGTTACATTCTTTCGATTCTCCTCCCCATCCCTCCAGGAGGAGGGGGGAGGAAGGGAGGGGAGAGAGCAAACAGCTGCATGGTTTCTGAGTGACAGGCTGGGCTTGAACCACTACAACTACTTTCTCTTCATATGTTAGTATCTTCCATCTAATACTTGTTGTTTCTACTTGAGAACACTGTACTTTTTTGTGTATGTAATAGATAATGCTTCTTTGAACGTTTTGTTAAACTGATTGAAAATTAAAACATTTTAATGTACATAGCTACATTAGTTACTATGTACTTTCAAAATCTTCACCAGCTTCGAAATGATTAAATCCTAAGAAAATATTAAAGCCTTGCTGCTGTGAAATCTAGCCTGATGTTTTAAAACTTCAGATCAGCAAAACTTAACCGAGACTTATTTTATTTTAATATTTCAAAACTGTATCTGCAGCCCAAGGGAAGAAAGCAAGATAGAAGTGATCAATAGCACTGATATATGGATAACAAAAAAATTAATTCAAAACAAACTAATAAATTTGCAACTGTGAGGGATTTCTAAAAATATTTTTCTACCTGTCTAACCCATGAAATCAAGTTAATTACTTTGATTCTTTATTTTATTGAGATAAATAAACATTCTAGTAGAATTGTGTTGAAGTTGTGCATATATGTAAACATGCATATGCATGTTTGTGTGTGTATATGCAAATAACTGCAACCATTCTGTGACAATTATCTAAAAAAAAAAAAAATAAAATCACTGGCTTTTTACCAAGCTGGGGAAAATTCAAATTTAGGGATTTAATTGACTTTAAGATGCTGTAAACAGAGTATAGAGATTAAGCTATGAAACTGATTATTGCATATATTCTTAGCTAAAACTTTTACTACTGTATTTCTCAAAACAGAAACACAAATAAGTCTGGAGACATGTTAGCCTTATCTGGTGATCTGTGTGCACAGGTTTGCCTTATATATGTGTTTTAACTTTGCTTTGTTTTAAAAAGCTCAAAGTTTAGCAATGTCTAATTGTTCTTACCATCTTATGGTAAGAACATGGGTTACATGTTATTCCCCCCCTCCCATATATATGTTTTTCCTTCATGTCTTTACTGAGAGCTTGGAGCCATATACATAATGTAATTCTCCTTTAGACATCATAGAGTGGCTGTTCTTTGCATTATTGTACCAAAGGAAGAGGTTCAAAAGTGGGAAATGAGAAGAAGATTTCTTATTCTCTCTCATATGCCCTATCCTTTGTGTAACAAAAGGGTCAGCCAAAATCTAGTGTTTATCAGGTCTGATTTAGTAATGCTCTGACAGTCTTTCAAAGTCATGTAGTTCATCAGTCTTTAACAAATGAATCATTTAAACTCTTTTACAGAAAGAGAGAAGAAAGCTTGGAAAAAGCTGGAAAAGGAACTAATCACATTCTTTTGAAATGACAGACTAAGGAAAAATATAGATGTGTTTAGAACTAGTCTTTGAACTAGTGGTAATTATTTGATCTAGTTTCTTTATGTTTCAGAATCTTAAAGGCTCCAGAAAATGTACAGAGCTGAAGTTGCACAACTGTTAGCTTTGTTCTTGTGAATTGTGGGGAGCTTTTCTTACTTATGTGCTTCTTGATTGTTCTATTCTGTCCATCTGTTCTTTTTTTCTAGGATCACATAGACTTTCTTATTTGAGAAAGATTAAATACATATTTAACATTCCTGACAATGGAAAAAACTCATATAAGTGGCACATGGAAGGGAAGTTGTTACTACCAAACCCCAGACCAATTTTTCCTTACAGATCCTAGGACATCTGTGAGAACACATATTTGTGAGAATTCAGGCTTGCCTTGCCTTATTAGAAGCATGGGAAGAGCTTGCATGAGATTTCAGAATCTCATTGGCAGATTTCCAGACATCATCTGCTGACTGTATATAGGTAGAAAAAACTGGAAATAAAAATAGATTTCTTCTGAAGTTTTATTGGCATTTAGTTTTGCCTAAACAAATTAAGTGTAAACATGTCAGGAAAAAAAGATGATCGGAAACAGTGACTGAACTCAGAATGATTTAACATGGCAACCAGCCCAACTCTGTGCACCGCTGAGTGATCTTAGCCTCTGTGAAACAAGGAAATATTCAGAATTTCAAGAAATATTGGGTATGTTATCACTGCTTCCATGAACACCAGCAGATAAATCTTTAGAAAGGTAAAGAACGGAAGATGAACAGGGGTCAAAAAAGAAGAGACCAAAAAAGACTTCATAAAACTGAAATACAGTCTGTCTTGCACTAAAAGCAATTCCACCTTACCCTTTTCTGCTTTTTCCACTTTTTTACCCACTTTTCTGCTTTTCCATATCTCTTTCCACTGCCCATTCTTTTTCAGAAGGAGCATTTTGTTTTCTTCCCCTATATGGAGTAGTAGCCTTCTGTGTGTTCAAGCACAGCCTTAGATTTCCACCCATCTCTTCCTATTTGCTGTCACACCTATGCTTTTTCCATTTTTGGCCTACTTCTGATGTCTATTCCATTTACAGTGCGTATTGCATAACTTTTTACTCCCATCATGCAACACTGTTTGCATTAGAAGTGCCTCTTAGTTGTGAATGTGTAGCACACAATTTCAATTTTTTCCCCTGTAGTAGTTACCATGCTGTATTTACAACACCATGAAAAATATATGTGAGAGAGCAGGCATTATGCTGTCTAATATAAATAATGTTGCCTGGTTTACTACAAACTTGTAGATGGCATCAACAGAAATGGAGCCATTGCTATTTATCTGTGTCCTCTGATGGTATTGAACGGAGCTATACCTGCCTTTAAAGCAGAGGCCAGTCCTCCTCCTGACACTGAATAATGTTTTCTAAAGCTTAAGGAAGCATTGTGCAGTTTCAAGGATCTCTCTGTACCTGGACGGTCTCCTAATACTGATTAGAGTAGCCAAAATGTTCCCGAAGGGCAGCCAGAATAGTGAAAAAAAGCCAATACAGTGAAAACGTAGAGCCATTCCTCATGCCTTTTTATCATCCAGCCATCTTCCTATTAACAAAATATCTTTTAGGATCCTCAAGATTTAAGGTTGCACGGAGACCATAGGGCATCAGAGATATACACTTGTCTGTAACTTTTCTTTTCACTCTCCCGTATGATGACTGAGACAAAAATTATACTAAATATTTTCTTCCAGTAGTTCCACTGCTAAAGTGGACCTCCTGTGCAATGAAAGTTATTAAACTTTTTCTTTATACATTTTAGCTAAGGTATAGTAACTGATAATGTTCTAGGTGTGTATTTTGCTTTTTGATTTTCAAAGTATTAGACCAAATTCTGCAGTCTGTTACACATATGCAAATATTGTTTTAATGGATGTGCAGCAATCCTAGAGAAGACTTACTTCATTCATGGCCCAATTTAGCTGCCACTAAAATCAATGGAAAGGCTCTGACTGATGTCTACATGAATTGCACCAATCCCTTAATCATTTCAAATGGGATTTAATGGTGAAATGGTTCTCATTAGAAACAGTGTACTGCAAATATGAGCCTGCTGAGCTCATCAACAGTACTCTTAAAGCAATAATAAGAGCATAAAAGGAATAATTTACTTAGGTTTCTCAACTGGCTATTTGAGGAAAATATTCTTTTTGTTATCATAAAGTTTGTCCACCAGAATAAACATATTCCTCTGTTCAGCCCAATTACTGAACCATACTAGCCCTAATGATATTTCATAATTAGAAATTAGCCTCATGATCCATCTTTTTAAGAGGAAATTTTGCTACTAAATTATACTCTGCAGCATTTCATTTTTCAGTTATTCTACTGGTGCCCACAACAGACACATCGTGAAAGCTATCTTCAGGGTTTGTTGGTACAGAAAATGATTGCAATGTACCAATTCCTAGAAGTCTCATTGCAAATGCTGATCTTATGCCAGTGGTTGAAATAGTCATTTGTACTCAAAAAAACCACAAAAATGCACAAATAGTAGATCCAAACCCAGAACTTATGATACTCCAGTTCTCTCATTCTAATAGGTAATATCTTAAGCTTCAGTTGAAGATGCTAGTTCAAGCAAACCACAATATTCTGTAATATTGAACATCTGATGACATAGGAGGGAGGAATGGTTACTTGTATCCAAACAGGCTGCACTAGGAAATCGGAAATCCTATGCTGTTGCCCACAAACCCCTATATTTCTGTGAAAGTCATGAGCATTATTAGCTACAATTCCTGAAACATCATTTGCAACTTTGTATTATGTCCATTTTCAAGTACGGTGACAAGCCCATCATTATCAATAGCTGTGACACCAGTGGTGCAAACCTACTGAGTACAGGGGGCAATCTCCCACACCTTTCATTCTTTCTACTTAAAATAATTTGTCTCTGTAGTGCTACAAATTTTTTTTTGCATTTTTCAATGGCTATTTGAACATAATAGCATTGTATTGCTAATGTAGATAATCAGGGTAAGTTTTTTCTCCATATAATTCACAGGTTACGGGCATGCCTTTACCCTTATTGTTAAGACTGAAAACATACCAAACTGAGCTAGCAGCATGAGTCTCTGTATTTAAGCCTTAGTTAATAAGAGGGTCTTTAACAAAGCCCTCCTCTCTGAACCCTCCCACTACATTCACTTGCAAATCACTGTATAGCTGTCAAAGCCGTAGTCCTGCCCCCCCGCCAGCCCCAAACCTTCTCATGTTGAGCACTGCGGCTCTATCAGCAGCAACATTTCTCTCTGTAAGGGACGTTTCTGATTAAGCAGGGGCACTGAATAGAAACCAATCAGATAGAGAGTACCTTAGGCTTCAGCTCCCTGCCTGACTTAAAAGTGATGCTGGGAGAGAGGGAGCTCTAGTTAGATGCAAGTGCATACAGCGCTGGAGATACAGTAAGAGGCAAAAGGGAGGAAGCAAGTAAAGAAGCAACATTGAATGGACAGAGCTAGGCTCTTGCTGACAGACACGGTGAGTAGATTAACTTTCGTTGGCACTGAAATTGCACACAGCAGAAGAGCAGATGCTTTCTTAAAAAGTGTCTAAAATGTTGAAGGTGCATTACAGATACTTTTTAGGGAGGAAGAGTGGGGGGCAGGGTGAGCAGAGCACTTTCGGGAGATTTCAGTTGAGGAAGAAAATAATTGCACTAAATGGCTGAAATCTAAACTTCTGTTGCTGTATATAAGACAACCGCTTGTTGTCTTATATACAGCTAGAAAGCTAAAAATGTGTATGCTATTCGGCAATGCCATTAGGCATTATTCAGGTTTTACTGCAATGTAGTCATAACCGTATAGCCTAACTTTTGTGCAGGATTCTTTTTCACATGTCCAGATAGAAGCTATCTTTCTTTTCTTTCTTTCACATTTGTTTGTACCAAAAATATCTAATAAAAATAAACCCAATTAAAAAGAGTGAGAAAGGAGGAAGTCTTTACTACTAATAAGAATGAAATACTGGTGCTTTGTTTAGTTTTCTTTAGTGGGAGTAGCAAAATTGATATATTTTTAATATGTGTTAGAGGGGGAAGTGGCAGCTCAGGGTTCAGAAGGATTAAGAGCTGAGGGAGATGTCCCTTTTGATATTCATAGCAGTAAGTCAAAGTCAACAGGCTTTAATGTGTAAGGCTGTTTTCCAGAAGTGCTACCAAACAAACAACCTTATTATCAGCCTAATATGTATAATCAGAGACTAGCACAGAAAGGCAGAAAACGTAAAAGGTAGAACTGACTACTTGATTGTGAAGTAAAGAGCAGAAACTAATTGCCCAGTGAACGACATTTTGCTTTTTTTTTTCACATACAAGAAGTGTGTGGTCACATTCATGCAAATTCACTGTACGAGCTTCAAAGAAAGAATGATGCTTATGAACTACAAATAAATTGATGTCCCTTGCAGTTGTGTGGCAATATGCACACAGTAGCCACTCACCTTCTTGCAGATCTAAGTAGTAGGTCAGAAAAATAGAATGGTATTTTCATATGATAATATCAATTTTCAGTAAACAAATATACAAGTGTACCACTCTTGCTCTGATTAAAGGCAGCAATAAACATATATCACTTAAATCACACCAGGTTTGTGCTTCATTGCTGATTGCTATAATAGTTTGTCATGCTAAGGTAAAATATGGATAAAAAGGCAAGTACTTATACTTTCAGCACTTTCAGTACTGGGATCAAAAGCTTCGTTTAATAAAAAATATTGGCAGTAATGATAGGAATTGCCAATATCTTTAAAAATCATTGGTTGCAATGTAATTTTCCACATCTAAAATATTAATTTATATTCAAAAAAAATGTGAATGGACTAATTAAAATTTAGAATTTTTGTGTTGTGGTTTTTTTCTCATGATTTTTGAGAGCTCCATAGAAGAACTTTTTAACTTTAAAAAGGGCATACTGTTATTTAAATGTCAATTTGACAGGAATTGCATTGTCTTGTCATTTTTCCTTCATGATGTAATAGTATAAATTCAAGATAGAATTAAATATGTTTAGAGTTACTGTGATATTCCGTTAGGAAAAATATAAAACTTTACAAGGTCACATTATACAAACAATCAAATGCCTATGAAAGAAAGAATTCTTGGTTTCTTTCTTTAAGATAAACAAAATTAATTTTATATGTACAAATGTAACTGTATCAGTGCTACATACTAAACTTATACCTCAAACAGTTGTAAAGTCTTCTTAAACTTGATGGGGTGATTTCGACAATCAAAGATTTACATATGTTTACTTGTGTGAACAAACTAGAGTATTTAATTTCAGAGGCTGTCTTACAGCCATTATTATGAAAAATTATGTTGTATAAGTAACCAGTACATCTCACCTAAGCACCAAAAGCAGAATGGAGATGCATTTGGAGACAAAATGTGGAGAGAACCAGCTCTGCCATATGCTTTGTACAGATCCATGGTAAAATTTTCAGGCTTTCAGCATTTTCACACTTGTCTGCAGAAGTGACCACTGCAAAAAAGGCTGTCCTCCCCTTCAGACAGCAGCCCATTCGCAAAGATCTGTTTTCTCTCCTCATCTGGCTGCTGCTCCACAAAGATCACTATCCTCTCATCGTCAGATCAGCCAATGAGTATGATTTAACTGTGTGACTAATCTACAAAATAAAATATAAAACCCTAAGTCCATCAGTTTAAATATTATCACCCATAACGCTGCACAAAGAACTGGACAAATTAATTCTGAAATTTGCTTCTGCCCTGGCATTAGAACATAGTTTCTGAAGCTGCACAACACAGGTTGCAGGGAATCTACTAGCAGAAACTTTGAGAAGTAGAGCTAGAAAGTAACGGGACTGACAGTTTCCTCTGAGGACGAATTTGTTCAGGAGATAAAACAAGGTAGACTGATGTCTCCTGCTGGATGTCCAAACCTTATGATAACAGGACACATGAGGTAACAATTGCTACTTCAGAATTTTAATTTTTTATGTAATAACACACACAGAATATTGCACCTATTTTCAGAGATTCTCCTTTTTTTCATCCTCCCCCTACTTTTCCCAATTTAAAAAGCTATTCTGGAAATACAGCAAGACCTTACTGAAAATTAAAATTCAGTAATGCCCACTGTTTAAAAATTCTCCCAATTCCCGCACAAATCTTGTGCTAATAAGTTGGGCTGTATAGACCTGGGTACAAAGCAATATAGATATATATGATTACATATGTTTCTTTCATGCAGTCAGTGCTATTTAACTTCAGAAGGCAACTGAAGCAAAAACCTTGAAAAAAAATACATCTCCCACTCATATCAGAATGTCTTCTGAATTTCTAAGGCTTGCAGCAGGTGTTACATGCAAATTCTATCTGCAGAAGCACCGCTATTTGAACATGAATAGGGATATCTGAGTGAGAGCTAACTGCATTCTGCATGTAAGTGAGTTTATGAACAATCATTTGTAGAAATAAATCAAAAATTTTGTTAAAAGGGGGTAGGAGAAGCAAAATAAAGCAAAGGGAAATGAACAAAAAGAATCTTTGTAAAATCAGTCAAGTGTAATTTTAATAACTTTCTCTTTTTGCCTTTTAAACAAACAGGAAATTGCTGAATGGCAAAAGGCAAGTTACTGTCCTGACTTTCAGCGACTGATCGTGGTAAAAAACACCCCAGTGGCTGAGGCCTACTTGCCAAGCATGACTGAACAGAAGAGACATATCATGCTCAGATCATACCATGTGTTTGCAGTGCAAAATCCTAGTGAAACTGGGCTTTGGTTGCTTCAAGGAAAATGTTATCAATGACTTCAGGGAAAAAGGAAAAATATTGGATGTATTCTACAGCTTACAAAAAAACTCTATGTTTTAGAAATATTTTTTTTTATGCATAGTACGTAATATAATTATCAAAAAGATAGGAAGTGAAGTATGTTATTTATAATCACCATTCTGCAATGTCTGAAAGGTTACAAAAAGAGATGGGTGGCATACTCTTCATCCCATAAACAGAAATTATTACATAGAGTTGAACTGACTTGCTCTCAGCCATGGAGTAGCTCAGTGTTAGAGCCAGGGGTAGACCAGGGCCTCCACTATCCCAGTCCTCCAATTTCTTCATCTGAATTCGTCAATGTTCATAAAAATAAATGTGCCTCAAAACGCCCATGAATGTTTCTCTGGAAATACATTTCTGTAACTGCAAAATAGGATGTCTCAAGGGATGGGCAGCATATTTTTTGCCAGTTAAATGTAAATTTTTATGTTTAAATTTTACACATTTTGGTGAGAAGAGTAATAGTAGCATCAAGACAACATCACATTAGATTCAGTTTTCCCTGTCTCATACAATGCAGCTTTCATATTAAAATCTCCTGATATGAAAGTGCTAATGTCAGAGAGGTTTATGTATGTACAAATATTCTAGGTGCTAAATGGTGTTCAGGTTCCTTCATCCTCACAAACCCTATTCAAGGGCAATAACCACGAGCTTCTTGGATCTTCTGCCTGGAAGAATACTGCAGTGTAGGGCCATCCATGCCATTGCCTACAGACTAGAGTTTCCAAAAACCACTGAAAGCATTTTCTCATTGTACATAAGTATGTTGAGAAAGTGCTCCTAAATTACTTGTCCAAATTCAAAATATGCTCTTTATAAATTACACCCAAGAAAAGATTCTGTGAAATAGAGAAAATTGTGGTTAATGTTTTTATGTTTGAGGATGGAAACAGCAGGCCTTTCTGTCACTGGAGACAAGCTACACAACTGTCTTAAGGAGATTATCTCAATTTGTATATTTTAATAGTTCAATATAAGGCAATTAATAATGTATGCAAGCCTAGCTAGCAAAATATACAGACACCATTAGATTTAGCCATTACTTTCAGAAAATAATGATCAATTACATTGATATTCAGTGGTGCAGAATTCAACATTTATATTTTGGCACCTCTTAAAAAAGAATTCAATAAAATATAAAGTTGCATAAGAGTGTTCAGTAAAGGAAATTTAAAAAGTATAATGATCTAACACACTCAGTTCAAGATCTTACCTTGAGCTTACTCAAGACCTCAAATAATTGTTATTTCCTCTGTATCCTATCATTCAATATTTACTCCTGAGGAAATGATGAAGATATAAAGTGAAAAAGCTGTGAGTTGGGGGTAAAGCTGAAGTTAATCCTTTTACTTCTGTTTTGAAGGAAAAAGTAGGTATAGTAGAAATGAAAATTAACGTTTTAAAATCCAGTAGTTATAGGTTATACATAATTAGAAGGTATCAGTAAACTACTCGCATCTGAATTTAATAAATCAAAATAGCCCCAGTTCATGAACAAAATTATTCATTTATATACATGTACATACATTCATGCATACATATATATACACATATTTATAGACAAACTCAAGCATAAATCATGCAAATTATAAGAAGAATGATAAGATAGTTTAAAAAGGAATAGATTAAAATAAGTTTGCTTAAGTTTGCAGTACTACTTTTTAGCTGAATTTGTTTGCCTGCTTACTTTGTTGTTTATCACAATACTTTACATTGTTTCCATTGTTCTTTATCATAATACTTTACACTTATGGATTCAAATATGAAGTTCTTACTATTGTAAAGAAGTTATTTCTTCTGACTTTTAAGGTATAGGTGCTGATTGTGGGAAATCATTTACCTGTGTAGTAACAGAAAAAAAATAATCACGTAAACATAGTAATTTAAAAAGGAAATTCTTGCAATTGTTTATATTATTTGTCAGGAGAGCTGTTTGAGATTGTGCCACATTCTGGAACCCATATTCAGAATGACTAATAATTTGCAATAAGACTAGTCCCACTGAAGCTAGTGGAATTGCTTTTATGCATTTTCCTTAGCCAGAGTAAAAATGACTGCTGAATCTGTGTTTTTATAATGAATTTGTCTGATGAAAATATATATTTTCCTCAGAGTAAAAATAAAAATACTATGTTACAAAAACTATTTTCCTATTTCCTGCAAGATTTGCAGTAATCCCTACATTTACTTCCCAAATGTAAAAGGAAATTTCATCTTTGATGAGAATTCAGACTTGTTGGCAATTGGAAATATAAAAATAAATGTAGATTCTTAATTCCTTGCTGTTATCTGCATCCAATGGATTACCAGCAATTGAGCCGGATCTTGCTTTAAAAGTTTTTAAATTTGTGTGATACACGCCTTCTGTCGAAATTAAGGCACATTTCTGAATTTATTTCTGTATTTATATCTTTTCTAGGAGTAAGATACTAAATGAAACCCGTTGTGTCCTAAAGAAAAATCATTAGTCTCTTCGTTTTCCTTAATGCAGCTAGATAGAATTTCTCTATCAATGATGCTGAAGATACTGTTTGTTGCCTAGTAGTGGTGGCAGTAGTAGCAGCATTAAGGCTGAGAACCCACATATCACTTCAAGTAAGGGGTCTGTAATGTTTTAATAGCATTTGTCACATTTTAACGAAATACATTTTCTGGTAGTGCCTGCTTTTTCAGTCATAGTCCTACTGAAAAACCCTCATTACTCATGACAGCAAACCATTTCTACAGCAAAGTACAGGACTTTAAAACCAGAAAAGTATGCCATATATTTAATGTACCTCCAACTACTTTTTAAGGCAATTAAAAAAGAAATTTTCCAAAAATGTGGTACAGCTGTTTTCAGCTACAAGTGGCTAAAAAAACCCTACTGGTTGAGAACTTTTCCCTGAAACTTTCAGTCAGGAAAGGAGAAAACAGCACTAGCAAAGTAAAAAGGAGAGTAAATTAGGAACTAGCTAGACTCACCACAGATTAATTGTTTGGGCTTTTTTTAAAAGTAAAATAAAAGATGCTCATTCATATTTTCTGACATAGATCTGAAAAGGTTGAATCTAGTAGGTAACAGCTTAGGAAAGTACCTAGGGTTGCACATTCAGAAACTGGCACTGCTAGAAGAAAAGATTTAGCACTCCTGCTAATGGTGCTCACTCTAATTATTAATTTTCCATTTTAATTTGCTTTCATTCAATTCACATTTAAATTTTAGAGCAAATTTGTCAAACAGCCCCATACAATAGGAACCCATAAAGAATAAACTTCTCAAATATAGAAAGGCCCTCTATGCTTTTTTTCTGTCCACAACACGCTGAGATTCTAGTTCGTAACACTTTCCCAAAACTAAAAGCCTACAGGAAGAATAGATTCATTTTCAAAACTGCTTTAAGCATCATGTTTACTAAGCATTTGTTTGATTAAATAATGAACTGCACTGCTATACACAGACATAGGATCACAATTTACCTTTGATTACCCAAGACGGAGATACTCAATAATGTCAAGTAATACATAAATGAGGATTTCAAAGATAACATACATTCTGAAAATTCCCTAACGACTGCATATGAAAGAGACTAGAAAGTTCTTGTGTAGTTTGACTCCAGATTTGTGTGTGTATCACACTAGGAGTGTTCAAAAGAACTAAAATGGATCTTAAGGGTTAACCAGCACAGGATTAAAGTTCTTGGTCTCATAACATAAAGAGGATATCAATTTCTATTCAAAAAAGAATGTAACTATTTTTTAACTGCCAGAAAATTTTATAAATCCAGTATAACTAAGTGATATTTTTTCTGAAAGTGCAGTATTTTAAAACATATGTGCTATGTGTGTCACTGAGAACTTTCTGAAGACCTATACGTAGGGGTCCAAAGCAATACAAAGCCAAGGCAGAAACATACATTGAGTAACCTAATGTAATTATTAAAGGACATGCCTAAAGCTGCGAGAGGAAACCCTCACAATCTGGTAGAAAGAATCATTAGCTTTCTGGAGAAGAAAGGAAGGAAAGGCAGGCTTCCTCTTCAAAGCTTCCAGAATAGATTCACAAAGCTGAAGCAGCATAAAGATTTGTGTAAACTAGAATAAGATTCTGGATTACTTGATCTGAGTTATTTTTAAACACAGTACTATGGGCAGCTAGAATACAAACAGGACGAAAATGCATGTTGTAGTGTTTTTCTGTCCTTTCTGTGCAAACAGCATCAGAATCATTAATTTGTACAGACTGACAACTGAAATCTGATAAAACATGCTTTTAAGGAACATAAATAGAGGAACATTGCTTTAGAATTGGAAAAAAAAAAGAGTCACATTAATTTTCTGCTTCCTTCACCTCAAGTTGATTAGCACTAACTAGATTTCATGCCAGCCAGCCTATAAGTTTAGTAGGCAATAAAAAAAAATCCTGAAATTTCATTTCTTGTGGTGAAAACAAACACATGTATATGTGCATACATGTATGTGTATCTGCATGGATGTTGATATCATTTTAGAGGCAGAGGTGACAGAAAGAGATCTAGAGATATCTATTTGAATATACCTCTATCTCTACATCTACATAATGCTATCAATATCTATATTTTTTTTTTTATGTGCACAGCATCAGTGTCATGGAAGCCATGCATGCACTTGCATTTTAAGATCTTCAGTGTACATGCTCTTGCCAATATGAAGTAAATAAGATGCTTATGTGCTCTGAGCTGAGGAGAACTCTGCAGGCCATTTCAAGTTTCTTTTCTTTAACAGCAGGCCCAGACTGGTCAATAATAGATGAAAACACAGCAAAGCAGCTGCTCTGCTTACACCATCAATCCAGAATCATAGAATGGTTTGGATCAGAAGGAACCTTTAAAGATAATCTAGTTCAATCCCTCTGCCATTGGCAGGGACATTTTTCACTAGATGAGGTTGCTCAAAGCCCTGTCCAAACAGACCAATATTTTATTCACCGGTATCACCAGGTCCTTCTCTGCAAGGATGCTCACAATCACTTCATTCCCCAGTCTGCAGTGATACTGGGGACTGTCCTGACCCAGGTGCAGTACCTTGCACTTAGCCCTGTTGAACTTCCTAGAGATTCACATAGGCCCACTCCTCAAGCCTGTCAAGGTCCTTTTAGGTAGCATCCCTTCCCTCAGGTATATCAGCTGCACTACACAGCTTGGTGTCAACTGTAAATTTGCTGAGAGTGCATTCAATCCTACTGTCTATATCATTAAGATATTAAATAGTACTTTTCCCAGTTCAGATTCTCAAGGTACACCACTCATTACTGGTTTCCACTTGGACATTGAGCCACTGACTCACCTATCCATTCATCCAGTTCCTTATCCATCTAATAGTCAAACCATCAAAACCATATATCTCCAATTTAGTAGCAAGAATATTGTGGAGAATATACAAAGACATTAAAGAAGCCCAGATAGATAACATCTGTAGGTCCTAGTGCACTGATACAGTCAGTCCATTGTAAAAGGCCGCTAGGCAGTCAGACAGGATTTGCCCTTGATGAAGCCATGTTGGCTGTCCCTTATCTACCCCTAATCACGTCCCTGCCTTCTATATATTTTGACATGTTTTCCAGGATGATCTGTTCAATGATTGAATCATGCACAGAAGTGAACCTGACTGTCTGGCAGTTTCCCAGGCCCACCAAGAAGTCAACCTCAGTTTATTCTTTCAAGATTTCCAGTAAAAAATTTTCACCTTATTCAATAACTTTGTATTGAGGGAAGAACTTCCTGAAAAAGGAACTGATGACTAAATTACCTTAATACAATTATATGGCATGACTGATTGCTTTCAGTGAAGCACCTGTGTTTAATATCCATCCACTTTCTACCTGATTACATGCATTGACAAAATTCCTACTTTCAGAAAATTAAAGCAACTAATTCAAAATGGGGTATTCAGCTTGTCTCACTGTTTCTCACCTCAAAAGGCCAAGATTCAGGAAACATGGAATCTTGTTGCTACAATGGAGTTTTCAGAATATAAAAGAACTGTCATGGTTTAAACCCTGTCATCAAGTTAGCCACGCAGTCCACCCCCCCCCCCCCCAGCCTTTTCTTCCCTTCCCCACCTCTCCCGCTCCCGGAGGGATGGGGAGCAGAATGGAAATAATGTAACTCCCACGGGTTGAGATAAGAACAGTTTAAGAACTGAGGTATAACACAAACTGACTACTGCAACCACCAATAATAATTATGATAAAGGAAATAAAAAGGGAAAAGAATACAATAGCATCCCTTGAAAAAAACAGTCCGACCGAGCAGTGAGCCAGCCCTTCCGGGTAACTCCCAGTTACATCCCCAGGCATGACGTGCTGTGGTATGGAATACCTCTTTGGCTAGTTTGGGTCAGGTGTCCTGTCTCTGCTTCCTCCCGGCTTCCCCTCCTCCCTGGCAGAGCATGAGACTCACAAAGTCCTTGGTCAGACTAAACATTTGAGCAGTAACTAAAAACATTGGTGTTATCAGCGCTGTTCCCAGGCCAAAAGTCAAAACCACAATGCTGCACCAGCTACTAAGAAGGAGAAAAAATGATTGCTATTGCTGAACCCAGGACATCAGCCTTACTGTATTGTTATCTAAACAATCATACCCAAGGTAGACAAATTAGTACCTTTGATAACTTTCATATAAATGTCCATCTACAATGAAAATATAAAGCTGACTTCTTCTTCCTACTTTACTTAATTGTTCCTGAATTTTAGTCTTATTCAGATAACTGTTGAGTCAAGTGATGTGGGCATGCGCATTTTCAACAGAAATTTCCATCCCAGTAGCCACTACCAGTTATCTGAAGGACATCTCTCTCTTTTTCCAGGTAGTCTGTAGTGGTTAATTCTAAGGCACACTGAATGAAGTATGAGGTTTTCAGAATTGCCACAGAGCATCCATAATTTCTTCTCCTATTTTTAAAAAAAGAGAATTGTAGATATTAATATTTAAATAAAAAGGTAGTCATAGAAGAAAACAACCACTTCCCCTTACAAGCAATTGTTTTCTCAAATGCATGTGACAAACAGCATCTATCCTATTCAAAAGATGAAAAATTGTTGTTTTCCCTGAAATATAATGGTGTTCATCTTTGGAAGCAGGATGTATTGTAATTTTTTTCCCTCAAGAAATAGAATGCTACCATACGGTATGTTAAACTGTTGTGTCTGAGAATTGATGTATCCTAATACTTTACTAGCCATGTTCATTAATGATAGGAATAGATGTTAAAACTTGCAGTTTATCTCACTGAGAATTCAATAAGAAGTACATGTCAGTGTTCATTAGGATTATTGTCCACAGTTTCCTGAAATTACATGTCAAAGAAATCTAAATATAATCAGTGCAAAACCCTGCAATATTTAAATGCATAAACATATATATGCTTTACATATGTATATATATGCATCTAAAGGCGTAAATAAGTGTAGTTAGAAGGCTGGAATTTACTTACTAGTGACATTCAGGTGTATTATAATTTAGAATCACAGAACAGTTGCGGTTGGAAAGGACCTTAAGATCATCTAGTTCCAACCCCCCTGCCATGGGCAGGGACACCTCACACTAAACCATGCCAACCAAGGCCTCATCCAACCTGGCCTTGGACACCGCCAAGGATGGAGCATTCACAACCTCCCTGGGCAACCCATTCCAGTGCCTCACCACCCCAACAGTAAAGAATTTCTTCCTTAGATCCAATCTAAACTTCCCCTGTTTAAGTTTGTACCCATTACCCCTTGTCCTGTCACTACAGTCCCTGATGAAGAGTCCATCCCCAGAATCCTTGTAGGCCCCCTTCAGATACTGGAAGGCTGCTATGAGGTCTCCACGTAGCCTTCTCTTCTCCAGGCTGAACAGCCCCAACTCTCCCAGTCTATCTTCATAGAGCAGGTGCCACTCCCCTGATAATTTTTGTGGCCCTCCTCTAGACTTGTTCCAACACTTCCATGCCCTTTTTATGTTGAGGACACCAGAACTGCACACAATACTCCAAGTGAGGTCTCATGAGAGCAGAATAGAGGAGCAGGATCACCTCCTTCAACCTGCTGGTCACGCTCCTCTTGATGCAGTCCAGGATACAGTTGGCTTTCTGGGCTGCGAGCGCACACTGAAGCCGGCTCATGTTCATTTTCTCATCGACCAACACCCCTAAGTCCTTCTCCTCAAGACTACTCTTGAATCTCTTCTCTGCCCAACCTGTAGCTGTGCCTGGGATTGCTCCGACCCAGGTGGGGGTCAACCTTGCACTTGGCTTGGTTGAACTTCATAAGGTTGGCATCAGCCCACCTCACAAGCGTGTCGAGGTCCCTCTGGATGGCATCCCTTCCCTCCAGTGTATCAACTGAACCACACAGCTTGTTGTTATCGGCAAACTTGCTGAGGGCGCACTCAATCCCACTGTCCATGTCACCGACAAAGATGTTGAAAAAATTTTATATTGTGCATCTGCTAGGAAGCAGGAATACCTCAAGATCCAGTAGAATCTAAATTTATGTTATGCCAATTAATAAAATTATTATCTGCCAGAACAGCAGAGGTATAATAGCATTCTATCATTTATCTCTTCTCATAGTCTGTAGCCCTCCCTAGGGTCTGGCCTCACTGATTTCTGGAGCAAGTGGCTTTGCTGTGTCCTTCCTGTGGTTTGAGCTGGAGGACTATTGAGTTTTGTGGGATCAGACAGACTTGCCAGTTTGAAGAAAGCACAGTGAAGCAGACAGCGTGGTCCTCAATTTGAGGGAAGTGAGGGAAAGGGGGAGGACACCCTCCACGATACTGTGATGTATCAGTGAAAAAGTTATTTCCCTTTGCTCTGGAGATCAAACTGGTTTAGCAAATGGAGGAGATCCTTCCCTTCACTTGAAGTCTCACTGACCTCTTCTTCAAAAGAATGAATCTCAACATCATGTTTGTTTTAATGTTTTATTGATATTCAGACAATGAAAGAATTTGAAGACATTAACAATCACTAATGCTAATGCCTGTACTCCATCATTAAGAGACCTCCAGCAAAGGCCAGGAGTGAGCTAAAACACAGGATCCGAACTAAGCTACGTACATCCATAGTTTGTCATCCTATTATGGCGGGTTTGATTAGGCAGCCTGCAAGTTATATATTCTTCTATCATATTTATGGCTATTGATAGTGTCTGCCTGGAAAAAAATCACAGTCATTAACTAAGAGAAAAATTAGTAATATTTCTGCATTTCCCAGTATGAAAAATATTGCATATTACTTTAGTGAAAGTCAATTTATAGTTTGTAAATTAAAGACACTAAACCCAGGTCTCACATGACAGCACAACACTACCTAGCTCACTAAGGATACACTGTTTTAAGTGAGTAGTTTTTACTTTATGAGTCTGCAGACTTTTAAGGAACCTATTTCTAAGAGACCAGTACAAAAAATACATATGCCACCTGCAAGCAGCTTTAAGTTTGTTGTATAGAATCCCACTTCCCCGATGGAAAATATTTATAGTGTCTGTAAACCACAGCAATAAAAAAGAAACTTAGAACAACATTTGTTTACTGCATTTTCAACCGCTTTGAGGTTCATAAAAAGATATGTGGCCTAAGTAACCTTATGTTGATATGCCACAAATACTGGAAGCACAGGAAGAGGGAGGTTGTGGAAGGATCTGAGAGTGGAGAATTTTTTATTTACTTTGCTGTGATTTTGATATCATTTATAAATCTGAAGGACATGATAATAGACAGGAAGACACAAACAGTGCATTTTAAAAATTAGAACTATTAACTGGTCAAGTTTCAATATGAAGCTATTTACAAGTTCAGAAACTTTTATGGATATAAGTCTGCATTGCTTAAGTCCAAGTTTTATCTTTGACTTCAGTTGAGAGAAGAATAACCAAATTATTTTACTTCTGAATTGGAAGTCTTGTTAAAGTACTAATAAAAAAGGAAAGTATAAACAGTTGTTGCTTACAGTTTAGTAAAAAAACATGCAGTAAATTGAATAACAGGTTTTCTCATTGAGCACAGAATATAAAATTCTGAAATTAAATCTTGAAGAAGAAATAGTAGAATCTGACAAAATTATACAAATAATATTAGTGTATCATATGTAATGTCTTTGTAGTGATATGGTTCTATCCTTCTATCACTTAACTGAAATATCCGTGTTGTACTAGAGACCAAGTAAATTAGTATTCATGTAGTGGCCCTCAGAAATTACCAAGTAACAGCTAACAATTACAACAAAGTATTACAAAGTGTTCTATAAAAGCAGATAAGTATAAGCTTCAGGTAAACATCAGAAGTGTACATAGTCCTGATGGAAAGCTCAACATGATTTAGCTGAATATTCACGTGAACATCGGTAATATTTAGATCCAGTCTTTATAAAGGGAGGAAACACCGTCATAGTCATTGATAAGCCAGGCAGAGGAGATGAAAGTTGTAAAGAGACGGGAAAGGCAGAATTTGCACACAGCTGAGCACCAGCTTGTTCAGGAATGCCTGAAGTGTCTGACCCACACCAGAGCCCACCAGCTGGAAAACAGCAACCAACAAGGGGGAAAAGGGCCAACTGTTGTGCGTAGTCAGGACTAATGCTAAAGTATAAGAATTTTTTAGTTTCCAGCCTCTTCATACTCTTCCTCTTGAACAGGGGTTATTATGTGTGGACAATCTACATTAATTTATATAATGTTCACATGAATATAATGTGAGTAGATATATAATATTACATGACAAAGCCAATTTACATACAATATCTGACAAAAAAGTTCAAGTATTTTTTAAAAACAGAGTGTTTTCTGCACATAAGTCATCAGTATTCGGAAAAACAACTGAAATAACTCCCTTTTCCTTGCAAGCTAAATGTCATGAAATGCCAACAAATACTGATTTTGGATACATCAGAGAATAGTTACAGGAAAATTCAGATAAGGCTTTTTGCTGCACAGTCTGGGAAAGAAAGGGAAATATAGCTTGTTCAGCTATTAAAATGAGAGTGAAATATAATTTCAATATAACTTAAAATGGGATAAATGGAAGACTGTGCACATACTGCTTATAAAAGTAATAAATTATTTTATTCAATAAAATAAATAGTTATACTTGAGTACCTTATAATTAAAGCAGTTGATAAGCACAAAGCACATAATTTTAAAAATTGTACAGGGCTAAGAAATCTTTGGTTAAAAACCATCAAAATCAAATGTATACATTAATAAGATGTTGAAGAAGCCATTGCTTTAGAAGGCATTAAAATGTGTATATTAAACAAAATTTCATTAAAAGACAGAGACGCTGACTAATGCCAGATAAAAAGTGAAAAACCATACAAAAATGCAATAAAACCTAACTGTAAGCCACTGAAGTTAGCAGAATATTTTCTGAGTTATGCAACTTGGAAGAAAGTGCTAAAAATTCCTGCAAAGATTAGAACAGCAAAAACCTGAACAATACTATGCATACCTGAGCAGGGCAAATACTGTTCATGGAGGGAAGAGGAGAAAAGAAAAGGTACACCTTGCTTGTTGAAATAATGTTCTGTGTAAGTGGAGAAGGAAAGAAGAATAAAAATAAAAAGTGCCTTACCACACTTAAGCTTTGAATGCATGTGAAAAGAAAGATGAGACTGAAATAAATACATCAGAAAAATCCTGAATGTTTTGGCTTTCAGAAAGAAAAAAAAAAGAAAAATAAACCTTATATGTTATAGAGAAATCACCAGAAATTGGGAATTTCAGCTATGAAGACCATCTTTTTTTAGTGATTGGTGCAAATAAAACCTGTATTAAAAACAAATAGTAATTAAGCATTAAATGTAATTCACTCTATGACAGAGGACTTACATGATTAAAGCAAAACAATAAATAGAAAGTATGAGTGGTTTTGACTTGGTAATGGAGTATCTGAAGTAAGCCTGATGGCACATAAAAGAACTTCAGTGAACATAATTGAAGAAAATGTGTGCATATTTTCAAATGCCAGCAGGAAAAACAGAAAGTAAAAATATGGCTGGAGTAAGCACTTCTATTTTTAATTAATTCATACGGCTCACATCCAAATGAGGAAAGTTTCACTTGTAGTATATTTTTCAATGTATTGTCTGTTATAATTTCAACACTCAGAAGCTGATGTTAACAAGTGTGTTTTCTTATGTATTCATCAAGACCAAAAGGGAAAGATAAGGAGCAAGAAATAGGTTTAACCTCAAGTTCCTAATTTATTTTAGACTTAACGGCAACTGATGACACCTTTTTTATTATTTTATTTTATGAAATTTTTATGTTCAAAATTGCTCACTTTCATTATAACACAAGTGTGTGTAGGGGTTCAATCTGGAAATTAAGATAAAATATTTAATTCTGTATTAGACAACAAGGCCTTCAATAATTACAGTGGTTTTATTATTGCTTATGAACTACTAAAGTCTACTATGTCACAAAAGAAGTTGTGAAGTGAAAAGCCATTTTCATGTTGTGAGGCAATATAATAAAAGCTCCTGAAATATTGATATTAAATCTGAAAAGCATAAACTTTAAAATACACCAATTAAAGAAGTTTTCTCTTACAGGAAATTTGCAAAAATGCTGGTAATGATAATAAATGATGAAAGGTTAACACCTTTTAACAAATAATAGCAACTTGTTAAACATAAATAGCTGTAAACAATATTTTTTCAAGTTTTGAGTTCAAATGTATTGGAACAAATTACTGAGAAGGTAAGTCGCGAGCTGTTCTGACAAGGCACATCATAGACTGTGCTGACCTTACGTGGAAAGAGATATCTCCTAAGCAAAACTGATCTAAAGTATTTCAAAGTGAAGAAGAAACTGCCTAGACACTTTGTTCAGCTAAACTATTTTAAGATGGAATGTTTATTCTGTTGTCTTTTATTCAATTGATAGCTTTTTTACTTAGTCCTACTTGTCTACTTTGCAGTATAATCATTCTTAAAATGTATCATAACCCCAATATCAACGAAGTTTTTCTAAAACTTATTTATATGTGTCCTTGTTTAGCAGTAGCAGTAATTTTTTCTACTTCTTAGTAGCTGGTGCAGTGCTGTGGTTTTGACTTTTGGCCTGGGGATAATACTGATAAAACCGATGTTTTCAGTTGCTGGTCAGAATGTTTACTCTGACCAAGGACTTTGTGAGTCTCATGCTCTGCCAGGGAGGAGGGGAAGCCTGGAGGAAGCAGAGACAGGACACCTGACCCAAACTAGCCAAAGAGGTATTCCATACCACAGCACGTCATGCCCAGGATGTAGAACTGAGAGTTCCCAGAAGGGCTAGATCACTGCTGGGTGGGGGCGAGGTATCAGTCGGTGAGGTGTTGTATTCTCTTCCCTTGTTATTTCCTTTATCATTATTATTATTGGTGGTAGCAGTAGTGATTTGTGTTATACCTCAGTTATTAAACTGTTCTTATCTCAACCTGTGGGAGTTGCATTCTTTCGATTCTCCTCCCCATCCCTCCAGGAGCAGGGGGAAGAATGGGTGTGGGGGGGATGTAGTTCTAATTTATGGCCTAGGCTTAAACCATGACAATATATTATATTTTTAATTGAAACAGATAGGTGACTCCAGGTACCAGAGTGATAAACACTGATTTCCGTGAACTATGCTTACTCCTAGCATGTGTATCTCTGAAGTTCCACACAAAGTAGCAGAGGCTCTTAAAACACATGTAGAAAGTACTATTATTACATATATTTGCAGTAAGGAAAAGGCTAGGGGCAGAAAAGTTTAGCAGATTTCAAAATAAAAGAAACAGTAGACCCAATGTAACCTAGACTGTTTTCATACTTTCTAAGCATTTATAAAACTAGTTTAATTCCTGGCACTCAGAAGCTCTGGAAAAGTCAAATCCATGTTTCTTGAACTGATTAAGTGAAAATACTGATTCTAATGGACAGCCAAACTTTATCTACTGAGTATACATTATGGAATGCTTGCATTTAACTCTCTATAATTTTTGAAGAACACTTGTCCTCCTTTCCTGCAGCTTTTTTGTTCTTAAGTGTTTGTATTCTCTCTCTTCTTTCCTCTTCTTGGAACACTTTCCCTTTCCCCTCCCTATACTTGCTTTCATCTTTTCTTATTTTAATACTAGAAGCAATTAAAAAAATCCACATTCTATACAAGGGGTAACATATTTTCACATAAGTTTCATGTATGTTTTCGTAAATATTTCAACACATGTGCTTCCAACTACAGGAGTTGCATTTGGACTTGGATCTCTAGGGTTTTAATTTGGCCTATCTTTTCTTCTTTACCAAATACGTCTGTAATATCAATATTAACATTACTTCCTGCCAATTACGTCACTATCAAATAATGAGATACGGTCATAAGCAAACGAGCAAGAGAGCTTTTTTGTAAAGTAACAGGCAAATCAAACCTATACTTCAGTTAAAAAATATTAGAAAAGTTAGAAAAGGGTTAAACAAATATCAATGTTTCTCTGATGTCAAATATACCAAAGTCCCTCCTCACGATAGGCTTACTGGGGTGTGCCTGTCTCCCCATGAGGTATACAGAATATCAGGGAGAGACAAAGAGAATGCTCTAAAGAAATTATGAGAGTAAAGAAAGTGCTATTGATCACTCTGTGTATTTCTATTCTACTTTCTACTCTTTTAGATACATCCTAGTCTACTGAACTTTCAGATATGAAGTCAATCCAGTCCATGCTTTCCAAAATATGGGTAGTGCCTTTATGAGTACTGTGTTCCTCCAAGCATAGGTTTCATAACTCTGGACATATCATCAGTTATGAAGAGTGATATTTTATGTCAATCTCACTACAGAGACAAACAATAAAAGTATGTTTAGCAAATGCCTCAGCACTCTTCTCTAATAGCTATATATATTTTTTTCTATTTCATAAGGTGAGAAATGAATACAGAGAGACAAAACTTTTCTTTAAATTAGCAAAAAAAAAAAAAGCATGTGGTGGAATCAAGAGCAAGAGAAATGAATCAGCATTTTTTAATGACAGGATGTTTTTCTCTTGTCTAAGCATGTTTATGTTTAGTAAAAACATTTAATTCAGCTACAATAAGATCATTAGAATGTATTATCTAGTTGTGAATTATATTGTGTATTCATGTAAAACACAAAAAAACCCAACAAAACAAAAACCCAGAGCAAACATCAGCTTCAAGTACAATTAAGAAAAAAGAATAAAAGACTGGATGCAGTTTCATTGTCTCATAAAGTGGAAAGATATAGAATAATGTTGTGGCTCCCTCTTTTGGATAGCATATATCTAGTTTTCAATAATAAGAAAACTCAACCTGTCCTTAACACCAAAAAATAACACAAGGGTCTCTGTTTTTCCCCCAGATCTTGATTAGCATTGATAAATGCAGCCAATAAAACCAAATTTTTTGCAAAATGCAATTATATTGCAGATATCTAAACTCTATAAAAGTAGGCATGCATTTCCCAGCTAGGACTGTAGCTGGACTATTTTTGAAATATGTTAAATATTAGTCTATCAAGGACCTATGAAAACTGGAACATAAAATTCTCTCATGGATTGCTCCTTAGTTTAGCAGCGCTGTTAACACAAAATGAAGGAGAACCATAAACAGAAGATTGATGGAAAGCACTTACTGTCTGAACAAGTAACCAGAAAGCAACAAATTTTGTTCCTGAACTGTTATTACTTCATTAGGACCTGTGACTGAGGCATAAAATAAATGGTCATTTGGGTTGCTCTTTGAAAATCTTCAGCATAACTGTGACAAAGTTAAAAGTCCACAGACTTGTGTGTGCATTGGCTTCACGAAATTTTTGAACATATCCTAGAAGAATTAAAAGACATATAACATTTTTAGAAGAATAGAAATGATTTCTGTAAAATACAAGATGTTTTATGAGATAAGAAATGTGAGGAAAGATTTAAACTATTAAAAGCTATCAAACAACAAAAAACAGTGAATCCTGACAGAGCCTATGGTTTAAGATTTTTTTTTCCTAATGTAAGACTAGTAATCAAATAATGTTGGCTTTATAGATATATTTAATTCTGAACTTAGACTTAACTTTCCTAGCTATTGGAAGCATATTACCATTCTTCTACATTAATATCTAGGCATAATTCCACATTGCACAGCAGGTTCCATTTTCTCCGCATCACCATGAATGCTGCTGTAAGACAACTAGAAATATTTTTTTTTGGTAAAAAATGTTAATGAAAAATTCAGTAGCACTATTCAATTACTTCAGTTGTTTTGTCTAAAAGATAGAACTTAACTCACTCAAAAATCCTTCGTATTGCTTTCTTATTACCTTTATGTAAAATATTGATGTTAGGCAAGTATGTATAAATGAATTTATATACTATTATATACTATATATAATATTCAAATAGTACATATATAATTGTAATTGTAATTATACATATATAATTGCAATGTAATAATACATTATTACATATTCATATATTATTATATGTATTATATTATAAAGAGAAAAATTAAATTATTAAATGTATATGCATATTGCATGTTTCCCCATCTTCAGACTCATTTCCAGATGGGTCTGAATTTTCTGAAGTTGCCTATCATGGTAGCAACAACAATCTTGAAACTTCAACTGGGGGAAAAAAAACAACCAACCCCAAAACAATTACTTTAGATGATTTCTTTCCCAAGAGAGCTTTAAAACTTGAAGTAAACAAAATTTCAGTATGAAATTGAGCATGGAAGACAAATTCTGAGCTACTGATCAGAGTTCTTGGTGGGCTTTTCTGCAGGACCGTCAAGCACCAGAAGGAGGCTGACTGACAGTATCTAGGCTACTAGCTCTTGGAGGGAGCATAAACCCTTAGGATACAAGGAGCTGAAAGGGGCTCCACTAGAACAGCATATACACTCAACACTCATTGCCACATATTTGTGTGATACACTTTCTGTCATTTCATCAGAGACTGTGGAAACATTTTGATTTTAACAAATTATTGTAATTAAAAACTGAAAGCTTGTTTGGTAAATTCCATGAAAAATTTTACCACCAGTGCTATGCTTGTGTCTACCCAGTATTCTGTGGTTCATTTGTCACAATTTTCAAGAGAAAATAGGAGTTATAAACCTTTAAGCATTAAATACCAGATTGGGTTTTTTTAAAATATTTTATTTATTTAACCAGGGACTCATCAGAAGATCTAATTTCAGTGTAGTGGTATTTCAGTTCCAGCTATTTCACACATACAATCAGGAAACTTCAAAATCTCAGCGATGAAGCTACTGAAACAGTTCTATCAGGGACAAATTCCAGAGGCAAAATCTGAGGCCTAAACCAGTGAAACTATTATCAACTCATAAAGAATGCCACTGTTGGACATACGACATACTGGAGAAAACTCAGCACAGCCTTTGGAAAGGGAAGTCCTGCCTCACAGACATATTCGAGTCTGCTGAAAGAGTTATCAAGCATATAGATAGCTTTGACCTCTTTGATATGAGCTAGTTGTGCATCTAGAAGGTTTTTGACAGTCACTCACTGAAGGCACTTAAGCAGCCATGAGCCAGAAGTTAAGGTCCTCGCATGTATCAGTGACTGATTAAATGACAGGAACCAGCAGGAAGAAGTGAATAATGAGTTTTCACATTGAAATAAAGTCTGTTGTAGTCTTATACAGGTTTCTGTATTAGGGTGTCCTGGGTTCAGCAGTGGCAGTCAGTTTTTTTCTCCTTCTTAGTAGCTGTTGCAGCACTGTGTTTTTGACTTTTGGCCTGGGAACAAAAAACTGATAACACTGATGTTTAGACTGACCAAGGACTTTGTGAGTCTCATGCTCTGCCAGGGAGGAGGAGGGGCCGGGAGGAAGCGGGGACGGGACACTTGACCCAGACTGGCCAAGGAGGTGTTCCATACCACAGCACGTCATGCCAGAGGATGTAACTGGGAGCTACCCGGAAGGGCACGTCCCCTTTTTGGTCGGGCTGTCTTTTCCGGCGGGCGGTATCGTGTTCTCTTCCCTTGTTATTTCTCTTGTTGTTGTTATTGTTGGTGGCAGCAGTGGTGATTTGTGTTATACCTTAGTTGCTGGACTGTCTTTATCTCAACCCGTGGGAGCTGCATTCTTTTGATTCTCCTCCCCGTCCCTCCAGAAGCGGAGGGAAGAAAGGTGGGGGGGGGGGGCAGTAGACTGCGTCGTTCTGATTTACAGCTTGGGCTTAAACCACGACATAGGGCCAGCAGTATTCAACATACTCATAAGTAACCTGAAAATAGGTTTGAATATCAAGGTGAAAAACTTTGTGACATTCTGTATTTTCTAGTTTTGGCTGCAATAAAATTAATTTTCTTCATAGTAGCTAAGATGGGGCTATCTTTCAGATGTGTGCTGGAAATAGTGTTGATAATATAAGGATATTTTAGTTACTGCTGAGCAGTGCTTACAAAGAGTCAAGGCCTTTTCTGCTTCTCACACCACCCCACCAGCAAGCAGGCTGGGGATGTACAAGAAGCTGGGAGGGGACATAGCTGGGGCAGCTGACCCCAACTGACCAAAGGGTTATTCCATACCATATATCCTTAAGCTGGCAAGGAAAGTGGCTTTTGCAATGCAATTGTTGTTACCGTTTCACTGTTATTACAGTCCCTAACATAAGTTTAGCCTGTACGAACTGGCGCTCTCCAGAAAATTCTTGTTAGTGTTTGAGGATGAAGCACAGGATGATTTGGACATGGTAACCCTGCTTTGGAGAGAGACAGGGGAGAGAAGAGAGTTCAGCCATATGGGTTTGAGCCTTTCCATACAAATCCGCCTCTAGCTAACAATGGTATAATAACTACAGTAGTTTCATATATATATACACACACACACACATTTGTGATCTATGCAATGCAGAAAGTGGACACCAAAATTATGTACGGTGAAATTGTTACAGAATTATATAAAAACACACATGTGGTAACCCCCAGATATTACATTTAAAATTATAAAGTCTGACAATTGCCATTGAGGAATAACCATAATGTAACTAGATAATTACAGGAAAGCTTTAACACAGAGCTCTGCAACAGAGAAAAAAAGCTATGTATCATGATGAAATTAAGTACAGAATATGATTAAGATGCTGCCTATACATGCATGAAGTTCCTGCTGCTTGAATACTGCAACAGATTATGATCACCAGTATCAAAAGATTTTGTGATCCCGTTGAAGATGGTAGAAAGGCATAGAAGGGGTTGAGATCTGATAAATGGTAGCATTCAGCAGCTGCTTGGTTACTTCAAGAATGAAGCAGTGGCAATGGTCTGCAATTGCCAGTCTGAATCTGCCAACTACATTTAATTGGTCAGCAACTGAGTTTTTTTCCAGTCCAGGGAAGTGCATGCCTATTTCCTTGCAGGCAGTAATTAAGTCTGATTTTCACGATCCTTTGCTATAGGAAAAGAAATTTCTAATGACTCAGATGTACTTGAGAAAAAAAAAAAAAAAAAAAAAAAAAAAGGAGGAGGATAGGAGGCATTAATAGTTTTGAAAAATCTAGGAAATACTGGCTTAAAGATGTTCTTATTCCAGGAAATGCTGGCTTGTAAGTACCTCTTATGCCATTAGACAAGCTGTGGACTCAGAAAGTTCCAAAAGCTCTCATCCTTGTACATGTTATGCTTAGGAGATATGCAGAGGTATGAGGCACCTGATATGGAGTTTCAGATTGCTTCATTAAGACCTCTGTGTGACTAACATGGGCTGCTTCACAATGAAGCAGCAAGAAAGAGGCATTTGGCAAAAGTACTTAGTTCTAGTTATCAGGATTATGTGCTTTCATAGGATATACCAGGACATTTGGTAAGAACATCCTGTCATTAACAATGCTGCCTTAGGTGAATCTCATCTGCTTCATGCAGAGAGACTGAGGAGAATCAACACATCTGGAAAAAAAAGGAGTCTATGCCTGCAGATACTGCTTGGTTTTGTATTGGGCAGATAGAGGGCTATGCTGTTTAAGAAAAAAAAAAAAAAAAGCAAAAAACCACAAATAACCAAACAACAACCCCCAACCCCACCCTATCCCAACCCAACCAAGCAATAAAAGCCTTAAAAATACTTCAAGGTATCAATATCATAGTAGAGTCATCCAGTTTATGAGTGACAGAACTTGAGATAATCGTAAAGGGGAAGTGAAGAACAGAATTTTGCTTTGATGACAGGATTTATTTGTCTTCCTTTTTCTGAAGGCTATTCTTTAAAAACTATGAATGTAATGATGAATGTGATGAATATGCTGCATTTGGAACTAAGATGTGATATAAAAACTTATAATGTAGCTTCATTATATGGTGAGTGAAATGTGTTCCCTGTGAAGAAAAATCGATACTAAAGATCAAAGTAGTTATCTTCAAAAAGCCTTGTTTTAAGGGTTTATAAGTGCTATATTTCCTAGTTTTTCTCATGCTGATGAAAAGTAGATCCTGTAGAAAGGTTTATTATTTGAGAAAAAGGTTGTGGGTTTGTTTTTTTTTTTAATGTGAAAATATACATTTCACTTGTGTAATCCAGTGGCCTGCTGCCTCAGGAACAGGTATTTTCAAAGTCTCTTTTTAAATTCGTTGAATACTATTGCTAACAAGTGAGAGACTCTTATACAGAATGGCTTGGAAGTGCTACAGGCTTCATTTGTTAGCTGAAGGGAGGATGGCTGGGGGAGAAAGAGTCCAGAAACAGTTTCATCTGCACCTTGGAAGAAACTTTTTCCAGAGAAGGGCAGATAGTATTTTCTCTGCCCAGAGACAGTTGCTTTAAATCACAGCTGTGTTTCTCCATGAGTCTTTGCCAGTGGGGATTGTCCAAACATGAATCAATATATTTTCTTGCCAGATCCATCCACCTGGGGAATTGGTGATACTGTGTGTGCTATAGAAAAGATTACTCAAGCCACATTGAGTTGAATTTGGACCAGTGTCTCCAATATACATAGCCTAGGGTCTGGCAAAACACTAAAATAAACGCTAGCTCTTTCTTGTCACAGCAAGAAAAATGTTGCTCCTAATGCACTTACAAACCATAGATTCATTTGCCTAAATACATTAATTCAATAGGCATTCCAATGCATATTGCTATTAATTCACTTTCCCTAAAACTCTATTTATTTTAGTGTGATTTCTTGACTCATGTAGCTGAGAGAACTTGGAGTAGTGTCCCAGATAGAAAGAACTGCCTTCAGGTCTTTCCTAACAAAATTTTCAGCTGAGTTTATCTCCACTGTATATACTGTTGAACAGATCAGCAACCCAATGGGCAAAAAGCAGTTCTGAAAATCTCTTCTGGAAGGTTTGCAGGAGGAGCTGCTGAGTGGGAAAATATTTCCTTTTTCATGTGGTCCATATTTCTGTGCCTGAATAGGAACTGAGTATTTGTACTCAAAGAATGTGTGTTCATCGGTCAAAAATCTGTCCCTTAAATTTTGGGGATCCCTCAAAATCTACGTCAGCTCTCATAGAAATAAAGGAAAACACCTTTCTTCGTTCTCCCAGATTCAGCATGGGAGATCAGTCAAGATGCGCGTTGTCTTTTTTCTTTTCATCCTTTCAATGTTACCCGCAACCCCATCTTTACCTATGAAGAGAGGAGAGGGAAGGAAGAATACTAGGAAGATGAAAACAAAAGGATTCAGCCATCAGTGATACATCCATAGTCTATATTCCTGTTTGTACAATGACTGCACTCAGAGAATATTTGAGCACTGCAGTCAAAGGGAAGCATGTCTATGCATATATGGGCTACCTTTTAATTAGTTTGGGGAGTAATAAAAGTGAGCCTACAGTGGCACAGACCTAGCCTCTACTTAAGTCTTAGTATTACTGGTGACAGTGTTATTCATAGCAAAACTTTGTACTGCTACATCTTCACCATTGTGAGTATTCAGTCTAGATAGATTAAAGCTAAATTCAGATTGGGTTTTCTTCTTGTTTTCAAAAGAAACACACCCAAATTCAGTAAGATTACTTCCATGCGTGCAAGCTACGCAAGTTTTATACTTGCTATACCCTGTTTTACAGATTTTAAATATCAGATGCATCTTTCCTATTTCAAGATTGGTAAGTGCAGTATGAAGAACTGCTGCTACAATTAACTCTGCTAATTTTAGCTATACATGAAAACTAAAGCCTGTTTCTTTTAGAACAGAATTTTACTTCACTATTAACAAATGAAGCAAACTAATGTAGGACACATTATCAAGTTGCCGAAGGTTAGCTTTTCTTCGTGTCATGCTTGTGAGTGACTGTGCTGTACTAATTAAAAACATTGCCATGGCAATTGCTATAGAAACATTTAAATTGACATCATTGCTAACAAATCCCTGCTATTGATCCCAGCAGGGCTTATTTCACACTACACCTGAAGAATCTAAATAGAATATTTTACATTCAAAAGGACTTTAAAAGATGCATTTTTTCCAGTTGCTAATGTGCTTAGGAAAATAATGTCTTTCATACAGGGAAGATTAATTTACTTGGAACTGTTGTTGATATCAGACTTCTTACTGCAAGGAGAAACTGTAATTCTTCAAGGCTACCACTACAGATCCTTTAAAAAGTAAAAATAAAAGACATTTATAGCCTCCACTCAGATCCTCTGCTTCGCAAAGTGGGGAAAGAATGTAGGTTCTCCACAATTTGGGGCATTAAAAGGTTTAAAACATGAATACCTCATCTTAAGAGACATTCCCAATGCAACTAGAAAGAAAACCATTTTCCATTGTTTGACAAGAAGATGACCATTGTACAGATTAAATAGTGGAAGCAGAAGCAGAATAAGAGAGATTTTGATCAGTTACTTAGGAAAAAAGCCACTAAAATTATTCTCCCTGGTTTCAGACTTAAGATCTTTGCTCCTTTTAAAAGAAATAATTTACCATAATGTTCAGTAGAGCCAGACTGATCCAGAACAATAACTCCTTACACTAATACATCCAACTATTGTGAAAAAACTCCCTAAAATTCTGTCATTCTGAAACCTGAGTCATATCCTTCTTGACATGAAGGGTGTTATCCTTCCTCTTAGTAATAGTAAAGTTCTTCTGTTAATTTGAAAATCTGAAATCAGTAGAGGGCAGTACTATACAGAAAACCATACACTTGAAACCATCTCAGATTAAGTTCTGCCCTGGCTGAGACAAAATATGGGAAGCTAGATTCTTTCAAGAAAAAAAAAAAACATACACAGTGCATTTTGGTCTGCTGAATAGCTGCTCTTACTTTTCCAAACTACACCAGAATGCTTTGTTTCAGTATTAAAATAACACTCAGACATCTTCTGAGTCTACCAAATGCTACTCCTGACCAACTTGAACAGCTGACTCAGAGATGAGATACCACCTTGAAGTATTTCTTTGAGTACAAAGAAAACAGTCATATAAACTTCGTATACATTTGAATGAGTATGGCAGATAGTGTTTGGACAGAATGGAATGAGGACAATTTCAGGAAGTTAAAAATGTGTCATTTTGAAATAGCAAAAGTGAAGTATTTGAAATTTGATTTCCATTTGAAATTACCAAAAAACTGAAGATGTAATCACACAACTCCAAATGGCCAAATGAAAAGATATTGATTCTTCCCCCATTTCAAAGAAGAGTAAAAATAAACCAGACTAAATCATCTGAGTGTTAAATTTGTCTAAGTTCTGAAATGACATTTTGAAGAGAAAATTTAAACTGTTTAATGGTTTTGGATAACCTGTTTTTCACAGCCTTTCCAAGACCTAGATATTTTGCAAAATATAATTTTAGGAATTTTAGTAGTGCCACAGATTCAATGCATGTTAATATTTGGCCAAATATGTGTGTAGTTTTTCAAGGCTTTTATTTTTGTTTTGTGGTTTGTTTCATTTTATCAGCAGAAGAGCTGATACTGTAAGAAATTGGAGAAATAAATCAGTCATTACCTTAAATATATAAAATCATGATATTTATTGGAATATTTTTGTAGCAACACTTCACTCATATAAAAAGTAAAAACAATCAAATCCATAATTTGATCAGTATGAATATTTAAACATATTATAGTTCAGAATGTATTTAAGGTGAACTATTGAACCATAGTCCAACAAAAAGTATGGTGATGCAGCTGTGAAAGATCACTATTTGAGGACACATCAAGCAAGAGTTTCTCAAGAAGAGATAAGAGACTTCAGAGCCATTGGACAGACTTGATAATCTACCTTTGCAGGTTTTTTTTTTTTATTGTCAAAAAAAAAAAATTCCTGTTGCTGTTTACTTTCATTTTCCAGTAATTTAACCAGAATCTAAGTTACAAAGTCTGAGGAGGCTCTGCAATCTACCTCAGTTGGTGCAGTGGGTTGGATTTGAGTATCAAGATGACAACTTATGCTCTACATTTATAAATAATTTTATTTAGTGATAAAAACCAGTTCATTCTATGTTATACAGGGAATTAGAATTATCAAAGATGATGGGATAAAAGATTGGCTGAGGTTTGGGGTTTTTTTTCTCTTTATCCAGGAAAAGTTTCAATCACAAGGCAAGATCATCAGTTAATGTCAAAAATTATTGGTATTAAATTAGCCACAGGACAGTTCCCCTTTGCCGCTCTACATGTAACAGAAGCATACTGAGAATTACAAGGGAGAAAACAAGAATTCAGAGAAAATACATCAACTTATGTATATCAAGATCTATGTACATTCATGATTTTATGCAAATAGAATTAATTTACTTTGTGCTTTAATTCTTCAAGTAAAATAAAGAAGTAAAAGAAAAATAAAGAGTTTTCCTGCATTATATGCATGGTCTTCTGCATAAATTTGACACCTATTAATTTTTTTTTCTTTTTGAACATTATGTTAGAAAGTGATAAATATTCCAAGCCTTCAATTTTTGCTCAGCTAAAACTTTCCCTGAAGTTGTTAAAATGCTAAGATTTTGATCCTTCTTCAGGACTGCTAGTTAAGACCATACAGAATATCATCTTAAGGAAACCTTCACACAAGGAGAAAATTCTGTCAATTTTATCATTAAGGTCTTTAGAGTACAATTCAGTGAATATTTTCTGTTAAACAGTTTTTGTTCTCAACTGACTAATAATTTTCCCAAAAAGCATCTTATTAAAAAAAAAAATAAATCTTTTTTATACAGAAAAAGTCTTCATTCCTCTCCCCTGAATAAAACAAAGTAAAAGTAGCTGCTGGTAATGTTGGTTTGTGGGAGAAAGGAGGATAGGTATGCATGTCTATATTAAATTTCAAAATTTAGGTATCCTAAAACTTCTGGATAGTGTGGCTTCATGCTTCTATCACTGTTCATGGACTAGGATTCCCAAAACAAATGATGCTTTTGCTGCTGAATTGTTTTCCTATGCTTTCTGTAATATACAATGGCAGCTCAGCTAAAGACATCTGTCGTGGTTTAAGCCCAGGCCGTAAATCAGAACCACACAGTCCACTTCCCCCCCCACCTTTCTTCCCTCCGCTTCTGGAGGGACGGGGAGGAGAATCAAAAGAATGCAACTCCCACGGGTTGAGATAAGAACAGTTTAATAACTAAGGTATAACACAAATCACTACTGCTACCACCAATAGTAATAATGATAAAGGAAATAACAAGCAAGAGAATACAACCGCTCACCAACCGGTACCTCACCCTCACCCTGCAGTGATCCAGCCCTTCCAGGAACTCTCAGTTCTACATCCTGGGCATGACGTGCTGTGGTATGGAATACCTCTTTGGCTAGTTTGGGTCAGGTGTCCTGTCTCTGCTTCCTCCCGGCCTCTCCTCCTCCCTGGCAGAGCATGAGACTCACAAAGTCCTTGATCAGGGTAAACATTCTGACCCACAACTGAAAACATCAGCTTTATCAGTATTATTCCCAGGTCGAAAGTCAAAACACAGCACTGCACCAGTAGAAAAAATTACTGCTAAACCAGGACAACATCCTAAACCAAAAACAGACTTGGCAGGAAACCCAAGTTATGGAAAAGACTGGGATATCAAGCATGTTGGTTATACTGCCAAAAAAAAAGGAAAAACCTACCCCCAAACCCTCCTCCAATAACTGCACAACACCTTTGGTTTTTGATTAAATGTTGTTTACCAATTTCTACATAAAACATCAACTACAGAAAAATAAAAATAAGAATAAGATTCTTTATCATGAAAATACCTGTTCATCCAGGAGTGGAAAAAATAAAATAGATTCCAAACTCAGAATTCTGTCCCAAATGCAAATGTTTGTTAACCCCAGGAGGGTTTCTGTGAATCAAAAATTATGTAACAAGTACTTTTTCTTTCTTGAACAAGGAATCTGTTGAAGTTATCAATAATACTTTAAATTACAGCTAATATTATGAGTTCCTTTGTGCAGAAACAGAAGCAGATCTGCTGGACCACTGGGGGGCTAGAAAAGGGGAAGAAGGGATTGTGTTAATCATGAAGTAACAGAAAAATCAGATTTGCAGCAATTCGGAACAGACAGTAAGAAAAGATAGCATCAGGCTGTGATGGGAGAGAATAGGTTGGAAGGCTTCTTACTATTTGGGTTGTTTATGTGTGTCAGGAGGCTGCTGGAGCAGAAGTTTTCAAAGTAGTATTTTCCTCAGATTATGCTTTAAATTTATGTCTTTATACAATGTGAGAGAGTGAAATAGAAGATGTGAAAGGAAATATTACAGAACTTGACTTAAAACTCCCTGAGTAACTTTTATGGTTATATGCAGTTTGCACAGGTTATTGTCATGATCACTAGGCTGTTGGTATTGCAACTTACACAAATACTTTTCTCCATCCCCTAGGTCCAACTTACAAAAGGAATCTAACATTTTAAAAAATTCTTCTTGTGAATTATTAGTGGAGTGGAGGCTAACAACATCTCTGTAAATGATGAGGACTTACTCCTTCTTGATGGTCTTTCTTTGGAGCTGTATGTTTCATGTGACTCATGTGATGTCATCCCAAAAAAGGACTAACAAGCACTCAAGCAGTGAAAGGTTAACAGGATTGTCAGAGAATGATGGAAAGACACTGCACCGCACCAAGCGTGGTTGGATGTGGAATCAATTTTTCTTGCTGGAGGAGTACACAGGTCCAGATACTCAATATGTGGGCAAGGTAAGTCTTGTGTTTAAAGAAATTCTTTGGAGGTGATACGTCTGACACCTTTGGTATTTTCTGTCCTTCTCCACAGCTGTTTTGCTTTTTAAAAAGAAATGGTCCCAGTTTCTCATTTAAGTCAAACAAAGCATGTCATGGACTGTCTGAGACTTCCTTAGCTATTCAAAGTGGTGGAACAAATGAAGAAACTGTGGGGGAAAAAAAAAAAAAAAAAAAAAAAAGAAAGAAAGCTCTTCAGACTAAAATGTTCTGATTTCTTATTGCATATGCCCATGCAAGTTTTTTCACTGAATAATTTCCAGTTTTCAACTGTTAAACATAAATATTAGATAAGGGAATAGAGAAGTTATGCCCTCATTCATTTACCTTGTGTCATTTTTCAGTGTACTGGGATGCATACTTCCTCAAGTAAAATACAGAATTCTATTTATTAATAATAAAATTGCTGTCTATGCACACTTCCAAGTATGGATTAAGTGCTTGAGGAAAAAATATATATGTTTTTCATAATTTCTGCAATAAAGTGAGATCTTTACTTACTGGCTTGAAAAACTTTCCATTCTTTGAGACCTGCCTGCATCAGCTGTTTCTGACAAAGCCACCTCTTGGTGGTGGTAGCTCTCATATTCTGGTGCCTAACTACCAAATGGATTGAGACAATTTTAATTTAAAGACCCCAAAATGATTTTTAATATTTGCTAAAATCTCTGGCATTATCATCTGGAAAATGTGGAAAACATCTCTCTTTATTAAGAAACGAATGTCCAAGAAGCCAACCCTGGTAACTATCAACTTGATTCTGACCTCATTTATATCAGCACTACAACCATACAAATCTCTTTTCAGTGAAATTAATTCTGACTCGCAATAGCAGAAATAAGATGACAGCTGTAATCCTATTGGTAGATCTGTTTATCAGAGTGTAAAATAGGAAAGTTTGTTGTAGATAAAGGGATCTTCTGTAAGGAGTGAACTAATTGTACAGAGAGATTTCTAAAAAAATTTGGTTGGAAATAATATTGAGTAAACTTGCAAAGAAATGATACAATAATATAGCTCTCTACAGTCACAAGTTATACCTACACACAGAGAAATATATTTTTTTTAAATAGAAAGCTGTCTTAGAGGAGAAGTAAGTAGTAAACATAAGAGTTCGTTCCAATTTTATTCCCACTGCTATGGATGAATGGACTCCAAACCATCTATGTCATTCAAAATCTCAAATAAATTAAGTTTAAATCAAGACTATTTTCAGCATTTCTTTTTCACAGAAGGGATGCCTACATGATATATTGCAACAGATGCAAACTTTGCACTTATTCCAAACTAAATAAAAGGCATTGGACCTTATGACTGTAAAGATAAGTCCAGGAAGGAAAACAAATGGCTGCACAGCAGCTGGATCTGAGATGATTCATTTCTCACAACTCAGATAATATGCTGAGATTTTTCACACTTCACTGAAAAATATCGTACAAAGGCCCTGAGGGAGAGGTCAGCACTACTGATTCTCTAAACAGATGGAAATCACCCCATGTATTACCCTATGTTCCAGAGAGAAGGAGTTGGATTGAAATGATAAAATCCATGTGGTTGATTAACTTTAAAACAGTTTATGATATGACAAAATCATAGTTCTATCTTCAGTGGTATAAATCCACAGTAAATCCATTTGAGTTAGTTCAAATTATCCTAGGTACACATGATATACAGCACCAAGAGGGAACTGCTACAACAAGAAGTCAAGTAAGGAATTTCTCTTAAAAAAAAAAAAAAAAAAGAAAGAAAGAAAGAAAGAAGGTAACAACATTTTTTAACAATTTTATTCTGAGAAAGGCTTAAATCTCAGATTTAGTATTCTCCTGCTCAAAGTGATGGTAATTAACAAACTGGTATGTGTGAAGAGAGAGCACTTTTACTCCAACCCATGGGGACTAGTTCACAGCAATTATTGTTATCCAGTCCCTCTTTAATATGGATATGCACAGGCAGATGGATTACTGAGGTAGAATAATAAATAATGTACTAAAAAGTAAGTAAATTGAATTAAGAAACTTTATCAGGAAATAAACTTCTAAGGGATAATAGCCATAACATTGTCTGTGTTTCATTAGTGATGCTACTCTGTTGATACTTGTCATGGTTTCAGCCCAGCTGGCAACTAAGCATCATGCAGCCGCTCACTCACTCACTCCCCCTCCACCCTGGCTGGTGGGGAGCAAAACAGTTTAATACTTGAAATAAAGTAAAATATCATAGCAACAGCAACAACAACAAGAATAAAAGGAAATAAAGAAACAAAGGAATAAGCACCCCCTCCCCAAAAAAATAAGACTAGTGAGGCACAATGCAATTGCTCACTACCTGCTGACCAATGCCCAGCCCACCCATGAGCAGCAATCAGCCTCCTACAGCTGTCTCCAGTTTATATACTGAATATGACATTCAGTGGTATGGAATACCACTTTGGCTAGTTTGGATCAACTGTCCTGCTCATGGTCCCTCACAACTTTTTGTGCCCCTCTTCACTGGTAGAGCATGATAGACTGAAAAGTCCTTGACTTAGGGTAAGCACTAATCAGCAGCAAATAAAACATGGCTCTGTTATCAACATTTTTTCTCAGACTAAAGCCAAAACACAGTGCTGTCTCAGCTACTAGGAAGAAAATTAACTCTATCCCAGCTGAAACTGGGATAATGTTTTGTTTTGTTACGAGTGCATTCTGTTATTGGCAGTAGGGTAGGATCACTCGGTATGACATAAAAAGGTAAAATTAGTTTACTAAGAAGGATGGATACATGGGATGGAGTGAAATTCTGTGACATCCACACACCTCTTACTCTCACTGCTCAGCCTCCCAGCCTAGTTTAGACCAGCAACTGGAACCCAGGAGAATTGGACACTTGCTTTGTCTGCAGGACTGTCCAAGTCCTGGCTACACTCGGTGTCAGGGGTCCCTTGAGAGAGGAGTTTCACCCGCATATCTGAGGTTTTATTGTCTTAGGCAGCTTTTTTTAAGATTAGGTTGTTGGGAGCCAATGGCCTCACTATCCAAGCAGACCCAGAACAATCTCTTTCCCTATATCTGAGGCCAAATAGCAGTTGTTACTGAGGTTAGTCTCACCCTCTCGTCTTTCCAAATATCTTCCAAGAATGGAAAGTGATTAACAGCTCCATCATCCCTGATATTTTTTCTTTCTTTCCTTCACATACCAGACTAATTTAAACATTTAGGATTGGCAGATGCATTCATGGTTTCATTTATCTCAATGGTTCTTGTGAGTAGGCTTCACCTTGTGACAAGAAATAACTAGAAATGAGGTTTGGTGTACCCGTAAAGAAGACAAAAACCAAGCTCCATGCAAACCTGGTGCATGTCTTTCAGACTAATAATGGGTCTAACCCAGTGTTAATAGACTCTGAACAGCTAGAACAGAGCTTACGTTCGCAATTATATTTAGGTAAATTTTAGACAAAGGCAGTGACAGTGAGGATAGGTGATGTAAAATTGAGACTGCTAACTGCATTTAATGCACTTAGCAGAAATAGAAAATGTTATTTAATGAGCAAAGAAAGTTAGCATTCAACAGCTGCCAGAAGGCTTAATGTCCAGAGCAACTGTAATAAGGAAATTATTCAAAGAACAGACCTAAATCACTGTCACCTTCAGGGACAGGGCATATATGCATCTTGTGAATGAGAGTCATCTCCAAACAACTTAGAGTATATTCATCACACATCTTTCTTTCCTCCTCCCAACTCAGAGGACTCCTTTTAAGTACTGGTGCATGCATTAAAAAAAAAAAAAAAAAAAAAAAAAAAAAAAAGTGTATATAAGATCTTTACCCTTTTTAGGTCCTGTTACTCGGACCTGCAACAATGCAAGAAGTCCTTATGACATTCTTTGATTTCTTATCCTTTAAAATGATATTCAGGAAATGCTAAGAGAAAAAAATGGCTGCATCATTGTAAGTGTTAACGTGAAAAAAATGCACAGATACAAACTTTGCTCTGGAGAGTTTGTAACTGAAATATTCAGGTAGACATAAGTAAGGTAAGCAGTATTATAGAATCCTAGTTAAAAAATACTGAAGAAGAAATTAAATTAAATTTCTAAAAACTACCATATTCTTTCAAGATGCCTGTTGCCTATTGTGAATGTTGATACCTCAGTGAGATCATCAACGTCAGGCATTTTCAGAAGATGTAGTGAGAGGAACTGCAAAGCTCATGCTTCCTACCAAAAATTCACAAAAATAGAAAAAGAAAAAGTGAATTACACTATAACATTCAGAGTTATATGAAGGGGTTGAGAAAATGAAACACTTGACTGCATATCATGCTGTGGCATTCCTTGATTTCTGGGAATTGCCTTTTCTTTCACTAGAAGAGAGCCACAGATCCAACTTCTCAGCTTTTACTAACTTTGAGCTGCAAGAAAATCCTAAAAAATTAAATCTAACCCACTGATATAAGTCTGGCAAACTTACTGACTTCCTAAACAAATGGTCCAAAGGGATAATTTAAAAAAAAAAAAAAAAAAAAAGTTGATGGGGTGATGCTCTTTAATTAAAGAAAAAAGCTAATAAAATGCACAGAAGGCTCTAAGCAAGTAGCCTTTAGGAATAATTAGTTTTGTTTTCAAAAGCCGATACTGATTTTATGTCTCCACTTCTAAATAACTCACCCAATAACATCTGAATGGGCATCAGTTGTGCAAAATGTCAAATATGCTACCTTTTTATCTCCAGTCCTTATCTTTAACTCCAGTACCTGTGAAATATCCACTGTCAGGAAGAAATGGGGCTAATCAAATTCATCAGCCATTTTGGAAAATGCTGTCTTTTGTGCTTTACAACAGTATACTTCAGTGATTTCAAGAGACAAGAGATTTTCCCTCCTTTAAGTCACTCAATTACGCTTTTTTTAATGAAAACTTGTCTCTCCCTATATCAAACAGGCACTTTGCTAATCAATACTGCTAATCTTGATGGGCAGGTGATGCGTGAAATTCCATGCAATGTATGTCAGACCCAATCAGTTGTCATTTCCCACAATTTGAAAAATAAATAACAACAAAAACATTTTTGTACAGCACCTGCAACCTTTCTTTTCATTTTAAGAGGGGAAATACAAAATCAAATAAAAAAGAACTGACACTGCTCAAAATTAGCTATCCCATGAATAACCTCCTTTTCAATAACTTCCATAAATATAAATGAAATAGGCTTTGCATGACATAAAGCATCAGTTAATTGGATGCAAACTGAAGAAAAATCTCTGTTCCACCTCCAGTTAACCAGTGAGTTTGATTCACGACATTTGTCTGTGCACCTGAGTAAGAAGTATAAAGTGAAAAGAAAAATATTCAGAAGACGAGGTTTTTTGAGGAAAGTGGTTGTTTTTTTCTGTTGGGGGAAGCCAGGTATAACATATAGTTAAATGCAACCATTTATTTCTTGGAGTTTGCAATTAAAAATATTTAGATATCTCCAAATGAGCTTACCTACTATAGCAGTCTGCTTTATAAGAACAGAGTCAAGATCAGAACTTCATTTAACAATTTAAGAAGTCTCAATGAATTAGTAACCTTACCAGACTTGTTATTTAACATGAAACTTAATTCAGTTGCCCAATTATATATACTGTATGCTTCCCCCCCCCCAATTAATGGAATTGGAAAGTATTTCCATGCAAATAAAGACTGAAAATATACTAATGCTTGGAAATATGTTTTCACATTATTTTGCTGGCTGGCTTTAGGACACTGCCAAAGTCCAGAGTAGATTCCCTCTTAACATTCAAAGCAGAAGAGAAGTCAAGAACTGGGATCAGTGAAGCCCTTTCTCCATTAGTCTTATCCCAGTTCATCCATCACTTGTGCCTTTAAGCAATTTATGCAATTAATCCACAAGGATTTCTTTACAGTGTTTATTTTCCCTCCACAGAGCCAGTTTAAGAACCACTTATTGTAAGAATGAGAGGACATACAGTTGCACTATCCTTTCAGTGTTTCAGGTGTGCCTTCCATTTTGTTATAGATGAATCCCTCCTGTCTTATTTGGAAAACTGTTGCATTTAGTGCAGCACATAAATGCTGTTAAAGCCAGCATGTTTCTTTGACATCTTTTGAATTAACAGCATGATATGTTTCAATAAAACAACAGAATCATCAACAATCATATGTTACTGACATATAAATGTATAGAAGTGTAATTCAAGTGGAGACAATTTCATCACATTCTTAACATGTTCCATTTAGTATGTGTCCTAAAGCCATTTTTTAAAAAACAGCTTTTGAAGATTTAATAATATATTTTCATTAGAATATCTGCTGTCTCTTAACAAAAGTATTTTCAGATTAAATAAAAGAAGAAAAATTAGTGGGTCTCCTGAGTCTTCTCCTTTTATCTTTAATTTCCTCTCTCAGATCCCAAGTATTTCCTTGTCTTTGAATGAATACTGCAGAAATAATTATGTATCAAAACAGAAAGGAAAAAAGCCATAACAACAGAAAAGATCAAAGAAATAAGAAAAAGAGTCTGACCAATATTTTAAAAAATAAGAAATAGAAACCCTATCTGGTTCCAAAATTAACAAATTATCTCCGCTTATATTGCATTCTTCAGCTAGCACATTTTTTCAACAAATATTTGGTCTAATTTCAAGCAGCCATATCTCTCAGCAGATGAATACCCAAAATCAAATTAAAATGGAAACAAGTAAACATAAAAAAAAAAGGTGAAAGAAAACCCCAACCAGAAGTCCCTGTCTGCAGATGCATGAGTAACTTAACTACAAGTACCGATAAAGACCCATAGATTTACTTGTTTAAAAATAACTTATTATCTGAAGGCTTCCAATATAAACTATATTGAAAAACTGCTGTAAAAAAAGATATTTTTGACAAAAAATAGTAAAAACCAAGGTTCTCAATGCAAATTGATTGCTACTTTTAAAAAGAAGGCTGGTGAGCCAGGGACAAAAAAAATGGTGAAAAACAAATGCTATATCTTCCAAAACCAACAGGACTGTTTTCCTCTAAAGAGGGGACAGCAATTCATTTCTGTTAACCTAAATAATTTTTTTATTGGAAACTCAAAGAAAGTGAAGAGATCTAATCACATCAGGCATAACCTAAGTATAAACAGTTTAAATAGGAAATGTCTACAATATTACATTCTAATGATAGGTCTAAGTTACAATTTTACAATCCAATTTGGACATCATATTTCACAAAACAATCACAGACTTATAGAATGGTTTGGGTTGGTATGGACCTTAATGGTCATCTAGCTTGATGGTAAATGCAGTCAATACAGTGAAGTACTAGGTAAAGATCACTCAGAGAGACAGGATTATCTTGATATTGGGGGTTTTCATGACAAACTTTTTAGTTTGTGTCCTGGGTTCAGCAGCAGCAGTCAGTTTTTCTCCTTCTTAGCAGCTGGTGCAGTGCTGTGGTTTTGACTTTCGGCCTGGGAATAATACTGATAAAGCCGATGTTTTCAGTTGCTGGTCAGAATGTTTACCCTGACCAAGGACTTTGTGAGTCTCATGCTCTGCCAAGGAGGAAGAGAAGCCGGGAGGAAGCAGGGACAGGACACCTGACCCAAACTAGCCAAAGAGGTATTCCATACCACAGCACATCATCCCAGGGGATGTAACTGGGAGCTACCCGGAAGGGCACGTCCTCTTTTCTGTCAGGCTCTTTTCCAGCGGGCGGTACCGTATTCCCTTCCCTTGTTATTTCTCTTATCATTATTCTTATTGGTGATAGAAGTAGTGGTTTGTGTTATACCTTAGTTACTGGACTGTTCTTATCTCAACCCGTGGGAGTTACATTCTTTTGATTCTCCTCCCCATCCCTCTGGGGGGGTGGGGGGGAAGTAGACTGCGTGGTTCTAATTTACGGCCTGGGCTTAAACCACGACAGTTCTTTTTGGCACCCAAAGTGGGGCACGAAGGGTTGAGATAACGACAGATCTGACCAGAGTGTGTCTAATCGTATTTGTGATAAGCATTCAGTGTTTTGGATTAATAATCAGTCATCACAATGCTGATTTATTGGCTCTCAAAGTTGTTGGTTTTGATCTCACAGTCTCAATATGCCGTAGCTTACTTAGAGCCAGTATTTGCTGTGTTGGTGTTTTTCAAGTGTGGGGCTTGGGCTAAGGTTATTGTCTCCTTGTATTTTATGGTAATGACTTGTAATACAATAGAAAAATTGATCATGAAACTGATCTGGCTTATGTTCCCAGTGTGGTCACCACCTTTATACTTTGGGAAGTATATAATACAAGTGCTTAGCAACTATACATCTTTTTTCTCCTTCCTGGGTGGTCAACCTATGAAGGAGACATTCTTTTACCCTCCCAGTGCCCCTCCCAGACCGTTTACAGCATCGTTTGAGAATTTTGAAGTTTTTGAATGGCCTTTTAATATTGTTGAGACCTGTTTGCTGATTGTGATGGGGGTCACCATGTTGGCACACATACAGAGTGTGTTTTGTCCACAACCATTACGTCTGATCTCAAGAGTTAAGCAGAGTCGGGTTTGGGTCTTGTCTAGGGTTAGACGACAATGTAGGGGGACCAAGAGATTTTCCCCGAGGTTGGACAGCCATGAGTGGCAGGGTGTGTGGGATAGTATGGGCAAGTATCTAGGTCAGTGGGCCCCTCCAGTGTTTTGGAATTTCACCACCGAACAAGTGCAAAATCCAGAAGATTTAGTAAAACACTTAAATATGGTGTGTTGTCATCCTGGTCATACCAGAGAGGGACAAATCATGTCAACGTGCTGGGGTTTGGCCTATGCTTACCGGGCCTTGTTCAACACTATCCAGCACCTTCAAAAGGAAAAAAATGTCCCTGGATCTGAGGGCGAAGCAACAGACAGCACAGCTACTCCAGCTCCGAGCACAGCAGCTACACCACCCCCAGCGACAAGCACAGCCACTACTCAAACTTCGACTGCAACAGACAGCGAAGCTACCCCAGCGACAAGTACAGCCACTACTCAAACTTCGACTGCAACAGACAGCGAAGCTACCCCAGCTCCAACCACAGCAGCTACACCACCCCCAGCGACAAGTACTGTTGCTACTCAAACCACAGTGATGACTGCAGCTAAACCAGAGGACCAATTCGTACCAATATCGATTGCCCCTGTACGCAAGAGAAAAAGCAAAAAAGAGACAAGAAGGGTGAAGCAAGATGAAGAAACAATGTATTCACCACCCGGGCCATCATCTGATCAGGAGTCATCATCCCATGACGAAGAAGAAGAAGAGGTGACTTCTCGATCTCGGACCTCAACCGAGCCACGGAATATGCGAAAAGATTTTCCCCGTCAACCAGGGGAGCACATCATCACCTGGTTGCTCTGATGCTGGGACAATGGGGCCGATGGTCATGAACTAGGAGGTACGGAAGCCAAGCAGCTGGGATCACTTGCTAGAGAAGGGGGAATTGACAAAGCAATTGCAAGAGAGAAAAAGTCCCTCAGTCTTTGGAGGCGGCTCTTGGCAGCTGTGAAAGAAAGGTTTCCATACAAGGACGATGTTATGAGTCGTTCGGCCAAGTGGACTACTTTAGACAAAGGCATCCAGTCTCTGAGGGAATCAGCCGTCGTAGAGATGATCTATCACATCAAACCGAATAACGGGGATATACCCATAGACCCAGATGAAGTCGAATGTACACGACCCATGTGGCGAAAACTTACACGGAATGCACCGTCATCATATGCCCATTCATTGGCAACAGTAACCTGGAATGATGTAATGCCACTAACAGTGGATGAAATGATTCACAAACTCCGAGAGTTCGAAGACAATCTCACCCCTTCCATCATCTCAGCTGTGGAAAAACTGTCCCAGGATGTCAAACAATTGAGGGACGATCTATCTGATTTATCCAGCTCCTCACATGTACCAACATACGTCTCAGCTGTTAACAAAAGACGTCCTATTGTTCAAGACAGAAGATATAGAAGGCAAACACCACGGGCCACCCTATGGTTTTACCTGCGGGATCATGGAGAAGACATGACAAAGTGGGATGGAAAACCTACTTCAGCTTTGGAGGAACGGGTGCATGAATTGAAAATAGGAACAAGGGTCAAGACTAATCATCCCATGAGAGCTGCGGCTTCAGTCTCTGGTGAGCAGGTTCCCAGATGGAGCGGAAGAGCTGATTTTACTCCAGCTCCTGTGATAACAAAGAATAATCCCTTTCAACACGACTTAGGTGTCCAACGTTGTGATGACTGTTAGAGGGACCCTGCCTCCAGCCAGGTGGAGGTAGGGGACAATCGGATTTACTGGACTGTGTGGGTCAGATGGCCTGGCACATCAATCCCACAGAAGTATGAAGCTCTAGTAGATACCGGTGCACAGTGTACCCTGATGTCGTCAAGCTGTCAAGGGGTGGAACCCATCTATATCTCTGGAGTGACAGGAGGATCCCAAGAGTTGACTGTACTGGAGGCTGAGATCAGCCTGACTGGAAGGAAATGGCAAAAGCACCCCATTGTGACTGGTCCAGATGCTCCATGCATCCTCGGCATAGATTACCTCAGGAGAGGATACTTCAAAGACCCAAAAGGGTACCGATGGGCTTTTGGTATTGCTGCTTTGGAGACTGAGGAAATTGAGCAGCTGTCCACCTTGCCTGGTCTCTCAGAGGATCCCTCTGTTGTGGGGTTGCTGAAGGTCGAAGAGCAACAAGTGCCAATCGTGACCACAAAAGTGCACCGGCGGCAGTATCGCACCAACCGAGACTCCCTGATTTCCATCCATAAGCTGATCCGTAGACTGGAGAGTCAGGGGGTGATCAGCAGGACCCGCTCACCCTTTAATAGCCCCATATGGCCAGTGCGAAAGTCTAACGGAGAGTGGAGACTAACAGTAGACTATCATGGCCTGAATGAAGTCACACCACCATTGATTGCTGCCATACCGGACATGCTAGACCTTCAGTATGAACTGGAGTCAAAGGCAGCCAAGTGGTATGCCACGATTGATATTGCCAATGCATTCTTCTCAATTCCTTTGGCAGCAGAGTGCAGGCCACAGTTTGCTTTTACATGGGGGGGCGTCCAGTACACTTGGAACCGACTGCCCCAGGGGTGGAAACACAGCCCTACCATTTGCCATGGACTGATCCAGAATGCACTGGAACAGGGGCAAGCTCCAGAACACCTGCAGTACATTGATGACATTATTGTGTGGGGTGATACAGCAGAAGAAGTCTTTGAGAAAGGGAGGGAAATAATCCAAATCCTGCTGAAAGCTGGTTTTGCCATAAAACGGAGTAAGGTCAAGGGACCTGCACAGGAGATTCAATTTTTGGGAATAAAATGGCAAGATGAACGTCGCCAGATCCCTACAGATGTGATCAACAAAATAACAGCAATGTCTCCATCAACTAATAAGAAAGAAACACAAGCTTTCTTGGGTGCTGTGGGGTTCTGGAGAATGCACATCCCAAATTACAGTTCGATTGTAAGCCCTCTCTATCATGTGACCCGGAAGAAGAATGATTTTAAATGGGGCCCTGAGCAACAACAAGCCTTTGAGCAAATTAAACGAGAGATAGTTCATGCAGTAGCCCTTGGACCAGTCCGGACTGGGCCAGATGCAAAAAATGTACTGTACACTGCAGCTGGGGAGAATGGTCCTACCTGGAGCCTCTGGCAGAAAGCTCCAGGGGAGACTCGAGGTCGACCCCTCGGCTTTTGGAGTCGGGGATACAAAGGATCTGAGGCCAGCTATATCCCAACTGAGAAAGGGATACTGGCAGCCTATGAAGGGGTTCGAGCTGCTTTGGAGGTGATTGGCACTGAAGCACAGCTCCTCCTGGCTCCCCAGTTGCCCGTGCTGGGCTGGATGTTCAAAGGCAGGGTCTCCTCTACACATCATGCAACTGATGCGACATGGAGTAAATGGGCTGCACTAATTACACAACGAGCTCGAATAGGAAATCCCAGTCGTCCAGGCATTCTAGAAGTCATCACGGACTGGTCAGAGGGCAAAGATTTTGGAATGTCACCAGAGGAGGAGTTGATGCGTGCTGAAGAGGCCCCACCATATAATAAACTGTCAGAAAGTGAAAAGCAGTATGCCTTGTTTACTGATGGGTCCTGCCGTATTGTGGGAAAGCATCGGAGATGGAAGGCAGCCGTATGGAGTCCTCAACGACAAGTTGCAGAAACTGCTGAAGGAGAGGGTGAATCGAGTCAGTTTGCCGAGGTGAAAGCCATCCAGCTGGCCCTGGACATTGCTGTACGAGAAAAGTGGCCAGTACTTTATCTCTATACTGACTCATGGATGGTGGCAAATGCCCTGTGGGGGTGGTTGCAGCAATGGAAGCAGAGCAACTGGCAACGCAGAGGTAAACCCATCTGGGCTGCTGCACTGTGGCAAGATATCGCTGCCCGGGTGCAGAACCTGGTGGTGAAGGTACGCCATGTAGACGCCCATGTACCCAAGAGTCGGGCCACTGCGGAACACCAGAACAACCAACAAGTGGATAAAGCTGCTAAGATTGAAGTGGCTCAGATGGACTTAGATTGGCAACATAAAGGTGAATTATTTTTGGCCCGATGGGTCCATGACACTTCAGGCCATCAGGGCAGAGATGTAACATATAGATGGGCCCGTGATCGAGGGGTGGACTTAACAATGGACACTATTGCCTAGGTTATTCATGAGTGTGAAACATGTGCTGCAATTAAACAAGCCAAACGGTTAAAGCCTCTTTGGTATGGAGGACGATGGCTGAAGTATAAATATGGGGAGTCCTGGCAGATTGATTATATCACACTCCCACCAACCCGCCAAGGCAAGCGCCATGTGCTTACCATGGTGGAAGCAACCACCGGATGGCTGGAAACATACGCTGTGCCCCACGCCACTGCCAGGAACACTATCCTGGGCCTTGAGAACCAGATTTTGTGGCGACATGGCACCCCAGAAAGAATTGAATCAGACAATGGGACTCGTTTCTGGAATAACCTTATAGACACTTGGGCCAAAGAGCATGGCATTGAGTGGGTATATCACATCCCCTACCATGCACCAGCCTCTGGGAAAATCGAACGGTATAATGGGCTGTTAAAAACTACATTGAGAGCAATGGGTGGGGGAACTTTCAAGCATTGGGATACACACTTACCAAAGGCCACCTGGTTGGTCAACACCAGAGGATCTGCCAACAGGGCTGGCCCAGCAGAGTCAGAACTTTTACATATTGTAGAGGGGGACAAAGTTCCTGTGGTGCACATGAAGAATTTGCTGGGGAAGACAGTCTGGGTTATTCCTGCTTCAGGTAAACGCAAATCCACTCGTAGGACTGCTTTTGCTCAGGGACCTGGATATACTTGGTGGGTAATGCGGGAAGATGGGGAAGTCCGATGCGTACCTCAAGGGGATTTGATTTTAGGGGAAAACAGGCAATGAACTCAATTGTATGCTGTTGCCTGCTATAGCCCGTCAACTAGAAGTCTGCAGGGCACCAGCGACTGACCCTGACTTCCCTCTGACCATCATCCCAACAGAGAATGAACTTTGATAGAACCGGATGAGTTCTACAGTAAAGGAACGATCAGCATCAGCAGGCAACGATCCAACACTGCACACAGCCTTTCCTGCTCTGAAAGACTGTTATAAGAGATGAAGCCCAACATCATGGACCGAATGGACTCTGTAGTTTTATAGGAATTGGTCTGTGCACTAAGATAACAGTGCACTGAGATGAGAGTGAGGGTATATGGAAAATGTGGGATCTGAGCATGACATGAATGGTATGGAATAAGGGGTGGATACTGTCCTAGGTTCAGCAGCAGCAGTCAGTTTTTCTCCTTCTTAGCAGCTGGTGCAGTGCTGTGGTTTTGACTTTCGGCCTGGGAATAATACTGATAAAGCCGATGTTTTCAGTTGCTGGTCAGAATGTTTACCCTGACCAAGGACTTTGTGAGTCTCATGCTCTGCCAAGGAGGAAGAGAAGCCGGGAGGAAGCAGGGACAGGACACCTGACCCAAACTAGCCAAAGAGGTATTCCATACCACAGCACGTCATGCTGGGGGATGTAACTGGGAGCTACCCGGAAGGGCACGTCCTCTTCTCTGTCAGGCTCTTTTCCGGCGGGCGGTACCGTATTCTCTTCCCTTGTTATTTCTCTTATCATTATTCTTATTGGTGATAGAAGTAGTGGTTTGTGTTATACCTTAGTTACTGGACTGTTCTTATCTCAACCCGTGGGAGTTACATTCTTTTGATTCTCCTCCCCATCCCTCTGGGGGGGTGGGGGGGGAGTAGACTGCGTGATTCTAATTTATGGCCTGGGCTTAAACCACGACAGTTTGTCACACCAAATGCCAGAAATTCCACACTGATACTACCTGGAAGTAGGAGGATGGCACAGGTTATCTCTCTTGATCCCTGTCTGTTCTGTTTTCAAGGATTCTCTGTGTGTTTTTCAAGTTCAAATGCTGAATCAGTGAAACTGCTTGTGAAAAACAAAATTAACCAAGAATAAACTCAAAGGCATAAAAAAATTAGGAAATCCTTAAAATGTTTAGTCCAAACTCTTACCTTACCCCTTTTTTTTTCCTTTTTCCTTTCCTCTTTCCCAAGACAGAACATCCTGTATGCAACAATTTTCAACTGAAAAAAAAAAAAAAAAAGCTAAGAACTACTGCATGCCTTTATAGAGCCTTTGTGTTTAATGGAAAAAGGAGAAATTGCAAGATATTTTTTGAAAATTTAGCTAGGCTAAATGCCACATTCATCTGCAGCATGAATACAGGCATCTGAAGAATTACCCAGCTACTTCTGAAGCCAAAGCAAAAAAACAAAAAAAAAATATGTTCACCCAACACCCAACATAGCAACAAAGGCTACTATATGATATCCAGTTTATTGTTCACTACAGTTATTGCTTTTTGCTTAGTCCCAGTTCCCCTTCCCTGGGGATCTCCTGAGTGTACTTAGAACAGACAGGGTTTGGACCAGGACAACAGTAAGAGGGGTCTTGGGGTGTGTTCAGTGGAGGACCCCTATGTGGAGTTTTCTGGGATTGAGGGTGTTTATAAGCTAACAAAAAACAAGGCTCAAAGTAAAAATACCTAATTTAAAGACAGTGGGCATGGAGAGTGTAATACTATTCTGTCTCCAGTGGTAACTACCAGTTGCCATCTAAAATGCCTTTTTCATTTCAGTAACAACTGGCTTTTCTGGGCTTAAAAGCGTCTTGAGGTTGGTAAAATCCTTATGCCAAAAAGATCTGCCTCAAAGATCTGTCTGGCTTAGGAAGTTGCCATGGTAGGTAACTTATTCACGGAATAGCCCCATGTTCTTATTACAACTTCGTAGGCTGGTATTTCTCAGCCTTGAAGCTTTAACCCGGTGGGAAGAGAAGATCAGCCTAGTGGCAGTCTGCAGAGCTATCATATCTGTTACTAGGCAATCATTTATTGTGCATGAAAAGGTGGGAGGGTGAGGAAAATGTATTTCACAAGATACTTTTTAAGTGTTGCATATTTATTGCATTGATTACATAATGGGAGTGATTCTAAAGAGTGGAAATGTTTTGACTATATTGTGGTTTACTGGTACCTGCTAGCCTGGTGATAAAGAGTGCAAAACCCATCAGAGCAAACAAATATGTGACTGCTTAGAAATGGCAATTTGACTGCAACAGATGATGGTATTGTGCGATATCTTCTCTGTCAGAGAAAGGTTTATGAATAGTCATCTTGAAGACAAACAGAAGAGCTGTCAACAATCAACTGTCAAGAATATCAAGTCTTTTCTTCCTGTCCAATACATCAAATCCTATTGATTGCAGGAATCATCACACACTTCAGCCTTTTTGGAGACTGAAAATTATGTTAGTATAGACATCTGATATATATAGACATATATATGACATCGTGATTCCCGACATCTCCCGATCCCTGAAGCCCCAGCAGCCCTTGTGAGAGAGCGGCTGACGTGGCAGGGGGCGTTCCCGCGGTGACGGCGGGAGATTTAAAAGCGGCTGCAACTCGATCCTAGCAGTCAGTCAGCTGATCGGAGCTAGCACAGCTAGAGCCGGAGCCGACACGCTTCAGCGATCACGAGGTTCAGAAGAGATTAGGAAAATCCGAGGGGACAGCGCAGAGACATCGCGATTCCCGACATCTCCCGATCCCTGAAGCCCCAGCAGCCCTTGCGAGAGAGCGGCTGACGTGGCAGGGGGCGTTCCCGCGGTAACGGCGACCGCACCCCTGCCCCTTGCCTTGAAAGAGCCTCTGAGAGGACAGCGACCGGTCACTGCCCACCAGGCGCAGGGAGGAACAAGCAGGTCGTGTTGCGGACTCTGTTGCTGGTGTCCCAGACTGCTGACCAATACGGTCGCCTCCAGAAGGAGGGCTTGCAGTAAGGAGACTGTAGCAACTCAGACAGAGACCCCGTCCCAAACCGTGGCTGTTCAGGTCTCTGGCTGCAGGGAGTGCCAGAGCCTGCTGCTGCCAAGGGAGGGAGGCCAGCATTCCACCTGCGTGAGGTGTGAGCAGGTAGAAGATCTGCTTAGCTTGGTGGCAGAACTTAAGGAGGAGGTCGAGATGCTGAGGACCATCAGGGAGTGTGAAAGGGAGATCGACTGGTGGAGTAACTCCCTGGCGTGCCAGCAGGAACGGTTCCAGGGAGATACCCCCCAAAAGGGGATGGACCCCCTGTCCTCTCAGACAGAGGGGGATGACCCGAGATAGCCCCTGCCCTGTAGCTGTCGCGCAGAGGTAAGGGACCAAAAAGACGATGAGGGCTGGAAGCAAGTTCCAGTTCGGAACCATGGGCAACCTTCCTCCCTTCCTGCCCTGCTTCCCCAGGTGCCCCTCAGTAATAGGTTTGAGGCCCTGGATCTTGATGGAGAGGTAAGTGAGGATGTGGTGCAAGGCCAGACTACAAGGTCACATAGGAAAAGGCGGTCGACTTCGCGCCTCAAGACTGCCTCTGACAAGAAAGAAAGAAAGGTCATTGTTGTAGGGGATTCCCTTCTGAGAGGAACAGAGGGCCCGATATGCAGAGTTGACCCTCGTCATAGGGAAGTGTGTAGTCTGCCTGGAGCCCGGCTCAGGGATATCACCAAGGCGCTCCCCAGCCTGGTGCACCCGACAGACTACTACGCGCTGCTGGTCTTCCAGACAGGTGGGGGGGAAGCTGCTTCCCGCAGTCTGAGGGGGATGAAGAAAGGCTACAGGGCCTTGGGGCGGATGGTGAAAGAGTCTGGGGCTCAAGTGATCTTCTCCTCACTTCTTCCATCTTCCGGTGATGATGTGGGACTGAATGGGAAAATTCAGTCTGTAAACGATTGGCTACGAGACTGGTGCTTTAGGCAGGGCTTTGGGTTCTTTGATAACAGCTGGTTTTATAAGGCTCCAGTCCGAATGATGGCACGTGGGAAAGGTTTAACTCACAGAGGCAAAAGGATGCTGGGGCATGAATTAGCAGGGCTCATTTGGAGAGCTTTAAACTAGATTCGAAGGGGGATGGGGTTGTAGCTGGGCTTGCCCCAGTGGGGCAGCACTCTAGAATTAATGAAGACTGGGAGGCCTCCTATAATCCTAGGGTGAAATTGGTGAGCTCAGCTCCCTCCTTGAAATGCCTATACACCAATGCGTGCAGCATGGGAAATAAGCAGGAGGAGTTGGAGACCTGTGTTAAGTCAGGAGATTATGATCTGGTGGCAATTACAGAGACGTGGTGGGACAGCTCGCATGACTGGAATATACTCATGGAGGGCTATGTCCTTTTCAGGAAAGACAGGCCAGCCAGGCGGGGTGGTGGGGTTGCTCTTTATGTGCGAGAGCAGCTACAATGTACTGAGCTCTGTCCAGGGACAGGGGACGAGCGAGTTGAGAGTCTGTGGGTGAGAATTAAGGAGCAGGCTGGCAGGGATGATACTGTTGTGGGTGTCTGTTACAGGCCACCAGATCAGGGTGAGGAAGTTGATGAGGCCTTCTACAGGCAGCTGAGAGCGGCCTCACAGTCACAGGCCGTGGTCGTCGTGGGGGATTTTAACTTCCCTGATGTTTGCTGGAAGGACTACTCAGCAACCCAGCCACAGTCCAGGAGGTTCCTCTAGTGCATGGATGATAACTTCCTCATGCAAATGGTGGATGAGCCAACCAGGAGAGGAGCGCTGCTGGATCTCATCCTCACTAACAAGGAGGGTCTGGTCGAAGCAGTAAAGGTTGAGTGCTGCCTTGGTTGCAGCGACCATGAGATGGTGGAATTCAGGATCTTGTGTGGTAGGGCCGGTACAATAGCAAGTAGAATTGCAACCCTGGATTTCAGCAGGGCAAACTTTGGCCTTTTCAAGCAATTGCTAGAGGAAATCCCATGGGCAAGGTGCTTGAAAGTAAAGGGGCCCAGGATAGTTGGTTGACATTCAAGAATTGCTTATTCCGAGCTCAAGATCAGAGCATCCCGACACGTAGGAAGTCAAGGAAGAGGGCCAAGAGACCTGCGTGGCTAAATAAGGAACTGCTGGGTATGCTCAAGTGGAAGAGGAGAGTTTATAGGTCATGGAAGGAGGGGCTGGCCACTTGGGAGGAATATAAGGCTGCTGCTAGAGGATGTAGGAAGGCAGCTAGGATGGCTAAGGCCTCCTTAGAATTAAATCTGGCGAGAGGGGTCAAGGATAACAGAAAGAGCTTTTTCAAATACATAGCTGATAAAACTAACACCAGAGGCAAGGTTGGCCCACTGGTGAACGGGATGGATGCCCTGGTGACAGAAGATACAGAGATGGCAGAGTTATTGAATGCCTTCTTTCTCTCTGTCTACTCTGCCGGAGGCAGTCCTGAAGAGCCCTGTACTCCTGAGGCCTCAGATGAAGTCAGGTCTCTGGAGCAGTTTGCCTTAGTCGATGAGGAATGGGTTAGGGACCAGTTGAGCAATCTGGACATCCATAAATTCATGGGTCCAGATGGGATGCACCCGCGGGTGCTGAGGGAACTGGCAGAAGTCATTGCTAGACCACTCTCCATCATCTTTGCCAAGTCTTGGGAAACGGGAGAGGTGCCTGAGGACTGGAGGAAAGCAAATGTCACTCCAGTCTTCAAAAAGGGCAAGAGGGAGGACCCGGGTAACTATAGACCGGTCAGCCTCACTTCCATCCCTGGGAAAGTGATGGAACACCTTATCCTTGGTGCCATCTTAAGGCATGTCAAGGATAAGAGGGTTATGAGGGGCAGTCAACATGGCTTTACCAAGGGGAAGTCATGCTTGACCAACCCCATAGCCTTTTATGAGGAAATAACATTGTGGATGGATGATGGCAGAGCAGTGGATGTGGTCTACCTTGACTTCAGCAAAGCATTTGACACAGTCTCCCACAGCATCCTCATAGCTAAATTGAGGAAGTGTGGTCTGAATGATCAGGTAGTGAGGTGGACTGCAAACTGGCTGAAGGAGAGAAGCCAGAGAGTTGTAGTCTATGGGGCGGAGTCTAGTTGGAGGCCTGTATCTAGTGGAGTGCCTCAAGGGTCAGTACTGGGACCAGTATTATTTAATATATTCATCAATGATTTAGATGAGGGAATTGAGTGTACTATCAGCAAGTTTGCTGATGACACTAAGCTGGGAGGAGTGGCTGACACGCCAGAAGGCTGTGCTGCCATCCAGCGAGACCTGGACAGGCTGGAGAGTTGGGCAGGGAGTAACTTGATGAAATATAACAAGGGAAAGTGTAGAGTCCTGCATCTGGGCAGGAACAACCCCAGGTTCCAGTATAGGTTGGGGAACAACCTGTTAGAGAGTAGTGTAGGGGAGAGGGACCTGAGGGTCCTAGTGGATGGCAGGATGACCATGAGCCAACACTGTGCCCTTGTGGCCAAGAAGGCCAATGGCATCCTGGGGTGTATTAGAAGGGGGGTAGTCGGTAGGTCGAGAGAGGTCCTCCTTCCCCTCTACTCTGCCCTGGTGAGACCGCACCTGGAATATTGTGTCCAGTTCTGGGCCCCTCAGTTCAAGAAGGACAGGGACCTGCTGGAGAGAGTCCAGCACAGGGCAACTAAGATGATTAAGGGAGTGGAGCATCTCCCTTATGAGGAAAGGCTGAGGGAGCTTGGTCTCCACAGTTTGGAGAAGAGGAGACTGAGGGGTGACCTTATTAGTGTATATAAATATATAAAGGGGAAGTGTCACGAGGATGGAGACAGGCTCTTCTCAGTGGCAAACAATGATAGGACAAGGGGTAATGGGTATAAACTGGAACACAAGAGGTTCCACTTAAACTTGAGAAGAAACTTCTTCTCAGTGAGGGTGACGGAACACTGGAACAGGCTGCCCAGGGGGGTTGTGGAGTCTCCTTCTCTGGAGACATTCAAAACCCGCCTGGACACATTCCTGTGTAACCTCATCTAGTTCCTGCTCCGGCAGGGGGATTGGACTAGATGATCTTTTGAGGTCCCTTCCAATCTCTAACATACTGTGATACTGTGATACTGTGATACGCTGTGTATTAATCAAAAGAGGAACCTGTGATCTCTTTTCAGTTACAGAAATAAATAATTATGGTCAAAACCTTGCTGTATATATTACTCTAGCAACAGAAACACACTGGGCTAACTTGTCTCTCTTATATCAATCTATGATCAAAAAACTCTGCTGAAATATCTCTGTTCTGTTTTTACACAGCAGAGTGTAATAGAAAGAGTGAAAAAGCATTCCAGCCTCCATGAAAATTTCAGAAATTATAAATTCCTTCCATCTTGCTTCACATTTCAGGGACAAGTATACCCATTTCACATGGAAGCCATCATAACATTTTTGTCAAATTGGGAATGTGAGGAAATGATAATCAGGCTGATAATATTAAATGAGTTTTAGTTTTAACTGAAGATAATTTATTTCTATGTACTCTCCATTTCCATAGAGGAAACCTAAGGAGAAACGTTTAAGTTGTATAACTCCTAACAAAATCTCCAGAAGTTCTTTGGAATGATTGATTTACCTACAAGAATAAAGTTTTAGCCCAAAAGTTACCATAAAAATAATTGCTGATTGTGCAAATAATTACATCTGTAAAATGTAATTGCCAACACTTATCTAATGAAGCATTTTCTCAGAACATGTCAATGTATGAAATGTTTCCACACAATATTATAAAAAAAAAAAAAAAAAAAAGCTCTGGAATATCATAAAAACAGCCATGAATCAGCCCTTTGATTGAAAGCAGGGCTGGGAAGTATTGGGCTGAATGAGGACACACTTCAAAAAGGAGAAAAAAACAGAATTAAATATTTAATAGCTACCTACCTGATGAACAGTGCTTGAATGTTTGAATTTGTGATATAAATGATTGTTTTAACTTTTTCTGATGTATAAAAATAAAACACAGAAGTATTAAATAAGATATTGTTATTTTCTTCTCAAACATTTATAAAATAAATTTATCTCACTTAAACATTAAATTTGTGATGATTGCGACCACCTGTAGGCATTTTTGCCTGTTGAAATTTTAGCTGTTCCTACATATTTCTTATTAAGAGCTGAAATAGATTTAGTTTCTACATACTGAGAAATAGTTGTTTCTTAGAAAAAGTTCTTGTTTACAACTTCTATGCAGCTTAAGTGGAATTAACATTACTGTATCACACTGTTAAAAATGTTGCAACTACTGATGTAAGCTTTAAAAATGGTGCTTTTCTGATAGTTCAGTCTTACAGGGATTGTAAAAGTAAGCATATTTTTCTTTTTAATAAGCATTTGTGATGAATAAATGCTGTCAAATACCAGGAAGTAACAGAGCATTAAATGTTCACATGTAACTAGGTCATGTAGCTGACTGAAAGTCTTGAATTAACACATGAAAAATAAAACATAGAAAGTATTTCCTTACCTTGTCTCTCTACCACTATATCATTTGCATTTAAAGTGCTGACACTAAAGATCTTTTAAATCAATAGTTAAAAAAAAAAGAAATTGAAAAAGTTGCTGTATGTTTTTTGTAACACAAGTGACTAAAAGAAATAACCATGTATATTTATCTTTAATTTTAAACCTATATTAATCAGATATAAACAAATTATGTGGCCAATAAAATGAATATAAAGAGGAACTTGGCATGAAAGCCAGCATTTCTGTATATAAATAGAAGTAGGGTTGTTGCAAGAAAGCAAAATAAATCATTAAGGGTTTTTAGTTGTCTCTGTAAGTTTAACAGAATGTTAAAATGCATTAATCTCTGTGCATGCTAGTAATTATGAAGTGGAAGAGGTCGTAGTCTGATTCCCACCCATTCCATGTGAAAGATTTAGAATCACATGCAGAAAGGCACGAAGTGAAGGGCAAAATGTGAGTCTATCCCAGAAGAAATTCTTTAGTCTTTCTAAATACTGTTAAAGGAGGAAAACAGGATTGATCCTTTCAGTTTTCATTCTGTTAGAGGTACTGCAACTAATTTTCTTCATAATTCATGAGGCTAAATCTGATCTAACTTAGAAGTGGATAAAAGAAAAAAATAAAATACAACCCCTCCCCAAAAAACAACAGCAGAAACCGCCATAGTTCAAAATTATTTCATGCATCTAAAAAAATATTTGAATATATATATGTATTCTTGTCTGTGCATATATATATGCATATAACATTGTTTCAGGGTAAAGAAAATATGTTGATCTCAAGGGCAAAAGAGAAAAGGATTAATAAAACTTTATAATGATGATGCTATGATTATTAATAATAATTTCATTTTAATACTTTACGAAGGACCATTCAACAAAATCAGAGAATCACAGAAAGATTTGTGTTGTAAGAGACCTTAAAGATCATCTTGTTCCAACACCCCTGCCACAGGAAGGGTCACCTTCAATATGAAGGTAAACAAAAAAAAAAAAAAGATACAATATATCAAATTATTTTATATTAAATGAGACAGGCAGTGACATAATATCTGTTATTCTGAGGAGAAAACTGCAGCAGGGTTGCTGAAACAGTGATTTGAGGTCACAGAGTTAGTCAATGACAACAGCTAGATGAAGAACTGAATAGCCACTGCACAGGGAGAACATAATGGCAAGGCTTATCTATCTGAAAAAAATAAAGCAGAAAGAGCAGCACACATCAAAAGTAAAAGGCATTTGAAGAAATCCCTTATTTTGAATATTAGCAGAACCTGAAGTTCTATCATAAACCATCTCCAAATGGTCAACAAGACCATTTTACTCCAGATGATATCATAATTAGACAATAAGTTTTACTTTCTATACTGTGTGCTTCTCCAAAGTACAGAGTACTTCTTTAGATAAAAATCTATTTCAGTACAGGATGCAGTCAGCATTGAAGACTCCAGTTCTCCCCAAAATCTCCTTTTTATCATAAAATTAATACAAAATTATCATTGATACATTCAGATCTTTATCTGCTTTCACCAGAACCAAATACATTGACTACCTGAGTTGTTAAACTAACATTAGTTTAACTCATTCTTTATGCACCTCCTTCTGGGCTTCTTTTTCATTGATATTTGCCCTGACAATTAAAAAAAAAAAAAAAAAAAAAAAAAAAAAAGAGAAAGAAAAAATCCCTCTTAAGTAATTCCCACATTGTCTAATGTCTCCTTATTAATCTGACTTCATCTGATCAGCTTGCAGATTCAGCTATTGAGTTAAACCTACCCTCAATGAAGCAACACTCTTGGTCTTCAGGGCTTTATACTTGATTTGCACCTTATGCTTTGCCTATTCTAAGCACTACTTCTCTATCTTGGAATTTTCATCTGAAGCCCCAGGCAGCCTTATCCTTGCTCTCCTCTGAGCCACAGTCTTCATGCTTAATCAGACAGGCGCAATCAGCCTGTGGTTTATACAGAACATGAAGCCCATCTCAGGCCCCCTCCAAATGACATTACACTTAAAAGATTCTGTTGTGCCAGGAAAGTAATTATGTTTTTTTTTAAAATTAGTACAGCCATGGCCTAAATAAGTGGTACCAAAGGACCTTAGTGATGCTTCAAATCAAACAATGACTTCACTTACCTTCAACTACAGTTCATTCGGAAGTTTAGCTTTAGATAAATATTTAAGGTATTTAAATGTTAAGGTATTTAAAGTTACCATTTACCACATTCTGAAATGAGCATTGAGGAATTAACAGATTTCTTCTTGTGAGGTCTGTACGGTGCTTACTTAGTTTATCAGATTGCAAAGCATGATCTTAAAAAAAATACATCTTTTAAAATGATGATTTGAAGCTTTGTCATAGAGATCACTGTGAATCAATAAGCGTGGAACTCAGAATCATCACTTCTTAGGTTTGAGATCCATTCATGTAGAAGTAAATACGTTTTAAGGATAGTAAATTTATATTTTTTTAATATTACTGGAAACAAAATAGAGTTTAACTGCTTAGGACTACCTGAAAAACATTCAGTCTTGATCTGTAGAAATATGTCTACAAGTATACATACCTACATGAGTATATACACATAAAATTGTGATTAAAAGGAGTAAAATACTCCTTTTATTGATGTATTCTTCATACCATTGTGGATGACCCACAGCTGGAAAGAGTTCAGTGTAACTTCAGCCAATGCAATACATGTCCAAAGTTAGGACAATGGGTATCTAAACAGGTACAAAGACATCAGATTTAAAAAACAAAAAAACCCAGACTCTCCATCCCTGTTCCCCCCTTCCTCGTCCCTGTCCCCCTCTCCAGTCCCTCTAACATACATATTCTAATGTGACAGTTGTAGATGCTGGGTCCAGGGGGATGGGAAGTGTAAAAGAAGCAAAAATTACAGTGGCCAGACTTGCATGCTCTCTCAAACCAGCATCTCCTGTTATCTCTGAGATAAAGTACTTGCCTACACAAACCATTGATCTCTCCTACTAGAGTATTTCTCACATGCTTATTAATGTAAAGCTGAGTCCAGACCACTTATTTGTGTGGAGGGTAAGATAATCCATCCATATGATGAAATCTTGCTGCTTTTATTCCTGCCTATCTCTGTGACCATCTTTTAGAAGAACAATACATTTTGAGTGCCTCTGAAACAGCAAGAGGTACAGCATACAGAAAGAGATTTCAGTCAGAAGATTTTGGTGAGAGAAAAATACCCTTTCTTGTTGTGAAACCTTTAAAATAATGATGGATTTGCCACCTGTTCCAGAGTTTAATTAAAGTGACAGTGCTTAATTTTATAATGTGATAATTTCTGATCTGTGGACATAATTGATGACAATAATCCCTTCCTGAAACCTGTATCTTGTGTTATGGAACAGCCAAATGACAGGATACAGCAAAACATAAAAAGCCCAGTTTGGCTCTTTTCATCAGGCTGGAAACCTGCAACCCAGCTGTTGATTTGGAGAATAGAGAGAGGACAACAAACAAATAAATTATATGTGCTGTGAAATCCAATTCTTTGTGCAGAAGTAAGAATTAAACTACTGTTCTGGATTTAATTAGAAACTAGTAAACAGGGCACAGGAGATGTAGAAGGTATGCAGGGAAAGGAGGCACTTGAGAAAACATCTCTGGTTTCCAATACTCCCCCATAGCAATGGGGAGAATTATGTGGAATTAATTTCCCTATATTGTGTTTGTATCAGCAGAACCAAAAGACTACTGAGAATTCTGCTGAACCCTTCCTGAATGAAAACCAGATTTACCCTTACCTACTAAGTCAAAATCAGCACCTGCAGCTGATGTCAGCAGTGTTTTTCACAATAACATTCTCTAGAGAATTTGTAACAATAGACAGCTGAACACAAGGACCAGATGCTGCAAAACAGAAGATAAGAAATGTAAATGTCATTTGCCTTGTTTAATATACAGTCACTTAGGTTACCAACACACACAAAGTTTGGTTGTTTAATTAAGAAGTTTGTGCTGATGTCACAAATTCAAGTCAGGTAAATAAATTGCCATTTAACACATGCATAAAACTTTTGATTAAACACATATAAGGAGGAAATAAAAGCAACGCAGATACAGCTACTGCAATCCATACTGAAGCACTACTGCAGTTATTGATATCTTTTGTGTTTTTAATTATTTAAAATGCTAATGAAGGAGAATATTGGCTGCCATTGTTGTTGTATCCTAGCTGCTGTAAATCTCAAAGGTCTGAAATCATATATTGGGGGCACTGGGAGATATCCTACCTGTCACTATCATTCAATGTATTTTCTGTGATATTTTAGGTTTGGTTGGGATGCTACAAGCTCTTATTTCAAGTACACTTCTTGCATTTTAGGGATGAATTAATTTGTTTTGGTTTAGGTAATACTCATCCACCCTCCTTCACAATTGCTACCTTCTTTCCAACCTCTGTATACATAACCTTCTTGGGATAAGCTTAGAGTGATAATTACAGTCATTTCCTGGGGTCAGATCAATTTGTTTTTAATATGTACTGAGCAGATTTGGAAAAGTCAATCTTTTTTTCTGTGCCACAGCTTCAGAATAGTAGCACAGTACAATCACCATATATGAATAGAAATTAGATGTAAACAGGCACATGGTTTTGCAAAAGTAACATAAACATGTGCTTGTGTTTTCTTGTATTTTGCATGTTTCCTCCCTCAGCCCAGAATCTTTAGCTACAAAATGCAATTAAAAGGTGTTTGAGGAATCCTAAAATACAAAAATTTTCTTTTTCCTCTTTCATTTCAGAAAGGGTCACTTTGGACACACCTGAATAGCTTATGTTTCCCTGTTTTTTTCCATTGTTTACTATTTATGCTTATTGTTTTCACATTCAAGAAGACATAAGCATATTTGAAAGAATCATGCTAAATCAGTTAACGACATTTAGCCAAGTTGATTGTTTATGCCAGGTACAGTCTATTATAGTTTTGGCATACATTTTCCAGAGTCAGTAGGTCTGGCTATATTACAACTGAAACTCAACATTTTCTAACTGACAAACTATTAATGTAACACTTCATTATATTAAGTTTTATGGAAAAGGTTTCCAATCTGAAGTCATATGTGGCTTTAGTATTTTGCCTTAAGCCATAAAGCAAGCAATGGTACGAAAGGTAGTCTTGAATGTGGGAAAGCACCTTAGCTGTACCAGGAGCTACAACTTCAAATATACAGCGTTTTCGGGGAAAGAGGGAATGTTTTCCACCTGAAGCATAAATTACAGATCAAATATAAAAGAACAGAGATGTGCTCAGATAACTGCATTATGGTTTAACAAAACCTGAAATAGAAAAACTTTAAGTATAAAAAGACAGTACCAGTGTAACTCTTGGTTCAGGTTTCATTTTCACAGGAGAGAAAAAAAAAAAAAAAAATTCTTTGTCTTCCTAGCTTCAATTTTCCTCTGCTGACTTGTGATAGTCTCGATCCAAAATAAATGGCACCATTTACAGTTCATATTTTTATTATTTTGGTTCCAGGAACTGGAAGATAAAGAAACCCCAGCAACCAAACCCTAATGTTCTCTTTCTTTGAGAAAGACCTTTGAATTATACATATTGAAACAAAACCCTATCCAGCCAAAACTACCAGAAAGCATGCAGTCAGCAATTGTTCCAAGCATCTAAAATATATATATAACTATACACAAACTTGCCATTTTAATTTTTTTGTGTAAATAGAGATGCAATCTAACTTTACTGGTGAAGGTGGAAAGAAATAACAGAGAAGACTGCAGTAGACTCCTTAGAAATTGCTTTACTCAACTATAATTTGAAAAAGGAACTAAACTCTTTAGATTATCATTGATATGATATGATATGATATAGGTTGAATTTAAAAAATGCTGTAAGGACATTAAAATTTTCTAATGTAGTATGTAGGACTTTTGCAACAGTAGAAAGAAAGTAAGGATGAAACCCCAGGTTTCTGGAATTTGGACCTGGGCGTGGGGATGCTCCTGAATTTACTTGGCCTCCAGGTCAGATATCAAAGTTTGTTACAGATCTGAAAAAACAAAACCAAAACCAAAGGATTTCTGACTTTAAAACTCTGTATTTAAAGAGGCACCATTTGTACCTGCCAGGTGCACCTGCATTCTAGATGTGATTGCAGCTCCATGCAGTCGTGCCCTTTACATACCTTTGAAGAGGTTCTCTTGTGTTCTGGTAGTAGTTTCACTACAACAACTTTGAAATAAGCATGGTCTTCATCTCCCACTAAAAATGTAGATGTGCCAATTTAGTGACTCTAAAAAAAAAAAAAGAAGAGTTCATTTGACCACGATAACCCTCTAAGTTCACTTTAAAAGTAAGGAAAGAACATTGTTCACTATTTCTAAAAGGCATTTACAGGAAAACAGGGTCTGAGACAGGAGACTGTGGGATATGAGGATTCATCTGCTGGAGACAGCTCTGTGGTTGGAGGCAGTTGAAGTAAGAAATCTGTGGATTAGCCCTTTTTCTATACCACGATACAGAGGCACACTGTAAACCATCAAAGTTTTAAGTTTTTATTACAGTACCTACCACAATGTAAACTTGGATCTACCCTCTCCTTGATGTGTCTTCATCCTTCATTTCCCCTCATCCCTCTCCACAAGAGAGAGCATACCTCTTCTGAATTTAGGAAACCAAATAAATTTTTTCACTGTATTTATTCATAACAATCTCAACAGTCATAAGTAGTTCATCTATGAATTCTATGAATCTTGCTCATTTTCCCCCTTTTCTTCTGCAACAGTAGTTGTACAGAAATAAATTGCAAATGAAATGAAATCTAAATGGTCTGGCAAATTCTTACTTCTAAATGGGGGAAATTCATTCATATAATTATATAATTCGTTAACTGTGTCCATTGATTTTCCCCTCTTCCACTGATTATATGCGTGCCTATCTTCAAAAAAGTTACTATTGCAAAGAGCTGAGAACCAGATCAGCTTCATAGTTTATAGAAAAATTAATAAATTATAATTGAATTAATAAGAAACAGTCAAGTGCTTTTAAGCATATAAGAAACTCTATTCTAAGGTGAAATTATTTTCTATTTCTTAAGTGTTTTGTTTGGCCACCCCATAACAATTCCTGAAGTTGATAATCTATGAGATATCTTTTCCCTCCAAAGAATGCTGCAATCATCTTCTCTACTGTGTATAATAATAGCAGTTTTGAGAGAAGTTATGGATTAGTCTTCGACATAGTTAGGATGCATATTCAAATAAAATACTTTCTGAAACCAGGGAGTTATGTGTTATAACCACCATTTGCTGATAAATATTGAGTGCTACATGAGGGTGAAACAAGGTACTTAATTTAGAGGAAATAGGAATATGCTACATAATGCTGAAATAATCTGTTGTTTGTTTACTCATTTACTTATTGGAAATTACACTAACAGGGACCCATGTAGATTTATGTCAAGACCTCTTTTGAGAACATCAAGATCTCAATTATCACATCACCTAAAAATTCAGTTTCACAGAACTGAATAGACAAACTAATTTGAGATGCACACTTTTCCTACGTAAATAAAGAAAAAAAAAGATTGAAAGAGCATTTATAAGTATGCCCATATTTAAAAGATGTACATTGTGACAGAAATAGCTAGTTGTTACTCCCAAAACCATTACCAATGTCTTTGTCTCTGATGATCCTCAGGAAAAGCCATGTTGAGAACATGTTTAACCAGCCACACAAAAAACTACAGAAAAAGAAATGTGTGCAAAAGAATATTAAGAAATCAAGATACTCATCAGTGCATCTTCTAAGTTATGTCTTCATTCCAATGTGTTTCTGCTGAATTGATGCTCGATTTTGAATGGAATTGGAATGGCATTCGTTAATGATGTGGTCACTATATACTGAGAAATCTAATAACATATTATCTGACTTGGGGGTTTGCTTGTTTGTTTACTTTCCTTTAGCTGACGTGGCAGCTCTTTAAAGAAATTGCAGAATTAACAATTTATGATATGAGAAAGGACACGTTTGACAAGTTCATTCTTCCACCCATATATAGGTTTTGCTTTCTAACATACTCCACCCCAAATAAAGGAAAATGATCATTTAGAGTAAAAGAAAACAAAATATTTCAACAGGAATTACTTTCTGCTGATAGTAAATGGTGGATCTCCCAGAGCTGCTGAGTCAGCAGAATATAGAGGAGAAACTACAGCAAAGATTACTTCAAATCAAATGGATGGATACTATTTTTCCAATGTGAATATCTGAGCCTTCTTCATGGATATAAACAGTTTGATAATTTAAAAAAAAAATAAAAATCACAAACCATTTTATATATAAAACTTTTAACTGCAAATAGGATTTAGAAAATTGTTCTTGTTCCTTGGTTTTAGTGAATAGAGGGCATGATATTTTGTAAACTTATTATGCGTATTTTTGCATGTGATTTGCTGTAGGCTTTCTGTAGAACAATTAAAATTTGAAAAGCTCAAGCCATATTTCATGTTATAAGTTAAAAATATTTGAGCAGTTTCTAGAAGTTCACCAATCATGAAGAAACACAATATAAATTGGTCAAAATTAAATTGCAGTATCCTTTTTTAAAATGTTCATGTCCCTATAGTTATTTTGCGTAAACATCTGGAATCTTATGTGGAGCTATTCTGTCTCATAAATTAAAAGCATATTTTGTAATTATATAAATCTAGCGTAGTGAGACAATGGTATGATTATTCTATTTTACACAGTTACTGTTTTATAAGGTGCTGGACAATATTTTGTTTCATTTATTTGTTCTTCTTTATGAATATGGTCCCTTCTTTTTTTTTTTTTTTTTTTTTTTTCCCAAACTACGATATTGTAAAATTACTTCCTAGATTAAAGAAGATTCCTCAAATGTGACATGGAAAACAAAATATATATAGGAATTAGAACATGAATTAGAACATGTAGAATAAGCAATAGTTTGCAAGTGTATTTCAAATGAGCTTACTTACAGTAATTTAGCAATAGGAGGTGGAAATCTTCATTGCTAGGAAATCATGTTCTGTACCAAATTTACCATGCTTGAAAATTCTTTTATCATTTGTGGTTGAAACAGGAGATCAGTAGGAAGCTTAAAATACCCATCACAGTATGAGCTCCTTGACATCTTTTTAGATAGTTTATGCAGACTAAATCTATTCTCTGAGGTTCTATGTATAGTTGAGAAGCAGGGTAAGGGACTAGCAATGGACAAATACAATATTTTTTTCCCCAGAACTACTTGTTAGTGCAGAACAGATCACTGGTCCTACTGCCTGATCATCTTTGCCCCATTTTAAGAGGTTGCTGACCCTGGACTACCAGCAGAATTGTTCATATGAGCAAAGTGAGGTTGGCAAGCTAGCAGTATTTACATTCAGAGCCTGGATCTCTGTTACTCATTTGCATCTGTCTTCTTTTATTATACAGGACCTCTTCTCAGCAGATGACTAGCTCTTCAAGTCTAAAAAGATTTTGAAGGAATTCAAAAATTAAATAGCAAAATTTGCAATCTTAGTATGTAAAGTGCTAACTTTAAATCAGTTTATAGTCTGAAAAACTCTTTAGGGTAGCAGAATTGCCGTGAAAAAGCATTTAGCAGGTCTTCAAATATGAACTACATTATTGCCACACTTTCAAGTAATATTATCATCAAATAACATTCCAGTTATATTTTCTGATAAAATGCATATTATGTACTTAATATTTCTGATAAAAGTCCACATATATAATATATCCCTGTTTAAACTAAGAAGTTGGTTTCTGCTGTAAATCAAGATAAACAACATAAAAATCTCCCGATCCATGGGACTGATCCCTCACCAAGTTCTCAAACACAGCTTTTGATATGGCTGCTTCCCCAGGCTAGCTGAGGATGTTAAGGAGGCATGTAACAGCACAGGACATTGTACCTGGTACTTGGACTTTTTAAAGATTCGAAAAGAAGTGGTCCTGTCTTCATGAGAAAATTAGGTTCAAGTGCTAGCCATCAGTCTTGACATCAGATCCTCATTTGCCATATTCTAAAAAGCTTCTACCTCAAGAAAAAATGAGAAAGCTATATTTATGCCACAAGGTAAGGAATATCTCAACAGGAATGAATGTGCAGTTTCTTAGGGACAGGAAATTGTGCTGTGTGGCACAAGACAGAATCATCTGACCAAAAGAAATACGCTATATTTTTTACTTAAGATATGAAACGGTCAACTCTTTTTTTGATAAAAATCAAATATGAAAACAAGAAAAAATATTTTTAATGAACTTTGTATATTTCTGATATAATGCTCCACATTCTGTGTCAAGATACCCATATAATATTTATTTTCTCTGTATTACTTGTAGAATTGCCAGGTTGATGGGGACTTCTTTTTTGGGCCTGTGTGCGTGTTGTATGTCATTCTTTCAACCCACTATATGCAATCCTTAACAATTGTCACAGATACATATTACAGATATACTCAGATACTTATTACAGATATACTCTTAATATATTAAGTGCTAAAACTGTTTGGATAGTCATTTTGTTCAGTCTTATCTCTAGAAGAGTTAACAATGCATAACATATCACATTTGGTGACTAATGTTAAGCTAAAATGTTAAACTAGAGGAAAAAATCTAAGAAAAAAAAATCTAAGTGAATAAATCTAACAAAGTTGACCACAATCCCATTCATACAAGGGTAGTAACAAAGAGATGCAATGGTTCTGCTACAAAACATAGAGACAAATACTGTTAGGAATACAGAAGCAATGAAACAAGGAACAGAGAAGCATAAAATACAGCTTACCTGGCTCTAGTGACTATCTAGAGCAATACTTTTACTGATACTGAACAATATTTTCTCAGGTGGATGATATACTAGATTTTTCTACTCAGAAAAATTAAAAAGCAAATAAAATGCTGGGATAGCCTTCCTTCTGTCCACATTTGAAAAACACCCAGATTACCAATCTGTGGCCAGATATGACTGTGAGCATAAAGCATATATCTGAGTAAAACATGCTGCAAATGCTAATAAAACAGAACTGCTGTTCCTTGTAAATGAAATTAGAGGAATAGACTTCCAAAAAAAGAGTATTATATGAAAATTTCTAGTACTTGGGTCAACTTCAATGGCTTACTTTGGCCTTGGTTTTAGGTACTTTTTCAAAATGTCATATATGGCAAGCTAATCAGTGCCTGTAAATTCACAGAGATAGAGTTTTGAACTCTTATAAAGTGTAGGAAAAAGACTGTTAAACCCCACTCAATGCTTTGAAAATTTACCACCTAGTGTTCTTGAAAATTATTTCTCTTGCATGAAAAAAGGAATTCATTAAAGATGTTCCTAGAGGTACAAACAAAACCAAAAAAACCCAAAAAAACACAAAAACCCCAACAACGACAAAACACACAACCCCCCCCCAAACAACTAGAAACATAAGTTTCTTAAATCAGAACATTTATTGGTGATTTTGGGAAGTTCAGAAGATATAGTCCTTAAACCCCATTTCTTCTATATTGTTAAACTTCTTGTCTGATCATCAATCAATAAACAGGAAGACAAATGTTATTTTGCAAATAGAAACTTGGGAATTTTACACCCCCTGTCATCTTTGAAAAGGAGACTTCTGATAGTTTCTGGAAAGACTACTCAAAGAAATACCATTTTTTGTTTCAAGCTGGTAATTCTAAGTACTAGTACAATATCTTCTACATCCCCTTGTGCCGTTATGAGTTTGTCTAGAGCTATTTTTTTGTGTATGACTTAGTCTCAAATTTGCAATTGTTCTGACAGTGAAATATAAGATAACCACTATTGATCCCGATTATAGTCAAGATTTTACAGACTTATTCATATATGCTGAATGTTTTTGCTTGTAATAACAATACATATATTTATAGAATTCTTCTTTTCTACCTCCCTGAAGCTACACACTGACCAAGATAAAGGAGATGGAAATTTAAAATACATATTAACAGGAGATGGGGCTGGCAGTCTGTTCATTATAGATGAAAATACAGGAGATATTCATGCTGCAAAGAAATTGGACAGAGAAGAAAAGTCCCTATATGTGCTACGTGCCAAGGCTATAGACAGAAAAACTGGAAGACAAGTGGAACCAGAGTCTGAATTTATCATTAAAATCCACGATATCAATGACAATGAACCAAAATTCACCAAGGACATATATACCGCCAGTATTCCAGAGATGTCTAGAGTTGGTAGGTAAAAATTTATCGTTATGTAAAATACCAATGGGTTTGAGGTGATTTATAAATTTTAAGTAATTTATTATTTGAGGCAGATCATATTTGAGGCACTTAATTCTGTGAATATCCATGGAACTATATTTGTTGCCACTAATGTATCATAAATTATTGATTCTGCTTGGATGTTTCATCTTCACTTACTTTTTCATCCTTTTTCCACACTATAGGCTATTTTTTACCCTTTTAACCCACCAGAACCATCAAGGAATGTAGCATGTATGGTTGTCTTATAAATTACTATCTAGTTTTACCACAGCTGTGAATATAACTTGCATAAGATATATCCTTTTTGTATTTGTAATGTTTAATTTAACAAACCTCTCTGTACTTTTAGACACAAACAACTTTAAACATGTAAGTATGTAAATCAATTAAGGTCTCAAAAATGTTGCAAAAATATCTTCCTGAAAATGCAAAAAAAACCTTGTTTGTTTGGTTGGTTTGTTGCTGTTGGCTTTTTATGTCTGTTTGGATGTTTTTCAATTATTTTTTTCTCTTTGGTAGCAATATTAGTAGTTGCTGGTGTTTTGCTGTTTTGTTTTGTTTTGTTTTGTTTTATGGGGACTTTTCTAGGATTTTTTAAGATAACAAACATGAACCCCTTCACCAAATAAATAACTATTTTTGCTTAAAAAAATCTTCGTCTTCATGAATAAAAACTTACAGCTATTCACAACAGCCACAATGAAAAGTAAAAATGTGGAATCACAGTAGAGGATAGGTGAGAAATATAGCATCAAAGGAAAAAATTCTCTGATTTTTTTTTAAAATAATATAAAGTGATAGATAATATTCATCAGCACACATTCATCAACAGTTATCATGATTACCTAAATGCTCTGTTGTTTTATAGAGAAGACAGTGTCTCTGATGAATAAACATAAAATACATAGGCTATGGGAAAAAACTGACAGAAAAATTCTCAAGAGTTGTTTACCCATCATGAATTACTGTAATGATGCGCAAAATCAGCCCTGTATGATGGCATTGCTAAGAGGCACAATAAAATACCAATCAACATTTGTGACTAATACGCATCTTTGGAAAATAATTTCCAGAAGCTAATAATTATCTCTGAAAGCAGTAACAGAAGTATAATGGAACAGGAATCTATTTTATAATTCTCTTTTATAATCATGAGAATGGAATACCTACAATAATAAGTATAGTGCAAAGAGTCCAAGAATGGTTCTTTTAAAGATACATGGAAAATAGAGAAATCCTTTCCATTCAGAATTTACTTTGCTGATAATCTGTGAAGGAAAAATGTTGGCAGTGTAACTGTCATATTTAATTTGAAACATATTTTATGGAGGGAACTCTATAGGAATAGATAGGATAAAAAGCATGATGTCTGTGCTTAACCATATCACTTAGCTCACCTTCATCAGAGTCAATGGAGAAGCAAGAATAACAGACAAGGGAATAAGATCCACTACTTTGGCAATGGCTGTGAATTTTTAAGTCTATGAAATGTCTATGTGCGATGAGGATGGTGATAGAATAAGTACCATCATGCACTTTAAGATGAGAAAGTGTCCTTAAAAGACCCCAGTAAAGGTGAGAATTAGAGGAAAATGATTTAAACAATAACAGGTGTGCCTTATATTTCAATTTGAAGACATAAAAGGGATCTGAGTTACTCTTTGCTCTGTTTAGTTGACATTTGCATTTGGGGATATGAAAGCTACACTGGAATGGCAATTTTTAGCATTTGAAATACGGCCAAACCTTTTACTTGGCTCTGAATTGTTGAATTTAAAATAGAATTTCAGGTTGGAGGATTGTGTAAAGTCATGAAGGAAGAACAAATTGTGAAACTATTGATTAAGCAATATATGTTAGGGTTATTGCTGCTGTGAAAGTAAGTGCATCTGAAAGGAAAGGACAGAAAATATAGTGAAAATTGAAAAGGGGAGGAAGGGAGGAAAGGAAGGGAGGGAGGGAGGGAGGGAGGGAGGGAAGAAGGAAGGAAGGAAGGAAGGAAGGAAGGAAGGAAGGAAGGAAGGAAGGAAGGAAGGAAGGAAGGAAGGAAGGAAGGAAGGAAGGAAGGAAGGAAGGAAGGAAGGAAGGAAGGAAGGAAGGAAGGAAGGAAGGAAGGAAGGAAGGAAGGAAGGAAGGAAGGAAGGAAGGAAGGAAGGAAGGAAGGAAGGAAGGAAGGAAGGAAGGAAGGGGAGAAAGAGAGAAAGAAGAAAGAAGAAAGAAGAGAGAAAGAAAGAAAAAGAAAGAAAGAAAGAAAGAAAGAAAGAAAGAAAGAAAGAAAGAAAGAAAGAAAGAAAGAAAGAAAGAAAGAAAGAAAGAAAGAGAGAAAGAAAGAAAGAAAGAAAGAAAGAAAAGGAGAGAAAGAAAGAAAGAAAGAAAGAGAGAAAGAAAGAAAGAAAGAGAGAAAGAAAGAAAGAAAGAAAGAAAGAAAGAAAGAAAGAAAGAAAGAAAGAAAGAAAGAAAGAAAGAAAGAAAGAAAGAAAGAGAAAGAAAGAAAGAAAGAAAGAAAAAAAAAAGAAAAAAGGAAACTGAACCAAATACAGTAACCATCACATTTTCTATTTTTGAATTCGTTTATGTCAGTAAGCATTAATTTACAGATGTGTGTAAAAGACTAAATGGAGACAGCTCTCATCTTTCATATTTCTTCAGGAAATAATTATATTTTCTTCCTGCATGTTTTCCCTGCTTTCAGATGCTTATAAAAAAAAAAAAAAAAAAAAAAGCTATGAGTGACTGTCTTGACTTTGCCATGAAAGCAAAGCTTATGAAAACTTCCTGACCTGCACAATTTCAGAATGTTAATTGCTAACATATATTCTATTTTAAAATTAATTGTTGAATTAGCTTTAAGAGAAAGATATATTTCAAATAAATATTGTATTAACAAATTCATATTTTACATTCTGCAGTTAAAACGCAGTATCAGAATTCCTTTTAGTCAAACTAAGCATGATAGCAGGAATTCTGTAGCTGGAATAATTCTAACAATTCTATTTCAATTTGCCACCCTAAATAAAGAATTTCAAAATCTCTATAACTGTCAGAATCTGAATATGGTTCTCTTTTTAAAATGAAATATTTTTAGTCTTTTTAAATTTATACTTAATTATTTTATACAAATTTTTATAATGGAAAAGATATCCCTTACAACAAAAAGATGAAAATATAAAATAAGAGTTCAATCCCTCATAATAGTTTCTCTAAAATAAACCATCAATGTGAAAAAGGCAAAAGCTTCTTTTTGTTTAACAATTTAAAATGTAAAACTATTTTTTTCAAGAAATTTAAGGTATTTTAGGGTTTTGTCAGTTTTAGACATTCATTCTGTTAGAATAATGCATAGTATTTTTATTTACAATAGGCTTGATACATTTTTATTAGAAAAGTATATGGAATGCTTTATGAATTATTTGTGTTTGGCATGAGGCAAAACTTCTTCAGAAGAGTATGAATGGGTACTTTAAAATTTTTTATTTCCAATTTAAAAAATAAAACAAAACAAAACAACACAACCAATGCAACAGACTAGATCGTAATCTTTTTTTTCTCTTAAATTATTCCATCATTTTTATAGTTATGTATATAATAAGGCAGCGTATTTTGGCTCTTTAAGAAACAGAATGAAACCATCCTCAGAGGAAAATCTGTGAATTTACAACACTCCCAAATAATTACAAGATATCAAGAAACAAATAATCATGCATTCTGATCCAAACGAAAAGCAGTAGTTTCCTTTTAGGATTCAAACAAGCAATGTAACTGATTTTTAACAATAACATTTTGGGATTATTGTACAGCTCTATTCAACATCCAAATATAACATATGGAATCAAAAGTAAACATTAATTTGTATATAATTTTTTTCTCCTTCAGAGCTTTATTAATTTTTATTTTTTATAAATTGTTTTAAACGTTAGTGATACTACAGTATTCCTTGTTACTGAGGAAAATAACTTAAAAAATATAATACAAGCAATCACATAAAACTAGTATCCATATATTATGTATACATATTTGTGAAGGAAAAAAGAAAACTTTAATAAAGAAGTAATGTTTATAAAATTTGGGAAATTTCTCATACATCATCAGAAATACCATAGTTTCCTTAAAGTTTATGCAGAATATATTAATCTCACACTTGAAAAAACTGAGACTGCATGTTCAGAAAAATAAGGGACGAAAATTAACCTTAACAAGATTTAAAGCAATGCTTCTGAAGGATTTAAATCATTCACAAATTTAAGCTTTACAGAAGTTTTTTAACATTTCAGATAAGCATACGTCACGTTACAGCCAAAAGGAGTGACATTCTTCTTTTGACATCTCTGCTCCTAGTTGTGCTGTCTTATGCCTTATCCACTGTCCCTCTAAACCCCAAAGAGAAAAGTTTAAGGACCTAAATCATTAGAAAAAAAAAAATGTATTGTACAAGTCAATGTTCTTTTCTTCACTATTTTTGTTCCCTAGGTCAGATCATATGAGATTAGATTCCAGAGCTGCAGTTAGGGTAGTGACAGCAGCATGGAAAGTATAGCAAGTAAAAGCAGGAGAGACTCTTTCATCCAGCAGTATCTAACCTCAGCTAAAAATTCACTTGAAATACTAATTTTTCTTCAGCTACAAAATCCTCATATTTGCTAAACAAGACTTCTCGCATTCTTTCTTGGTTGTTTTCTTTCTTTTTTTTTTTTTTTCTGATGGGGGTGAGGGAGAGGAGAAGATACCACAAGTCTTAAACCAGACTTGTCTATTCATCCCCAGTGAGTAACCATTTTACTCTTGATGCTAGAAAAAAAAAATTGGGATTTTGTAGAAGTGTTGTTGGCATGTAAAGGTAGCTAGCACTTGCTGTAAACACGAGAAGGTATAATTAATTCCCACATTTCTGTCCCGTGGGAACTGAGCCCCTATCAACTCACTGTTAGAAGTTTGTAACCTCTTCTGAGCTCCCATAAACCTTCATTTGCTCACCCTTCTTGAGATTCTGGTCTGAACTATTTGTTGTAGGGAGAAATAAGACAACAGCAGTTCAAATGTTGCAGTTAGTAAACAGGACAGGTTACTTTTAAAGCACTATATGGGACTTTTGGCTTTGTAAAGTTTTTGAGATGCAGTTTTAAGGTGACCACAAACTCATTTAATCCCTGTATGTCTCATTTTTCCCTCTAATTATTGGAAGATTAGGACAGTTTTACTCCATACATACGTTGAAACGTGTTCAGCTACCACAGCAATGGACATCACAGCACCTTTGGGCTGGTAGTCTTCCCGCCAAGTGGAATCTTCAGACCCAGGTTATGTTACATGTGGCTCCCCTTACATCTCTCTGAAATAATTCAATGGAATGCTGTTTCACTGGCTACTTTATTGGAACAAATTTATTATTTCCTATGACCTCTGTACAGTGAGAACAAAACAAAAAAAACAAAACAACTGAGGCCTGGACCTCTCCAGTTCAAAGCTTGAAATTAACATTTAAAGTTCCTATATCATATTTACACTAAAAATTGCTTGTTGTATCCATTTTCCTTCCTTTTGTAGATTTTCAGCTGTAACACTATAATCACTGAACAAAAGTGTAATGGGCCTGGATTCTTTACTTAGTACTTTTGCTCATACTGCAATGCGGTACAATGGGATATATTCTGCGTTATTGGAAATGCTGTCCTCCTGGTAGGATGTTAAACCAAGGTCCTTTCATCTTTTATAGCTTCACACCTAAAAAAGCAAAATTCTCATTGACATTCTGAAAATAGCAAGGAACAGCAATGCTGCTTCAGCCAGTATATATATCTCTTGATGCAAACATACACCATTTGGTATAAACGTTTTACAGTTCACACCCATGTGCAACCTCTTTTCAGAGCCACTGTAAATATTGAGTCCCTATACATGATGTGAGTTTCCAGGCACCTAATTTATTCTCTTGTGAGATCTTGCAGCTACCAGCCACCAAATAATTTTGCTTCTTTCAAACAAGCTGCAGTATAACAGATGCAATGAGCCTCCTCTCACACTTTCGTGATCCTATTGAAGCAGTGGCAATTGAACTGCTGGTACTAAGGACTGGAATAGCTGGGACTGATTAACATTAGAAATATTAGAAACACCTGTGTCTTTATCAGAAGGAACATTTCAAATAGAGGCATACATGTGTTATATCCTTTATTAAAACTAAAACATAGTAGTAGTAGTAGTGGAGGTTATTTGTTGTCTAAGTACAACCTTGCTCTTAAAGTGATAACGTTAATGTCTCTATATCATTCAATTGCACAAGATTCTTTCCTGACACCATGTAGTTAAAATACTTGTTTAGGTTTAAGTGCCTGAAAAAATCCTTTTCTTCATTTAAATGATTTTTGAGAATGGGATTTCTCAAATGTAGGCTGGGAAGACTGGATACACAGATCTAAGTCAGGAATTGTAATTAACTAGATATAAGTTAAATCTGCTTGAGAACTGGTTATATGTAGCCATAAAATAAATCTACAAATTATATTCAGAAGTATTATTTAATTTTTTTTTTTTTATTCTGGTAAAACAAAGCACATCTGGAATGCTTATTTAGTCTAATCTTCTGAAGATATAAACCTTTCAGTTTTAAAAACAAAGGCAGCTTTCTCAACGTCTGAATATATGTTTTAGTTGTTAATGTTAGGCAGCTGAGTGTAAAATGTTAGGTTTATATTTTTAAATCATTCTAACAAACACACGTATGCATCTGTTTTGAAAGTAAAACACAAAGGCAGATTAGTTTGAGGTTGGTTTGGGGGTTTTTACCATATTTTTTTATAACTTCTAGGTATTTCCAGTATGTGTAAATGATACACGACAGATTTCAGTGTACATAAAGATGCTTTGACATAATTTTCAGCCTTCCAAAGAAGCAACATTTTCATGAAATGAATCAATTTATCACAAAACAAAGGCCCAGACCCCTACATCTTTATTTTTCCCATGTACCGCATTTCGTGAGCTATCTCCCTCCATCTCTATCCCCCAGTTTTAGTAGAGCTACTGAGAAATGAAAGATTGGTCTCATGTGAATCTGAATGATTAGGACTACTTCTATTACAAATGATTTAGCAGTAGGATATGGCCAGCCTAAGAGTAGCAACCTCAAGAAAGGAATATTACTCCCCCAAAAGAAGTCCACTGTTCTCCCTAAAAGAGACCATCAAATGGCTCTCTATTGAAGTGGAAGGATTATGAATGTCCAGAATGGACAGACTATTGTTAAATAAGTAAATTTCTCACTTAAAATGTGCCCATACATATACATGTATATATAGTAGATATATATGTTTATATATATTACAGTATCACAGTATCACAGTATGCTAGAGATTGGAAGGGACCTCAAAAGATCATCTAGTCCAATCCCCCTGCCGGAGCAGGAACACCTAGATGAGGTTACACAGGAATGTGTCCAAGCGGGCCTTGAATGTCTCCAGAGAAGGAGACTCCACAACCTCCCTGGGCAGCCTGCTCCAGTGTTCCATCACTCTCACTGAGAAGTTTCTTCTCAAGTTTAAGTGGAACCTCTTGTGTTCCAGTTTGTACCCATTACCCCTTGTCTTATCATTGTTTGCCACTGAGAAGAGCCTGGCTCCATCCTCGTGACACTCCCCCTTTATATATTTATATACACTAATAAGGTCACCCCTCAGTCTCCTCTTCTCCAAACTGTAGAGACCAAGCTCCCTCAGCCTTTCCTCATAAGGGAGATGCTCCACTCCCTTAATCATCTTAGTTGCCCTGTGCTGGACTCTCTCCAGCAGGTCCCTGTCCTTCTTGAACTGAGGGATCCAGAATTGGACACAATATGCCTGACCTTGCTTGACCTTGTGCTCACCAACAGGGAAGGGCTGGTTGGAAATGTGATGCTCCAGGGCAGCCTTGGTTGCAGAGACCACGAATGGTCGAATTCAAGATCCTCAGGACAGTGAGAAGAGTGTGTAGCAAGCTCACTGCCCTGGACTTCAAGAGAGCAGACTTTGGCTTCTTCAGGAACCCGCTTAGTAAGGTTCCATGGGATACAACCCTAGAGGGCAGGGGGGCCCAAGACTCTTGGTTGTTATTCAAGGATCACCTGCTCCAAGCTCAGGAGTGCTGCTTCCCAACTAGAAGGAAGTGCAGCAGGAAGGCCAGGAGACCTCCTTGGATGGATAAGGAGCTGCTGAGGAAAATTCAAAGGAAAAAAGAGGCTTATAGAAGGTGGAAGCAGGGACAGGCAGCCTGGGAAGAATACAGGGATGCTGTCCGGGAAGCTAGGGACCAGGTGAGGAAAGCTAAATAAAAGATAACATTTCTTTTAATTAGATAATGATAGGTATAAGAATTGATAATAAGCTTCTGTCAAGATAGAAGATTAATTACAGAAATGGCAGTTGCTGCATGTGTAATTTTCATTGTTCAATTAACAATTCAGCTTGAATTCTATTGTGCATCACCATTTTTACTTCTTGACAATCGCATAGTAAGTTTGGAAATTTTGTGTGTCATACACAGCCTTCACAGAGTTGAGAAAAAGAAGGTACGAAAAGTCTTACCCTGGATTATCTTGTCTAACTCCTGATTATTTGAAAACTACTTCATATTATTCCCACTGAAACAAATGTATATTTTACTAAGTACATGGAACAAGATAAGTTACCTAATTTATCATGGTAATCACTGTAATTCTCTTAATACCTTACAAAATTCACATCTGCAATTTTTAACAATGATAGCAATCTTGATGTACAGGCATGTTCATCAGAAACTCAAAGTTTAGCCCTAAAAAGTGGCAATTATTAAAAAGTATTTCTTTTCAAACCTCCTTTCCTCCTTTTTCGCTCTTAGGTGAAACCTTTAGAGATTGTACAGACGACCTCAGGTAACTACTTTTGAGAAAAGCGCAAAGCAGAAAACTTCATTTAACAGCACCCTGAAAGTAGTGATGAAATAACATCCTTATGATGATTTCGTTATTTTAGAAACTAAAAATTATAAATAGAACTGAAAACTTGGTTGAAACTATTGGCTATGAATTGAGATATTTAATCAATATATAACCGTGTTGCAGCCTTTACAAACTTCTACTTCTCTTACCAGTGTCAATGGGGGCAAGCTTTTCCTAAGTTTATAAAAAACAGCTAAAAGGTTTTTCCCTCTTTAGGAGTATTCAAGAAATTAAGATCGGGCAAAGGGTCAAGATCACCAGCTCTCATCTTTATAAAGTAAACACGTGGTAGAGTTCCTGTGACTGACCTGCCGTGGATGGCAGCTGTCAGTCCATAAAATTGGCTTAATTCCACATACTGCTTAAAAGCATTGTAGGCAGAGAAAGAGTAACCAAGGTAATTAACTGCCATATTATGGCGTTATTTGTTGCTCCTTCAGCATACTAGTTTCATTAACAACTAATTCTAGTTTGTACAACTTTACTATATACATAGAACCTTCAAGCCCAGAAACATGCTACTGGTGAGTTTCAACGCTATTTTAAATAGAAATTTTGACGATCATTTTGTAATTAATTCTTTCAATTTTTTGTTTTCATTTCTTTTTTAAAATAGACTGCAGATAATCACTCTACCTAAAAGAAGTTTTATAATTTTAAGTATTTACACCACGTTGAAGAAAATGAAGATTTCTAAACTGAAGTTAATTTATTATAGATGGCAGATCATTTTATACCATAGCTCTTTAGTAACTAACTAAGAAGCACAATGTAAAAGCTTGTTAACATTAACACTTGAAAAAGTCTGACTACTTTTTTCTCTGTCTTAGCTCTGCCATTTGACATCACCAGTGTTGTATGAGAAGTGACTTTCTATATGGTGTATGTGTCAAATGTTACTGTCCTTGAACAGGCAGGGGTCACCAGTATCGAGGCCTTATTGCTGCAATCACAGCTGCACTGGGCAGGGCACATCTCTAGGATGAAGGATCACCGCCTCCTTAAGATTGTGTTTTACGGTGAACTTGCCACCGGTTACCGCGAGAGAAGTGCCTCAAAGAAGAGATATAAGGACTCCCTGAAACAATACCTCAGCCTTGGCCATATTGATTACCACCAGTGGTCCACCTTGGCCTCCAATTGGGAGACTTGGAGACACACTGTACATAATGCCATTGTCTCCTTTGAGAGCACGCGCAGAATTAGTCTCAAGGAGAAAATACAACGTAGAAAGAATCACGCCCTGCCTATACCACCCAACGAGACCTTTCACTGTGCTTTTTGCAACCAGATTTGCCTATCCCACATTGGCCTTTTTAGTCATCAGCGCGCTTGTAGTAAGCGTGGGTAAAGCCCCTCCCAAATTTTCACTCGTGAAGTCAAGCCATGAATGATGAATGAATGATATGGTGAGGAAGTAAAACAGAGCTTCACAAAAGAATAAACATACACAGAGTTGTTCATGTACCAATACTTCAAACTACTTCTCATTCTTCTTGCTATTTCTCACTTGTTATTGCATCCATAATGCTTTTCAAATTCTCACACAGAGCACCTGATGCACTTCACAGTTACAATTGCTACCAAAAGAAAACTAAAGTTACTGTGTCAAGGTCTTGAACAGCTGGAAGGCAAGGGCTTGAGGTTTCCTTCGGCTATAGCTGTTCTTTCCTAGTTCAGTTTCAGACATGTTACAATGATGTATGCATTGTTATTACTGGCAATAACCTCTACCCCAAGAAGCATTTCAGGCAGATTAAAGACAGAGTAGTTCTGTTACACTTTATCTTTCTATGTGGTGAGGCAATCATTAACACATACTTACTTCTTCAGTGCAAGATCTAATAACACAAACTAAAATGTGACATAATCTTGTCATAAAAAGGAAACATTGGACAAAACTTCAAAACACCAAAGCACAACACACACAAGAAATTATGAGAATTATTTCCAGTACCCATCCACAGGAGCTAGCACTACTAGACTGACTTCTAGATTAGTCATTATGTGAGACTATATACAATCAAAAAAAAGAGACAGCATGTTTTCAAGTGAAAGTTTCACCTCATACCTATACAGCAGACTATTAAAAATCATCAATTTTGCATAATGTGATTTATGAACTACTACATCTCCTGTTTTATGCTACCTTTTCTGTCCTATATTTTTTCTTTTTTTTTTTTTTTTTTTTTTAATACATTTCTTTTCAATATATATGGTTGAACTGCATTTTAAGCACCTTCTTATTTTTCCAGTGTTATTGCTCCTTTGAGTTAGGTTCCTTTATCAAATTGTGTTTATATACAAAACAGCAAACTTCACCTTGCAGTTCCTTATTCCTTAAGCTTTCTACGTAGAGGTGTTTTTGAGTCAAAACATAATAGTCATATCTCAACCTTATTTAGCCCTACTCTTTGTATCGAAAGCAGTCTGAAACAATATAGTCCAACTTATGCAGTAATAAGATCTTTGTTGGTGGCTTTTATATATTCCTAAGCATTTCAGGCTTAGGTAGTGCCATGTGATTACTCCTAGTTCAGAATGTCTGCAGTTTATCTGCCAGGCATAGATTCCTATCCAGACAGAAAAACCTGCTCTCAAAAGCAAAAGCGGTTGAATAGCTCTCAGAATTTCTGAAAATCACTTAAATTTTCACTCATGTTGTCAGCAGGGGCACCTCCATGGTATCTCCATATGAAAATAATCCTTGGAGCCATGCTGTCTGAGCTGTCTGTCCACTTATCTTCCTTAGGCTTTTAGCCAACAAAATTTTTAATTTTGCCTCCAGAGGTTTTCCAGAGCTCTCCCAAATCTTTTCAGCCTGCAAAAGTAATCCACTTCTAAAATCTTCTCTCGATGAATAAATTTGATGAATGGCAGATTGTCATTATGCTTGAAAACAGGAAACAAGCTCAAGAGCTTCTCCTTTAGGGAGATAAAGTCCTTCCTACCTCTCCACTTACCCCAGCTGGCCTTCTATTTCTGAAAACAAAACAGTCTTTCTGCTTTGAGTGGAGCCCTCTCTTAAATGGGGCTAGATATACATACATACACACAAGTTCTCTGTAAAAATTAGAACTTTTCAATAACTGCCAATTTTAACAGAAGTTGACTTGAGAAAAAATAGAAAGGAAGCTGTCTGGTAATGTAAAAAACATCCTGTTTCAGCATTTCTGGATTTTTTTAAATTTCTGAATTACTTCTTGAAAACTTTGTATGAGAAGGCCAAAGTCTAAACCAAGCATTTTTCTTAAAAATCAAAATTTTGAAATTATCTGAAATCCTACTTTTATAAAAATATGTCAAAATCAAGCTCAAAATGCATTTGCAAGTTACAGAATTCCCTTTGGAAAAGAAATGTCAGGGTTCTGAATGATATTTAAATCACTATCTGTCATTTTTCATCCAACATTCATGGTGGAATCTTGAAACATACAATGCTAACAACATAATCTGTTAATTTTCTTCACCCAAGATGGAGATCACTGTTCAAAACGAAGGTTACAGAAAAGTTATAAGTAAAAACAGCATTTTCAAAAAGACGCAGATATATTCTTCTAACTGTCAGAAGCTGTTCTAATTCATGTTAGCTAAAGGAGCCAAGTAAGAACATGAGTTGCATGCTGTAGAGTATGACTTTAAATGAAAAGGTAGCAAAATGTACATCTTGATCTCTTCTAGTAGATGTCGTGGTTTAAGCCCCGGCTGTAAATTAGAACCACGCAGTCTACTTCCCCCCCCCACTCCCCAGAGGGATGGGGAGGAGAATCGAAAGAATGTAACTCCCACGGGTTGAGATAAGAACAGTCCAGTAACTCAGGTATAACACAAATCACTACTGCTGCCACCAATAATAATAATGATAAGAGAAATAACAAGGGAAGAAAATATGATACCGCTCGCCGGAAAAGAGCCCGACCGAAAAGAGGACGTGCCCTTCCGGGTAGCTCCCAGTTACATCCCCGGGCATGACGTGCTGTGGTATGGAATACCTCTTTGGCTAGTTTGGGTCAGGCGTCCTGTCCCTGCTTCCTCCCGGCCCCTCCTCCTCCCTGGCAGAGCATGAGACTCACAAAATCTTTGGTCAGTCTAAACATCAGTTGTTATCAGCTTTGTTCCGAGGCTGAAAGTCAAAAACACAGTGCTGCAACAGCTACTAAAAAGGAGAAAAACTGACTGCTACTGCTGAACCCAGGACAGTATAAAACCTCTTTTTCTCTGTAGGCTATTTCTTCAGCTTTGCAATGCACTCTGATATCATGCTATAAGACCTAATTATAACAGAAGGACTCTTTCAAAGACTGAATTTCACAAAAAAAGTAGAAAGTATTTTAAACACAATTCAGAGAAGAGCTCTTATTTCAAATTCTTTTTCAAATTTATGTCTCGCTCCTCATGATTTCTGGAAATCTGTGTTAGTGGGGCTCAGTTCTGACACTGAGTTACACTGTCACAGATATGGAGTGATTCAGTTCACATTTTGAGATGGGATAGGCTTGCTAGGTAAGCTTGAATTGAAGTTCACTTTGTTTTGTGATGTTTTCACTCCTTAGGCTGCTATTGTACTCACTGCCACATTTTCTCTGTCATCTTTCACACCAGTTTGCTTGTGTGGTATATTAGATCTTGGTTTGCTGTCAGAGGCCCACCCTACTGCTCTCTCAATCTCTCTCCTCAACAGGACAGGTGAAGAAAATAAGAAGGAAAAGCTTATGAACTGATAAAAAAGACAGGGGATCATTTACCAGTTACCATCAGGGGCAAAACAGTCTCAACTTGGGAAAATTAATTTAATTTATTGCCCATTAAAAATAGTGTTGGATAGCGAGAAACAAATAAAGTAAAACACCTTCTCCACACCCACAGTTCTTTCAAGGTTCTATTTCATTCCTGCTCATGTTAGCATCTGTGAAAGCATCTCAGAAAAATTCTAGTTTCTAACATAGCATCCCAATTTGTATTTTAAAATATGCTGACTTCTGCTGACTATTATGGGATAAATGCTGCTTGTGAGGCAATCTAGACTATAAACAAATAAATGAAAAAAAAGCACCCAGATTCTGTGGGTACTATTCAGGTGGGGGTGAGGATAAGGCATAGTTGTCTTTAATTTAAAAAATCCAAACTGGTTTTGCATTATTACCAATTATTTCATTATTCATTACTGAGCTTCTTTGTTTCACTGCCTTTTCAGACCCCAAAAGCTAACAGAAGTTTCTTTCTTCATAAAAAAAAAAAAAAGCTGCACAACATTGCCTATTGTCCATGCGGATCCTATTTTATAATACAGCAGACTGTTGGCAGAGAAGAGAGTGAACTGCATGCTGACAATAAATTTTCTGAGTATATACTTGTTAATTGTTTTTCAAGATTGTACTATTAGTTTACTAGGAAGCAGTAGCTGTTATAACACTATTTTTTCACCACTCTACAAAGTTTGACAAATAAAAGAAAACATCAATAATTTGTAAACTATAATAAGATCTCATTCTATATAAGATCCACTTGAATTATATGGTAGTAACCTCCAAAGTTTCTGTAGGGTTACAGCTTTTATGCTCTCCTCAGTAATCATAATCATATGACACTTGAACCTCAGGAAACAAAGATATACATTCCCATGTATGTTTTCTTTTAAATCAAACCAGTATGTCAGGAAAAGAAACTTAATGTGCATTCAGAGTTGTTACAACCACACTCAGACATCTGTGCCAGCCCGAAGACAGTGCCTAGATCAGGAAGCCACAGCAATAAGTTTTCCTGATGAAAATATTTTGAGGTTTTATGGCGGGCAGGGGGGATGGACATATCAATTTCCTTTGATTCTTAACTTTTAGATGATACAGTGGCACATAGTGTAAGCATGATTCTACTGATGATTTCTACGTTTTTTTGTAGGATAGGAAGTGATATTGATTCCCCTTTCCCTGTTAGTCTTGAAGAGACATGGGATTTAGTTTATTAGCTTTTTTGAAAGCAGATAGGACTCATGGAACATTACATTATTCAAGAAACGGTCTTAGTTCTTTTGTCCATATAAGCAGTTCTGCCGGACACTGTTAGTGATAAATTGTTCTTAAAGTTTCATTTCTTCAGGATTTTCTTTACAGCTCAGCTTGGCACACAAATGACTCAATTGTTTAACCTGGCAAAAAGTAATCTAGATTGCTGATGGCAAAAATCCTCTTCAGATTTTGATGAATTGTGACAAAGCATTTCTACAGCATTGTTCTGCTGGTTTGTTGCAGAGAAAGAAGTAATCTTCCCCTCTTGTCATGCTGTTCAGATAACCTGAAATATTTGGAATTGTTACTATTATGTAGACAAAACTACTATGTGTAAAGTGGTATTATGTACTGTGAGAAAACAGATGCATCTAACAGGACCTAATAGTAATGTGAGCTTTCATAAATCTATTTTGATTACTTTGGGTTTCTACTTTACCCAATGCCTTGTGCACACCGAAGAGTGACAGGAGAGATTATTCACTTTAATTCCATTAGTCACAGGTAAATAAGTATCTTCTAAATTTACAGTCAAGACATACTTGACTGCAAGTTACCTGGGTGAACTTCAATTTAGAGGAATGTAAGTGAAGAAAAAAAAAAGAATAGGAAATTATATCACTTAAGTGGACAGTGCTCACTAGACCTTTGTCTTATAAGGAAAGTATAACATAAAAAGTAAAACATAAAAAATACCCAGCCAAAAATAGGGTAAAGAGCTTCTCAATTGGCCTTCTGGCCTTGGCAAGGAGTTGAAGAACATTTACTCTTCTAGCTATTGGGCTGCCTGTGTTTATTCATACAAGCTTTAGATTGTTTTAGCAAAAAGTATCCTGACATCTTTAAAATTGCTTAGAAAGAAAAGCTTGTGAGGAACAGTTTTGTCCTTTCATATATTTTATAAGGAAGTCTTTACAGAAGCTTTTATTTGCTTCTAATCCATAAATTATACCTAATGCATTGGCTCACAATGCTGTTAATCCCATATAGCCTATATTCTCCTCATTGTGATTGCAGGACATGGGTGAGCCATTTTCATACAAAATAATTGAATGTTGAGAAAATGAATTGTAGTTTAATGGTAATTATTTGCCAATAGCAGAATAACTTTGATCAAAAGAGAAAAACAGAATAAAACAAATTCCAGAATTTCTTATTGTAAAACCAAGCTATTTTTTTTAAAATCATCTTAAAAATTAGTTAGGATGATACAAAATATTTTCTTCAGTCTGAATTTAGATATTTGGATACGGTCATCTAAGCAAAAAATGAGTATGGGGAAATTTGCTTTAGTTTAATTTACTAGTAAGCCAAAGTTAAGAATCATAATGGTACTTTCCACACAGCATTTACCTATCTTAAAGTGAACAGTTTCAAAACTGTTTGATCACCAAAACACCCAATGATGTGTTTGGTTTCAGACACATGTCAGTCCATCCTGTGTACCTGAAGCTTGAATCTTAAGTGATAATGATTTAATCACAAGGAAGAAGAGATTTTATTTTACTCTCTGCTTGGGTAGGATAACAGTGGATTTGTCCACCAGCTGCTGTTCAATTTTTGCTGAATTCAGTACTGAAACAATGATATGTGGTTTACAAAAAATAGGTGCAGTCATAAAATCTGCTGCTTCCTTTTTTTGTACCCATTTAGGTACATCTGTTATTCAAGTGACAGCCACAGATGCTGATGATGTCAACTATGGAAACAGTGCCAAAGTGGTGTACAGCATTCTCCAGGGACAGCCATATTTCTCAGTGGATCCAGAAACAGGTTAGCAATTCATTCAGTCTTACTTTTTGCAAATGGCAGAGGTGTGATGCAGAGATCAAGACATTTTTCATTTGCATTTAAATATTGGAACAGGTCTATAGTATATGGCTTGCCACAAAGCTGATACACATTTTCTAAATGAAAACAGAAATCACAATTAAAGTGTCAAAATAATATTACTGCAGAAGAAAAACCATTTTACTTAGCATGGTAGCATCTGGAAGATGACTGGTAAGTGTAAAAGTCAACAGTTCAGAAAGGGTGTAGGATATTGTAAAGGATACAAAGAGTCATGAAAGTATTTAAGTTTATTTTACACCAATTTCTGGGAATTCCATCTGTTTGTCTTTAAGAAAACAAAAAGTGAGCTGGATAATTTCAGAATGTAAGGCTAAAAAAAAGAAAAAATCCCCAAAGGCAATTTAATTATTTCCAAAAGTTTGTGACAAATTCTTGACCACTAACATAAAGATGCTCTTTGAAACTGTACTCTGATCCCAACAGCTATTAGAAATGAAGCAAGAAGCATTAATGCTTTTAAATTGCAAGGCATGCCTGGAAGTCCTTTTCATTGTTGTGCAGGAAATCAGATAAGAAAAAGACACAAAGACAAAGAAAAACTTGTATGAATTTTATGTATCTATAATCCAAAATTTGGTCTCAAAAAAGAAACAACCATCACCAGTCTTCCCCACTCCAGATACCTAATTCTAATACACATAAGACTTAGCAGGCATTGCATTAGGTTTTTCCTACATTTAATCAAAATTCTTCAATCTTGCAAAGCCACCACACCTCCAAATAAAAAAGAGGTCTTCTGGGCTCTGGATCCTGGGAGGATTTAAATAATTTCTCTGTTCAGGATATGGGATTTTTAGTTTTCTTACCTGAGGATCCTACTCTCTTTGTGTGTTGTACAAGAGTCTGATACATTTAAATGATATTTGTGAAACTCTTGGGATCAGCCACCCAAAAAAGATTGTCCAACACTAATTTTACAGTCTTATCCAATTCTTTTATTATCTATAGCCCTAGATGATTTACAGTGCTGTCATGGTTTAAGCCCAGGCTGTAAATTAGAACCACGCAGTCTACTTCCCCCTACACACCTTTCTTCTCTCCCCTTCTGGAGTGATGGGGAGAAGAATCAAAAGAATGTGACTCCCACGGGTTGAGATAAGAACAGTTTAATAACTAAGGTAACACAAACCACTACTGCTACCACCAATAATAATGATAAAAGAAATAACAAAGAAGAGAATACAACCGCTCACCGACCAGTACCTCACCACTCATAGACCGATACCGATACCTCGCCCCCCACCCAGCAGCATTCTAGCCCTTCCAGGAACTCTCAGTTCTACATCCTGGGCATGATGTGCTGTGGTATGGAATACCTCTTTGGCTAGTTTGGGTCAGGTGTCCTGTCCCTGCTTCCTCCCGGCTTCTCCTCCTCCCTGGCAGAGCATGAGACTCACAAAGTCCTTGGTCAGAGTAAACATTCTGACCAGCAACTGAAAACATCGGCTTTATCAGTATTATCCCCAGGCCGAAAGTCAAAACCACAGCGCTGCACCAGCTACTAAGAAGGATTAAAAATGACTGCTGCTGCTGAACCCAGGACAAGTGCCCATCACTGGGCATTAAAATATACGATCTATTGCAGTCCAAAAGAATTAATCTTGAGCATAAAAGAGTTCAGCCTATGCTATAATATCAAAACCTCACCAGGACTGGAAATTACATAATGCATTAAAATAATAACTGGGCATGATAGCTAAAAAATTAATTAATTCAACGAATATGTTTATATTTTTGACATTAGAAGAATAACTAGATTGATTTAGCACATCACAAACAATGGATATTGTCTCTGTTATATTTAATTCCCTTTTTCTTAAAATCACATTATATCAGCCATAGACTGAAAGGCTTATTTTAGTATACCTTGTGTTGATGGCTATGGATTAACATCTGTGCTTTTATTTATATCCATTTAAACCCACTGAAATTAAAGTGGCTGGTGCTTCGCCTGCTTCACCTGTCCCTCTTTTTTGTCTCTTCTCCAAGGTGTAATCAAGACTGCTTTGCCAGACATGAGCAGAGAAAACAAGGAACAGTATCAAGTGGTCATCCAGGCCAAAGACATGGGAGGCCAGATGGGCGGACTATCAGGGACCACAACTGTGAACATCACACTGACCGATGTCAATGACAATCCGCCTCGCTTCCCTCAGAGTATGGAGCATCTAATAGTTCCGTTGCTTTCCAAGAACCCCTCTAAAATCAGCTGTTTCACTGTCACCATCTGGGATCTTTTTTCTCCCTTTTTTGAAAGTATAAATCGATTCATATAATGGTCCGGGTTGGAAGCGACCTTAAAGATTATCTAATTCCAGCCCCCCTACTATGGGCAGGGACATCTTCTATGAGAACAGGTTGATCAAAGCCCCATCCAACCTGGCCTTAAACACTTCCAGGGATGGGGCATCCACTGCTTCTCTAGGCAACCTGTTCCAGTGTCTCATAACTCTCATAGTAAAGAATTTCTTCCTAATGTCTAATCTAAATCTTTCCTCTTTCAGTTTGAAACCATTTTCCTTTCTCCTATCACTACATTTTTGTAGCCTTCTCCTGGACTTGCTTGGGCAGATCCATGTCCCTTTTGTGCTGGGGTCTTTGAAGCTGAGCACAGTACTGCAGGTGGTGTCTCACAAGGGAATAGTAGAGAGGGAGAATCACTTCCCTCAACCTGCTGGCCACGCTCCTTTTGATGCAGCCCAGGATACGGTTGGCTTTCTGGGATGCAAGTACTCACTGGCAGTTCATGTTTAGCTTCCCGTCAATCAACACCCCCAAGTCCTTATCCTCAGGGTTGCTCTCAATTCAGTCTCTGCTCAGCCTATATTTGTCCTTGGGATTGCCCCAAACCGGGGGCAGGACCTTGCACTTGGCCTTGTTGAACTTCATGAGGCTGGCATTGAACCACCTCTCAAGCCTGTCAAGGTCCCTCTGGATGGCATCCCTTCTCTCCAGGGTATCGGCTGAACCACACAGCTTGCACTAAATCCCACTGTCCACATTGCTGACAAAGACATGAAAGAGTGACGCTGGCCCACTGCTATGTCTGTTTATGTAGCAGCATTATTAAGGCAAATGAGAATCCTCCACTTTTTTAATAAGAAAATATTTCTCAGAATGATAAACTTGCTTCCCATTCTTACAGCGCTTACAGGAATGTGAACTGTAACAATAACCTAGGCTAACTTCAGGGACTTGAAAGCCTTTAGAAGAATTTAATTACAAAACATAGAGTTCCATTTTTTTAGAGAACTTTAGTTCAACATTTTTAGACAAGCAAATAGGTCAGCAAATTTTCTAAGGTACCACCTTGCAGAGTTGATCATGCATTGTTCTCTGCTGGAAGTCTAAGCGTTTGGTTTAGCTACTTGTAATCTGTGTTCATCTCTTGATGTTGAATGATTTTGGTGATCTAGACCAGTTTGACACAATTATGTTTTTCTAAAAATATCTCTGTAGAATAAAAAATGACAATCAGAAAGCTGCACAATACAAAAAGTGTCTCAGTAGCATACTACATTTTTCGTCCTAGGCCAGTCATTTAAATCCAATCCCAATTTATTTTAATTAGTGTCTTATAACCTTTTGATAGGCTGCAGATAGAAGACATTTACAGCCTCACTTCAGTGCCTGCTGGAAAAATATCTACATTTTAAAGTTTGAATTGCTTGTGAACACTTATTAGGGACCTGACTGGCTTTCTTTAGTGAACAAACAGCTGATTTAGAAAACTCTCTCCTGGGCTTGAAGAAACTTGAAAAACACTTCAGTACCATGGCAATAAGTACACTCAGAATAGTAGATAAAGGTCAAGCTAGAAGAGATTTTTAAAAATACAAGAAAACTCTGGCAGTGTGAAAGAAAGGATTTTAGAAATTGCATATAACTTTTTTATCTCTGTTCATGACAACAGATTGCTTTTTAAAAAGAGAGGGTAGGGGAAGTACTGCAGTCCTCATAAAATATAACTTGAATTCATACTCAGAGTTCACTTGCTGAGAATCACCTTCGTATGGCAAACTCAAATAACAATTTTTACCTGTCCTCCTGTTTTACTTCAGGAGAGGATACTGCTTAAACACGTATAGCATGATATAGCCATAATATTTTGGCAAATAAGAATTCTTGAACCTAAATTAAAATGCAGTGTGGCACATTGCATTATGAGCTTTGTTGCTGAATTAAATTTTCAACACTTCCTAGGAAATCAAACATAAAGAAACATCCGGAGGTTTTGATTTCTTTTTAGATTAGTTATGATGAGGGTCATACCTTCAAACAGCTACCTAGTTTTGGAAGTCTGATCCTTCTAATTTCTTCTTCCATTTTCTGTAATGTGAGGCAGCAATAGGTGAAAATGTGGCCCAAAGCTGAAGGTGAATTGCAAATGCAAGCAACAGGATTTAATGTCAATGTACAGAAGAACTCAAGATTGATTTCTTGGAGGGACAGAAGAAGGCAAAATGGCAGTGGTCTGTGAATTACTGGTTGTTCCAACTGCATTAAGAAGAAAAAAAATTCTGTTTTGCTTTGTTTCTTGAAAAGAATCTTAGATAGTTAAAAGTGGATAGCCTGAACTGAATTTAAAATCTCACACATTTTGAAGTCAATTGTAATCTAAGCCAGATTAACTATCTCGCATGCCAAAAGTGTGTAGCATGCACACAGCATCACAAAAATGAGGAATGCTTTCAGATGTAAAAGCACTAAAGACAGTTATTTATCCTGGAATAAATCATAAGTAGCATGATTGAATCTGTTTTTACAGTATTTCTGCCTCACTGGCTGAACCCTTGAATGTGAGAAAGACTTCAAACTTATGATTTAGCTCCCAGGAATACTTACTTTCATCTAATTTTCAGCCTGGTTTAAAGAAATAATATGCATTTTAGTCTGTGTTGATTGTAGCCAGTCTACTGTTTTCACTTACAACCTTGTAACAGCAAATGCAATTTACCATCAAGCATTAGCTTCCATTTTGTTACACATCTATTTAAATGTAAGGTATTTACAGTGACACTCTTTTGTACTTAGTCTGTACAATTGGAGATGGAAACTCCTTCTGAACTTAAGAGGTTTGGTATAGTTCTTGAACTTAAAAGGAGCCTTCAGGACCCTATAAGTGTCTTAAAAGAAAGTAAAGGACATGTAAATATAGGAAATAGGCTAGTTGCAAGAAAGACACTTGACTGTACTTCACTAAAGGCCAAAACAATTTATACAGCTTCTTAGTAGACCCTTCAAACAAAGATTGTGAATTTTAACACATGCTACTTTTCAGACTCTTATAAGGTTTTTTTTCCAATGCTACTAGTTCACTCAGTAAATTAATGTTAATTTAAATAAGAAAACAGATGTAAAGAAACATCAGATTCTGGAATGTCACATGTAAAAATGCTGAATATATCAGTTGGGGGTTTTTTTACATTTTTCTTAGTAGCAAATAACCGAAAGTATTGATTTAGAAACATTTGTGTCTTGCTAGTAATGAAAGCTCTTCATTGTCTAGTTCTGTCTATCAAGAAAACTATTTGGTTAATAATTTTTCTGCAACAGCATGTCTTTATATTTAGATTTTTATTGCATATGTTGTCAGAAAATACATATACATTCACTTTTCTTTTTGTCTGTAATCAGATTTCTTTCTAGCAAACCCTTATTATAAAAACATTCAATTGAATCAACCATTGAAAGAGCACAAAAAGGACATGTAGGGTAAATTAAAGAAAATCTGAGTGAATCTCCATTGCAATTAACTATAGTGATTAACATGAACATGTATCCACATGCTCTTCATCCTGACTCTTTAGTATGTATTAACAATAATGGATGAATGAATTACTTTCACACAGAACATCTACAAATCTTGAATATATTTTTTCAAAAGCATAAAAGAAAGCCTGTTCTATTTTAGTCTCTTTCAAAAAAAAATCTGCACTGGTTTCTACAAATCTTGTGCCTGGAGAAAACAAAAAAAAAATCTCTTACTATTTCTAAATATATATAGAAACGTTTCTAGAAAACATATATACATATATAGTTAAATAATCAAGGTTAGAACTGGTGGCCCCCACAACAACAACCACATCAAACCATTAAAAGCACAGTAGCAAAAGGCTTTGAAGAATCACTTAAATTTTTTGTGACAGTTTGTCAATCAACATCAACCCCTGTTTTAAAATTTAATATGATGACTAACAATGTTTTTTTTAAATGTTTCAGACTTCAAGTTGCTTAAAAAAAATCCAGGTGGGATAGAAAATGGTTTTTTATTCGAATGACTAAGCTTCTCAGAACAATAAATACTTGATTTTGCTCTTCTAGGTACCTATCAGTTCAGCTCTTCTGAGTCTGCACCACCTGGGACTCTTCTTGGCAGAATTAAAGCCAATGACCCTGATGTGGGTGAAAATGCAGAGACTGAGTATACCATCTCCAATGGGGATGGATCAGACATGTTTGATATCGTCACTGACAAGGACACACAGGAAGGGATCATAACTGTCAAAAAGGTTCATTTTTTTTCTCCCTCTTTTATATGAACTTAGCTCTCTCGATGTTACAGTTATTTTTCTTTTTCTAGGGGAAGTAAGGGTAGATCTCACAAGGGGTCAGGCTGCCAAGGAGTTATTGTATTAGTTTTGTCCCTCTCTTTCTTCAGTATCTGTTATTTTCAAGTCTCAAGGGAAATTTACTGGTATGTCACTTCACATATAGCAATATTTCAGTTGCTACTGTCTGTTCAGTATATATACTCTCATACACAGTACTTTCAAATTAGGGCTGTGAAAACTTGGAGGAGTTCAGTGCACAGTGGGGTTTGCCAGCTGAATGCTGCTGTAAGGCTCACAAGGCTTGGAGGCTCAGCTGAAGTTTGATGAACTTACACCCTCAATGCTAAACTGTTCCTTTCTAATCTGTCCAACAGTCAGGTATCTCCAGTACCTAAATCCTGGCTTGGTTTAAGTCCAAGCTTGGTGAAACATAATGTTACATATTATTGTCAATGAAAGTCCACAGAGTAAAGAAATTTAATTCAAAATACCATCTCTGACACATTTATTGGTTTCTTTTTAATGTTTAGACTGTTAAGCTCTGAACACTATTTTTGGTTCTATTCTTACTGAATGTATCAGTAACTACTGATACTTACATATATATATCTAATATAGATTTATACACATATATTTAGAAAGATCCATATATTTATGTATGTTCATGTGTATGTGTGTGTATATGAATTTATACATCAATATGCATATATGGATATGCAACAGATAGGAAATCAGACTTGATATTTTTCTTTCCACTCTGGAACATGGAGGACATGGAGGTTTGGGTTGTTTGTGATGCAAAATAGGCAAGAGTAATGGTAATGGGGGAGGAGTAAGGAAAAGAGAAACAAAACATAGAGCATTTAAGAGCTGGTATAATTGTCTTCTTGTTACCAATGGCATGAGACTAATATGACCTTTAGCAACTCCCACTGTATACTGAGTCCAAAGTCCCTGTTTCTTTTTGTCTATTTTCCTGTGGGTTGGTTTTCTATGGGTTCTCCTGGTTTTCAAGGAATCTGCACAAGTGGTAGGCAGAGGGATCATAATTGTCTTGCTGCTCTATAATACTCCACACTTTTTTCATAGCTAGAATACATCCTAATATACTCCATCTTCACCAAGATACATTCAATTTTAGAGCTTTTGTTCCTAACAATACCTATACTTCTCATTCAGCATTAAAAACCTAGAATTTCTTGTAAAGTGATTCAATTTTCTTAATTATTATTATTTGCTCCCCAGCATCTGGATTTTGAAAGTAAGATGTTATACACCTTAAGAGTGGAAGCCACCAACACGCATCCTGATCCTCGTTTTCTTCAGCTAGGGCCATTCAAGGACACAGCTTTGCTCAAAATTTCTGTGGAAGACATAGATGAACCTCCAGTGTTCAGCAGACCCTGGTATTTAATAGAGGTAGATGAAGATGCTAAAGAAGGAAGCATTATTGGACAAGTTGTAGCCCAAGATCCGGATATAACAAAGAACGCTATAAAGTAAGCCATTACATAACATAAAATGGTTTAGATGTGGGTCAAGTCTCAGGCACAAAGAATAATGAGAACACAATGTAACAGGGGGCCACTCAAGTGATTAAGCACGTAAGGGCTACTGAAAAGTGTCACACTGAGAAATATCTATGGGAACTTGTGAAGTCAAACACAGTTAACAGTGCAGGGTATGCTTCTGAAGGCTAGCCAATAGTCACCAAGGAGAGGTTAGCATGTAACCCACATCCTGTTCTAGTACGTCCACCAAAATTTTCATAAGATTATGATTTTATACCGTGTTTCCAGCGGCAAATGTATGTAAAGTACTCAAAATGGTGGTTTATTTCTAAACTCGTTGCTAGTTGAGGGCAGTCAGCCTTCTGTATCTTCATAATGCCCTAGACATAATATTGTCTACCATGTTCCACAGTTTAACTATTTAATTATCACATTATATTAAATAAAAAATATTTGCAATAAAGTCATAACAATTACAGGTAAGAGTTCAGTGCTTTGAAATTGCTGTAATTGTTAGCCACCTGCCATTATTATCCGCAATGACAAACACAACTGAAATTCATATACTTACCATGCTACTGACTATGAAACCTGATTACTGCACTTCTGAACAAGTCAGTTATGTCCTGCAGCAATACAGTTTTAGGTAGGAGATGTGACAAGAGGAAGAAAAAATATTTTTAAGTAATCTATGTATAAAATCTCAACCTGATACTGACTAGTAACTAATAGACTAATTAAAACACACCTGTAAAGCAAGTTTTTCTTTGCTGGGAAAAAGCAAAGCAAAAAGCAAGTGTCATAAAATAAGATTTTTAAGAACTTTTATCTTCAACAACAACTAATCCAAATATTTTTCTGGTGATTTTGATGGTCCTTGTGACATCTTTAGAATATCTTATGATAAATTGATACTTAACTGTATTTCTAATATGTATCCTTTCATGACTGACTTCTCCCAGAAACAATTAATTAGCAAAAATATTACCTAAGAATGTTAATTTTTAGTTGTTATCCCAGTATTCACTTTATAAGCTAAAATGCAATTTCAAATATGAATCTAACAAACCGCCAACATAAATAGTTTGCTTTTCATTCCACCCACTAGTCTTAAATTTTTTTTTTTCTCAGTATTTGTAAATTCCTCAGGCAGCTGTAAGAAAGCTTAGGTTAATTATAAAGGACTGCAGTTCTTAACCACAGTTAAAATTCAAAAACCTTTAGAGGTGGCTGTGAGCTAAACTAGAAACTGTAGCAGGAGATACTGATGCTCAGTTGTACGGTATCTTGACAGATACTCTGTGGATCGACACACTGACCTTGACAGAGTATTCAACATCTATTCAGGAAATGGATCCTTATTCATCTCAAAGCCACTTGACCGGGAAGAAACTCCCTGGCACAACATCACTGTCATAGCAACTGAAATCAGTAAGTTGGAGATCATTTATCTCTGTAGAACTGAGGAAAGACAAATTCTATGATATATCTTGTTTCATTAATTCTGCTCTTATTAAGATATTATCAATAGACAGAGTACCTTTAAACGCACATCTAAAAGTTCACTTTACTACTTTAGGACTATCTTTGCCCATTTATGAAAGGACAATTAGGAGTTCTTGGGCTCAACAAAACCATGTACAGTATATATTAGTATATAACTGGTTTCCTGAGAATTCCCATCAAATATTTTGGTTCAAAGTGATGCTCTGACTTTATCTTAAGGTAAGTCTTTGGAAAGATCCTTGGAAAAAAAGATGCCCATGACAGACATATAGCACATTTTCAGAATTAGCACTTTAAACAGGGGGAGAAATTATGCTTTACCTCAGAAAATGGCTTAATTTGAAGCGAGGACCAGAGGAAATTCTTTCTCCTCCAAGTCTGAAGCAAACCCTGGCCCTGAGTATTTAATCTGGATTCTTTACTGTTCAGTTGGACCCTTTTAAAAGACTGGATGTCTCTTTTTTTTTTTTTTTTTTTTTTTTTTTCCTCACCAACTGGTAACAGTCATCAGAGGAGAAAAAGAAACACTGATTTTAGAGAACTTCTCTTCCTTCCTTTCTTCATTCTCCCTATAGATTCTCCAGGAGTTTATGTGCTTAACAGTCAGGGACTCAGCTAATATGGAGAGATTAATTATATCTCCGTTTTCAGAACTACTGATACTCACCCTCATAAATACTTTTTTACTGTTTGGTCAAATATGGTCTCCATTTTTGATGTGTGTACTGTGAGATTCATCTCCAGTGAGAGCTTGCTCCTGGGCATCAAGTTATAAAAACCAGTGGATGATAACATCTACAAATCTCCTTTTTTCGGTTTGGGTTTTTTTTTACATCTTGGTTAGAAAGGACAAATTTGGTTTGCTGGTTTTGAGGTCTTTTGTGTGTTGTTGTTGACTGACACTGTTTAACTGCTTTACTGACTCAAGTTAATGTTCTTGACAACTTGCTATCAGGAAACATATTGCAATGAATAATTTACTGTACTGATGTATGGAATACAAGTCAATAATAACTCAGTGTCCTGTTTTTAGTATAAATCAATTTATATACTTCATATTATTTCAAAATATGTATACTAAAATAGAATATTTTTTTCAAATATAAATAGTACTTTTATGCGTATGGAATGTATGTCAGCAGAACATGAAATATAATTGGGTTAGTATAATCAAAATAAAATATTTATAATGTCTATTGGAAAAAATCTATTAGGTAATTTCAGGTCTTTTCATAGACATAGACTGTAAAGCTTTCTATTGTAATATAAATAATTTTCTTGTTTCAGATAATCCTAAACAAAGTAGCCAGATACCTGTCTTCATCCGGATTTTAGACATAAATGATCATGCACCAGAATTTTCCAAATACTACGAAACATTTGTTTGTGAAAATGCGAAAGCAGGACAGGTAAACAAATACTTACGTTACTGAAGAACTTGTAATGAAACTCTCCTGGAATACCATCATGAAGATTTCAACATATCTTAATTCAAACAACTGCAAACCAACCCAGCCCCTTTATTCTCTACCTTCTACACAAACTACCAGTTGATTCAAAAAAGTACGAGATAAAAGATGCAGTATTTTACCCTAGTATAATAACATAGCATGTAATTAAAAATTGTACTTTAAGGGTTTTTTCATTCCTAATATCAAAGAATATTTTTTCAGAAATATTTATGCATAATGCTACAAAAACCCTTATACTGTTTGATAATTACATTTATTTCTAGATTTTTATTCAAAACCTTAGCTAATGTAACCACACCTTCAAGTACACAAAGCAGGAATATCTTTTATTATGCTTCAGTAAAGATGTGAAAAATAAACTTTTATATTTTACGAAAATGAAAAATAATGTAACTCTTTCCATTGTAAGTTTAACTTCAGTTTGGAATTGGGTTGAATTTGGTCAAAGTTCATGTATATCCCTTTCTAAACTATCTATCTCAGCATAATTTAAAAAACCAATAACAAGTATTGTAGAGAAATTAAAGTGATAATTTTGAACTGAGAAAGGAGACAGATCAACAGAACAAAGAGCCAGGATATTACATAAGTCTTTTACTATTATTGCCATTACAACAAACACTTATTTATGCTAAAGCCAGTCAGCCTTTCAGCTTTAAATCCTGTGAAGAAGGATGTAAGTTTTGCTGATTTTTAATTCTGCATTTACCAAAGAAATGGATTTAACAGCAGATTGGGTACCTCAAGGTTGTCTTCCAAGCATGGGCCGAAGTCCATAGACTCACGATTGATGCATTTTTGAGCAGAAAGAAAGTCTTGAGATCATTATTTTTGCTAGCACAAATCAAAGTGGATTCCTACTGTAGTGGAGAAAGGCCAGGGTGGTGCCCTAAACTCATCTTAGGTCTGTCTTTGTGCATCATTGTTTTTGCGTTGACATCATCCAACTGACGTCACTGAAAGCATATGGAACGGCTCAGAATATAGGATATTTTGTTTATCCTTATAGCATAGTGACCATACAACACTCAAAAGCTTTACAGGGCTGGTGCATATGGATACCCATCAGGAAGCATGCTCATCATTTACTTTGGTTGCTGTCCAGTGTTGTATTCAACGTAGTCAGGAAACTGCACTAAAAGTAGCATAGATGGTGTCTGAAATGAGTTTGGAATTTCAAGTCTTGCAGAACTCTAGACAGAGCAAGAAAATGACATTTTCCAGTTGCAATTCAAATGATGTTTTACCAAAGTTTTAACTTAAAAAAAAAAAAAAGAAAAAAAAAAAAAAAAAGAGAGAGAGACCAAAATAGGGAGAAATAGAGGATAAAGTGGATTGTTGGAGTTGCATTCAATTCTACTTATTTTTTTTTCATTGCACCTAATACTGGTATTTAGGTAAGTAGGTTAGAAAGACAGAGGATATTTTGAGTGAAATCACTTGGCTTTGGAGAGGTACTTGACCATTCTTTTAACGATTTTTCAACAAAGTCTTACGAATTTTTATGCAAATGACATAAATAGAGTCAGGAGAGAGAGGATATGCATATCAAAGGCAGTGATGAATTAAAACAGTAGAAAGAATTATCTGAAAAATTAACAAAGAACACTTTTCAAAATAACTGGGATTTATGGTGTCTTAACCAGTGACATAAATTGTCACATAAGAATACAGTTCAAGCCTTATAGAAAGAGAAAGATTTTCCTAAAATTCCATTTATTGTACCCTCATAGTTTTGTTTTATGATTTATAAGCTGTTTTTCCAGGTGGAATACATTCAGATAATTCTAGCCGTTAATTTCAAACAGCTGACATATCAACTAAATTCTACCTGGAAAAAAAAAAAAAAAATCTCTTTGAACAAGATAAATTCAGACAAATAAATCTTAAAATTTCAGTATAATAACTGATAAAAAGTTGAGCTATGTACTTTAATTGCACAACAGAAAGAAAGGCTCCAAAGCTTACAAATGAAAATTTCATTGAAATTAATCATGTGTCATTTTATCAACCAGCAAACAGAGGTTTTGTCATATATTTAAACCAAGTTTAATCCAGGTATACTGCTTGTCAGTTTCCTTAACTCAGTTTCCATCTAGTTTAGCATACTTGATGAAACATCTATTAATGTATAAAATTTCATTTACCTTTCTGATAAATTCGGTGCTTTCCTAACAACAGAGGTGACAGAGGCCCATTAGCTAGTCATATTGATGTTCAGAACTCCTTTATATCTAGTATACTAATGTAATTTCAGGAATTATTTTCTTTAATTGAAAAAAAATCACAAAAATACTACAAAGAGAGTGCACAATATGTAGCTGAAGAATGAGACATCCTGACTGTTCTATCTCTTAACAATTGGATTCTTTAAGACAGGCATCTGAGTTCAATCTGGACATTAAGATATAGTTGACTTAGTATTTCAGAAAATAAATTACCTTTTGTATGTAAAACTACTTTTATTTTGGTGTCTAAAAGTAGTGATGAATATAGACATACAAACTTGATTATTTTGGCCAAGGATGATAAGTTCCAGACTGCCCATATCACTCATGTTTAGCAGTCCCTTTAGAATACAATAAAGATATAGAATCATGCCATGTCCATTTATTACTGCTCCTCCTTATTTTAACAGTTACCTAAAGCAGCTGTCTTATTAGAATCATTATTGTTTCTTCACATGTCATAGCAGTGCTTCTTCCTCTGGTGCCCATAGCAGGAAAACCAGACTGAAAAGATAAATGTATTTAGCTAATTTTTCAAATTTGTTTTTTTTTTAAATCAGGCCCACCTATTGATCACACCACTCTCTAAATCTCAGGTGCATCAGTAATCAGTCAAAATGAGCAAATATTGCTCTCTGCTGTAAAGTGGCATTACTCATTCTCAACATCAGCGGATAGTAGAGGCTGTATTTGTTGTTTTTCAGGTAGCTTTAGGAGGGTCAGAGGAAAGAAAACACTCTGAGTTCTCTCCTCTTCTCTGCTACTCTTTTGTCTCCAAACAACAGTGTTATGACAGGTGAGAAACATTACCACTAGAGGTGCATAAATAACTACATTCATTAGGCTGGAACAGATTTGTCACCATGCAAGTCATGGCGAATACACAGGCTAAAGAGAAGCATGTTGCAGCCTTCCTTTCAAACAGTTTAGAAATCCCTAATCCTTTGATGGCGTGCTAGAACCCCAGGGACTGTTGTGGGGAAGGCTCTGATATAAGTTCTCTCATGCTCTTGTCAGGGAATTAATTGGGTCTTTTTTGCTGGATTAGAGGATGAGTCCTCTCCATGGAAACTGGGAAGATTTGCTTGAAAAGGAGACTGATTTAACTGAACAAATTGCTAGTAAAAATCTAGCTAATTTCAACACCTGTCAGTAATAATATTTAAGAAAATAACCTGTGTCACTTCTTTTGCTCTGACACTATATTTTCCTGCCATACAAGGGCTCTCAGACATCAGAACAGGGAAAGAGTTTGCTTTCTCCTCAGAAAGCTTGCAGATTTTTCTTTTCATTAGTCTTCATATCCCCTCTTTTTTTTTCAGATGGAGCAGAAGGAGATCACATTTTTCACATGGCCTTTGCTAATTATCAGTTATGAGTTGTTGCTCCATTGTAGCTGCTTTCTCTACGTAGACATTTCTTGGCTTCATTTAGTGAGAGACCCATGCTAACAATGTCTGTCTTTTGAAGTAAGAGCTGGAGTTCAAGGGAGAATCTTCCAACTTCTGGTTAAGCATTCAGTTCTGCTTCAGCACTGCCAACATATTTGTGGAACAGAGCCAAGACTTGAAAACCAAACTGTTTTGCATTACCAAACATGAAGCTTTATTAAGTGGCAGACATTTTAGAACATTTCTTAAGACATAAAGCATCAAGATCAAAGGTTTATTCAAGCTTACACAGGTGTGATGGAGACTGTTTTCTGCAGTTAGCACTATACAGTTGTATATGCTAAAATTGTGCCTTAACATGTGTGATTACTCAAGCCACAAAATGACAATATGGGCATCCACTGGCAGCTGGATTGATTTTGAAACACTTCTACGAGGGGACACTTGAACTGTATTATTACTTTACTCATACAGTAATGTAGCTACTTCAAATTCTACAAAAATCTTTATCCCACCCACTTGCGCTGTGCTGTGTTAATATATTCAAGATTAGTGAGAGATTGCCCTAACAGATCAAAAGGCAGGAAAAGAGTTAAGAGCAAAAAAAGTTAGGATAAACACAAATTTGCTCTTTAACCATTCCCTCAAAGCATTTCCACACTACTACATTTCCACACTATGTTCCAATGCAAAAGCACAGTCTCTCTCACAATATGTTTTTTCCACAGTTTATTGCAGACAAAGCAGTGAGGTCTTTTAGGACTCCTTGAGATATATTTGTAGCACAAAGTAAGTTACATAAATTTCAAAAATGACAAAGCCAGTGCTGTGAGATCCAAGATTTGTTCTGCCCTCTCTTATATTACTTCTGAAAAAAGTGTCAGACAAAACCAAACAGCAAAATATCCCAAATATTCTTCTTTCCAGTGCCTAGTGATACTAAGTTTTATCTCAGAAGCAGCTGAAAGTAGATAAATGACATTTGAGAATTTCTCTGTTGTAAAATATCTAGGTTTAACTAAGAGCATACTATAACAAGAACAAAAGCCCAACTGATTCAAGTGGATTGAAGGTCTACTTCTCTGCATGTCTATAATCATGTTCAAGAAACAACAAAATTCAGCAGCTTAACAACGTATGTCTCCAGCGGTCTTACTTCTCTGAGACTGGAAATCTGATTTTCATGCCTTATAACAACTACATTCTTTTAAAACTTCAGAAAGGCATTGTCTACAAAACCAGACCATCTTTAAATTTCCATGAAAGTGACATTATTTCTCGTTGTCTTATTTATAGTGAATTTTAAAAGAAGGAATTTTGAAAAAAAAAAAAAAAGTTTAAAAATATGACAGCAACCACTGATATGCTGCTGTTTTAAAAAGAAGAAGCAGCAGATTACGTGACACACACATTGTATTTGTCTCAAATCTTGTTTTATTAGTAGGAATTTTCAATCAGAAAATACATCTGTCCACCCACAGACCTCATCTTGTTCAGCTTTCTCCAATGACCCTTTCAAGAATCTGTCTGAAGCATGTTGCTGCATTTTTAAATTGTGTACCCTGGATCCAATGTGCAACTGCAGTTTATTCACATGACATGCCAAGCTAGCACAGCCTGAAAAGCCCATCTTAGAAGTGGCTAGCTGATGCTGACGACTACATTGTTAAAAGATACACTAATAGCTTAAGGTTTACTTCAGTGTTTCCTGTATTCCTTTTAGAGGCAGTCCCAAGGCTGAGCCCAACCCAAGCCTCCTGCTTGTGCAATTCTCTTTGTCCACAAATGCAGCCTCAGAAACAGTAAGGGCATGCTCTGAAGTGCACAGGGACCATTGTTATTTCAGAATGCCCCCACCTAACTTTTACTCCCTTTCTATCTTTAAAACAGCTTGAAGAATACTGGAGAGCAGGCTTCGTCTAGGGATGTACCAGATATGCGTAAGGAATCTGTTACTGGGCAATTTAGTCATCCCCAATAATTTTTTCAAAGATGAGTATGAATAGCTAAAACATAGCCTGAACATAAGCTACAATCACAATTTTGTCTGTGGTGTAAGTCATGGCCTTAAAAATACAGTACACAGGAGAAAAACCAACCAACCAACCAAAAGCTAGAAAACAGACATCACTCGCACACCCCCAAACCAGTATATAATTAAACTATTTCCGTATTTGACAAAATTATGCCAGTGGAAAATAGGTCCATCCCCCTTAACAGAATCTCTGGCTTGATCATGAATGAAATTCTTCAAGAAATTTTTCCAGTGGGAGTAATTCTTCATTTGCAACTCATTTTACATTGTACAGCTGTTACAACCAGTTTGTCCTGAGTGCAAAAGAGAAAACTCTATGTAAATACCTAAGTTTAAATTTTCAGTACCCTCAAAAACAAATGATCCCTAAAAACTTGAACTTTCTCAATAAGATCTACTCAACTAAGAGACTGTTACTGCACATGTGAAGTGCACAACCCTCAAAATAATGACAATAATATTACATTTCCCAAATTGTGTTCATTCACATGGGAAACTAGGGAAGAAATAATAAAAAGTGGGATTTTTTTTTTTAATCTTCTCTAAGCCTGATATTCTTTAAACATATTTGAGTAAAAGGCAATTTCTTGAAGTAACTGTTCTCTTATAAAGTTTACAGTGTCAGAGATATTTCTCTGAACTGGTGAAAAGGGATCGTAACTCAATGTCCATAACTGATTCAAGATTGAAGAATATATTTCCAACATGAAAGTACAAAAAGTACATTAAACTGTATTATTTCTTTTTTTCATATAACTGTAATACTTAAGAATAGCCACATCTCTTTCATTTCTCCAGTGGTTATCCTTAACATCATTCTTTTTAATTTACAGCTGTATAAGTGGAAAAAAAAAAATCCTTAATTAGACAACATTTCTAATTTCCTTTTACCTATTCACCATTTGGAAAAATTCACCTGCAATCATTTTCTTATTGCTCTTCTATTCTCCCATCTTTCCTTGTGGAAGAACAGCTGGCTCTCAATTTATGCAGCCAATAGTTAGAGCAGGTAATAAGTTTGGGGATTTTGTTTTTTGGTTGTTTCTTTCCTTCTTCTTCAGTAAATTTTCAATGTAATTAGATTTTGTTTATGCCTGCTATAATTCTCCTCCATGTGAGTAGCACATAAAGGGAATCAGATACAGATCCTACAAACATCCCACTGATTACATCTCAAAAAGCCCTAAGATACACAACTGTTGTTTCTGGTAACTATGATATCAGGATGTTTTCTCCTTGAGTTTTTCAGCAAGTAATTGCTCAAACATTGTCACTCGTTTTACCTCTCCGATACTTTAAAAATTTTTCTGTTTTTTTCAAATGTGTAAAAACATGAGAGAAAAATTTTCTCATTTCAATTTGGTATTTTAGTCCCGACTTTTTTTTTTGGTAGTGATATTAAATTTTTGCATTAAACAATTCAAAACCAAAATCAAGCATCATCCTGGTCTTGCTCTCTGTATTGCTACTCTCAGAGGCAGATTACAGCAAAGACAAATGCAATGGGACATTGGAGAAAATGTCACATATACTGAAAAGTCTACTTTGCCATAAACAGGGATTTGGCTAATCTTGGGAAACAAAAATTTAAAATACGTAAAATAAATCTAAAGAGCAACAATCCTCAAATGCTTGGAAAAATGAAGAGCCCTTCATATGTAGATATTATTCTAATCATATTTAGAAAAACTGCATCACCCTGCCTTCAGTATAGTCACATCTTCTTGTACATGGCTGATATTCACAAATTGCCCTTCAAGTCCTTAATATGTCTCATTTTTTTTTTATAACAACTTGATATTATTAGCTTTAATAAAAGTATTCTAAAATTAACTAGAAAAAAAGAGGGCCAAATACTCGTTGTGCAGTATAGGATTAGCAACAGCAATGTTCTGAACAAAACAGTAAGAAAAAACACTTCCATATTTTTGGTAGCCCTGTAACTATGTTTCTCTAATACAGAGTTTCATCCTGAGAGATGCTGGACACCCTCCAAAATTTAACTGCATCTTCAAGTCCCACTCAAGCTGATGCTCAGAGAAAGTACATAAGGAAAAGCCATTCTTTACTTGATTGCTGAAGAGCTTAAAAACTGTATTACTTGTCAATTATTGTGTTTCTTGAAGAAACCATGCTGCACTTTCCCCGGAAATATCAGGAAAACAAGGCTTGAAGTCTTTGATAACAAGTAGCTTTGATGTCTGTGCGATTTCAAGGCACCCTACATGCAGGAAACACTCAAAAACTCAAGACAGGCATTGACTTTCACATGGCTTTGAAAGAAACACGTCTGCTGAGATCTTTATGCCTTAAAATTTAGGTGTCATAGGACATTAGCTGTATTGAGTTGCAGCATCCTCAGCTGAAGCTTATTCCCATCCTTACGCCACCAACCTTTGTCATATTGTGATTGAATGCAAACATGTCCTTGTAAGTCAAGGTGGAGTGCAGTCACTCTCCAGTGCAATACCCACTAGGGAGTGCAAAGGACATAGCAGTCATTTATATGTCTCACTGGAGTTACTACATGCAACCTGGTATGGTGTTGTCTGCTGCAAGTCATTTCACAAATCACAGCTATTCCCAGATATTTCCCTTCTCAGTTCTGAAGCTGTTTTTCATAGCCTCACTAAGTCAAATTGCTAGCATGTATGTGTGTCTATATATACATGAGCACACATCTCTACACATGTTTTGATGTAACAGGAAAGCCTGTGTAATCCAGAAATACTGCTGAAGCCTCTTTTTTTAGTCTACTCTACTCTGACCCTATGATGGTATTATTATCACTCGTTCCCTGCTGAGTGGCCTTGTTAGGGCAGCTATAACGCTCCACAGCCAGAGGTTTCAATTTAGGAGGGAGTACAGCATCTCTTTTTATTACCTCAGGAGAACCAAGCATCCTGCCAGTGCAGTACTCTAATTTATTGCCAAGAACAAATGAGGTAGACTGGGAATTAGACAGACTTAACAACTGGTTTATACACTGCTCTGTGTCATTGCTACATGAAGCCACAGGAGGTTTATGGCTTATTCACAAGGGCAATTGTTTCTGTATCGCTGCAATATACTGAGTAAAAATCAAAGTACAGCACTGTCTTGCAGTGAAACTGGTCCCTTTTTCATCCTCCTTTATGGGTTTAAACAATAAACCAACAATTTGCTTACTGTAACCTCTGCTGTGTTTAAGTGGGGTAAATCTGGCTTAGGATATCAGCTTGTGTCTTCAGACAGAGATTCACTGGATTTTTACTGGACATGAAAAGCAGAGATCTTATTTCAAACGCTAAATTTCTAAAATAGCATGAAATATTGTTTTCTTTATAGCTAATACAAACTGTGAGTGCAGTTGACAAAGATGAGCCCCCTCGAGGACACAGATTCTTCTTTGAGTTGGTGCCAGAATTTGCTGTTCATCCAAACTTCTCCATTGTAGACAACAAAGGTAACTGCTCACCCGTACCATCCTCCTCCTTGCCCCAGCCCTAACATCACCTAACACTTCATCTAGCAACATTTACTGATTTCTGCTTTTATGTTCTAGATAACACAGCAGGAATTATGACTAGAAGAAATGGATACAGCCGTAGTAAGATGAGTACCTATCTCCTGCCAATCATAATATTTGACAATGACTACCCAATCCAGAGCAGCACTGGCACACTGACCATTCGAGTGTGTGCCTGTGACAGCCGGGGGAACATGCAGTCCTGCAATGCTGAGGCTTTGCTCTTCCCTGCTGGACTCAGCACAGGGGCACTGGTTGCCATTCTCCTCTGCATCATTATCCTTCTAGGTAAGTACCGTGACAAGATGTTTAATTGATTAAGAAAAGGTCTGGTCAGTCCTAGATCCCTGATATTCTTTAACTTCTTGCTCACATGACCCTGCAGAACAATATTTTTTCAACTGCTTCCTAAAATGGCAAAGAAGCTGGAAGAGGGGAGAGGGAGCTACTATGGACCATTTGTCATCATTACTATTCAGAAGAATGTGCAAAAATAATGAGAATATTAATGTCATGAAATAAATTTGAAAATCTAGGGTCAGTTTTAGAGTATGCTTATTTGAGTAATGTTTTACATTATAAACAGATCTTAATTTAGACACAGGACTTTAAAATCAAACTCCTGTAGCTGAGTGACAAGTTTCTCAGTGATTAAAAAAATATCAATTATACTAGCTATTTAATCATTAATTATTTGTAATTTTTATACTCAGGAAATAGCTCAAAAGTATAGAAGTGAAATCTTCAATTGCTTGCAAGTGGTAGAGAGAGCAGCTGATTAAATAAAGTTTAAGCACAGAAGTCAGATGTATGTTTGGAGACATAAGGTAGCATGCGGTTAGTGTGAAGTGTCCCTGCCCATGGCAGGGGTGTTGGAACTAGATGATCTTAAGGTCCTTTCCAACCCTAACTATTCTATGATTCTATGATATGAAGAAACTAGAATAAATGCTAGCTCATAACCTGGTGTATGAACATAAAACCTGCAACTTGCATGTTTTGCTTGTGAAGTGTCCCTGCCCATGGCAGGGGTGTTGGAACTAGATGATCTTAAGGTCCTTTCCAACCCTAACTATTCTATGATTCTATGATATGAAGAAACTAGAATAAATGCTAGCTCATAACCTGGTGTATGAACATAAAACCTGCAACTTGCATGTTTTGCTTACAAGAGAAGTGCCTCTTTAAAAATTCCATCATCTTAACATTCCAGTCAAAACCTGTGGAAAATCTCCTTCCCTTTCCACCTATCCTAGCAAAAACAGATTGCCACAGGTGCAGTGACAAGATTACAGGTGACTGTTCATATAATTCTAGAGGCGATCACTTTTTTTCAGCTTTTAGATTGGATTCAAACTGCCTTTGGTAAATATTACAGTATCACAGTATCACAGTATGCTAGAGATTGGAAGGGACCTCAAAAGATCATCTAGTCCAATCCCCCTGCCAGAGCAGGAACACCTAGATAAGGTAACACAGGAATGTGTCCAGGTGGGTTTTGAATGTCTCCAGAGACGGAGACTCCACAACCCCCCTGGGCAGCCTGTTCCAGTGTTCCGTCACCCTCACTGAGAAGAAGTTTCTTCTCAAGTTTAAGTGGAACCTCTTGTGTTCCAGTTTGTACCCATTATCCCTTGTCCTATCATTGTTTGCCACTGAGAAGAGCCTGGCTCCATCCTCGTGACACTCCCCCTTTATATATTTATATACACTAATAAGGTCACCCCTCAGTCTCCTCTTCTCCAAACTGTGGAGACCAAGCTCCCTCAGCCTTTCCTCATAAGGGAGATGCTCCACTCCCTTAATCATCTTAGTTGCCCTGCGCTGGACTCTCTCCAGCAGGTCCCTGTCCTTCTTGAACTGAGGGGCCCAGAACTGGACACAATATTCCAGATGCGGTCTCACCAGGGCAGAGTAGAGGGGAAGGAGGACCTCTCTTGACCTACTGACCACCCCCCTTCTAATACACCCCAGGATGCCATTGGCCTTCTTGGCCACAAGGGCACAGTGTTGGCTCATGGTCATCCTGCCGTCCACTAGGACCCTCAGGTCCCTCTCCCCTACACTACTCTCTAACAGGTTGTTCCCCAACCTATACTGGAACCTGGGGTTGTTCCTGTCCAGATGCAGGACTCTACACTTTCCCTTGTTATGTTTCATCAAGTTATTCCCTGCCCAACTCTCCAGCCTGTCCAGGTCCCGCTGGATGGCAGCACAGCCTTCTGGCGTGTCAGCCACTCCTCCCAGCTTAGTGTCATCAGCAAACTTGCTGACAGTACACTCAATTCCCTCATCTAAATCATTGATGAATATATTAAGTAATACTGGTCCCAGTACTGACCCTTGAGGCACTCCACTAGATACAGGCCTCCAACTAGACTCCGCCCCATAGACTACAACTCTCTGGCTTCTCTCCTTCAGCCAGTTCACAGTCCACCTCACTACCTGATCATTCAGACCACACTTCCTTCAATTTAGCTGTGAGGATGCTGTGGGAAACTGTGTCAAACGCTTTGCTGAAGTCAAGGTAGACTACATCCACCGCTCTGCCATCATCCATCCACAATGTTATTTCCTCATAAAAGGCTATGAGGTTGGTCAAGCATGACTTCCCCTTGGTAAAGCCATGTTGACTGCCCCTCATAACCCTCTTATCCTTGACATGCCTTAAGATGGCACCAAGGATAAGGTGTTCCATCACTTTCCCAGGGATGGAAGTGAGGCTGACCGGTCTATAGTTACCCGGGTCCTCCTTCTTGCCCTTTTTGAAGACTGGAGTGACATTTGCTTTCCTCCAGTCCTCAGGCACCTCTCCCGTTTCCCAAGACTTGGCAAAGATGATGGAGAGTGGTCTAGCAATGACTTCTGCCAGTTCCCTCAGCACCCGCGGGTGCATCCCATCTGGACCCATGGATTTATGGATGTCCAGATTGCTCAACTGGTCCCTAACCCATTCCTCATTGACTAAGGCAAACTGCTCCAGAGACCTGACTTCATCTGAGGCCTCAGGAGTACAGGGCTCTTCAGGACTGCCTCCGGCAGAGTAGACAGAGACAAAGAAGGCATTCAATAACTCTGCCATCTCTGTATCTTCTGTCACCAGGGCATCCATCCCGTTCACCAGTGGGCCAACCTTGCCTCTGGTGTTAGTTTTATCAGCTATGTATTTGAAAAAGCTCTTTCTGTTATCCTTGACCCCTCTCGCCAGATTTAATTCTAAGGAGGCCTTAGCCATCCTAGCTGCCTTCTTACATCCTCTAGCAGCAGCCTTATATTCCTCCCGAGTGGCCAGCCCCTCCTTCCATGACCTGTAAACTCTGCTCTTCCACTTGAGCATACCCAGCAGTTCCCTATTTAGCCACGCAGGTCTCCTGGCCCTCTTCCTTGACTTCCTACATGTCGGGATGCTCTGATCTTGAGCTCGGAATAAGCAATTCTTGAATGTCAACCAACTATCTTGGGCCCCTTTACCTTCAAGCAGCCTTGCACATGGGATTTCCCCTAGCAATTGCTTGAAAAGGCCAAAGTTTGCCCTGCTAAAGTCCAGGGTTGCAATTCTACTTGCTATTGTACCGGCCCTACCACACAAGATCCTGAATTCCACCATCTCATGGTCGCTGCAACCAAGGCAGCACTCAACCTTTACTGCTTCGACCAGACCCTCCTTGTTAGTGAGGATGAGATCCAGCAGCGCTTCTCTCCTGGTTGGCTCATCCACCATTTGCATGAGGAAGTTATCATCCATACACTGGAGGAACCTCCTTGACTGTGGCTGGGTTGCTGAGTAGTCCTTCCAGCAAACATCAGGGAAGTTAATAATCCCCCACAATGACCACGGCCTGTGACTGTGAGGCCGCTCTCAGCTGCCTGTAGAAGGCCTCGTCAACTTCCTCACCCTGATCTGGTGGCCTGTAACAGACACCCACAACAGTATCGCCTCTGCCAGCCTGCTCCTTAATTCTCACCCACAGACTCTCAACTCGCTCGTCCTCTGTCCCTGGACAGAACTCAGTACATTGTAGCTGCTCTCGCACATAAAGAGCAACCCCACCACCCCGCCTGGCTGGCCTGTCTTTCCTGAAAAGGACATAGCCCTCCATGAGTATATTCCAGTCATGTGAGCTGTCCCACCACGTCTCTGTAATTGCCACCAGATCATAATCTCCTGACTTAACACAGGTCTCCAACTCCTCCTGCTTATTTCCCATGCTGCACGCATTGGGGTACAGGCATTTCAGGGCGCGAGCTGAGCTCACCAATTTCACCCTAGGATTATAGGAGGCCTCCCAGTCTTCATCAATTCTAGAGTGCTGCCCCACTGGGGCAAGCCCAGCTACAACCCCATCCCCCTTTGAATCTAGTTTAAAGCTCTCCAAATGAGCCCTGCTAATTCATGCCCCAGCATCCTTTTGCCTCTGTGAGATAAACCTTTCCCATGTGCCATTATCCGCACTGGAGCCTTATAAAACCAACCGTTATCGAAGAATCCAAAGCCCTGCCTAAAGCACCAGTCTCGTAGCCAATTGTTTACGGATTGAATTTTCCCATTCAGTCCCACGTCATCACTGAAAGATGGAAGGAGTGAGGAGAAGATCACTTGAGCCCCAGACTCTTTCACCATCCGCCCCAAGGCCCTGTAGTCTTTCTTCATCCCCCTCAGACTGCGGGAAGCAGCTTCCCCCCCACCTGTCTGGAAGACCAGCAGCGCGTAGTAGTCTGTCGGGTGCACCAGGCTGGGGAGTGCCTTGGTGATATCCCTGATCCGGGCTCCAGGCAGACTACACACTTCCCTATGACGAGGGTCAACTCTGCATATCGGGCCCTCTGTTCCTCTCAGAAGGGAATCCCCTACAACAATGACCTTTCTTTCTTTCTTATCAGAGGCAGTCTTGAGGTGCGAAGTCGACCGCCTTTTCCTATGTGACCTTGTAGTCTGGCCTTGCACCACATCCTCACTTACCTCTCCATCAAGATCCAGGGCCTCAAACCTATTACTGAGGGGCACCTGGGGAAGCAGGGCAGGAAGGGAGGAGGGTTGCCCACGACGCCGAACTGGAACTCACTTCCAGCCCTCATCATCTTTTTGGTCCCCTACCTCTGCGCGACAGCTACAGGGCAGGGGCTGTCTCGGGTCATCCCCCTCTGTCTGAGAGGACAGGGGGTCCATCCCCTTTTGGGGGGTATCTCCCTGGAACCGTTCCTGCTGGCACGCCAGGGAGTTACTCCACCAGTCGATCTCCCTTTCACACTCCCTGATGGTCCTCAGCATCTCGACCTCCTCCTTAAGTTCTGCCACCAAGCTAAGCAGATCTTCTACCTGCTCACACCTCACGCAGGTGGAATGCTGGCCTCCCTCCCTCGGCAGCAGCAGGCTCTGGCACTCCCTGCAGCCAGAGACCTGAACAGCCACGGTTTGGGACGGGGTCTCTGTCTGAGTTGCTACAGTCTCCTTACTGCAAGCTCTCCTTCTGGAGGCGACCGTATTGGTCAGCAGTCTGAGACACCAGCAACAGAGTCCGCAACACGACCTGCTTGTTCCTCCCTGCGCCTGGTGGGCAGCGACCGGTCGCTGTCCTCTCAGAGGCTCTTTCAAGGCAAGGGGCAGGGGTGCGGTCGCCGTTACCGCGGGAACGCCCCCTGCCACGTCAGCCGCTCTCTCGCAAGGGCTGCTGGGGCTTCGGGGATCGGGAGATGTCGGGAATCGCGATGTCTCTGCGCTGTCCTCTCGGATTTTCCTAATCTCTTCTGAACCTTGCGATCGCTGAAGCGTGTCGGCTCCGGCTCTAGCAGTGCTAGCTCCGATCAGTTGACTGAATCAGAGGACCACAGAGGTTGGTAGGAGAAAGGCAATGTGTAGGAACTGTACCTGTATTGCTGAGCATAGGGAAGCAAGGCTACTTATGTCTGACAAACTGATTAAACATACTGGATGTTGTCCAGGCATAGTCTGAGCAGCAGAACTTGAAAGGTACTATTTCCAGCAGGCAATTATATTTCAGATTCTGCCAGATCTGGCTCTACACCTTGCATAGTTCTTAACGCCATGTCAGCAGGCTCCTAGTCTTCAGAGCCGCCTTTCATGTCTCAACATAGACCATGAAATGTGTACCATGAAACACATAGTCTTACTCACTCACTAGGAAGACATCATTCTGATGGGCTGCAATGCTTCAGCACAGAAATATTGAACTGAAAACAAAAATCAAAGTGTGCCTTAGGACCATGATAGCACATGAAACTGAGAACAGGCTCAGGGACCAGTGCTGTGCCTTGTGCAAAACAAGTGTGACCACTTCATGTCTCTTTGAACAGACCCTACTGTACTTAGTCCTTACAGTCCTATTTGTACTCTAGTACAGATACAGCTGAAGGCAGAGTAGCATGAGAGTCAAGAGCATCTAAACAAAATTGTTAGTCTACTGCCGGTGTGATTATTAGCACCTTATTTAGTTGTTCAACAAGATGTAGGATGTTAGAATAGTAGACTAGTGTCAACATGTCTGAAGTAGGAAAGACATATTTAAGTACCTGGCTGTGAAAGACACTTCTTAATCTTTCAGTGATCTAGCCTACTGTTGTATATGAAGCAACATATGTAAGTGGGCTGTTATTTGTCTAGCATCAAGAAAACTTGAAAAGAATGGCTCCTATACAGATACAAAACCTGCAAGTAAAACAGGTGAGCTTTTACATTCACAGGATTGTGCCATAGCATGTGGAAGATCTCAAATACCCCCTCCCTTCCCGCAGCATGTCCAATCTTCCCTTTTATTCAACAGTACTCATGTCAATCAGAATAAAAACTTTGCTCCTAAGGCTCAGCAAAAGTGCTCAACACTGCTGTGTCTCATTTGCAGACGATCTTGTTGGCTTCTCCTATTTACTCCAGCTGCTGGGGCTACGGACAGATTTTTCAATGTATTCAAGCATTGAATTCCTACTGAAACCAGTAGCATTTAGGCACCAGCATGCATTTACAAACCTAAACTTCAGTATTTAATCTCCCTCTGTAGAAGTTCACTTCTGTGTCAATCCTTACCTCTCCAGAAGGAAGAATTATTCAACTAATATTTCTTAAACTAGGGGGATCATGTTTTAAAAAAGAAATATTTAGTATCAAAGGCTGGATTTCAATTCTTGCAGTCATTGAAGCCAAAAATAGTTTTGTCAATAATATTGATAGCTGAAGGTCTTCAGGTTCTTATACGTCAGAAGGACAAGTAGATCCTGTTTTCAAAAGTGACTTGGCACTTAGGAATACCTAAATTACTAGCTTTCAAGAATGTGAATTACTTTTGGCAAGGAGATTCAACTACACTTGATGAAATCACCCTTAGTGACTGCCAGGAAGGTGGTACTTCACAAAGCCAAAATCAAAGTCAAACCCTAGTAGGATGATATATTTTAAGACATCATCTGCTTTTCAACTTCATCTTAAGCATACATTTATTTCAAATAGATATTTTAATAATTGCTCCCATAGTTTTAAGAAACATAAGGTTTTGACTGCTATAAAATCATTTTTTCCCTATCAACTTCAACTTGGAGATAGATTTTATCCCTATTTTTCCCAATAAAATCCCATTCCAGCCTAAACCTTTTCCTGTTCAACAGTTATTGCAAAATATTTTGCTTATTTTTTCAATTTCTAACTTCTAATTTCTTCAATCATCTTTTGTTTCCTTTCAGTATTAGTTGTCTTGTTTACAGCCCTCAAGAGACAGAGGAAGAAAGAACCCTTGATCATCTCAAAGGATGATGTTCGGGACAACATTGTTACCTACAATGATGAAGGAGGTGGGGAAGAAGACACCCAAGCTTTTGACATTGGCACACTGAGAAATCCAGAAGCAAGGGAAGAAAGCAAGATGAGAAGAGACGTTATCCCAGAAACTATATTTCAGATAAGACGGACTGTACCTCTTTGGGAAAACATTGATGTCCAAGATTTTATTCACAGAAGGTTAAAGGAAAATGATTTAGACCCAGCTGCCCCTCCTTATGATTCACTAGCAACATACGCTTATGAAGGAAATGATTCCATAGCAAATTCACTCAGCTCCCTGGAATCACTTACTACAGAGGGCAACCAAGACTATGATTACCTCAGCGACTGGGGCCCTCGATTTAAAAAACTAGCAGATATGTATGGTGGAGAAGACAGTGATAGAGACTGAAAAAGTAATCTGTGACCTGGTCAGTGTTAGTGGAATTCATGTCTATGTTACTAGATAAAGTGACCTACTCTCACTTGGGAATAAAAAATTTACAAAAAAATAGGTGTTGTCTTAGTAAGGGTTTGCTTAATCAGTAAGTCAACGTGAATGAATATGAATGATTTAGATTTTAAAAAAATCTATAATTCATCACCTTTGCCTAGGAACCTCTGATGAAAGGGTTTTTTTGACAATGAAAAGACAATAAAAGGCTTTTTGTGCCTTTAATAATGAGATGGAAACGTGATTTTTTTTTCAACTGCTTTGCATTACCTTTCCTACTACCTGGGACCTTGTGCACCTGCATCGTAACATATTCTCAAAAATATACTTTAAAAAATATTAATATTGCTGCCATATTTATTGAGTTAAAGAATATCTCTGTGTTGATTCATCATGATATTTTTATATATGTATATTTATATTTTTGTATTTTTATTAAATAAATTAGTATTTATAAAAACAATACTCACGTACTTTGTTAATTATAAGGCACTGTTCAATCTTTCTGAACAAATGAAACTTCAAATTGTGAAGTAATTAATTTTTTAATGCATCTTCTTATATTGGATTAATGGTTGAAGTGTACTGTGCAAGAACAATATGGAGAGAGTGGTCTTTAATGGGAATGCAGTGTAGAAAAAAGAAAAGTTATTTTGAAAAAGTGATTATAAATAAATGACTTTCAATGTGTATTACTACATGGCATAATAATATAGTTTCATAGTGAAACTTGCTCCCACACACCTTCTTATATGAAGTAACCAGCGAGAGGTTTTAACAGATATATGCCTGAGGATTTAAGGAACCATGAAGGTTTATTCTTGTAGATATGAAAACTATTTTGTAATATTTTTTAATGGAATAATTAAGCAAACATCAATAATGAAAAGAAGGCTTTTGTATTCTAATCTTATTTTGGGTTTTGAGGCAATTAGGCAAATCAGACATGTTACTAATAGCTTTTTTTTGAAGTCAAAGTGAGCCAAGCAGTAAAACAAACTCCAACTAATATTTTGTTAAAGATGTCAATGTGCTCTTTCTTCAACAAAGTGCATATATTTGCGTATTTTCTAAAGCCTTAATGACAATCTTCAAGTATATATATGTGTTTAAAATCCATTTTCTGGACCAGTTTTTATGCAATGCACATTTTTTTTCAAAGCACAGGATAGGATGAACTTACATAAATCGTGTGTCTAACATTAAAAGTTGAAATGGTTTCTATACATGCATTTTAAAAAAAGAACAAAATAAAATAAACCTCAAATGTATGAAAAAGAATCAAAATTGTCAATAATATAGGATGTACAGTATCCATAGCATTTTCATTTTTAATATCAACATTAGGGAAAACCAAATGCATATAGATTTCCAAAACAATAATGTTTTAAGGTTTTCACTAGATTACTTAGTTATTTCAGATCTTTCCAGAAAGAAAATTAAGATACACATTAGCAATAGAATGTGGACTACTGAGACACACATCTCTTACCGAAAAGATAATAAAGAGGCCACACACAAGGTCACTTCACCCAGACATAGGAACACATGCCTGCCTAATGTTTTCCTTTCTACAATGTTGACTTTCACATTATTTGTCTAAAATACCTCTTTGCTATTATTTATTTCATCCCTCTACCATATTATTCTGCCTTCCCCAATGACGCATCTCAAGATTTCTGACACTGAGCTACTTTTTGGGGGGAGGCGTGTATGTGCGTGTGGGGGGATTGGGATTGCAAATAAGCACCTGACACAGCCCACTGTGAGCTGTGCATGGGGTATGCAAACCTACATGGCAAGCAAAAAACTTTAGTGACACAAAAAAATCAATATAACCCACAGCCATGTGGCAGCCATGTACATGAATTTGATGTAGTAACAAGATATTGGTGTATAGCTCAGTGGTTTAAGAATGCATAGTTCTTTTTTGTGCCTTTTGAAGGTCTGAAGAGAAATGACCCGGGAAAAAAAAACACTTGTGACTACTAAGGGCCAAGATAAACTTACTAACTCCTGAGGAAATACTGTGGGATTTAGTCATCATTCCAAACAGACTTAAATTGATTTTGAATGTGCTCTCCACGGAGTTAAGAGCAAATAAGCTAGAAAAAATTAGTGAAAAGAAGCAAAAATGATCACTGAAACATTCTAAGTGAATTTTCCAAGAAAAGAAACCCCAAAAAGTAAATCCATTCCATCTCAAAGGCAGGGAAAAATAAAAATATAAAAAAATAAAGGAGGAATAGATGATGAACATGTTGGGGTTTAATATTTATGTATTTTATATTTCTTTTCACTTTAAATTATTTTTTCTTAACATCCTCAGGATTACAAGCTTATCCAGACAGTCTTATCAGTAAAAAATAATGCTGGAAACAATCTCCCACAAAAGTTCCATCTTTCAGTGAAATGCTGAAACAGACTCATTACGCCAGGTTAAACAACTTAAGTGCAATGCCAGCCACACACAAAGACGGATAAATTTTTTAGTCATTTCATAAAATGGTTGTTTTCAGAATAGATGAGCCCACAGTGCCTTTTCTTATGCATTCGTGACAGCAGGCATAAACACCTTCTGCTCCGCCAAAGGCATTTCAATGTCTAATGATCTAATATACACTGAAAGTTGTATTTTGAAGTCACATTCACACTTCACTCCTCACTTGTGCTAAGTAGACAGATAGAACATATAAGTGTTTGGGTCATTGTTTACTGGAGTATTTTTACATGTTATGTAAAAAAAAAAAACAAAAAACAAAACAAAACAAAAACCAAAAAAAAAAAAACAAACACCCAAACCAGGATCTGGAAGTCAAATATTTCTGTCTCTTCTATGGGAAGAGAAATGGGAGAGAGAGGCAATCTAGAAGAATTTTCCAAGAACACATGAATATTACCTGTATGCATATGACTGTCTAAACGTATGAGTGAATATATATACATGCATATATTAAAACCCCCCTGACTTTATAAGATTAACAAACAGAAACCCTTAGGTACCATTTCTGTTCAAACAGATACCAGCCTAAAAGGAAAAACCCTATGGCAGAGTACAAGACACTTTCAATTATGTGCAAACCAAAGGACAGAAACCGGTTTGATATTTTTGTTATAAGATATATTTTACTCTTTGGTTCAGTTTCAGTTCATAATTCAAAGTAGGAGGGATCTGGCTTGAACTTCACTTAAAAATGACTTCCAAATTTGGGATTTTGTATCTTCATTAAAATCTCACAGAAATGGAAATGCAGAAGACAGTGTTGCAAATATCACTGCTCTTGCATTCCAAAGAAATCATGTTGATGTTATTTCTGTAGGGAAAGCAAGTGCCTCTGCAGAATCAGCCTACCCGCTGCCACAGGGCACCATGAAGCGAAGAAATACAGGAATATTTCCTTTGCTTTTACTCCCTGGCCCCCATCATTCCCATTCAAAGCAAAGCACTCTGTAACACCATTCGCCCACTTCAGAAAAATTCATTAGAATACTTTTTAGCAAATTCGAGATCACCAGTAAAAGCGGAAGATGTGACAGTGTCTTCTCACAACTTCAGTGTCTTTTTTCTCTTGCTGCTGTGCACTGTTTTAGCAGGAAATACATTTTCAGAGCAGTCCCGTGACTTACAATATGAGCGTAATCTTGATTTTATTCATTTTACTTTGGAATTTGACACAACTCCTGTCATAACACATATTAATATACCTTCATCAAGCTTGGAATGAACTCCATATTTTTAAAAAGCTTTTGCTTTTACAGTCAGCATGCCAAGCATTTCTCCCGTCACTTCTCAAAAGGAAATGACAGGTTGTATAAAGTAAGCCTGCACAAAAGCAGGTTTTGATCTTTGGTGGAAGTAAAATGATCATAACGTTGTTCATTGCTTATAGTTCTGACCTTCAATTTACCTTTTAGTTACTGGTAGACATTTAGACTACATTAGAAACAGTTTATGATCTGTTAGAGCAGGTCAAGAATATCTTTGGAGCAGCACAGGATCAAAAGACCAGTCCAGGATCCTTACAGCCTTCCTGTCCCTCCAGCAGCAGAAGGCAGAATGACCCTACCAGACACTGCCTCATGGAAGTACATACCTGGCACTTACTACTGGAAGAAGAAGCAAAAGCTAGAGTTTCACAAGGAAAAATGGTGAAAAGGAAATTAGGGCTGGGATTTTTGTCACGAGAATTACTCTTGCAGCTGTCAGGAAGCAGGCTGCTGGTTGCTAGAAGCAACGATAATAATACTTCTCATATAATGCTTTTCATCCCCAGTTTTTAAAGCTTTTTACAAAGAAGGTCAGTGTCATTATGACCATTTTACAGGTAGGAAAAGCATTTGTTTGTGCACCAGTTTCCCCTGGGATGACCAGCAGGACAGTAGTGAAGGCAGGAGCAAAATCCTGCTCTTCACAGGCCTTGAGGTCAGCTAACCATTCAGGAGGCTTTTGTTTATGTACCTTCACTGCTTAAACTGTTGAGAAATTTTGCTTTTAATTAGCTTTTACTGCATCACAGATTTTAGACATCTTACAGGAAGATGCCTTTCCACAGGACATCGAAAGTCAAAGATCTTTTCCAAATTAAGGTTTTGCTTTGGACACATATGTGTTTCTGAGACAAGTCCAAGGTAGCTGCAAAGCAGAAGCTGAGGTGCTTCCCTGGGGATGCTTCCTGCAGGAAAGAGAATGAAAGAGGATTTTGATTACAAGTGAAAAGTGAAAAGGAGAGACAAACCCTAAAAAGCCCTAAAACCTACAACAATATGGCCAGATTGGGCAGAAAAAAATAGCTTCAAAAGGTTAATCTTTCATTGAAAGCAAACAGCAGTGGGACAGAAGGGGTGGATGGTAGAAGAATATCAGGTTGTAGCTCCCAACACCAGCTGGTCTCTGCTTCTTCAGAATTAGTTTTTGTTTCTAAGGACTCCTTCAATGACTTTCTATTTGATTTCTTGATGAGAAGTGATTTTTTGATTGCTGAAAGAAATTGCTTTTTTCCCAGCTGTTCCAGATTCATAATTTAATGACAGATCTTCAGAAGCAAACCTGACCGGCACTTAGCAAAGATGCAAAGAGAAAACAAGACATGAAGAGGCTCTTCATTCTTATCCCTTGTGTAAGTGAAGGGCTTTGTTTCAACTAATGTTCAAATTAGAATACAGGATGTACACTAGGCAGCACAGCATCATCTAAGGGGATCCAGAGTAAGAGCCAAAATGAGTAAGCAGCTTCCCCACCTGCTAACACATATGCTGCCATCTGCAACTTACTGACCAAGGGGGAAGTTTGATCTTTTCCAAAGCAATGGCAGCGTGCTTTCGTCTGTACTATGGCTGAGTGCCTTCAGCCATCCTGTGCTATTGCCAGAATATTTGTTGTCACTGATGTTCAGCCAGCCCTGCAATATTTTACAGCCAGGTTTTGCACAGCACTACCAGTAAGGGCCAGATTTCACCCACTGTATATTTCTTCCAAAAACGTGATATGCTGCTGTACTTCACACCACCAAATTCCATGCAAAGTACTATGAGAGATCACACTGTATTTTTTTTTAGAGGAAACAAGACCCTCATGTTAATCTCTCTTGATTTTATGAAAGTCCTTAAAAACTAAATGAAAATTAGTTTTCCTTTACATCATTAATGCAAACACACGCCTGCACAAGTTTTACATAAATTAAAAGCTTGATCCTAAGAATCCTATAAAGTGAGTTTAAATAAACATTAAAGGGTCAGATAGAATTGTATATAATTTATATAATTTTGGGGAAAATTCTTCGATTTTTAAATAATCTTGCAAAAACTATGAATCTATGCTGTCTTACATAAAGTGGGAAAAAAAAAAAAAAAGACAGGGATATGTTTCTACCTAGCCAATAAGGGCTTTCTTGTAAAAAAGATTTATAAATTTGTAATAGAAGGAAAGTCTGAGGAAAGCAGTAGTATCTTTTAGCCAAGCATATAGGCTGCTTTAATGAAACCAGACAAGATTTTAGGCTTATAAATCCCTTCTCTTCAGGACTGACAAAGACTAGAAAAATCTCCAAAGCCACTCTGCAATGTAAGCTTTTTAAGTCCAAATGCCAAATTGATTTTAAATTTTTTAGTAGCATAAGTTCCCATTTATAAATTGCAAATTCTGACTATTTTGGTAAGATCAGATTTGTAAGATGATTGTGCTGACATGTCCTATAGCTACATTTAGGAACATTTGTCAATCAATACTTTCTTTAACTTGCTTTTATCATATTTGCATAAATATAGCAAATCAGTTAATGAGAAAACATTCTTCTAATCTCACTTTTCAGCCAGCAAGGCCACACGCTGCCTGAATTTTGTAAAAGATAAGACTGTCAGCACACCCAGAGAGAAAGAAGAATTTTAAAGCAGATAGTTGAAAATTACTATATAAACCAGTTTACAATAAAATAGTTCACAATTCATATGCATAATACATACATATTCTAAATAAAATTTACTATGTAATTAAACACCTGTTTATCCTGTAGCTGTTGCAATGTATGCAGTTCTTTAAAGTATCATACACAACTTCTGTGGATCCAAGTTATCACAGCAGACATTGGATTTTAAAAATTTCCTGCCATATTGTGGTTATCCTGACAAAGATGGGACCTTTGAACTGTCAGGTTGCAGCCCTGGATGACAAAAATCAAGAGAAAGAACATTACATCTAACTCCAAACCTTCATTGTTCTAAAGTCAGTTACATTTCTGATTCAATAAGTCTCAGATAAATTCAAATCTTGCTTCCAAACAATGCTTGGATGTGGAGTACTGTTACAGAAAACACTCTAAAGTTTCAACATCATCATTGAATCAGGCCTGCATGATTTTGTGGATGCCTGCAGTTCAATTTACTGATGGTATTGTTCTAAATATCCTAGTGAACCACGACACTAAAGACAAGGGTGAATACATCTGTGAAAACAAAAGCTCATTGACAGAGCTTCAGTGGTTTCCAGCTTGGAGAAGAACAATGTAAAGTGATTATTGCATTATACTTAGAAGCTTCAGATTTAATTTTCTGTTCCCTGTAGAGCAAATTATTTTGGATTTCAATAGCCATCTGTCCATAGCATCATATTGTGTCTTTATGGAGTGTGATGTAGGTGGATGATGTCATGAGAAACATGTATAAAGTTCTTTTAATAAAGAGTTTATACTGCTTAAAAATATAAATCTAGGCAGCATGAATCTACATAATATATAAATCTTTGAACCTATATAGTGCCTATTGGCAGTTCTGAACAACACTGTCATATTCTACCAGGTTCAAGAACATATCCATTTTACCTTGAGTTCTCTGTCATCCTCTTTTTCGCAATTAACCCCAGGATTTTTACCTGCAGTCTCAGTGTATATAGGAAATTATTTACAGTTATATAATACCTTGGGCATCTACATACATCAATGTGGTGCTAATATCTAGTTTTATAGTACTACTTTTCTTATTGAGTAAAGCTGAAAAAGCAACTGTGTAGGTTGTTCTGCTCTCTATATGTTGTTGCAGCTGATGTGCTACTAATCTTTTGTGCGTATAAGCAGCCAGACCTGCAGACTTTTTAGAACAAACAGAGAAAACTAATATTCTTTCCCTTTTCCACCTGACACACAAAGAAAATCCACCAGCAGTTCAGGTTTTTCAGGTTGGTCTAGATATTGGAGCACTATTATGTTTCCTAAAAGAGGCTCTGTAGGCCAATAATTGAATTATTTTAAATGATTCAATTTCTCCACATTCATTTGTGAAACAGTGATTCTCATTTCAGAAAAATAAAAGACTTTATTTATTTTTTTTTTTCCCCTAAAGATCTTTCCTCTGTAAAACAATAATACCAGTAAGCTTTAACAAGTGGCCTCTAGAAATGAAAGGAGAGAGCTTGGTTTAATACTTGTCCTGACCTGTCCTGGACTATCATTTTAACAGCCTCTAATAGACTTATATTCCACAAAGCTTTTACAATATCTTTTTATTTCATTTATGCTTTGAATAGCTTGTCTTTAATATAATCTGAAATGGCACTTACAGTAAGCCTAATACATGAGTACTCAAAAAAACCCCTGTGAGATCAAGTTTTACATTTTTTTATTTTTTAAAGTTATTTGACTGTCTTTTCTTGCATAAGTAGGATTTGAATAGTTAATTTGTAAAAAAATCCCAAACAAAATAACAAAACCTGCAGGTTAAATGATATTGGCAACTTACTGAAGTTTAGAAGGATATAACTTCATTTGCAGATGATTGATGTAATGTTTCAGGTTCCTGAAAAACTAAGTATGTTCATTAAAGGTTATAAAGCATCCGTGTGGCATCTAATTGCTTAAGGATGAAAGATTAATAGAAAATAGATTTTTTTTTTTTCACTTTCATACAATAAATGGATATTTGGAGAAAAAGTGGGAGAAAAGAATATTCAGACACATGTTCTTTACTAATTACTGTGGATCACAGACCTCAGATTACAGTTTGGGAAACATCAAAATAAATCATAAAAGAAAGCTACACAGATATCAGAATGATAACATGAAAAGAATAGACGTGTAGGAGGATAAAAGAAAATGGGAATCTGGGAGCAAAAATCAACATAAACCATTTTGATAATTTTTTGAAGAAGACAAGGGTCAGAGAATACAGCCACACTGATCAAGAGAAAGACAGTGGACTGTCAAAGGTGTAGACAGTGACCAAGAACTTAAATTGGCTAACCAGAAATATGGTTATATGTCTACATTATGCTAATTGTTTTTAGTGGTAGGGAGAATCACAGAACTAGAAAAAGTTAAATTTTTAGATTGGTTTTGTTGATCATCAGATCAATTGCTATCTCATTTAAAGATTTGTCAGCCGCTAATCTTATCAATATTCTATTTTTCATATTCAAAAGATGAGTAAGCCAGACTTTCATTTTTTAAACTACCTTGTTCTTCTTTTAGGGACTTTATGTAGTAACCTCAAAATAATTTGAAATACATTTTCTCATTCTAAGTTGTGAACTTACATATGTGTTCCGATTGCTAACAGACAATGCAGTCTTAGCTTAGGAAATAAAAAAAAAAAAAAAGAAAAAAGGGTATTCTCTATTTATTAACTGCCATATGACTTTAAGGTCATATTTGCTCAGTCTCAAAGTAGAAGTATTGTTTTCAGTCTTTGTCATGCCTCAAATGCATCATGAAAGCAGGAAGTCAAGCTGTGTCCTTTTCCTGCTCGCGCATCACCCACAGCTCTGCAATTAGAACTTATGGAGTGAAAAGGGAAACAGAAGGACTGAGAAGACTTTGTAGTATAAAAAAAAATGTTAAGTTTCTTCTGATATTGCACCGGTTAAGAAATAACTTAGCTAATGGCCTGTTTGTGAACTACAGACTTTTTTAAAATTGTTTAAAAAAATTAATATGAATAAGAAGTCTTTTATTATTTACCATTTAAACTAAGCAGCTTTCCACAGTAGAAATGCACCATTCAGATTTGAGAAGACTGATGGAAAAAGGTCCAAATACTAGTTGTGGTCTACAAGACATTTCTCTTCAAAAACATAGAGTATTCCATGTAAAATTAAGGATAAGGATGTATAGAGTGACTAGAAGGAAATTTAATATCAAAGCACTGGTATTTGCTAAACTGGAGAATTATCTCTCCAGGAAAAATGTAGAAGTTTGTGTACTTGTTACAATTTAAATTAACTAAGAGAAGAACAAACAATAACATAGTAGACAACGATTTTGCTAGCAAAAGGATGGAAATAGAATGAAGGAATAATTACTAAGACAGTATCAGTAACATCTGCAATATTAAATAACTGTACGTAGATTCCCTTTTTTATTACATGGCATTGAGACACAGGACCTGGTCCTGCAGAGCTTCTCCACTAACAAACCATTATATGCCTGCAAAATACCCCTATCAAATTACCTTTACAGGGCAAAATTATATTTTTTGGAAGAAGGGTCTCATTTCCTAGCACTGCTACATAATCATAAGCCCTCTGGGACATGGTAATGCCAAATTTATAATCCTGCTGTGCTTTTTATGCGTGTGTTTTCAAAAAGAAATATTTACACTAATACAGCAAAATGCTTGAATCAGCCCAGTATGTGTCATTTAGATGTTCTCTCAAAATCCTAAGGAATATTAAAAGAAATAATGGTGTCTCATTGACCTTAATGTAAGCATTATACAGAAGAAACCACAAGAAAATATTAAATATTTTTATTTTATTTGAAAAATATTAAACATGGCATCTAACGTATCAGCTGTTAATAGCATACATTTCTTGTGCTGCTTCTTGGGATGTAATCAAAGAAAAATCACTAATATGTCAGATATGGAAATTCAAATCTTAGTAGCATTTTGTATGCTACATTCATATATAAATATTATCATTCCCGTGTGGACCTTTTCTGTATACTTTTCCGTTATTGTTTTGTATAATACAGCACTGAAGTATGTTTGATGTACTGCCATGGTCATACTGAGATATATACAGAATAAAAAAATGTATAAAAAAAAAAAAGAAAAAGAAAAAGGAGGAGTATTGTACTTAATTGTTTTCTGTAGGAAAATGCTAGCAAGTGTAGCATTCTGTGACTGGCTTCTGTTGTTTCTGTCCTACTTCCTCTGCCATCCAAAAGGCTACCACTCACTGGCAAATCTGATAACCCTCACAAGAATAAAGGATGAGCTTCTGCATGCAGAGAAAGAGAGCAATGCCCACTAGGTGCCCTGAATCACAGTCTTAGCAACCAGGAAGGAGCATGAAAATAAAGCAGAACATAAAAGGCACACTGAAGAACATGAATTAATTCTTCACTATGGACTTTCCCACATTGAAAGCTAGGAGAGAAGGTGTGCAAGCCACCATTTCAGCACATAGACACAAAAAGCCTGTGAAGATAATCTCATTTACAATTTTGTTGCTGTTGTCTTATGTTGACACTGAATATTTGAGGCCAAAGCCTTTGACTTTGAGGCCCATTTTATTTTTTTCTTAATACTATCTATCTTTAAATAGAACACACAGAACACATTAACCTGCATTAAATTATTTTATATCTAGGAAAAAGTTCAATGAAAGCAACATGCCAAAAATATAAAATTAAGCTAAATTATTAAAATGAAGTTTTACGTATTACACATATTTTTAATTATTCCCATTTTTTTTTATTATGAAATTTCCATTGTACTTTTCATTATTATTTTCATACCTAAGCAGATATCAGAATTTCTTCTGGAACATAAAGATACTGTTGATGACCATGCCATAATTGTATAGCAAGTTGAAAAACTATTATATAAAAGATTACAAAATTTTATGAAAACACATTTCTTCAACAGCATCTTTTGGTCAAGAACAGGAAAAAATATTGCTATAGATAAATAATTTTGGGTTTATATTGTCAGCTCCTATTTATTTTTCAACAATTTTTAAAGTATAATGAAGAATATAAGTCTACCTTAATACTGTGCTTTGTTAATATGGCCTTGCAGAATGCTGTTCAGACAAGCAACAAAATTAGTTTAACAGCAATATGTATTTCTAAACATAAGACTTACCAGTATAGTATTTTTAATACTAGTTAAATGATCATGAAGAAAACTCTGGAGCTGTTATCTGTCATCACTGAATAACAGTATGCTTTCTACAGACACTAAGTTTAAAGAAAAACAAGTGTTGAACTGCAACAAGCACTGCATGCTTGTAAACTTATTACTGGCAAATACATCAAACTGGCACTCTGCATGTGTCAGTTTTGGCTGGGATAGAGTTAATTTTCTTCACAGTAGCTGATATGCAGATATGTTTCAGATTTGTGCTGGAAACAGTGTTGATAATACAGGGATGTTTTAGTTATTGCTGATAACTAAATTGCCAAGGCCTTTTCTGCTTCTCATCTCACACCACCCCATCAGTGAGTAGGCTGGAAGCTGGGTATGCAGGAAGCTGGGAGGAAGCACAGCTAAGACAGCTGACCCCAACTGACCAAAGGAATATTCTATACCATATAATCTCATGCTCAGCTTGTAATACTGAGGGAAGAAGAAAGAAGAGAGGATATTCAGATAATATAATTTGTCTTCCCAAGTGATGGAGCCCTGCTTTTGTGGAGATGGCTGCCTGCCAGTGGCAAGTAATGAACGAATTTCTTCTTTTGTTTTCCTTGTGCAAGTGGCTTTCACTTTCCCTTTTAAATGGTGTTTATATCTCAACCCACTTCTACTTTTCCCCATCCCACCAGAGTGGGGAGTGGATGGGTGGTGTTTAGTTGCCAGCTGGGATAAATAATGACAGAGAAAAATGCAAACAAGGCCTCAAACATTAACTGAGCAAGACTGGATAGGAGGAAAAATTTCCTCACTGAAAGGGTTGTCAAACACGGGAGCAGGCTGCCCAGGGAACTGGTTGAGTCACTATCCCTGGAGGTATTTAAAGGATGTGTAGATATGGTGCTTAAGGACAGGGATTAGTGGTGAACTTGGCAGTATTAGGTTAACAGCTGGTCTCAATGATCTTAAAGGTCTTTTCCAACCTAAATCATTCTATGATTCTATATTGAATACATTCAAGTTATTTCATCAATTTGCTGTGTTCCAATCTAGTCTCTGGTCAAGACTGTTACATTTCCTACCCTTCTGCATTATTTCTGTAATTTCTTTTTTACTTACATTTCTTATCAGAATCCGTACTGGAATCTATGATTTCAATTCAGCTTTCCACTTGAATTAATATTTAGATGAGCAGGCAACCTCAGAAAAACACTGCAGCCCTCACTGTGCCTGCTGTGCTCTTCAGAGACTTTTGGCACAACTTTCCACTCTGCCAGCTTGCCAACTTGGTGAAGGATGCAGTTGTCCTTGGCAGGGCTGTTCTACCCACCTGAAGCATATTGTATGAAAATTAGAATACAAGCCAAAGAGACTGCTAGATAACACCATGCAACTTAGGCAAACAGAATGTACATGGCCAGTCTGTAACAGTCTGGTTATATGATGGCCAGAAGTTACACTTCTGAAAACACAAAGAGTCTTTCAGCAGTCATAGTCTTTATGCCTTTCCTATAGACATCTATTTTCCTAGAAGAAGAATACTGCTTTGTGTTTACTATATAAATTTTATATCCCACTTCTTTTCTCCACAGACTGTTTCAAGTGACCAGCACAGATTTTATTAGCTTCAGTCTGGTAGTTAGGCTTAAAAGTTAGAGAGGGAACCTGACACTGGGAGAAGTGTATTAACTGAATATAATAAATCTTCTCACTGTGTTAATGCAGCATATTTTTATGGGTTCCTTTAAAGAATGTTTAAAACCAGCACTGACTCAAACTATATCTTGAAGTAGCAAATTGTCTGAAGATTCCACTGTTAATTTGTCCTATGATTGACAGGGTATGAATCATCCAGGTGAAAATGTTACAGAGCCAATGCCATTTTACCACTGGACGTGAGTGTAGAATTCTTTTCAGAGTGCTAATTCCATCCTGTTCCCTATCTCCAGGATGCTCAGATAGTTCAAGGCAAGATTGTAAAGCTACATAACTAGAGGAAGCCTGTCATGAGTGGTATATACAAAATCCCTGTATTTGTGGTCTACAGGATACCACAATTCTCCTGTATACTGAGAGGACAGAGTATTTTTACTCCAGATTATGAAATAGCTATCACAACCGTCATAAATTACTTAAACGCAGAGAACTGAACTTTTCACAATACACTATGCACGGTAAATTATTTTGCAGCAAATATATTTAAAAGTAAATTGCAGTTTATTCTGCATTCACATAAAGATTTTAGCATCTTTCCTTAACTGAATTTCCATCACACACCCCCCTCCCCCCGGGGTCAATAACGATATGTTAAAAATCATGGTGTTTTTATGTCAGAACTGGTGATCTGAAATGAGTGTCTTTTTTCTCCCACTTCAACTGAGTCCATGTTTCGAATGAAAAATGTTATTTTGCAATTGTTATTGTTAATCAAACCTTCTATTTCATATCTTTTTATTAAAATATGCTTAATCTTGTCATTAGAATTCTAATTAATCAGTTATGCTCACAGACTAATAATTTAGAAACAATGTCAAAGAAAATTGAAATGCAAATATACATGTGTCAAACATAAGCATGCTCTGAATCTTTATTAAACCATAGTTAAGATTTTGTTAAAAATCAGCCACAGTTAATTGTGCTACATAACTTGACTTTTCTGGGGAATAAAAGAAGTATGAAGTCTGCAGTTCTTAAGTGAAGGCTGATACTAGGTTCTGTTCTGTGAAATTTTTCTGCAGTCATCTCTAGAAAAGAGTGATGTCCTCCTGCATACACATCATGCAGACAAACACCCTCAAATCTTTATTCAATAAGCTAACTTTACTATTAGAGAAAATTTAATTTTATTCTCTACTGAAAAGGATAACATCTCCCTGTACACTAGGAAACGACTGTAGACACAAGGATGCAGTAATAATTTTGTTAGTCCTTATTGGTAAAGCAATACTTCCTCCAGTCTCCCTAGTGATATTGCATCACTGCTAGGATTTGTTTGTTAAACCACTAAAATATTAACCCTATGCTGCCATAATTACTGACAGAGAGTTTATTCTAAAGAGCAATATGACCAGTCACATATTCTGTCACAGCAAATCAATGCACAAAGAAAAAAGTAAAAAGCACAATGGTTAAAAACATGGTTTAAACCATGGTTTGCAACCATGGTTTAAACACAGCTATGCTAAAATCATTGCTTTTCTTTCAATTTGTTAACAAAATTAAGCAGCTGTCTTTTATGTAGCTATTTTACACTATCTGCATATTCTTTCACAAAGATGCCAAACTTTCTGTGAAATTACGTCTTAATAATAATTCTAATTCCAGTTATTAAATTTGTAACTGGCATTCCTCACCTTAAAGCATGGAAAAAAACATTTAGAATTTATCATTGTAAAACAGTATTAGGAACCTACTAAACACTGACAAAGAAACAGAGGAAGACTGTAAAGCTGAACACAGAAAATGGAAGACCATCATCTAACCTTGCTATCTTATAAGCAGAAGGTTTATCAATATAAAAAAATAGCCCGAATTTGAAAGACAAAAATGGGTTAGATTGGTAGGATAACTAGGATTGCTATGGAGATAGTTCAGGGAGATGGGATTATCAGCAAAGTCAAGTACTAAAATGAGGTTGAGGACCTTCATTAGCAGAGAATAAGAGGACACTAACTACTTCAGGGAGAGTGGTTTCTATGGAAGCAAGAGCAGAACAGAATTTGAATTTGAATTTGGACAACTAAATTGCTTCAGGGTAAGAAAACACTTCTAAGAGATGTGATAAGCAACAACAAACTTTATAACCCTGTAAAAAAAAAAAAAAAAAAAAAAAAGAAAAGAAAAGAAAAGAAAATCAAGAGTTCAGCATTACAGAAATTCATGCTATAACACACAAAGGAGCCAGAACCCCATGATGTTAAAGTGAGAGAGAGCAATGGAGAGCTTACTTCCATATTAGGTTGTTTTTTTCTTGACCTTTCTTGATTTGTCCACAATTAAGAATATAAACAAGATATTTTTAAAAGTTGCAAGACAAATTGAAAATAAATTAAAAAATAAAAGCAAGAGAAAAAGAGGTAAGAAAAGGAAGTAAAAGGATGCAAACTCTTTGTATCTTTCTGGAAGATGTAGCTATGAAGAAAAAAACAGGAAATTCTGATTTACTGGTAAGGCACCATGAGAATATTCTCAGATATTGTGAAAACTTAAATTACTCTTTAAAATTGAAGGGCACAGTCTGTATTTGCTAAGATCAATCAAAATACAAAGTTTTGTTTCATTAACATTAATACTGTTATCGGCAAGGAAAAAAAAAGTAAAAAGATGAAAGAAAATCTGCTACAATTCTGAAACCATGGATAAAAGATTTACTATGCTGCTGCTTCCTTTGCTGAGTAACACATTAAAAGGGACTAACATAAATACACTGTAAAACAGGGTCTAAGTTTCTGGGCTACTAAGTTAATTGGCAGCAACTTTACTGATATTTTGATTAAACTATGACCAGTGCTGCTGACAGCTGTGTAACTAGATAGACATTAATATTATACTGTAAGCATTTTTAATGAATTAAGCTTTCCTTCTTTAATGATAAAGGAAAAAATTCAAATAGCAGCACAAGTTTTATTGCATTTTCATATTTGTGTTAACATGTATTCCACCATTGTATTTCAACACACAGTTTCTTGTCCCTGTGACTATTAAGTATTCTCAGTTTTTTTATAAAACCATTAATCTGGCAGAAATTTGTTACTGACATTTAACCGAATTAACATTTTTGCTAAACAGCATTCATCTTGTTGGAACAAGTCCAGAGAAGGGCCATGAGGATGATCAGGGGACTGGAGCACCTCCCGTACGAAGGTAAGCTGAGAAAGTTGGGGCTGTTCAGCCTGGAGAAGAGAAGGCTGTATGGAGACCTCATAGCAGCCTTCCAGCATCTGAAGGGGGGGCCTACAAGGATGCTGGGGATGGACTCTTCATCAGGGATTGTAGTGACAGGACAAGGGGTAACGGGTTCAAACTTAAACAGGGGAAGTTTAGACTGGATCTAAGGAAGAAATTCTTTACTGTTGGGGTGGGGAGGCACTGGAATGGGTTGCCCAGGGAGGTTGTGAATGCTCCATCCTTGGCGGTGTTCAAGGCCAGGTTGGATGAGGCCTTGGGTGGCATGGTTTAGTGTGAGGTGTCCCTTCCCATGGCAGGGGGGTTGGAACTAGATGATCTTAACGTGCTTTCCAACCCTAACTATTCTATGATTCTATGATCAATAATATGTTTCTGAGAAAGCAGTGCTCTCCTTTTTCTTACATAGATACTACAAAACTAGCAAATGCAGATTTTTATTTCTGGCTTTTAGCAAAAGACTTTTTTGGTTTCAGCCCAGCCTGCAACTCATAACCACACAGCCACTTGCTCACTCCTCTTTTTAATCCCCCCCATTCCTGGTGGGATGAGAAGGAGAATTGAAAGAATGCAAATCACATGGGTTGAGATAAGAACACTCCAGTAACTAAGTTATAACAAAAAGCTACTACTGCTACCACCAGTAATAATAATTATAAGGGGAAGAGAATATAAAACTAAAAAGGGTAAAGGTAAAGGAAACAATAAACATGAGTGATGTTCAGTGTTCACCACCGGCCGACCAATACTCAGCCCAACCTGAGCAGCAATCTGGGCCTTCTGGGTCACTCCCCCCAGTTTATATACTGGGCATGATATGCTGTGGTATGGAATGCCCCTTTAGCTCCTTTGGGTCAGGTGTCTTGTCTCTGTTTCCTTCTGGGTTCTTGTGTCCCTCTTCACTGGCAGAGCACGTGAAACTTGATGTGAAGTCCTTGACTGAATTAAGCATTACTTAGGAGCAATGAAAACACTGGTGTGTTATCAGCATTGTTTTCAGACTAAAGCCAAAACACAACACTGCACCAGCTACTAAGAAGGAGAAAAATAACTGTTACAGCTGAACTCAGGACATTAAACTATACCAAAAAAAGATGACAATATAAGCATCTGTACTAATCTTATACACTGCATACTAAAAATGAAAAAAATGAAATATTTTCATTTTAGAGGCAACTGCTGCTATTACAAAGAAAATAGAGATCACTTGCTTAATTGGAAACAGTTTGTTCTACCTTCTTTAATAAAATATCGATAAACATTAATGTGAAAATGAAAACTATTTCATATTACATTATAACATATACAGCACTCTGTACAGCAACAATCAGCTCTGTAAGCTGACAAATGCCATTTAGGCAGTAGTATCTGCAATTTCATTAAATAATGACAGCATATAGTCGATAATCCATATACATATGTAGATTTTGCTTTTAGCATCATCACCTACAGTTCATTCATTTTGTAATTCATACCATATATCTTAAGTTGGGATTTTTTTTAGTTTTGTGAGGCTTGTTTTTAAGCAATTTCTACAGTATTTTATTGCCTCTGACTCTTGAAATATCGAATAAAAACATTTTCTGAGTTTCTCAGGTGGTGAATTTTGGAATGGAAAAAGAAAATGAGTATCTAAATAATTTGTTGGGATTGTGAAGATATTTGACATTCTATACTCAAGGACTTTCTTTCAAACTCCATTTTAGCACAATTTCAGTATTCAGTGCTCTTAATTTAGACTGAGTATTAGTTATACGGAAGTTTTAATGTCTTCCATTAATTATTTAATTAAAAGGAAAGTTTTAAAAGCTGCTTACCAAACCTTATACAATCATAAAGCTAACAAAATTCTTTGCAATATCCAACTCTACTGAGCACTCTTCAACAAACTTTTATTTCTGAAAATATTTACAGCATTTTTAAGCATTCAGGAAGGATTAAATTTCTCTTTTTGCAGCACAACAACTGAATGTTAGTGGATCTCATAACCAGCAGCTTAAATAAATACCTTCTTCCTGCAGGTCATCATTATATATTTGCTTGGTTTTTCATCAATTATGTTATATGTTTTGTTTCCAAATTTACATTTCTATTTCCCTCTTTTGATAAGCAAAAGAGAACAGAGCACTTGAAGAGATCACAGGAGACATTAGGCATGCCCAACCTGCAATCACAACCAATTTACATCTGACCCAAAGGGCACATTGAACTTTTCCCCAGTGTTCCACCCCACACCATGGGTCGCATGTCCTAAATAAGGACACTAATTATCACCACTACAGCATGTTGTTGTAAGAGGAGACAAGACATTGAGGGCACAGTCAAACTCTTACATTCATGAAATAACAACAAAATATAATTATTTAATACTGCTCCAGGTCTTTGACTGAATACAGCTTTCTGAAATAGAAAAATAATAAACACACAACAGCAAATGATGTCTTAGGCATTTCTTTATGACTTTTATTGAAGTACAGGTGATAAACAGGTATCTGCATATTTAACTAAAAATATATGCTTGTGCAGCTAAAAACAGGGAAAAAAGTTCAATGAAACAGGGAGAAAAGTTCCTGAACTGGAAAACACTCAAAACTCAGCTTTATATTCAGCTTGTAGTATTTTATTCACTTTAGTTAGCAAATTATAATGATATCATGGAATTTAGAAACCCACACATATTTGTAATTATTTCTTCATGTTCAAAAATAGTAAAATTGTGATATTAACTGAGATATGCATAAGAACCCTTTCTTTATAAACACTGATATGCAACTGAAATACAAACCACACTGAAAGGTTACACAAATTGCTGATTAGTCTGGAAGAAAGTCAGGCTCATGGAGAGATAGGAGATTCTACAAAGAAGTATGCCTGCAGAAACTGTATTTTATCCCCTAGTGTATATGTATTACAATACAGTATTTAATTGCTATTTATGTAATCCCTCTCCGGAGGACCCTTTCTACCCTCCCTTTTCATAAACAGCATAGCTGGCTTCATACAGGAAGAGTTACTTCACGTTTTCCTATACTGTTGTGACTTAATGTTTGTCAAAAATTATTCAGTGCACAGTCTGCGGATAAAGTACCAACCACAGAGTTATCCGTTTTCTCCTTATAGATCTATTCACTGTATGAGATAAATCTGGATATCCACCACATATCTTTATTCAAGAATTTTTCCAGAGTAGAAACCAGTTCTTTAGGCTACAGTAGACAAATGACATATTGTACATATTACTTCTCTGTGGCATACTAATTGCAGTCTACCTCAGGTTTAGAAATCTTTCCAAGAAGCTTTGCACAAGCACTGGAAAATACAGGAAAGAGGATGCATTACTGCAGGATGCTGCTGTGAATTGGTGTGATGTGGCAGGTAGTTACTAGATATTCTCTTTTAGTCATTCAGTAGTATATAATCAAAAACCTTGCAATCCTGATTACAAAAGTATTAAAGCCTATGATCATAAAGGACATTCCCTAATCCAAGGATATTTTTCTGACTTACCTGAAATGTTATTTGAAAAAAATATAAATATGATTCTGAGAGCAGGGACAGGAATATGAGCTTGGCTTTTTTTAAATAAGTTGTCGTGTTTTAAGCCCAGGCCGTAAATCAGAACCACAAAATCCACTTCCCCCCCTCCCACCTTTCTTCCCTCCGCTCCTGGAAGGACGGGGAGGAGAATCAAAAGAATGCAACTCCCACGGGTTGAGATAAGAACAGTTTAATAACTAAGGTATGACACAAATCACCACTGCCGCCACCAACAATAACAACAACAAGAGAAATAACAAGGGAAGAGAATACGATACCGCCCGCCGGAAAAGACAGCCCGAGCAAAAAGGGGACGTGGCCTTCCGGGTAGCTCCCAGTTACATCCCCTGGCATGACGTGCTGTGGTATGGAACACCTCCTTGGCCAGTCTGGGTCAGGTGTCCTGTCCCCGCTTCCTCCCGGCCCCTCCTCCTCCCTGGCAGAGCATGAGACTCACAAAGTCCTTGGTCAGTCTAAACATCAGTGTTATCAGTTTTTTGTTCCCAGGCCAAAAGTCAAAAACACAGTGCTGCAACAGCTACTAAGAAGGAGAAAAACTGACTGCCACTGCTGAACCCAGGACATAAGTGCTGTAAAAAAATAGGTTGTTCAACTATACTCACTTCAAAGTTCTCTTTCCATCTCAGGAAGCTTAGTTTTGTTTTGGTTTGTTTTTTTTTTTTTCTTGACCAGTACTAATAGAATTTGAAATATAAGAATGAAATATTCCCATTCAACTTAGTGTCTCCAACTCCTCTCATCTCCCCACCCCTGCAATAGTTTGTTGGTTAGAGCAGGAGGCTAAAGGTACAGATAAGGTCACTGCAAGCAGTTCTCAAAAGTGGAGACATGACCTGACCTTGCAGCCTAGAATATTCATTATTAGCTTTTACTTATATATGTATACACACACAAAAAGCAATGTTAGCTGTATTTTAGGAAGGAACTTGGATCTCTGTTCAGTTCTGTGAAAGAGCATTCAATGGGTGCCTACCTTCCCAGTAGAGGTGGAGGAAGCCACCAAATACAAATACATATTTCCTGGAGCTGTGCATTCCAGTGCTTTGAAAGGCCTCCATGCTGCTTTCAAGTGTGAGTCAGTCTCTAATGTGCACTGAATAATTAATCAATGCACACATGTCAAGCCCCATACCTCCACTGGCACACCAAATTCTCTGTGCCCATGAAGATCATGAGCATGTAGCAATGTGGGCATCACAGTTATCTGTCAGAATGCTCAACATGGCTGCTACAGTGCAGTATCTATTTCGCAAAAAACACTCACTTTTCTTCTCTACCTCTAGAAAAAAGTTCTTAACAGAAAATAAGATGTTCCCAAAACAAAATAAAGAAGGTGGCAATGTCTCAGCTGATGTTTGGGATAATAATATCAATGTCAGACCCAGAAATGTTATGACATTTAACTGGAAGGTGTCCAAGTCTTTTGCCAGATGTAGTCCCAAAGTACTTCTCATGAAATCCCAAAGCAAAAGTTTCATACTGCAGACACGCAAGACAACGGTCCCAGCTACTAAAACGTTCCTTACTTTTCATAAAGGTTATTAAGTAGACATTATCATTATTCAAAACACACTATATTGCTTTTAATTTTTTTCCCATGAGTACATACTAATGTAGCAGCTGTCACTTCTGATTCTTTTCCTCAGGTATGGTGGGGAAGAAAAAGTAGTAAAAACATCCAAGGTTAGATGACAGTTTCAAATACAAAATTCATTGTTCACTTAAACAACAAACAAACAAACAATCCCTTGGTACTTCTTTTTCTCTGGTGAGGGGTATGAACTCAGAAGGCCAAAAGTGTAAAATGTGTTAACACAAGGGGAGGCTAACAACACAACTGTAAAATTAAAATAGAGCTTTCATTTGCAATGATTGAAATCATCAACACAGGATTCTGCCTGTAAAACTACAGTGGCTTTCTCACAATTATGGGATGATGACACTATATCAAAGAAGTATTTAAGATTACTTAGCATGCATGGACAGAAAAAATATAGAACACAACTGAAAAGCTTATAGGAATTAGAATTGTCAGATTTGCCCTATTTCTAACTCTTTTAATAAGATTGCCAAGCTACGACTTCCATAATATTTCAGTGATGAGTTTTGTCCACATCACTTAACATATTTAACATAGCAAACACATAAGCTTTTCTTACCTTCCCTTTAAAAGCAAAGAAAAAGCTATGTGGTAGCAAAACATCATTCCTCCACAAGTTTTCTAAGATTAATGTGCTGAGTTTGCAGGGAGCATGTGGAGGTTCTCTTTTTTTGTTTGGGTTTTTTGGGGGTTGGGGTTTTTTTTGGATGGGGGGTGGTTGGTAACTGATTATCATCATCTGATGTCATATGAACACTAGCTAGTATTATATAACCCTGCAAAATGTCATTCAGTTTATTGTGCTAACAAATTGGAGACATTGTCCATTATCCTTCACTCTCCACATGCAGTTAAACGATATTACTTACAGGAATTCGGCTTGATAAATGTTTCATGAACAAATGCCAAGAGCTCCTTACCTTTCCTAACCACTAGACAACCTTTCACTGAATTATAGTTTGTTATGCTGGCTGCTACTGGTGGGAACAGCTAATCTGCTCTCCTTCAGAGTGAGCTAGGAGGAAAAAAAAAAAAAGACATTTATATTGTCTTCTTGCTACAACAGAATTATGAACCTTTTGATTTGCCATATGCCAAAAGGAAAAGCTTTGAACAGCTATTCAATAAATACAAGTGATTGCAATGATTTTAATTCCCACTTGAATGATACTGTTAGTATGGCAACTAACCATTCTGATCCAGTTAAGCCAAAACTGCTTTCAGATTTCAAAAAAATTTCAATAGGTTTTCTTTCAGTAATGTACTTTGACTTCAAGTTTCAAAATTAATAAATTTCAGGAGGGACCACAAGGATGATCATAGGGCTGGAGCACCTCTGCTATGAAGACAGGCTGGGATGCCTGGGCTTGTCCAGCCTGGAGAAGAGAAGGCTCAGGGGAGACCTTAGAGCAGCCTTCCAGTACCTAAAGGGGACCTAAAAGAAAGCTGGTGATGTACTTTCTACATGGGCATGTAGTGATAAAACAAGAGGGAATGTCTTTAAGCTGAAAGAGGGTAGGTTTAGATTAGATATTCAGAAAAAGGTCTTTATTGGAAAAAAGTCTTTACTGTGAGGGTGATGAGGCATTGGAGCAAGTTACCCAGAGAAGGTGAGGACACCCCATCCCTGGAAGTGTTCAAGCCCAGGCTGAATGGTGCTTTGAGCAACCTGGTCTAGTGAGAGGTGTTCCTGCCCATGGCAGGGGGGTTGGAACTAGATGACCTTTAAAGTCCCTTCCAACCCAAACCTTTCTATGATTCTACAATTGAATATTTGAGCTAGAATACTATGAGGACACAGTAAAAAGGCAAATGGTAACTTGGGACAGAAAGATAATGAGACAGTCTGATAGAAGCCTTTGTTGGTAATTGGGACATTCAGCAAGGAAAAACCAAACACAAGTGAGCAGATCTAGCATGTCAGCTTCACAAGTAAGGATGGTCAAACTAAGGAGCTGAAGCCACACAGTGACACAGGAATTATGCTATTTTGCTTTCTTTGTTCTTCCTAGTTGTTCACAAAAATCATCCCCTTTTTGCTTCAGAAATCATCATCCTATACTCTGCTTTTGAGCAATCTTGAGAGAAATTAACTAGCTTGCTTATGCAGAGAAACACTACTTTATTGTTCATTACACACCCTTACTCTTTTCCTGCAACACTGTTGCTTAGAGACTCAAAACTTTGCTGTAACTTTTAAAGGCAATGCTAAGTATTCCCTCAGCATCCCCTGGCTTGGTCTATAACAAGAAATACTCACTTTGAGTAGGAGTCTGCATTCCTTGTAAAGGTAGCTTGCTTGATGGCTTCAGTGGGAGTCTTAGTTGCAGAAAAAATTCAAGATAGCACTTATGATGTGCAGCACTTCTGTGTGCTTCACAGAGCAGATAAATATAGAAGTCTACATGCACAGACCTATTTTCAGAGGCTACTTAATTGAATTTATTTAAACTCACTATAACTCTAAGTATTCTGTTTGTAAATATGTTGAGATCATTCTTGGGGAAAAATAATTTTATGTTTAAACACAGAAAGATAAAAGCAAGTGGAAATAAATGGCATCATAAGCAATGCACCTCTCTCTTGGAAAAGTTCAGTAGATCATGGAAAGCCTCATGGATATGTAAAGTATATAAGACACCTAAGCACCTTTAAGAAGCATAATTACTAATCATTTCCATACTCTGATAATATTAAAACATCAAAATACTTAAAAGTAAATCAATTTTGCTATATAGGAGTTTCAAATAGACAGTAGAAGCAACTGGATTCTGTTCCTTATGTGTTTACTTACAATGTCATATAAATAAATAATAATTAAAAAAAAAATGGTCAAGCAGCCCTTTAGCTCACACAGTTGACATCTCTAAAAAGCTCAAAAAGCTTTTTAGGCTGTTCCTGGCTCCTCATTGCAGGCCACCAGGGGAGCCTGGCTCAAAAGCAGCTGCCACAGCCAAATTAGAAGATCTGTCATCCTCACAGTGCAGTTCATGGTAACAGCTATTACATGATTTCAGGAGCAAAAGGCAGTGGGAGAAGAGGCACTCCATTGACAGCCCCTGTATACCTTGCAGGAAGGCTCCAGAACCTCCAGACAAAAACCAGCATGCAGGTATGGAAGATATTAGAGTAGCAACATTAAAAACACTAAGAAACAAGACTTGTAAGAGTTTAAGAGGTTGCAATTATTTTAACATGGTACAGGAATTGGCACTGATAATGACAGTTCAAGATAAATTAAATTCTGAACCAACAAAATTCATTCTCTTTCTGAAGAAGATAATCTAGAGAGGAAATAATTGAGACCCAGCTGACCAGAAACCACCAACAGTTATGGGAAAAAAAAAAAAAAAAAAAAAAGTGACAAAATTAAAGTGAAACTGTACACAGAAGTAAGTTACAGTGAGAAATTGACTGATTTTTTGGGAAGGGTTACTTATATCCACCTGTTTGAACAATTAATATGGATTATTTATTTCTGATTTTGACTATTGGTAATTTTAATTTCTTTCCAACCCTAAACGAGCAGTGTAATATTTCATTTTCAAACACACAAGAGCTTCAAATGTGTCTATAAGGTTATGCCATGGTTTAAGCCCAGCCAGCAACCCAGACCCACGTAGCCGCTCTCTCACTCTTCCCCCTTCCTCTCCCTGCTTCTGGAGGGATGGGGAGGAGAATCGAAAAAATGTAACTCCCATGGGTTGAGATAAGAACAGTCCAGTAACTAAGGCATAACACAAATCACTACTGCTACCACCAATAATAATAATGGTAAGGGAAATAACAAGGGAAGAGAATACAACCGCTCACCACCCACCAACCGATACCCAGCCCTACCCGAGCAGTGATCTAGCCCTTTCGGGTAACTGCCCCCAGTTTATCTACTGGGCATGACGTGCTGTGGTATGGAATACCCCTTTGGTTAGTTTGGGTCAGGTATCCTGTCTCTACTTCCTCCCAGCTTCCTCTCCTCCCTAGCAGAGCATGAGACTCAGAAAGTCCTTGGTCAGAGTAAACATTACTGAGAAGCAACTAAAAACATCAGTGTTATCAGCACTGTTCCCAGGCTGAAAGTCAAAACCACAGCACTGCACCAGCTACTAAAGAGAAAAATGACTGCTACTGCTGAACCCAGGACAGGTTATTGTTCTGTTTCACATTAGTTGAGGGTGGAGACTGCAGGGAAGAGGGCATGTTGTTTTGTTTGGGGGGGGGAGAGAGATTCTGTTGGGTTTTTTTGGGTTTTCTTTCCACGAAAAGCCTCATAAACATAAAACTTTAAACTGAATGTGACTTCAGCTTTGGGGGGGGGGAGGGGGGGAGGAAGAAGAGAGAAAAAGGGAGCGGAAGATGTAAACATAATTAATAGCTCCTTGTATATATCCTAAAAGACGTTGTAATTGCTTATGAGGGAGGGTACTGGAATCTCAAGTTTGGAAGTACATTTATCACAGTAAAACTGAAGGAACACTTTGAACTGTCAAGTGCCACTGTGTAAGCATCTTGCAATGTACTGCATACAACATTTATAAAAGGCCCTTTACAGGAGACATGAATTTCACATATGGTTTTAGCCTAAAGGCAACGGGTGTTCTGTTGTTGCTTTTAATGTCACACTATATCATATGCAAGTTATAGGTACATATCAACATCTTGCATTGTATAATTCCACCATACTTCACTGAAATGTTAAGCTTTCAGCACTCTCGCCCACAGTATGATAATTACAGCCATTCAAGCACTCAAACTGGCACATTTTTTTCCACAGAATATCATGGGTTATTCAGACATTTCACACACCACCTCCTCCTACAATTTTCTAAGTAGCACTAAAATACATAAGAAAAGTGAAGATGGCAAGCAGAGTGTGCCAGATAAGACTAGGAAAAGCAGACCTTTATCCTCAGTTGTGTTCTCAACCTGCAACACCAAACTCCAGCCACTTGTTCTCTCTCCTTCCCTTCTCCTTCCTCCATCATATGATAATGTAACATGTTCCTCTTTGATCTTTCCAAGCATATTTCAAGCTCTTTTGAAGACTGTATATATGTAGTTTTTATAAATCCTTTTAAATATTTTATAGTTTTAATGGCTTCCCAAAGTATAAGAGGCTTTTAAAATTTAATATTCACATGGCCTATCCTCTCACGTTTATCTTCAAGAATGCTGTGAAAACCACGCTGAGTGCCCTTGTCCTTTGTATTACCCTCCTGGAATTTCATGGCTTCCTGCATGAATAGTCATACTAATTTAGTTAGTAGGGAACACCTTGAATATATCCTGCTAGGAACTATGCCTCTGTAATGAACTGTCATTCTGATTTTAGAAAGCATTGAGAAATGGGTGTGTTGTTTCTATTTTTATGATAGCAATTACACAGTTTTACAAAAACATTTTTTCCCCTTAAAAAAAAAACAAAAAAAACCAAAAACACCCCCCCCCCAAAAAAAAACCACACCTCACTTTTATTAAGGTGTTAATTAAGAGCTGGAATTGAGAAAATTCCTGGAAGTACTAAAGGCTTAGAGAAAATGTTGCAAAGAATAATTGTGCTGGTCCTGCTTACTTTAGCTATCCATTTGAGTTTGCATTACATATTTAAGTGCTTATAGTTACACACAAAATATATTCGCAGAGCTTCATAGAATCATTCAGTTTAGAAAAGACCTTTAAGCTCAAGTCCAACCAACATCTCACTAAAAAGGACAATCTTAAAATGTAAAAAATAAAAAATCTCTGGTGGTTTTTTGATGTAAGGTGGAGGAACAGGAATTAGGGAACTAGTGAATTGAACTGATATATCTGTCAGAATTCATGCAGATTCACCAACTAATAACTTGTCATGATACTTAAAAATGTATCAGACATACATTTGATAAGAGAAATTGTTTGCAGCCTGATACTCACAACATATACAACAGCCCAAAGGTGTTATTCCTCTGCACTGTGGCTAAATAGACAGATGTAAATGAAAGCTGCAATGATCACCATAGCGGTGACTTTTTTTTTTTTTTTTTTTTTTTTAGCAATATTGTCATCTGCAGCATCCTTCCAGTAAATTGATTTAGATATAAATAATTACATGGATGCAATGGACTGCAATTCAGTGGACTTGTGTAGCCATACAGGACTGAACAAATAGAGGCTTTCATGAGTAACTCACTTTGTTTTCATCTTTAATTTTTCAGTAAGGAGATTTTACTATGATACTTAACAGAAAATGAATCTAAAATTTCTAAAAAAAACCCGCTATATAATGAAGCATTCAAAAGCTATTAAAGCACTATGGCAGATTGATTTCCTATTTCTCTTAAAAATATCCTACTAGGGTAATTCAGTTGTTTTGTAGAAGCACAGAAGAAGTATACATAGATTCAACATGAAGGAAACTTGTTCCTGAACATCTCTTCTAGACATAAACTACAGTGTCAGGGATTGAACGGGGAGTCTCAAATATTTAAACTCAAGCAGAAAATAAGGCCTTTTAAAGAAATAAAAATATTTGCCGTTATCAATTTAATTAATATTCAAAAGCAGCTCAGGACAATGTGCTCAGATATTCCTTTCTAGTTGCAAATGGGTTTCAAGGGCAAACATTAATGACTTTCAGAGGAGTGACTAGGGGTGAGATAGCATCATTGTTTGAAGCCACCATTATCAGGAAATGCTTCTTCCTCCAAACTGCTCTTTAGGTTATCTACAGATTATTAGTTCAATAACATCTATTACATGTTAATAATAGCACCAGATTAACTACAGGCCAATATTCCTTTTTTCCATTATACAACACGTGACACTAGATCTACACATCTTTTAGCTGTTAAAAAGAATTAATAACCTCCTCAACCAAAAGCTATAAGTGGTTTGCAAGATTGTGCTATTAGTTTTATAAACTCTCATCACATTTGCTATCAAAGTCAGGGTTGTCCCCTTGCTCTCCTAATCATCTGCTGTGATACTGCTTATGACTTTAGTCCAACTTCTTCTCTCCACGTTAGCAGAGGGTACCACTGGCCCTTAACCAGCACTTCTCCCTACTCTTTCCCTACCAGCAGTTTTGAGAGGCTGTATGCAAATACGGTGCTGCAGAATTACAGTCCTGATAGTCATCAGCCAGGGTAGACATCTTTGCTTTGTCCTGCTGCCTAACTTTGTCAGTGTTGTTATTAGTACACTGCTCATGCTGGTGTAATATGTACATAACCAATTAAATCTCCACTTTGCTTTAATCCAGCAATTCCTATAATACTTGTTTCATTTTCTACTACTTATAATAAATCCTCATATGCCTCATTTGTTTGAGAAAATCCTCCATATTGAGCTAGTAAATTTAGAAGAGTCTTGATGCTGATACTAAAAGGGGAATGCTAGGTAACAGTAATTTCTAATTTCCATGGGATTTGTCTGAAATATTTCATACCATAATGATGGCTTTCACTTTGCTCTTATGAATTGTTGTCTTTGTCCTGTTTTGTTTTTTTTTTCCACCTCTGTACACAGAGATTTGCAATGTATCCATTGTTTCATTGCTTACAAGCCATACTGACACCAGTATTAAGGGAAGTAGAGGTGGGAGGACTTTCATTGTCAAGCTTGGCAACATCAGAATTGCAAGTATGAGCTTTGTCTATTAAAAGAGTTCTTCTGTTTTGTGCCAAGAAGCCAGACAGCATTTGTCACTGGAGTAACACATAGATAAGAGCTGCTTTGTTGCTGAACATTCAAAGGTTTCTATCTTCCTTTCAGTAGGTCCAGAAAATCCCATAAAAATCAACAAGGTTTAAGCAGAGCTTCTGGGTTTCATTCTAAGACCAGTACAACTTAACTGGCCCACAGAAGAAGTAGTGTCCTTTGTGTTAATTCTTAATAAAGCACTTTGGTTGACCTTGACCCAAAATGCTGAAATTACAAATTAACTTGTGTGAGCTATTATACTAAAAATATAGGAAGTAGCTATTTACAGCATTATTTACTACTTTTCATTTCAATGATATCTCTATTAAACAGTATCAATATGACTAGCATGTATTTAAAAACAATTTTTGTCATTAAAATTAAAAAAAAAAAAAAGAAAATGCATGATACGAAGTAAAACTAAACTTGTTTGAATGTTGGAAGAATTACCTTATTTCTAATATAAATAGGGCATTCTTCCTCATGATGTTAAATGAGACTGGACAATATACCACAAGGACCTATGCAGCATGAGAAATGAAAAAACCGTGACACAACAGGTCTTTTCTTCCTTCATGTAAGAACTCCATTTCTCCTATTATAATACCAATTATTATATTATTTCTCCTATTATTATACCAGATTTCCTTTTTAGGTCTAATGATGGAAAACAGGGGTGACAAATATAATTTGATGTTGACTTAGAAGTGGGTTTATACTGCTTATATTTTATTATTTCTCTAGCCCAATTTGTGCACTATTTTATATTTCCTTGTAGCCATTTGTGATGAGAATTGAATATATTTGAGACTGTTTATATCTCTCTGCCTCAGCAGAGGTGGAATATAGTAAGGTAGAAGAGTTTTGTGTAAGGTGGGGGAAATACTGTGGGAGAAAAGAAGCAGAATTTCAGTCAATGATTTGTAGAAAATAGAAACACAGGAAATACTGTCTTATGGCAAGCAAATTATATTCTTCATGTGTATATTCCTTAAAGGCAACATTTGCATACTTTGAGAGTCATGCAGAATACTCTTCTGATCTGTTTTCAAAGTCCACGCAAATACTTTGCAAGCCTGGCAGAAACTGTTAGCAAGGCTTCAGCTGACTCAGTTGTTGGTTGAAAAAAATTTCAGGCTTGTTCAAAACATATTGAATTCAAGATTTCTAGCAAAAAAAAAAAAAAAAAACAAAACCCCAAAAACTAATAAAGTCTGTATGATGCCATGAGCTTTTTGCCTAAAAATGCAAGGTGCATTTTAGAAACAGAGACATGATCAATACACACAAGATTGTTGATCAGACTGTACAATGAATACAACTTTGATTTTCACTAAATGACAGAAAACAATTACCAGATATCGAATCAAAGTGGATCTGTAGAAACTAATGCAAAATTGGCAAATATTTGGGCTGTGAATGGAGGGTTTTTGGAAGAAAATACTGTTAAAAAAAGAAAGATCTAAAGGAAGGAAATTATCTAGAATCTATAGGAGAAAAAGATACAGAGAATGGAAATGTTTAACACAAATTATAGAAAGCAGCCATTAAACAGATGAAGGTTGTTTACCCATAGGTATCTTCTTTCTAAGTCTTCCTTCCCATTACTTTAGCTTTAATTCTTCATCCCCCAGACACAAGGAACAACATTGCTGCCACAGATAAGCATACCATGGCTTGTAGGAAGCATAGAGCTGTCAGTCAGCATGTCGAAGCAGCTGAGTGTTTGGCAATGGCTAATGGCCAAAATTAATAGCTGCTTTCCTCATAAGTGGAGCTAAATGATGATGGGAGGGGAAACTCCGTCTTCTAATGATTACAATTAAGGAAGAGTTAAAAAATTATTGACGGATGCAGTGTGAGAAAATAAACTTAGTGCTTTAGGAATGCAAACTTGAAAGTCCTTGAAGAAAATTAAAAAAGTCATGCAAAAAAACTTTAAATTGTACAGCTGAATTGATCAATCTGGTATACATAGAGTATAATCAAGTAACACGCTTAAGATTTTATAATCAGCATCATCTATGACTTGTAGAAATGTAGAAACAGCTTTGTTTAAGGGTAAAAACAAAACAAAACAAAACAAAAAACCCCAAAATACAAACAAACAAAAAAAACCCTAAATCCATGAGAAGATAACGGAATATAAACTAAACTAAATTCCTTTGGGGAGAAGATGGAAAGCACGTAACACTGTATGGCAACTATGTTTACAAATTGCTCTTTCTATTCCTGTATCTTCCTCAAAACTTTTGTCATATGCCTCCACTGGATGCTCATGTTCAAACCATAGGGTCCTTATATTTCTTCCCAATACCTCTCATTTTCATTTGACAGACAGGGAAACTGAGGCAGTATGAGTTGAATCTGTAGAAGGCTGTCTTGCAGACCACAAAGAACTATTGTGATTTCAACCCAGCTAGTAACTCAGTATCACGCAGCCACACACTCACCTCCTCTGTCTCCCCCACTGGGTGGAATGGAGAGGAGAACTGAAAGAATGTAAAACCCTGAGGTTGAGATAAGAATAGTTTAATAACTAAAATAAAGTATGATATAATAGTAAGGGAAATAACAAAGAGAGGGATATAAAATTAAAAGTGGAAAAAAAAAAAAAAAAAACAAAAACCAAACAGTAAACACACTACAATTGCTCACCATCCACTGATCAATACCCAACCCATTCCTGAGCAGCAATCAGTCCCTTCCGAGTAAATCTCCCCAGTTTATACACTGGGCATGGCGTGCTGTGGTATGGAATATCCTTTCGGCTACTTTGGGTCAAGTGTTCTGTCTCTGCTCCCTGACTTCTTGTGCCCTTTCTCACTGGCAGAGCATAAGAGACAGAAAAGTCCTTGATCAGGAATGTATCTGTCACGTAAAAAAACCTAATGGCATTGCTTATTAAAGCTGCTTGGCAAAATTAATTTTCATCTCTGGGAAAGACTAGAATTAAAGGGCCTTTATTTTGCTTTTAGTTTTCTCGAATCATGACTAAGCATTGCTGCTGGAGAATTTCTCATGGACTAGAAATTCCAAAGCATTTAATTCAGAGCAATCAAAATACATTGATTCACCAGTGTTGGAATAGGATCATAACAGAACCTAACAGAACTAATTACTTAAAACAAAGCATTACAATTTCCTCTACTGATGGAAGCATTTCCAGAAAAGCCAGCACGTATGCATGTGCTCAGAATTCTGATCTTTCAAAATATGAGTTGCAGTACCTATGGACTGAGTCTACATAGCATTGTATAAGTGACCTTGACATCAAGGCTTGTGTTAAGTTTCATGCTATTTACCCACAGAAACACAAGGGTAAGACCTGCTGTGAATCAATTTGCATTCACAAAGGGAAAACCCAGAGCATGCCCTGCATCTAAAGTGCATTCCATTACTTTCATGTAAAGGCCCAAATATAATTTGCTGTGAGGGTAAGTGAGATTTCAGTCTTCTTGCAGAAGTAATGCAGATAGTTGAAGCTGTGTCCTGGGAGTAGAGTGGGATGCTCCAGCCCTGAGACATTCTAGAAATAGGCTATTTGTTAACGAAAGCTTAATTATGTACTATAACAACATACTTTTTAAAACTACCAACTAAATGGCTAATACTTTCAAGAACAGTGATACTTGAAACAATGAAGATAAGAGCAGAGCAGAGGTAAAATGATGCATTTCAATGACCTTTCCAAGCAACATTTTACTGTGTAAACTCACCTACAGGAAATGACTTTACTGGGAAATTAATACTACGTTTAATTCTAATTTATAAGATAGGGGCTCCTCTGAGATATTTCATATACTGCACACACACAAGAGTGTGCAGGGATTGCACAGCATTTCTGAAGGGAAGGAAGAAAGGACACCATGATTTTGCACAGTTGACAAAAAAAATTGATAGACATTCAGAAGAAAAAAATGGGAATTGAACTTTTCACCCTTAGCCTATGGACAATCACAATAACTGCTGCCATTGACACTAGGAAAAATATTCAGCTTTCATCTCAGTTTTACAAGTAAATCTTCAAGCACATTATTACACTTCAAATCAATGCTGCACAGTTGGTAATCTTTCATATGACATAACGTGAACTAGAGTAAAAAGAGAGCATCTTTAACGAGACTGAAAAGGAATTGCAATTGTGTTTAACGTTATCTTTTGAACTGAATACTTTTGCAGTTGCTCCTTGACAATGAACTGTCATCTTTCAGCTTGTTTCACGAGCTCTGAATATGAATCCAGTGTACCAAAAGTTAGTGACAGATGTATTGCACATTGATGTACCTGCCAAAAGCCACCCGCAAACCAACCCCAGGAGCAAGTTCAGAGGGCAAACTGGAAGACCAACCTCAAATTGCACAAAACAGTGGCCACAAACTCAGAGAAACTGTCAGTGAGTAGCGTGTAAACTGCTGTTTCAGTTACAGAATAGCTGTATATATGGCTGATTGAAGTAGGTTTACAGCACCATAAATAAAATATTTCAGTTCTTTGTGTTAAATAAGAGTGTATTTCAACAGCTATTTATTCCTGTAAGTTATATGAAGGACAACGGAATTTGAGTAGTTGGAAAACAGAAATTTGACTCTGAGGAAATTATCCACAACTTGCTCTCTTCCCCTGCCCACCCTTACAAAACAGATGGGGGAAAACATCATCAAACCCTCCCCCCCCCACCAAACACAGTTTCAGAGCTGTTTTGGAGTTGTAGGTTTGGGCATTCAGTTTTTGGTGGGTTTTTTTTTGGGGGGGAGGGGAGTTTTTCAGCTTTTCTGGGGGGAAGGAGGAATCAGAGGAAATCGAGAATGAAAATGGAGCAAAAAATAACAAAAATTAGAGAGAAACCATTTTAGGATCCATCCAAAAATGTCCTGAAATACATTATGGATCTGCAACCAAGATTAAAACTTTGCATATGGCAGGACAGTTTTCTTTCATCCTAGTGCATAACTTAGCCCCCATACTATTGGATTTTTACAAGAGAATAAGTGATCTTGCCACATCCTTTCTGACAATATCTCAATATCTTTATCATGAATGACATTGCCACAGATGGTGATATTTCTGTTTATGATCATATTTAACTAGAAAGCTGATAATGTTAGAGTTAAAAGGCAAATTTTTGGCACAAAGTCAAAAAGTTCTCAAACAGAAGTTTCAGGGAATTCAAAATGTGCTACAGTTAATTAAAATAAGAAAGAAGAAAGTGGTGTCTCTTACTATCATAAGACAGCAACTTTGATTCCACAACAGAATTTATTATTCTACCTTCTCTGCTTCACAACACCATCACTACTGTTTTTTGTTTGTACTGTCTTTTAAATTACAAGTCAGAAGTGTATATATGCTGCTGCTTTAAATCTCAGGTGGAGAGAGTGGAGAGGGACTAAATATGCAGAAAACACCTCTCACTCTTCAACACTAAAGTGGATTATGAAATTGTCATCACTGATGTAATGTATGTTGCATATTTGCTGCACACTTGGAAGCAAATGAGGTCTACATTTGGACTTTCTTACAATATCAACAATTCTAATAATTGTATGGTGAGTTGGTAAGTCTCAAAACGTTTGATGTTCTTCCTAAAAACTCAGCTCACTGAAAAAAGTGTTTTCATGAGAGTCTCGTTGGAAAAAAAAAAAAAAAGAAAAAAAAACCAGCAAAAAAAATCACCAAACAAACAGTCCTTATGTCCTTATGTTTGCAGAGAAAAGCTTCGAAACATTAGAATATTATAAAACTTCAAAATAAATAAGCTTCCCAAAAGCCAATATTAAAAATTACTCTTCAATTTTAGTGCAACAAAAGTAGCCATTAAAAAAATCACTAATGTTGATACTTTTTCTAATCAAAATTCATTTTTTATTTTTGTATGTCAGATTTGTTTTCTCCCAAGTATGCAGAAGTATTGTCAAAGATGTTTGTGGTATTTTCATTGAAGAATTCAGATCCCAGGAGAAGGAAAGAGCCTAAAAGATGCAATGTATTATCATTCATCAGCCATTTAGAGTGTGGGGGGTGAGGGTGAGACTGGTGGTTGTGTAAACCAGTTAAATCACAAGCATTGTTACTGTTGACAGATTCACATCTTATTTATGGTGGGTGAAAATCAGACCATAGTCACTCTCTTGTAATGGAACTCTGACATCGCGAAAGATGGAGGAAAAGATGCCATATACTTCAATTAGCAAAAGTCACTCATGTTTTCAACAGCATACAAGATGCATTCTGTAAGACTGCACATATAGTGAGCAGTACAGGTATTTGATCCCTCACCTCCTTTTTATGGGGAGTCACTACTGTAAATTTGGAACTCTGTGGAAACCAGGAGGAACTAAAATATTTGAAATCTTACAGAATCACACTCTTACATTATAGACGTTTTTACAAAAGGATTTAATCAGCAGAGGACTGCTAGGACTTCTAAACACAGAGAGCATCATAGATTCATTGCTGGGTCAGCTTTCTTGACTTCTCATCTCAATCAAGGCAAATGCCTCATGCTATTTTGAATGACAAACCTCTTTGCTAATGGAGATTTATTGTGAAAGCAGCGTAATGAATTGAACAATTCTGAAGTCAGTTGTAAGCACAAAGGCCAGTAATTAGTGCTTTCAACTTCTGACTCTAAAAAATTTACATAGTCATTGAGCTGGCATTCAAGCTTTCATGACTGAATTAGAATTAAACATTCACAATGAGGTTGCTTTGCATGTAAGACAAAAATTATAGTTTCTTTTAAAATCTTCTCACTTGTAAAATTAAAGAGACCAAAATGAAATTTTTTACCAACTATCACTTTGGTTTTCAATCAGTCATATACAATTGGCTATCCCCCTCAGGAGAAAGGCCTTTCACAGTTACAAGCTGCCAGGAAAATACAGTACTGGTTTAACATTCCTAGTAAAACTAGTAAGTAAAAGGCAGTGTACTAGTTTCTTGAAAAAATAAGCTTTTCAAACTATTTAAACTATTCTTTTGGATAATAATAAGCATGAACTTTAACACACTTCTTGACATTATCTCTAAGCCAGCACAAGTTAAACCAAAACATATCAATATTATCCTGTCATGATACCACAATACATGAAGAAAAAAAAAAAATCACTTGGTCACAAGCTGTGTTCAGATAGTGAAGTATATTAAAAATAATTATTCTGAAGTTTTCCATGAATCAAAGATCTTATTTGTAACTGTGACACAGTTAGTTTTTATAGAACTAACCAAACTGGCTGTGAGACAAAGGTGCTGAAAAACACAGTATTTCACAGGTCTTTACAAAATGCAGAATCATAGAAGCAGTATCAGCCTGATAGAAGTAAATAAAGAGCAGAATTGAGAATTCTGTTTTTCAGTACATTTGACAGCAACTTTGATAACAGCAAGAGAGGAGGCAACATCCATCTTGGAGATGGATATCAGAACAAGAGGAGAGGAACTAAACTTTTCCATGACAGACATACTTCTCCTTGGCCTTATCACCCCTATTCTACTACGGTAAACCGAAAAAAAAAATCCCAAAAGGTTCTTCAAAAGCGACTTAATGCTTTTCTACATGTGGAAAGCTGTCAACAACAAGACAACTAAGAAGTTTTCACCCAATTCCAAAAGCAGACAAGTGCTTTTAAAAACTCCTTTTGAGTACTCTGCAGGATGCTTGCAACACCTCCCATTTACATGCAACCCTTGGCTATTTTAGAGCTACAACCACTCACTAAACAGAGTTTATCATGTTCATGCTACTCAGTAAAATGTTCTACCTATTTTTCTAGGGTCACTATGATCCTCAAAGGAGCTGGTTAAAGGACACTTCAATACAGAAGTATCAAGATCCATTGAAGACAGAAGCTTCATACTAGAATTTGTAAAACCTGTTTCATGAGCTTTATCTGGATTTTCTTGACTGAGCATCATTGAGTTCATCCTGATGAAAACTATTTTTAAAGCTCAACAGTGTTGTAGCATGTTAAGGCAATTCCTCATAAATATTGCACAAATACCTCTAAGCGCTTCTCTGAGGTTTCAATGGTAAAAAAAATACAACATCTATTTAAAAAGCTCCTTTAGCAAATAAACCAACAATTTCAAGAGAGGCGCATGTGAGTACACTGTAAGGTGTGTTGCAGAAAAATCTAAAAGACCTTTTAGGAAAAAGCATGAAGAGGTAAAGTTTATCAGGAAATGTAGAGATTCAATTTCCAAAATGATAGTCTGTAACACAGTCAAATTGCCTCTTGTCATGGGCCCACCGGGCCAAAAATAATTCACCTTTATGTTGCCAATCTAAGTCCATCTGAGCCACTTCAATCTTAGCAGCTTTATCCACTTGTTGGTTGTTCTGGTGTTCCTCAGTGGCCCGACTCTTGGGTACATGGGCGTCTACATGGCGTACCTTCACCACCAGGTTCTGCACCTGGGCAGCGATATCTTGCCACAGTGCAGCAGCCCAGATGGGTTTACCTCTGCGTTGCCAGTTGCTCTGCTTCCATTGCTGCAACCACCCCAACAGGGCATTTGCCACCACCCATGAGTCAGTATAGAGATAAAATACTGGCCACTTTTCTCGTTCAGCAATGTCCAGGGCCAGCTGGATGGCTTTCACCTCGGCAAACTGACTCGATTCACCCTCTCCTTCAGCAGTTTCTGCAACTTGTCGTTGAGGACTCCATACAGCTGCCTTCCATCTCCAATGCTTTCCCACAATACGGCAGGACCCATCAGTAAACAAGGCATACTGCTTTTCACTTTCTGACAGTTTATTATATGGTGGGGCCTCTTCAGCACGCATCACCTCCTCCTCTGGTGACATTCCAAAATCTTTGCCCTCTGGCCAGTCCATGATGACTTCTAGAAGGCCTGGACGACTGGGATTTCCTATTCGAGTTCGTTGTGTAGTTAGTGCAGCCCATTTACTCCATGTCGCATCGGTTGCATGATGTGTAGAGGAGACCCTGCCTTTGAACATCCAGCCCAGCATCGGAGCAACCAGGTGACGATGTGCTCCCCTGGTTGACGGGGAAAATCTTTTCGCATATTCCGTAGCTCGGTTGAGGTCCGAGGTCGAGAAGTCACCTCTTCTTCTTCTTCATCATGTGATGATGACTCCTGATCAGATGGTGGCCCGGGTGGTGAATACATTGCTTCTCCATCTTGCTTCACCCTTCTTGTCTCTTTTTTGTTTTTTCTCTTGTGTACAGGGGCAATCAATATTGGTACGAATTGGTCCTCTGGTTTAGCTGCAGTCATTATCACTGTGGTTTGAGTAGCAACAGTACTTGTCGCTGGGGGTGGTGTAGCTGCTGTGCTTGGAGCTGGGGTAGCTTCGCTGTCTGTTGCAGTCGAAGTTTGAGTAGCTGCTGTACTTGTTGCTGATGCTGGTGTAGCTGCTGTGCTCGGAGCTGGAGTAGCTGCGCTGTCTGTTGCTTCGCCCTCAGATCCAGGGACATTTTTTCCCTTTTGAAGGTGCTGGATAGTGTTGAACAAGGCCCGGTAAGCATAGGCCAAGCCCCAGCACGTTGACATGATTTGTCCCTCTCTGGTATGACCAGGATGACAACACACCATATTTAAGTGTTTTACTAATTCTTCTGGATTTTGCACTTGTTTGGTGGTGAAATTCCAAAGCACTGGAGGGGCCCACTGACCTAGATACTTGCCTATACTATCCCACACACCCTGCCACTCATGGCTGTCCAACCTCGGGGAAAATCTCTCGGTCCCCCTATTTTGTCGTCTAACCCCAGACAAGGCCCAAACCCGACTCTGCTTAACTCTTGAGATCAGACGTAATGGTTGTGGACAAAACACACTCTGTATGCGTGCCAACATGGTGATCCCCATCACAATCAGCAAACAGGTCTCAACAATATTAAAAGGCCACTCAAAAACTTCAAAACTCTCAAATGATGCTGTAAATGGTCTGGGAGGGGCACTGGGAGGGTAAAAGAATGTCTTCTTCATAGGTTGACCACCCAGGAAGGAGAAAAAAGATGTATAGTTGCTAAGCACTTGTATTATATACTTCCCAAAGTATAAAGGTGGTGACCACACTGGGAACATAAGCCAGACCAGTTTCATGATCAATTTTTCTATTGTATTACAAGTCATTACCATAAAATACAATGAGACAATAACCTTAGCCCAAGCCCCACACTTGAAAAACACTAACACAGCAAATACCGGCTCTAAGTAAGCTACGGCATATTGAGACTGTGAGATCAAAAACAACAACTTTGAGAGCCAATAAATCAGCATTGTGACGAGTGACTATTAATCCAAAACACTGAATGCTTATCACAAATACGATTAGACACACTCCGGTCAGATCTGTCATTATCTCAACCCTTCGTGCCCCACGTTGGGCGCCAAAAAGAACTGTCGTGGTTTAAGCCCAGGCCGTAAATTAGAACCACGCAGTCTACTTCCCCCCCCACCCCCCAGAGGGATGGGGAGGAGAATCGAAAGAATGTAACTCCCACGGGTTGAGATAAAAACAGTCCAGTAACTAAGGTATAACACAAATCACTACTGCTGCCACCAATAATAATAATGATTAAGAGAAATAACAAGGGAAGAGAATACGATACCGCCTGCCGGAAAAGAGAGCCCGACAGAAAAGAGGACGTGCCCTTCCGGGTAGCTCCCAGTTACATCCCCTGGCATGATGTGCTGTGGTATGGAATACCTCTTTGGCTAGTTTGGGTCAGGTGTCCTGTCCCCGCTTCCTCCCGGCCCCTCCTCCTCCCTGGCAGAGCATGAGACCCACAAAGTCCTTGGTCAGTTTAAACATCGGTGTTATCAGCTTTGTTCCCAGGCCAAAAGTCAAAAACACAGTGCTGCAACAGCTACCAAGAAGGAGAAAAACTGACTGCTACTGCTGAACCCAGGACACCTCTTCCACAGATTAATTTCATATTTTGAGGCACAGCCTACCAGTTTTTGCTGACTACTGGTGTACTGATATAGACAGAAGGATGAAACATTTTCTCATGCAACGGGAACCTGAACACAGTTCTCCTATACAGATAACATGAATCACATCAACTTGCTAATACCTCAAAGGAAAAGAGTTATTCTGTATTAATTTACATATATCGTATTATTCAAAATACATTCTAGATCAGAGAATTGAATAGTATAAATCTTGTGATGTCTACTTTAATATACATATTTCTGTAACATCTGGAATACCATTTTACTTAAACCAGCTCAGTTTATATTAAAAAATAAAAAAAAGATTTGGATAGATTTATATGCTGGGAGCATTGACAAGAGTCAAAAATCAGCACAAAAATACAGAGCATTATTTTGCCTCAAAACAAATAGTTCATGAATCTGACACAACAGCAAAATGAGGGCTCCCAATACCTGACCCAAAAAAATTTGCACCTTTTTCTGGTGGCACTCAAGTTTAATAAGTTAAATAATAATAATAATAATAATAATAATAATAATAATAATAAAATAATGTGCAATTTTACATACTACACAGCATGCAAAACTGCCTCCCAACTAAACCATACCAACCCAAACCTGCACATCTACTGTTTTCTTGGCTCTCATCCCCTTCGCTCTAGGGTACGTGGCCAGGCAGGTGTTTAGCCATTCCAGATATGGAGTGTAGGGAATGTTGGAAACTGGCTGTGACAGTCCTGAACACATTATAGCACATTTTCTCTACAAAGTGAGGTGAATTGACTCAGTGCAAGGAGAAGAAAGCAATCACAGGGCAGGTGAAACTGGGTGAACTAGTAGTGAATAAGTGTCCCCTTAGGGGAACCAGGGCTAATTCTGTTTCAACACGTAGAAAGAATTCTATCTGAGAGAACACTTGCCAGTGAAAAATATTCTAAAAATAATTTTACTTCATCCTAAGGCAATTTCCCAGGCACCCAGGGAAGTTCTGTATTGTTCCCAATGCCTCCAATGATTGGGATGCACTGGATCAAAAGATTCAGTGAAAAATATTCTTTCTTTACTGTTCAAAATATACGTCCAAAGGGTAAAATGTAATAGAAATTATTAATTTCAACTGTAATGGTGAATATCATCATGGAAAGCCAGACTTCCAAAAGATGCTACAGAATACACGTCTATTCATTCAAAGTCTTCAGCCACTTCACTGTCATGAAATAATTAGGTATTAATTATATCTCATGTTTCTAAGTCAAATACATTATGCCATGTTGAGTATGATACATTTAGATTCAGGATCCCTGAATGAATGCAAGAAAACCTACATGCCAGTCTCAAAGCAGCCAGAAAAATACCTTTTATGAGGCAGTCTTCCAGACAGGTGAAATATAAACGAATTATCTTCCTGGTTCACATAATAAAATCTTCCTTGATCAATATTCCTGCATGATTTTAATGCTCCTCATTAAAGAGATAATACAAATCATACTTGTCCAAAGGCCTTCACAAAGCTGGTAAAACACAGAAAAAGTCAAATTTTTAAGATCAGTGTTCTGTTTCATCTTTGCATTCTTGCTTTTGAGGGATTACCATTTCTTTTTCCGACACAAATTGACTGAGGGTTTTCCTTGTTTGGTTTGGGGTTATTTTTGGGGGGGTGGGGTGGGTGGTTTTTTTTGAGGTGGGGGAGCGTGTGTTTTTTTTTTTGTTTGTTTGTTTGGGTTTTTTTTTCCCCACCCATATAGAAGCTATTAGAACCAAACTTTCCCCAAAGCAAAATCAAATTTGCCAGTGTTTTTCCTTCAGGTTCTACCTTTTCTTGCACTAGTGCCTTTGAGCTCCTCTTGCATTTTTTCTTATTGTCCCAAATGTAAGATTTATTTATTTTTATTTAATAATTGCTAAAGCATAATTTCCTATAACTGCATGACAATGTATAAACATACACTTCATCTAAGGTAAGGCAGTTATGTGTTTTATGTTACATTTAATTCTTTGTCACACAAGTAAGAGGGACCAGGTATCTCCTGAAGATAAATATCTTGTAAAGCATGTTATACTATATGTCTTGCTGTATTAGAAGATATTAACTGAAGTATGTTATATATCTTTGAAACCAATCACGACCTTGATATAAAATAGACTATGCTGAATAGGATGGACTCTAACCAAGCAACTTTTTTATTTGTATAGTCAGTTCCTTCAGGAATCACTGAGTTTTAAAATTGCTTTTCCTAATATTGAAGAACTTCCAGTATTGTCATGGTGTTTATAGTTTTACTGACAAATAACACTGTGTCATTAAAATGTCTCTGTACATGTCTCACATGTCAGATGGTATTGCTTTATTTTAGGTTCATATAACTTGATGTTAATCTTTGATGATCCTGTTTCTTTAGCTGCCTGTATATAGGTTCAAACACCTGTCTTTGAATATTGCTAACTTTTTCAGACAGAAAGAATAATCATACACATTCATCTCAATTATTTTCAAAATTTAAAAAATAACAAAATTTAAAAAATGTTATTGAAAGGGAAGAAACCCTCTCTAAGTTTTCCATACCCATACATTTTTGAACCCTCATTACTATAATAACTAAATTTTGTTAAATAGATTTTTAGAAAACAGATAAATTATGCTAAAATGGTTTTAAGAGTAGAAATGGAAGCCACTGTGCAGCAGGGAAATCCATAGCCATGAGAAAGCCCTCTCCTGGATTTCTAGCAAACCAGTTATTTGCCTTACCAAATAGCAAGACACGCAACTGGGTGAAATCTTAAAGCAGAGCCATTTGTCAGAGAATGACAAATGAGAACTGAAACTTTGCACATATGAACGTTAGCTTTACATCAAAAGCTTTCTGAAGAAGTGTTTTATCCACATGGCTCCACAACTCTTACAAAAGAATCTGTAGACGTATTACACAAGCCAAAGAACAAACTTCTATTTTACTATACATCTAGTTTTTCTCATACACCTATCTTCTTTTCCTGCATCTTTAATGTATAAAGGAAACATTGGAAAGACTGGGAAAGGCACAGTTTTTAAAGACATCAAGAGCAGACCAAATGCAGCAACTTTTGTATGTCAGCGTCAATCACAAATAACCACAAACACCACAGGAACTGCTGTGTACAGATGGCCCTGAAAACCTGCTAAATGACACTATAAAAAAAAAAAAAAAAAAAAAAAAAAAGTTAAAAATTTCTTTCTGGTAGCATGGAGGAATAAAAAGAATTAGAAAATTATTCTGCATTGTAATATAGCATGCAATCAGCACCATCTTCCACTTGCACATGGTCAGCAGACATTTGATATGGCTGTTGCAACACTGTTTTCAAGACTGAGAACAGGATTGAAAAAGCTGCAATTGGTTCAAAATGCGTCACCTCATTTATCTTCCTGTGTAATCTAGGATATTTTCAGCATCCCTCCCGTGACATTCTGAATGCTAACTGTCTCTTCACTGAACACCAAATAATATTTAGACTTTTTACCCATAATTTTCAGCCTTGCAACTGCTAGAATTTTCACCAGTAATCCTTCGGTATTAATACACACATTCAGAGAAGTGTGTGTACTACTTCATTTTACTCTTTTGTAAGTCAATGGAACAGAGAATGAATGCATCTTAAGAGTAAAAAAAAAAAAATAAATAAAAATCACTTCTTCACTTAGGAAATTCTTTTAGCAAACACTTCAAGAGCTTTCCAACAAACTAAATACTTCCTACCAAAACCAACTTAGTAGAAAATACAAATTTCTTCTGAAAGAAAAGGCTTGATTGGTAAATACTGCCATTTTCAATCTATTTTATATGAATATGCTTTCAAGTGCAAACAATTTAAACCTTAAATATTGAGAATGGTTTCTGAAAATGGTATTAGTGATACCTACCCTGGAAATGGCTGAGAGTCTGATATATCTTTCTGACTGGCATGACTTAGTTTTAGGTAGCACATAAGGGTATCTTCACTCTGATTTTGGGGACCTTGTTCTAGAATGGGACAAGTTAAAGAGAAAATCAAAGGAGAAACCTGAAAGTGAGCTGAAGAGAAAAATAAAAAAATAAAAGAGTGAGAACCTATGCTAACACCTCAGCTCCTGAAGAAAAGCCCTTCTCTACAGGCTCTTGTTTCACCCAGAGGGGCATGGGCTTGTACACAAGCAGCAAAAACTATAGCTTCTGCCTCTTCCTAGGTAACACTCACCTCAAAGAGAAATTGAATGAACAGTACTTGAAAAGATTAGCATATCCAAAGACAGCCCTTGTGCTGGACACTTGAAAACAATGCAAATTTCTTCTACCTGCTTTCTTTCTTACCTCCCATGAACCTACAGAAAACAAAATCACAATCTGCTGCTCCTCTGAGAGGGAGCTTAAAAGTTAACTTCAAAATTCAATGGTAAGCACCTGCTGTGTGTTTGCTCTAAAATACTTATCACATGAAACCAGTTTCAGTGGATTGAGGTTTAAGGTATAAGCACACTGAGTGGAAACAGATTGCTCACAGCTACGCTTATTTATACCTAAACATCTTTTGATTACTTTTGCTTAATACAGAATTAGAGACCACATTGCTCTTTGCAACACTACCCTCAGGACCTGCTCTTTTATTCTTACTTTATTAGTCCAATTTGTTCTTTGAACCACTTAAAAGCCTACCCTTTCAATTTGTGCCAAATTATTAGCAAGATACATTTCTTTTACCCATTATTGGGAAGCATGTTTTTTGTTTCTGATTCTAAAAAAGTCCTAAACTCCAAAGCAGATGCTTCATTATATGACAACTTTATAAAAGTTCCCATGTTGCTATAGGAAACTCAGCTTCTTATACCTTTGAAATAATTAGGGCTAAAGCAATTAGTGTTGCTTATCGTAAGACCTGGCTGTATAATGTTTGTCAAACAATTTGATGAATTATGCTATAATAATCATTTGCATGAGCTTAGGGTTGCTGGATTTCTTATTTGTTGAAGTGTGACAAGCAATTCAGTATCATACAACAAACAATTATGACAGTCTGTGGTGCAGAAGTTTAGATCAGAGAGATCAAAACTAGGAGAAGACAAAATAATGCTGAGGGAGTGAGATGGCTTGTTTTATGAAACATAAAAGATCATGATAAATTTAATTTTTATGATATATTTACTATTTTTAAGATTACAATATTAGAATAAAAGATTGCTTCAAAAGGACAGATTCAAATATATAATGCTGAAAAAAGAAAGCAATGCATATGTGTTATAAAAATTCAGTCTTAGCCATGACTGATTCCAAATATTTTATTCAGATAGATTAAGGGTAAGAGGCAATAAGCAAGCAGCGCTGGGTGCCCAGGGGAGTCTCCGCTCCACCAAAGATGCACACCAGGGTCCCTGGGGTCCAGTTTCTTATACTGTTGTAGTCCTGGGTTTTAGCCAATCCTGTCTTCTCCTTTATGGCTCCTTTCCATTGTTCCTCTCTTGATTGCTGGGGTCTTTTTCCGGTTGAGAAACTTTCTTACTGAAGCTCAGGAAGATGTTTATCACAAGCTTAACTTCCATCAGTCCCATTCCTCATAGGGCTATCTATTTAATGCATAGTTTTCACCACATCCTATGACAGGATGTGTCCCTTGGATTATCCAACCCCCCTTCCCAAAAGTACTCGAGCAGTTACACAAAGCAAAAAGGCACCCTTACTGGTTTATCATTCAAAATTATCACAGAGGAATTACTCCTTTGTTTCTTCCCTTTCACAAGCAAACACTATGATCATTTCTATGCGTTTCACACAAAGCACAGAGGTCACAAGGAGTTCCTGGCTGCCGACACGAATCACTCCTGTGGTTTGACACTTACACAAAACTTAAATTCATTCACTCAATATCAACATTACAAAAACCTATAGCCATATAATACACAAACTTTACTTGATCAGCAGATTAAACATTTAAGTTTACTACAATATGCTTTTTCCAAAAGGTCTACAGGACTTAGTCTGTTCCAAAGGTAAGTCAGGGTGAATACGTGCCTAGGTACCTTTGTCTTTGAAAACACCACCTATACCTCAAACACAAAATCAAGAGTTTCATTGCCATGAAGTCACAAATCTGATCATTGCTGTGGTTTGTCTTCTCCCTCTAGGATCGCTGAACATTCTCTTATAAAATCAGAAATTTCTGATTATACATTCTTTGGATTTTTTTTTTTTCATTGGTGAGTATTTGCTTCACTAATCATTAACTTGACCATTGCAATTTTTTACCACTGATTCTATGAAGATGATCCTTTACCTTTGGTTGCAGACACTGTACTTTGCATCAATACAGCTGTCCTGGGTTCAGCAGTGGCAGTCAGTTGTTTTTTGTTTTTTTGTTTTTTTGTTTTTTTTTTTTTTTAGGTGAGGCACAGCACTTTAATGGTGCAGGCAGCGCCCAGCTGTCTTGGCAGTCCTCATTCCCGGTGTGTCTTCCCTGGCTCCGTTGCCAGGCCGTCCCGGGGCGGGCAGTGCCGCTCGGCAGCGCCGTTGCGTCCGGCCCGGGCGGCGGGGGAGAAGGAATGAGCGCGGGGCCGAGCGGGCCCGGGGCCGGAGGCGGTGCCGGGGGAGCGGCGGGCAGCGGGGCCCGTCCTGTAGCAGAGCGCGGCCACCGCCCCGCCGTAGGCACGCCAGGCCAGGCGCACGCCGAGCAGGCTGAGGCCCAGCCAGAGCAGCAGCAACTGGCACAGCGCGGCCCGCACGTCCTGCGCTGCCCACTCGGCCGCCAGCTCCCGGCCCAGCGCACCCAGCGCCTTCCACGGCGCCTGCCAGCCCGCCGACATGGCTGCCGGGCGGCACAGCGGGCCTCTCCATAGAGAGCAAGCTACCTCTCCATAAATTAATGCAACATTGGCAGTGTAGGAACAATATGTGCTCAGTTGCCTAAATAATGCCTCAGGATACCAGTAAGAATTTATCACCTGGATGAATTCTAACTGGATTCCAAGTCAAAATGCAGGTTTAACTCCTAATTTTCTAGAGATTTCTTAAATTGTTTAAAAAATTCTTTAGAGATTTTCTAAAGATTTCTTCTGTGAAACCCAGAAAACAGTTTTATTTTCTCTGTTCAAAAGTTCTTCATAAGCAAATGGTATGGATAATATATATATATATATATATAATAATGGTATGGATAATATCCTCTTCTTACCAGTTGACTGTCTGCTTCTCATTAAAGTTATCCTACAACTAGACCAACTGAACATACAAATTGGCTGATACACAATTAACCTTACGATAATATTGATGACATTATTACCATTATTAGAACACCTGCATTGGAGGATTTCATTCTCTGGAATTGTAAACATTAAATTTATGTTGAAAAAAAGCCCTAAATATAGCAAGAATGCTGACTTTGTTCCCAAAGGAAACATGAATCTAGGCTCTTTTCTTTCACTAGAACTACTGAAAGTAGCACAGGTATTTGTCATTAGCCCTGACACTATCTCACAGAAAATCAACATATCTGAAGTCTTACTTTTGAACAACTGAGATTGCTCTTTATGAAAAGCAAATGGTGGACATGCTTCAAACCTTAAAAGATTTCCAGAGATGACAACACTAGATTATTTACTACTCAGGTAATTGATTTGATGTAAGGGTTCTAAATGGACCTAAAACTAATGTTAAAGTCCGGTATAAATGGAGGAAAGAGAGGTAGACTAAAACATAAAAATCTCTGGAGGAATATAAAGGTTCAGGAAGGCTTATGCAATCAATATCACAGAAGACAAAACCTCCAAGACCCCCCAACATTAAAGAAACAGCTAAGAGACCCTTCTGAGACTGAATTTCGTAGCCAGTTATATGGGTTGACAGATGTAGGAGAGGAATATTGAATACCTATTGCATTGAATACAGCAATAGTATACAGGTAGTTCACCCTTCTTCCTCTTGATCAGTACAAGAAATAACTAGTCTCCCTCATTCTGACGTTAAAATTTGGGTGGACTATTCAGATTGTTGTCCCTTGCATACTAGGCTGCAGCAACAGAAACAATATTCGAAGTCAGATTTTTGCTCTAGATATACCTGGAAATTAATCCTGGATGTTAAAGTGCTTGGTTCTGCAGTTTAAAAATTTCCACTGGTATTTACTGATGCAAAGTACAAAGAGAAAAAATACTTAGGCTTCACAATTCTAAGTTTTTACATGCAATATTCATAGAATCACAGAAACATAGAATGGTTCGAGTTGGAAGGGATGTCATCTAATTTCAACACCCCTGCTACAGGCAGCAACATCTTCCACTAGACCAGGTTGCTCAAAACCCCAGCCAACCTTGACATTGAACACTTCCAGGGATGGGGCATCCAGCTTCTCAGGGCAATCTGTTCCACTATTTCACAACACTCATAGTAAAGAATTTTTTTGTAATGCCTAATTTAAATCTACCCTCTTTGAGTCCCCTTGTCCTGTCACTACATGGCTTCCCAAGAAGTCCTTCTTCACACTTCTTGTAGGCCCCCTTTGGGTACTAGAAGGCTGCTCTAAGGTGTCCCATGAGCATTCTCTTCTTCAGGCTAAATAAGCCCTCCTCTCTCAGGCTGTCTTGGTAAGTAAGGTGCTGAAGCCCTCTGATCATCTTTGTGGCCCTCCTCTGAACTCACTTGAGCAGGTCCATGTCCCTCTTATGTTGGGGGCTCCAGAGCTGAATACAGTATTCCAGGTGGAGTCTCATAAGATCTGAGCAGAGGGGGAGAATCACTGCCCTTGACCTGCTGGTCACACTCCCACTGATGCAGCCCTACATAGAGCTGGCTTTCTAGGCTGCAAGCATACACTGCCAGGTCAAGTTGAGCTTCTCATTAATTAACACCTCCCAAGTCCTTCTCCTCAGGGCTACTCTCAACCCAGTCTCTGCCCAGCCTGGGGCAGAGATTGCCCAGGTTGGGATTGTCCCCACCCAGGTGCAGGACCTTGCACTTGGCCTTGTTGAACTTCTTGAGGTTTGCACTAGCCCAGCTCTCAAGCATGTCAAGGTTCCTCTGGTTGGCATCTCTTCCCCCCAGTGTCTTGGTGCATCGCACTGCTTGGTGTTATAGGCAAACTTGCTAAGGGTGCACCCCAATCCCACTGTCCATGTCACTGACAAAGATCTTGAACAGAACCGGTCCCAGTACAGACCCCTGAGGAACAACACTCATCACTGGTCTCCATTTAGACATAGAGTCATTGACCACAACTCTCTGAGTGTGACTATCCAGCCAATTCCTTATCCACCAAGTGATCCTCCACTTTAGAGACACGAATGTCGCACAGGACAGTGTCAAATGCTTTGCCCAAGTCCAGTAAATGATGTTAGTGCTCTTCCTTCATCCACCAATGCCATGGCTCCATCATAGAAGGCCACCCAATTGTTAGGCATGGTGTGCCCTTAGTGAAGCCATGGTGGCTGTAAAGAATCACCCCTTATTGTCCATATTCCTTAGCATAGTTTCCAGGAGTATCTGCTCCATGATCTTGCTGGAAAACAAGGTGAGACAGACTGGTCTGTAGTTGCCCATTTTTTTCCCCATTTAAAAATGAGGGTTATGTTTCCCCTTTTCTGGTCAGCATGAAATTCACAAGACTGCCATGACCTCTCAAATATGATTGATAATTGCTTAGCAACTACATCCACTAGTTCCCTCAGGGCCCGTGATTGATATCATTCTATCAATTAGCAGGAGTTTATAAATCTTAAAGGCTTCCTTGTAACAAAAAAAAAAAAAAGAAAATAAATTAAAAGCCACAATAAAACGTGCATAAAGACTGTAAATCTCAGTTAATAGCTGAGCATCAAGAAAAACTAGAGAGCTAAAAGGATAAAGGTGTTTTCAGTCTCAGTTTAATTTGCATGTGTTCACACTGAATCATTCAAGACAGATTTTAAGGGTTGTAGACTAACTTCTAAATTGAATATCAAGTGTATTTCATTATTTTAAAAATTATTAGGTGTGCATTGTAATTTTTATATTTCTCTGAATTTTCATGAGTTTTTCTTTTTAGCTTTATTTATTATCTTATTTTTAGCTTTATTTTAGGTACTATGTGCTTCTTGGATAAATGAACATACACTCTAAGAACTAATTTTACCCAGTTATTAAGTTGATCCTTTCACTGCATTTGCATAAATAACAGACAGAATTGTAAGGTAAAGGATTATTTTTTCTTCTTTACTCACATATGGCTTACAGTCATCTAATTACACCACTTCAACTTGCATCAGGTTTGTCCTTCAAGAATATAAAAAGAAAATACTGTTCACTTAAAAAGAAGCAGAATCTGACCAAAAAAGAAAAAAAATTATAAGCTAATGAGAAATAAACTTAATCATCTTGAAAATGGCCTAAGCTAAAAATAACTGAGAAAATAAAAGGCACTGTAGCAGTTATCCCAAGTAATGGTGACCTATTCTGAGTGGGCAAATTAAAAATAAAATTGGTTAGTCAAAGACAGTGTTAATAATATCTAAAAACTTTAGGTTGATTTTGAACTTCTTTTTAATTCTTGTTTCGGATTCAGTATTTTTCATATAAACGTATGTCTAGTTAATGAGGCTGGATAAGTTTTTTTCAGTTTAAAGCATCTTTCTTCTTTCTGAAATAGAGCTCTTCAAGATATTGGGTTATAATTGCATATGATTTTTTTTTTTTCATTCATGTTTTTGATTTCATTTGTGGTTGGAGAGTGCTTTTCTAGTGTGGCTAATGTCTGCTTATCTGTTACTCTTATACTGTCTCATTGTTGATGAGATTTTCTCCTTTTTTGTGGACTTCTTTCAATGTAGAATAATCTTTTCCTAAAATACATATATATTTAGAAATCCTTATATTGAATAAATACTTATGGGTCAAATCCTCAAAAATGCTGTGGGCTTAGAGAAGAAAATCATGAAAGGGAGCTTTTCGGCAATATCCTGAATTTTCAAGGCAGTTAATACCAGGAAGAAACTGTAGAAGCTCTTCAAGAACTACATTGCCAGAAACTGTAAAGGTTCAAAACCCTGAATATCTTTTCAATACTTAACTGGAAAATGTATAGTTTCCTTTTTAAGTTTTTCCAAGGTTACCTACTTGAAAATTATTACTTTTCTATGAAAATGAATACATAATGAAACAACAAAATCTGGAAATGCTACTTAGAAGTACCTTGTGGTCCCTTGTAGGAAGTGAAAAGAGGGCATCCTCTGACTTCATTAAAATCCATTCTTAATTACATTTTGTTTCCCATAATGTATCCTGATGCAAATTCTTTTTAGGAAATAAATTACTTTCTAAAATAAGCAACTGTGAACATTCTACAGCTAGTTCACTCAATAATTGGAAAATTCTGAGATAGGAATCCAAATTTTGCTTTCCCAAAGTAATGTCATATTTCTGAATTGAGGTTTGGCATATGGGACACTACCATTCCCCTTTTTTAGATGTAGTTGCACTATTTATGGGATACTCTAATATCTTCTTCAAAGATCAAACTCTACAGTCTAATGAATCAGCCATTAGCCTAACTGGACATCTGAATTACATGTCCTGGTTTAAACTGATAGAATCAACTATGATTCTATGATTCTATCACTTTAAATGAGGACGTACAATTCAGATATTTAAGTGTTCATTCAAATATACAATGTCAACAAAATAAAGGCAGAGCATCCCTGTTCTGAAATATCCTAGAGCACCCTAATTTAAGCCTCTGTGGGATTCAGACAGAGAACAGATGTGAAAGATGACTTCTATAACCTGAATGAGTTACCAAACTACAGACTAATAGGCAAAAGCCAGAAACTAACCTAGTGAACTTTAGGAGCTGCATTTCCATTGTCTTTCCTTCTACTGAAAGTGTCTGAAATAAAATGCACAAGCCTTGTTTCATATTAAATGAAACCTATTTTTAGTAGGAAGGTAATTTATTTATGTGTCCATTTCAGTATAGGCACTCCCTTCCTGGCCAGATTCTTCCCTCACAAACTCATAGAAAACTGGTATCTATCCCACAATCATAGTAAAGGCACCAGAACCAAGAGTGGGTTTGCAGCTGTTCAGAAACTGTTAAAGTGAAATTGTTTTATAGCTTGATGATGCTTTGTCTCCAAGCTTGCTTGATTTTGTTCTTTGCTAGCTTATAGCATGTCAAACAACATGGCTTAACATGTTATACTCAGCATTTTGACTGTTTCTCCTGTTCATTTGCACTTCCTTACTGCCCCCTTATGTTGCAGTTTCACATTTCTTATACAGCTCAATCTGCACAGCTGTGGACACAATATATTCTAATGTGCAGTAGTACACACTAATGCTGGGTCAGCTCTAATATCACACAAACAAGCATTAGAACATTATTTTATCTTCACAGGTTTCTGACCATTATTTCACAAGAACATAAAATGATAACAGCATAGTCAGCTGAGAAGGAATTCCAAACAAAATGGGTATGTAACAGTTTACACAAAAAGCTGAGTACTGACTTGAGGCAGAATGCTAATTTTAATTTTTGTTTTCATTTGAAGAAAATGATAGGTAGAGAACAGAAAAGCTCATCCCATCTGTGTGGTTCTTTCTTCTTCTGTATTCCTAATGGATGCAATTGAATGTCCTAGCACTGTCAGAGGTTTTTAGGGTTCAGGGCTCTTGTTTTTCCTTCCCAGTCGTCATAATTTTAGATATTAATTCTGTACAATTTTTAATAAAAACTTACATTTGCATTCCCTAGCAAATATAGCTTTTCAGTGCTGAATGTGCAAATTCTAAGAAATGAGTTAAATACCTTCTCTTCTCTCCAAAAGAGATGTTTATTAAATTGGCAGTGATAGAATGATGGCACATCTCACACATACATTTATTCAGTGAAAAGATCTGGTGTAGCATTTGGTGAGAAAGTAATTACAATCTATGTTAACACAATATGCATGGTATGCCACTGATTGAACATTGAGTTATGTTTGATGTCAGTCATTTCTGGATTTTTTTTTTTCCCTTTTACTGGCTGCATATATGACCAAAGTACTAGGGGAAAAAATAAAAAAAAAAGAAAATACAAGCAAAAGAAAAGAAAAAGAAAATAAAATGCAAGGAAGATTATAGGGATTTTTTTTTTTTTTTTATTTTTTACAGATCACAGCAGTTACCCATTTTAAGGCAGGTAGAAACAATATTGTTAATACTGGCAATAAGTTAAGTAATGTTTAATGATTTTCTCTGGAAGATTTAAACAACAAACGCAATCCTAAGACATTATCCCAATGGAGGAGGCACCCTACTGTGTGGCACTGTAATACTTTCATGTTTCCCAGACACTACATGTGTCAGGGTCTTGTAGCTGGAACACTTTGCAATAATTCCCTGCATCTTGGGAGAGATACAAGGCTGAAGGGGTCTGCATCATGGGAGAGACATGCAAGACTGTAGGGATACCATTTCCAGTACCTCAGAATGGAATAAGAAACTTTCTCAGAATCAGTACCTTCATATTTATTCCTTAAAGATTTTTGCTATTATCAAATTTCAAAGAATGTCTCTTTACTAATAGGCACACTTTTAGCGCTGCCTGTTTATTTTATCAAGATTATTTTACCTGGTTATTTCATAATAAAGCCATCATCATACATACCCACTATTTTGACACTGAATAAGTTTTCAAAATAACAATTTCAAATTACAAAAAAAAAAAAAAACATGAAAAACTAAACATCTGTCAGTTCATTTTAACCGAGACCTGGTTCATATTTACTCTAACAGATAGAAACATTTAATACTATGTACCTTTTCAAGTTTCATATTGTTTAGACTAATGAAGTCTTTTCAGAGGTTTCAAGGTTATATTTGCTTTCTTAACTATTATCAATACCTTTGTGGCCAGCTGATTCTCAGAGGGTATGTGAGGAGCTGAGAGTGGATGCACTGAAAGCTAATGCCTCTTCTAGCACTGAGATGGTGACATGGTTTATGGTGACATTCAAAAAATATTTCTGAAATCTGATAATACTTGGGTTTCTTTATTTATTTTTTCCCTACATATATACATTTTTTTCCAGTTGTGGGGTTTTTCTCCTATAAACAAGAGTTTTTTATTAAAGCATCCCTTGGAAACTAAGAAAGTCTGAAACCCAGCAAAAAATCCTTCATTCTCAATGTACTAAGAATAATGTGGATTTTAAGCAACTGACCCCAATCCACAACTGCTTGAAAAGTCCTTTAAGACTCCTTGGCCAGCTACCATGGTGTACTGCTTTTGCCTGAGATAGTTTTCTTGATAGTAACTGATATGGGGCTATGTTTTGAATTTTTTATAAAAACAATGTTGATAACACAGGGATGTTTTCCCTATTGCAGAGCAGTGCTTACACTGAACCAAGAGCCAAGGTCTTTCCTGCTTCTCACCCCAACTCACTAGCAAGTAGGCTGGGGATGCACAAGAAGTTGGGAGGGGACCCAGCTAGGACACCTGACACCAAATGACCAAAGGTATATTCCATAACATGTGATGTCATGTTCAGCATATAAAGTTGGAAGAAGAAAAAGGGAGGATGAGAGATGTTTGAAGTGATGGTGTTTGTCTTTCCAAGTAACCATTATGTGTGATGGAGCCCTGCTTTCCTGGAAATGGCTGAACATCTGTCTGCTGATGGGAAGTGGTGAATTGTTTCACTTTGCTTGTGTACACAGCTTTTGCTTTACCTGTTGATCTGTCTTTATCTCATCCTACAAGTTTCCTCACTTTACTCTTTCGATCTTCTCCCACATCACATCAGGGAGGAATAAGTGAGCAGCTGAGTGCTGCTTAGTTGCTGACTGGGGTCAAATCATGACACATTGCTAGCTTTCCCATATAAGGGGACTTCTTGTGTATCAATATACTCTCTTAAGACAGACTTATGGGAAACAGGGTTTTTTCTGTCCTTTTTTTTTTTTTTTTTTTCCCCTGTAACGGGGCATTTTTCCAAATATCTAGCAGGGTGGATTTTCAAACTTCCAGGAAAACTGGTGAGCATATTTTCATAACAGTCCTGCGCATGTGCAGAACATACAGTGAATCTGACTGTACTTTCTTACTTTTCACATAGCATACAGTTCATTCTTCCTGTGCAGAGAACAGAAATCCTAATGCTGTGCCCAGGACATCCAAAATTCTTAGATAAATTCACTTTTTTTTCGACAATTACGATTTATGATTCTTCTTGTTACCCAAAATAAATCATGTCTAATCTAGTTGAGAATGAGCATATCTATATAAACTCAGAACTTCTAGGATGCTCCTAAAAGGTGAGTCACTTATCAGATTATTTATGTTTGGTAACAACAAATTGTCCTCACACACACCCACACACACACATATATGCATATGTACATTGGGGTTTGAGGTCACTGTTAAGAAATACAGGAGTGAATTTGTGTTATCTTTGGATTACTTGTGCATAAGAACCTAAGTGTACTGTAATTGACTGCCAATTTGATTTACCAGCAACATTACTGTCAAAAAAAACAATTCCTCTGATCTTGCAATTCCATTTGTTAGAATGACAGGTGGAGAAGGCTAGCAAATTTGGCTATTTGAGTATAGTAACAGGCAGCTTTTCCTGGAACACTGCATTGCCATTGTTCCTGGACAGTTTATTTCCTTCCATCTCCTGCATTCCCTGTTCATACCTGCCACTGTAATATCTTCAGTCTTTCAGAACAGAATGCAGTTGAGAAAGGTGTATCTGAACAGCACAAATTCCAAGAGCTAAACAATCATTTTTTTTCTTAGGCAAAACATGTATTTATATCTCTACTACAATTTTACTTACCTCCCTCACTCTGGTATGAAACATGGCTGGTTTTTCCAGACTTAGCTTTTCCTTCAAAACATATTTCTTACTGTTTATTTATCATTCAGTCATGACTTTAAAAATGTGGAACCTCCGTTGCTGTGCAGAAGATAAATGCCCTTCCACACCTTCCAGGTGTTGATTATAATTTGTATTGTATAGGAACTTGTAAGTGTGAATATATGTATCTTAGAAACACATGTACATAATTATAGATATGTATGAAAGAGAGGAAGCAAGTGTAGTAGTGTAAATACCCAGAAGTGGTAATTGCACTGTTGTTATTTCTACCATCTACTTTAAAAGATTCATCTAGGCCTTCCTATGTCACTTCAATGCATGGTGCAAGAATGTACAGTCACATAATATTAAAGACCAAATTGCTGAGAAAAGCAGTTCCAAGTGCAGGCATGGTTTGTAGCTGAGCACTCTAGTGTGGTGCACAGGAGGTGTTCCTGAACTGGGGAACCTCAGGGGAAGCCTAGAAACCTGACAAGAACCTACAGCTAATGTGACAGAAGCTGACAGGGCTTGGGTGGGGCCAGGAGCAACAGCAGTCAAGTCCCCCCAGAAGACATAAAAGCAGCTCTTAGGGAGTGCTAGCAACCGGGAGTGCTAGCAACCAGAAGTGCCATGAAAAGGGTGGGCAAACAAGGCATGGCATGTCAGCAAGAGCATGGTGCTGCAGTTTGCATTGCAGTGTATGTGTGTTGTGGTTTAAACTCAGAACTACTCAGTCTTTCTCTCACTCCCCACCCTTCCTCCCCCACCCTGCTCCCGGAGGGATGGGGAGGAGAATCAAAAGAATGTAACTCCCACGGGTTGAGATAAGAACAGTTTAATAACTAAGGTATAACACAAACCACTACTGCTGCCACCAATAATACTAATGATAAGGGAAATAATAAGGGAAGGGAATACAAACGCTCACCACCTGCTGACCGATACCCAGCCCGACCAAGCAGTGATATAGCCCTTCCTGGTAACTGCCCCCAGTTCTACATCCTGGACATGATGTGCTGTGGTATGGAATACCTCTTTGGCTAGTTTGGGTCAGGTGTCCTGTCTCTGCTTCCTCCCGGCTTCCCCTCCTCTGTGGCAGCGCATGAGACTCAGAAAATTCTTGGTCAGAGTAAATATTACTGAGCAGCAACTAAAAACATCGGTGTTATCAGCGCTGTTCCCAGGCCAAAAGGTAAAAACACAGCACTGCACCAGCTACTAAGAAGGATTAAAATGACTGTTACTGCTGAACCCAGGACAACGTGGAAGGGCATGCAAGAAGGGTGCTGAAGCTCTCTCATCTCATCCAGGGAGCAATGGTATCCACCTGGCAGAAAGCCAGGGACTGCACCCACCACAACTGACTCAGCTTCGCAGAGAGAGCTCTGGTGGGAACATGCTGCCACCCAGGTGTGAGGTTGCAGGCCTTACTATTATGTCAGTAGTGGATGTCAGTAGTGAGCATACCTAAGGGAGGTGCACTCAGATAGAGGAACTCTTCCACTTAGTGACACCTCCTCCAGAAGGAAGTATATTGAGGAATATCAGGAAGATACTCCTGAAGAACCTGAAGCCATTGTGTGGCAGGAAAGCTATGACATAGTTGCTGTCATATAAACATGGTGGGATGACTCAACTGGAGTGTTGCAACGGATGGCTATAAACTTTTCAGAGGTATAGGCACGGAAGGAGAGGCAGTGGGGTAGCCCTGTATGTCAGGGAGTGTTTTGACTGTCAAGAGCTTAATAATGGTGATGATAGGGTTGAATGTTTATGGGTAAGAATCAGAGGGAACACCAACAAGACAGAAATCATGGTGAGAGCCTGTTATACCAGGATGAAGAGGCAGATTAAATATTTTATAAGCAGCTGCAAGAAGTCTCACGATTGCTAGCCTTTGTTCTCATGGGGGACTTCAAGTCATCAGATGTCTGCTGGAAATGCAATAGTGGAAAGGAAACAAGTGTAGGAGATTCTTGAAGCGTGTCGAATCGCATATAGTTGGTGACTGGTCACTGGTGGCGTCACTCAGGTCTTGATGATAGGGCCAGTGTTTAACATCTTCCTTGATGGTCTGGATAAGGGGATTGAGTGCACCCTCAGTAAATTTGCAGAAGACACCAAATTGTCTGGGAGTGTTGATCTGCTGAAGGATAGGAAGGCCCTGCAGAAAGATCTGGACAGGCTGGATCAATGGGCTGTGGCCAATGGTACAAGGTTCAACAAGGTGCCAGGTCCTGCATTTGGGCCACAGCAACTCCATGCAACGCTACAGTCTTGGGGAAGAGTGGCTGGAAAGCTGCTGGCAGAAAAGGACCTAGGGGTGCTGATTGAAAGGTGGCTGAACATGAGCCAATTTGTGCCCAGGCAGGCAAGAAGGACAACAGCATCCTACCCTGTATCAGAAATAGTGTGTCCAGGACAGTGATCATCCCCCTGTACTTGGTGAGGCCACACCTTGAAACCTGTGTTCAGTTCTGGGTCCCTCACTGCAAGACAGACATTGAAGTGCTGGAGCACATTCAAAGAAGAGAAATGAAGCTGCTGAAGTATCTGGAATGCAGGAGGCTGAGGGAAAACCTTATTGCTCTCTATAACTACCTGAAAGGAGGTTGTAATGAGATGAGTGTTAGTCTCTTCTCCAAAGTAACAAACAATAGGACAAGAGGAAATGGCCTCAAGTTGTGCCGAGGGAGGTTTAGATTGGGTATTAGGAAAAATTCTTTCACAGAAAGAGTTGTCAAGCATGGAAGAGGCTGCTCAGGGAAGTGGTTGAGTGACCAAACCTGAAGGTATCTAAAAGACATGTAGATGTGGTGCTTGGGGGCCTGGTTTAGTAGTCGAATTGGCAGTACTAGGTTAACATTTGGACTCAGTTGTCTGAAAATCTTTTCCAATGAAAATGATTCTATGATCCTGTGATTTTAATTTCGTACAAACTGCAGGACAAACCACAACAAACCGGGTGCATTTGCAAACAGTAGAACATTGTTGGTCCTTTTGTGTTTTGAGCAGTATGAAAATATCAATACAGTTTGATCACTGTTACTGATTCAGATTACTTTGCGTATTCAGAATAAACCAGCTAAGATAAAGAACAAATGAAAAGCGGCTAAAATCAAAGATTTTGCTTATACCTCATTAAATATCTACATTTGTGCAAAGTGATGATAAAAATTGTCAGGCTGAGAATGCTGATACCTTCACAAGCTGCAAGACAGCTAAATTGCTCTCTAATATTTTCCTTGTCTTTCAAATATTCAAAAAATTAAGGGGGGGGGGGGGAAGTGAGTAATGTGGATATTATATTTGAAATTTTTGTGATACGCAGATATTATCCAACCATTCCTGTCAAAAGTTTGATTGTCTCAGCTAGTGCTCAGCTAATTTAACCACAGTGTTAAAACTGTCAGTGGTACCCTTTGTGCAGTAATTGAACAGTACTAAGAAGCTTCATGACCTTTGAAAATGCCAGCTCCCAACCAGGGCCTGATGTAAAGTCTTTGCAAGCACACATATCCTTCTACAAGATGTAACTGCTGCAGCTGTCACACTCAATTTTTTTCTAATGTCAAACTCAGTTTGTCTTGTGTTTGGCATATTGAATTCTGTGCATACTTGTATATAACAAGTGTTATTAATTATTTCATTGTTTTTAGAGATATAATCAAAACCATGGTGTTGAAAAGCTTTTCTCTAAAGAATGAAGGATAATGTCTTCTTTTTAACTACCTCCTAAGGCTTATGTATTAGCGGTCATCACCTGAAATGTCTGGGAGTTTCCACTTTCTGTTAGAATGTCACTTCACTTAAGAGTTTCAGCATTTATTTCACAACAACATGTAATGGAATAAGTTATCTGGCTCCTAAAATGTTTTATGTTACAATTATAATGAAGTTCAAGAGGGCTTTTCATGATGAAGAGGTGTTACAGTGAGAAGATCTATTCATGATCGTATTTGATGAGTATCACATGCATGTTTCTCTTCATTACTATATAATAAACTGGCATTACCACACAGAGAGTAAAATACAAGGTTATAAAAGAATATGAATCATAGGTAAAAGGAGGTGGTATTTCACACTTCAGATTCTAAGCTCAGTGAGAATTGTTTTAGTTAGTTCTCATGAACACTGAAGGAGTCAATGCCTATTCTTACACATCTGACACCTGTGAAAAAATGTTATAATACACCCTTCAGAAAGAATGAAAATAAGTATGTGTATTTAGCGGCAAAACACATTATCAAGAGAAACCTTCTGGCAGTATGGGCAAAGGTCTGTGATGGAAGACAGAAAAATATACAAATGTAAACATAGCCAGAGAAAAAGAGCTGCTGTTTCTCAAAATTATTTAAATAATAGGTTTTCTATCTATCCAAAATTTTAATTATTAATTTGCATTCAAAAACTATTCAAATTAATATTAAACATAAGTTTACTTTTACTCTTCTAGTTATTTATTTAGTGTGTGTTTGTGTGCTTTTCTAGCTGAAAACAATGAAATATCATTTATTAATAATATTTTAAATTAATTTTCTTCTTTGGTCAAGAGGTGATATTTCCACAAGAGTATCAGATCAGACTTTGGCCATTCAGAATGGACTCTTCATTAGCCTCTTCTGCTGGAGCTATGTTACATTAACTAAAGTACTTTCATTTAGGTGACAGAAAGATAGAGAATTGTAGCCTCAGAAATAGGACAATAGTTTGAAGATATTTCAGTTCCAGACAATGATGCAGTAACAATTTATGTCAAACAGACAGTGTCAACACGCATGAATACAATACCTCATCCAGAATACCTTGTTGTGTGTGTTTAGCACACTTTCATTAGAAAGTGGAAGCCATGGTCTCAGATTCTCTGAAGAGAGGTGATAAGTTTCTGAGAATTGAAGAGAGAGTAAAGAATGGCACAGAATTATAAGTTTCTTGCAAAGTGCAAAGTAGGGAGAAGAGTTTGCTTGCTCTAGCAGTATTATTCAGTAATTTTTCCATACCTGTGATGAATGCTATGATTACTGAAAATTTATTTTTCAGAAAATTATTGCCTTTATATTTTCAGCAAATTGATTTGTTCAGATTCATCAGCTGACTTTGAAATATTTGATGACTTCTACTAGGAAAAGAATCTAAAGCAGGCCAATGCTAACATTTTTACTTTAGGACTTAAGTAGAAGATGAAAAATTATTTATAATATATAAATATATATAAAATAAATAATAATATAATAAAATAATTATATAATATATAATATAATAAAATATAATTATATATTAAGTATAATATATAAAATATATAAATTATATAAATTATTATAATTATATATAACATATAATATATTTATATATTAATATAATATATAAATTATATATTTATAATATATAAAAATATTATAATATAAAATAATGATAAAATCTCCTTCAACAAGCCCAATACATTCGATATCTCAAGTGGATTTCAGTGGAAAATTGGACAGCTACAAATAAAATTCCCCTTATCTTCTCTCCACACAATGCCTTCTCCAAGCAAATAATGGAAGCACTTTACGTATGGGATGTTCAGCCTTCCTAAGACCAAGTAGGATCTCAGTTTTTTTCATGACCACAACCTAGAATGCCAACAGCATTTCACAAGCCCTCAAAATACCTTACAATCTATGCAAAAGTTTTTTTTCCCATCCTAGCTCTGCTTAACTATGTCTGCACAATTCTAAAATTGAAAACTACAAAACAGTTCTTACATATTATTGCTATTGTATTGCTTTTTGTATTTGTAAGATATCGATAGATTAACTCTTTAGGATAAAACAGGTTCATGTTCAGCTTTCTTCCTTATGGACAGAAAGGTTGAGGTTGACTCTTTGAATTGTGCTACCCATCAACAGCCTAACTATGTTCATCAAAATCTTATTGACAGCAGTGCTGTTTCTTAAAAGTATACTCTCTCTATCAAGCTGTTCAGCAGGCTGTCTTCAACCAAAAAATATAAAATCATGAAATATTTTTCAGTCTGAGCAAAACCAAGAAAGACTGCAAAGCATTTAAAGAAACACTTTCAAGATAGGGAACTATGTGACCTTTAAGCAATCCGTGCCTTGCTCTAACAGTAGCAAATTCCTTTAGGAAAACAGGTTTTTGGTTGAGATTTCTCAGCTGTCTTGTCCTCAGCTGGGTTAGAAATTCCTGCTTGAAATTCAAGGAACCAACTTGTCTTCCACATATATATTCCTACATTGCATGTATGATAGATAATGCCAAACAGAGTTATTTATTCAGTCTGAAGCTACAAGAGAAATTTATTATTATTATTTTGCCAGATTGCCTGTATATATGTTCAGATGTCATAATAATGTAGTCATGGTATAAAAAAATGTGCCATGCTGTGGTCAAAAGAAGGGAGAACCAAGGTAAATTCTGGAACTGTACACTGCTTGAGAAAGTCAGTCTCTAACGGAAATTAAACCCTAAATAACTATCAGTTTCTTGGTCCTTACAATTCTGTTTTTCTTTATATATCAAGGATGTGGAAAACTTTGTTATTAGAGGTACTCCAGTGTACTAAATAAAGATGTACAGTAAAACTTAATCACTAACTCAAATACTCTGTCTTCAAAATAAAGCAAACACAAAAAGTTCAGGAACCAGAAAAAAAAAAATTCTCAGCTACAATCCAAGAAAATCTGAAAAACCATCAACAGAGAGAGAGGGGGAATGGTGCAAGGTCACTTACAGACATAAAGGCAAGCAGAAAAGACATGGCTTTAGGGTTTTATTTATTGCATTTTCTAGCAAGCAAACAGCATATATGATGTACATATAGGCTTTTGATCTGTACTGACCTTGCAGAGAAGTAGTAGATATACTAAAAACATTAATTACTATGATGGCATGTATCCAAAGTTCTGGCCTGGAGTCAATGTCCTGAATATTTCCCTAGTTTCTTCTCTAATGCACTCAAGGCTAGAGAAGAAATAAAACATAAATCTCCATTGCGGAACTTGAACACTGAGAACCTTTTTTGGATGTATTCTGATGTATTATGGATCAAATAACTTTTATAATGTTCATAATAAGAATATGAATGTAGCTCAAATATAAGAAAGATTTGTGATTATGTAAATCATTCTTATTTTCCATTAGGAAGTTTTTTAAAGTTATTATTTGATTTCACCTATATAAGTGACCCCCACCCCCTTCAAAAAAAAAAAAAAAAAAAAAGAATAAATTGGCAGTTTTACGTACAGACACTTGTATAAACCTCCTCTGCTAGAACAAAATATAAAAATATACAATGAAAATCATCAGGCTGAGGTAAAGTACAGTTTGTCACAGAGCAAAGCTAGCTTCTGTGCATCAGCCACACAGCTTTGTGAACTAGCAATGGAGCAAAAATTATTTCTATCTCTTAATAGGACACACCTGATGAAAAATCAATTAAAGTTAATAAAAAATCACCCATTGATTTGAGTGGGTTTTTGGTAAGTCTCCTTGTTTATATAAGGAATGCTCTCATAGTTTTGCTGGTAGTCTTTGACAAGTATTTTGCATGTTATTTATCAGAAAGGTTGATATATTAAAATTACTAGTTTCTTTTTAATTTTGTTTGGAAGATTTAATGAACAGTAAAATGTTGTGTCATGGCTACTTCTTCATAAATGTCACACTTCATATAAGAGTTGCCTGAAATAAAATGCAAATTGTACTTTCTGGGTCTGCATTTTTTCATTGTGACATCTAAGAAGTTAGTGGACTGTAGAATGGAATTCTACTTCTGTTGTTTTGCCAAGAGATTGTTGTTTTGCCAAGAGATTATTGTTTTGGTACTTCCCACAGCAGTGCTTGATTTTTTTTTTTTTATTTTTTTTTTCTGCACATTAGACATTGCCTCTGTGAAAACAAAACAAAAAAAAAGATATATTTCCAATAAAAGACTTTAATGTTTCAGAGAATTTTAGAATGAAATTTGCATTTCTCCATCACTCCAGCGACCATTTTCTGTAAATCATACCTGGCAATCAAGACTACCCTCTGAAGGCAGTCATATTGCATTGCTGGTGGTCTGAAAGCCATAAAGCTGAGAGTGGAGGTATAAATTATCTGATTAAAAGGATTCTCCCTGTGGAGCACACAGGTAAACATCATACCCCTGAGAATTTCTTAAGAGGTGACTGCAGAGGTAAACTGCTTGCTATTGAAGATTTATTTTCTTTGAACTTGAATTTCCTTGAAATATTGTTTCTCTCTCACAAGCTTAGATTTGTACAGTTTTACAGTGATTCTTACTTCAAGCCTTCTTTAAACTGTTAAAAAAAAAAAAAAAAAAAGGTGGTACATTTGCAATCAGCACTAAGCCCAGTATATTAAATCTGTGTAACAATTAAAAGTTGCTTGGTCTTTGCCCCTAGATTGCATTAGGTGATGCAAGATTACTGGCTGGTGATGGGCTTCCTGGTTCTGCCCTACAGCAGTGGGGTTGAGGAAAAAAAAAAAAAAACCAACAAAAATTATAAAGCTTCCAAAGCCACACCATAAAGGATGACAAAGAAAATCCTGTGTTTGTGAGGGAAGACATACAGGACAATTGCCTCATGTTGCATATCTAAAACTCTAGCAAAAAAAAAAAAATACAACCTTGACTTTTTTTGAATAATACAGCACAAGAATTCTAAATTTTAGGATTGTCTTGACAAAGTCACGTTTTCAGTCACTTTAAATTAGAAATATTATGATTGTCACAGGTGGCACATAAATCATTGCCGACTTTTTTGCTGGGCTCCAAGAATTTTGAGCAATTTTTTGTTTGCAGTCTTAACAAAATTGAGTTCTACATAAAGAGCTACACATCTAAGATCAAAATAGTTTTTCCAGCTCTAGCTTTAAATGGCCAATTTCCTGAAGCAGTCACCACCCCTTTCTGAACAAGCTGAAAGTTAGTTGCAATCTGAGTTAATGAATATGAGATGAAGATGCAGCAAAAGCAAAATCCAAGCACAGCAAAACAGGCATTGTAACTGCTCAGAATATGAAAATATTACTAAAGTAAAATTTTCAGTCACCTATATGGTGGCTGTAACTTTACATCTGCTAAAAATGCACATAGATGGGCTGTCAACAGTGATTATAACAATGGTTCTTTCCTTACAGTGCCTTATCACCATAACATTTACTATATGTGACCTGATACTGTCTGCTAAGAATTAATCTTGCTCCACTTCAGAAAGTCATTTGGGGCCACTGCTTTTTTGCAAAAGACTGTTAATCAGCAGCACGGGTGCATCAAATTCACCAGTGTTCATGTTATGCTGCAGAAAACATCATCAGACATTTGTTTACAGTCAGGGGTAATTTTTTTTCCAGCAATTTATTTTTCTGCACCAGTTCTGAATAAAATCACTCTTTTGTTTTGGAATGATATGTGATTAGTTGAATTAGCATTTTCATGGGTCAGATAGATCTTGTATATTAGTAGCATCCAACTCAAATTCTTAATATTTTTGTAAAGTCTATTATGAAAGGGAGGCATAATCAAGTTGTTCTAAGGCATAGAAATATTTGACAGAAAAAAACAGAGGTTACACAAGGATTGACTGGAAGTAGTTAAGCAACAAAACCCTCATGGCTTTTGAAACTTTTTTATCAGCCCTAAAAAATACTTCCTTAATTTGAAAAGTAAATTAAATAACTTTTTTATGAGTTGGAAAGGAAGGAATAAACATAAAGAAGTATAGTTTGTAAAGTTTTTAATGATTTTTATTCCTTCAATAAAGAGTGAATAATTTATCTTGTCTGAATTAAGAAAAGAAAAAAAAAAAAGGAAAAAATGCTTACTAAAAGAGTTGGCAGTGAATTAACTGTAATGTAACAGACTATTACAGCTTCTTTACTAGTCTGTTTAACATGCACCAGTGAAAGACTGCAAAAAAATTTCATTTGTCATTTACCACTACACTGATCCCAAGTAGTCTGAATGATCTTTATGTGAACACATAATTGACAAAGGGGATTAGAAAAAAGGTTTTTTGTTTTATTAGGTGGTTTTCTTAATTATTGCATAGAAAAAATGATGATTTTATTAACTGTAAGGTCTCACTAGAATAGGATTTCCATGGATATATGAAAACCAGCCAGAAAAAATATGCATCTTTTAGCTGAAAATAGATGTATTACCCTAAAATAGGTGAAATTTCTAACATTGTTTACAGAAAATCTTCATTATCAGTTTAAAAGCACTAAAACAAAGAACATCAAAAACAAAGGGAAAAAATAAAGAAATGGAAGAGTAAGAATGCATTAAGTATAATTATTTCCAAACTTTTAGAAATGTATTAAATTTCTTAAGGTGAAAACTTGAAAACTGACTTTATGATACTGGTAAGAGTGTAAAGCTGGGACATACAAGTCATAACTGCAAATGTCAACCTTTAACCTTCCCTGATGAAATGACTTCAAAGTAAGTATTCACTTGACTGACACAGAACCTGAAAGCTAAATGGGTTGAGATCATTCTGGCTCTGATGGCCTAAAAGGGACATGCAGGTCATTATTCATCATTCATTTGTTAATAAAGCTTCTTAGCACACATAAAACTGTGGGCACTGAAATCTTAATCTCAGAAAGAATTTTCAAAATTCCCCAAACTGACTGAGTATCTATGGCTCATTTACTCTGCTTTCTTGCTCTGCACAGAGAAAGATAAGTAGAATTCATGCAGAACTGTGCTATGCTATCAATGAAAAAGTGACTCTCTTGGACAGACAGAATACTTTCCTTTAAGGTTTTAAAAGCCAACTGCATTTTTACACTCAATAAACATTCCCTGCCACAGCATAGCCCGCTGTTCATCCCTCTATTTGGTAAGGCACTTATGCGTCTGGGGAAAAGGGTCTGGGAGGGATATCAGAATACGACCTAAGGCAAGTGAGATTATCTGCCTTCTTATATGAGATGGTTCTGATGTTGGCTTCATATGTTACTGATGCTTCAAGCAGCATTAAATTATATTGTCTTGCTCCTTGCTTTGACCTCTTAAGGAAAGCTGGTGGAAGTAAAAGGCTAAGAAATGAACGTGTGGCAGCATAGAGAAATCACTTTGTGGGTGCAAGCCTATGGGAATTATGTCATATACTGTGTAACCTGAAACCACATAGAATCATAGAATCATAGAATAGTTAGGGCTGGAAAGGACCTTGAGATCATCTAGTTCCAACACCCCTGCCACGGGCAGGGACACGCCACACTAAACCATATCACCCAAGGCCCCATCCAACCTGGCCTTGAACAGCGCCAAGGATGGAGCATTCACAACCTCCCTGGGCAACCCATTCCAGTGCCTCCCCACCCCAACAGTAAAGAATTTCTTCCTTAGATCCAATCTAAACTTCCCCTGTTTAAGTTTGAACCCATTACCCCTTGTCCTGTCACTACAGTCCCTGATGAAGAGTCCCTCCCCAGCATCCTTGTAGGCCCCCTTCAGATACTGGAAGACTGCTATGAGGTCTCCACGTAGCCTTCTCTCCTCCAGGCTGAACAGCCCCAACTTTCTCAGCCTGTCTTCATACGGGAGGTGCTCCAGTCCCCTGATCATCCTCGTGGCCCTCCTCTGGACTTGTTCCAACAGTTCCATGTCCTTTTTATGTTGAGGACACCAGAACTGCACACAATACATGCCAAAAGCCACGTACACATGTAACACAACATTTCTCCTTCCTGGGGAAGCAAGTGTGGTTTTGGTTTTTTACAGGATCTTCAAGAACTGGTGGTATAACCCGTCCCAGAGGTTCAACTGTATTTGAGCTAAGTTCTGGTTTTGATGCAGCATAGCTAGGTAACTTTGGCTCAGCCCTCTGAGGAAATGCTAAGTTGTAATATAGAGCCGTGAAGTCTATAGATCAGAGATACCCAAATAAGAAAGGTAAAGTTGAAGAAAGAGGTAAGATTGTTGAAACAGCAATAGTTAACTGCACAAGGATTTATGAGGAAAAGCACTGACATGAAAATATATAAAATCCTAAGGAAAAAAGAGGGAACCCTAATATGGCAACTCAGCAACACTGAGGATGAGCCCATTCCAAGGAGTATCAGAAACTCACCTGTCCCATCAGTGTGATGATTGCTTGGACAGTAAAGGCTCATTTTTAATAGTAATGGTTAGCGTAATAGCTCATTAGCTCTAACTATCTATTCAGTGATTTAGCCATTAAATTATTGCTTTTGCAATTTAAGCTGTGCATATCCTGTTTGCAGAGGTACTTCAGTCATGTTAAATGTCTTCTGGACAAAGTGACTCAGAGAGGAAGTATTACAGTGGCCAGACATAAGTCTAAATTGGGCCAGCAAAAAGGGACACAGACCTCACCGTGGCCCTGATGTACCAAAGTCTGACATAGCCCAAACTAGCCAATTAGAAAAAAGTATCATGTATATATATTCTGTATGCATATCTAACACTCCTTTACCCAATTGATCTTCATGAACCTGACCTCAGCAAATGGTAAACAGACATAAAACCAGGATAAGTGACAGTTCATCTCTTGTTTGTCTTCAGCTTGTGCTCACGTAAGTTACAGTACAATTTACAAGGCAAGTGAGAACAAGATACAATACACCAAATCCTGCCACTGGAACCATGAGCTGAATTCAGGAGTGTCTGTATGCTCAGAACTACTGAAGAACCTGTCAAGGATTCAGAAATCTTACTTGAGACTTGAAAAGGTACTTTGCATCTAGATGACCCTGAAGTAAGAAGGAATTGTATGCTCTCAATGGTAAATTCCATGAAAAAGATGGGGGAGCAAAAAGGAAAACAAAAATTAGGACTTTCTGTTTGAAATTTGCATGTTTGTTTGCTATTGGTAAGCTTTTTGAAAATTAAGTATTTAACTGGTTTTGCCAGTTGTTTTTTCCCTGCATGGATTTTAGAATACCATTAGGATACATCCTCAGTTTCTGAGGAAACAATGCAATAGATAAGCTTATCTCTAATGATTGTATATTATTTGAGACCCACTTTATTGTATGATAGCACCAGGTTTAAGTGACTCCTGTTTAGTATATAACAAAGTTTTGCAAATTCCTTGGGACTGCGTCTTGACTGCATTCCAGTTTCTTCAGAAAAACCTGATCCACTCATTTTCTATATAAATAGGAGCTTACTTTTATGCTAGCTCCAAGAGTTGATCTTAACCTCTCTCAAAAATTCTCCTCTTATTACATTTAAAAGAACTGCAAACATTAGCTACCTGAGTTATGTAATGAACTAAAGTGCAGAAAGCAAGTAAAGTGGAAGTGGAAATATGGATAGGCCACAAAGCGGTACCTTAATAGCATTCCTTGGACAATCAGGCATGATAGCAGGAAGGTCTAAGATGGAATCTGTGACACAATCTGTGATGAATGTTACAGAAAAAGCTGAAGTACTCATTGGCTTTATTCCTCCCCACCAATTATTACGGGTAAACCCTGCTTCCAGATTTCTACATGAGGTCCTGTCATGAATTGTGAAGGAGAGGAATACCCAAAAGTTGCAGAATTAACACTTTAGAACTACTTAGAGAAGGTAAACCCACCAAAATTCACAGGACCAGTTGAGGTTTACCTAAGGGTGCTGAAAGACAGTGAAATTGGTGTCTCTTATCTAAAAAATCTTGTGGCAATTGAGGGAGAATCCTGATCTCGGAAGGTTACACCTTTCTTCAAAAAAAAGTTAAAAAACAAGACTTTGGGAAGCTATCATTCAGTTAGCTTCATTTTACTAGCTGAAAAGATTATGCAGCAGGTCCTCATGGAATCCATTGTAAAAACATGTAAAGGACAAAAAGTTAATTAGACAGTCAGCATGGGTTTACCAGGTAGAAATCATGCCTATTCAAACCAATTTGATTGGCTTCCATGATGAAATTACTAGCTGGGTGAATGAGGAGATATATTGTAATATATTTTGACACTGACTTTTGATTCTCCCACACACTATTCTCATTTGGAAGCTGAGATTGTATAGGCTGGAAGAAGATGGTTAGGCAGGCTGAAAACTGGCTAGACCCCCAGGCTCTAAAGAGAGGAAATAATAACTTGGTTGTCAGCTGTTGATAAAGTGAGTACGCCAGTGGTGAGTAGTGAGGCTTATGTTGCTTGGTATCTTCATCAACAACCTGGATGACGTTATAGGCTGCATTCTCATCAAATTGTTGGATGACACTGAACAGCCTTCAGCCCTGAAGGGCCTTGAGAAACTTGTGGGTCAAGGTACAATAAACTTCATGAAGTTTAATGAAGAAATGAAAAGTTCTTCATCTGGAATAGAGTAACACCATGCATTAGTACAGGCTGGGAAACAACTGCTGAAAAGGACCTAGAAGTTGTGATGAAGAGCTTGCAAATAGTGTGCTCTTCTTACAAGCCAGACAAACCACATGCTGGGCTAAGCTAAGAAAATACATCAGCAGATCAAGGAAAGTTACTATCCCTGCTTTGCAGCACCAGTGAGTGCATACCTGGAACACTGTGTCCAGTTTTATTCAACCGCAGTTCAACCAGGATGTTGAGACAATGGAGAGACTTGAGGGAAGGGCTTCTAATATGGTCAGGAGCTATGAGTTCATGTTATATAAAGGGGGTTTGAGAGACTTGGGCTTGTTTGTCTGTCTGTCTATTTGTTTGGTTTGTTTTTTTGGCAAAGAAGGCAATTTAATAATCTAATTGAAGGAGGGTTAGAAAAATGACATGCAAAACATTTCTCAGTAGCAGTATGGCACCATATGACATACGGCACAAAGGGAAATCAATGTCTTTTCTGTGCTGGGAGGTCCTTAAGAGAAAATGAGACATTAAGAGAAAAGTTCTACCTGCTCTACTAGGAGAGTAGTGCAGTGCTGTAACAGGCAACGCACAGAAGCTGCAGGATCACCATTCTCGGAGGACTTCAGGATTTGGCTAGACGGTCTTGCCTGACCTGACCTAGTGCTGGCCATAGGCCCACCTTGAGCCAAAGGTCTGACAAGATGTCCTCCAAGATCCCTTCTCAACAACATTTCCATTAAATGCACAATACTCTACAGGTAAACTGGGTGACATGTATCAGTTGTCTGTTATACAAAATGCAGAAAGGAGAGCAGATTGTAAGCAGTGTTACTGTTCTTTTACTTATCTCCAAATGTATTTTAAAGTTGATTGCTGTCCATCAGTTTGCAAATCAGAATGAAAGCTTGGTAATGACACTGTTGGAACTAAATATTCGTGGTCTGAATCTCTCCTTCCAACAGTCAGGATTTCACACCATGTATATTAGATTTAGCCTTACCACCCCACCCTCTTTTTTTATAATGTCCTTCATGCCTTAATCCTTTCTGACTTTATTCTGTCCTTCCAAATCAAATAATGATGGCAGAAGGTTAGCTTTGAAGCACACTGGTTTCTAAACTATTTTTTCACCACAGAAGCTTAACCTGAATGTCACAGTCTAACTCTACAGTTAAGAAAACTCTGTATGTGTGTATATATTTGAAACTTTCTTGACAAAACTGAAAACTCTGTCAAGTATCTAGAGGAGCATTGAGATTTTCTCCTTTAAAATGGCAGCAGGAAAAAAAAATCTAGAACACTTGTCATCCTCTAATGTGTTAAAGTATTGAACACATGAATTTGATTCTTCAAAGCCTGATTTGTAACCTGAAGAGGGAGAAATCTGCAAGTGAGTCACCCCACAAACTGGCAACATAGTTGTCAGACCCACTGTCTACACTATCATTAGTTACAAGATGAGACCAACTTGCTCTACCAGAATTTGAAGTGCTTTTGAATAGTTTCAATACTGCATTGTTAGTGCCCTTTGCAGAATAGCTTGTTATGTCGTATTTTTCTCTTCAAAATTAGATAAAATTTACACTGTTCTCTATTTTCTATTTTTTTCTATTTTCTCTATTTTAATAGAAATTTCTATTTATATTTTTTCTATTTATTTCTATTATTTTTCTATTTTCTACTGTTCTCTATTTTCTTTCTAATTCACTAGTTCTCAGACTGTTGATATGAATTAAGAGTGATCTATGGAGAGACAGCAGATCACAAGACACCATCCTCTCCTTTGTTTTTTGTTTGGTTTTGTTTTTGGTTTTTTTTTTTTTTTTTTGTTAATCAGTAATTTCATATTTTTTTTTTTCATTATATATCTTCCCTTTAGGAATGAGGCAAATTCTTCCAGACATTATTCACAAGTTACAATGTAAGTTTTCATACACTAATATCAAGTTACCATTTATTGCCATCACATTTATAGTTGCCCCTTAATAATAAACTGAAGAGCACTACCTTTTTAGCACTACCTTTCTTTATTTATGCTAGTACAAATACTCAAGTGCTCAGCTCAAAAGTCCTGATGAAGAAGACCTTAATTGATAAATTGTAAAATTGCTTGCTATAAAAGGAGCCGGGCACAAATGTTTGTTATGAGTGGTATGATATTCTAACATTGTGCATACCCTTGCATCAAAATAAAAGTGGCAAGGAAAAAAAAAACCTAAATCACAGTTTTTTTATGAAATATTAAACAGATTAAGCAACTTATAAGACTGTTAATCACAATTACTTCTGTTCTTCCATTTAGGATTCAACCATTCTGTGTTTAAAATAAGGCTTATTAATCTCATTAAAGCTGATGGGTGTGTCACTCACACGAGCATGCAGATATACACCCTGAAATGTGAAGTCAGCCTTCAGTATAAATTTTGAGCCAATCTGGAATGACTTTTTGACTGTGTTTTACTGACTTCATTGAGTAGAAATTTTATAACAAATATGTTGTAGAACAAATATGTATAAGAAGCCAATTTCAATAAAAACATACAGTGTATTGTCTTGTATTATCCATAAAACCAGTCTAAACATGTTGAAGCATTAGATCTCACTATTTCTCCCCCTCCTTTTTTTTTTTTTTTTTTTTTTTTTTTTTTTTTTTTTTTTTTTTTTAACAGCAGCTAGTAAAAATAGCATGCTTACATGCAGAGAAGAATCCTCCTAAGTATTGGAGGAAACCAAGGTACATTACTGGGCTAAAGCACACTGTCTCCACTAAGGCACAGGGAAAATAAACATATTAGAAGATAGTTACCCCCATTGGATAAAGATACAACTAGTAGCTACAGCTGTAAAATGCTTAAAAGTACATGTGCTTGGTTTGGTCAAAATTCAATGGCCAAATACAAAAATATGAACAAAAAGATTAAAAATCAACCCAAACAAAAATCCAAAGGATAGTATTGTAGCAGAGGAAGCAAGTAGTCAACAAAGGAATGTGTTCCTGGGAAAAAGACTGCCCCATATCGTTGTGCGCTGCCATCATCTACAGTCTTGGCATCATTCTTCTCACACAGTGTGACTCACAGGTGCACTCATACTCCCTGAGACAATGGTTTTTCCCTTGGCCTGGAGAAACGTGTACATTTTAATCACATAATTAGAGAAAAGACTTCTTAACAACTAGAAACCACAAGGCTAATTCAAGTATATTGAAGCATATTGTGTGGCAGATATTGTGCATACAAATATTCAGTCTCTTTGACGAACTTACTGGTTGTATCTACAGTTGTTCAGATATTCCCGGTCATGCTTGTGGCACCTCTCATAACAATGGTAATCCAATCAGTAGTTCAGAACTGATAACAATTCTCATATAGATAATTCATATGACATACAAAATCTTCTCTAAACGAACAGCATCCATCCTTGCTTCTCTGAGGTCTTGCTTCTTCTGAGTCAGATCTGATAATGAGAAACATCAGGCCCCAATCCGTGGATGTCTACTCAGAAGGAAATTAGCAGTGGTTAGGTAAAAAGTAATTTTGGCAGGGATCAGCAGGACTACAGACTCATGATCCACCTACTCAAGAAACCCACCAGCTCAAAAGAAGAGAAAGACTGAGCAGGAGTGTCTGATTAGCACTGAGAGGCAAGAGGGCCTTTTAACTAATAAGGGGTAGAATACTAGTGAACCAACAAATCGTGTAACTCAGCTCATGGATATTGATTTCTTTCTTTGTCAAAATATATAAATAGCTTAAAGTTACAATCATGGGAGTGCTTGATTTATGAAGACTTCCACCGAGCACTCAGAGCAGAATAAACAGTGTCTTCTTTCTAAACTAGATTCTGTGTCTTTGTTTAGAAAGCTCTAAAATGTAAAGAGTGTTTTCTGTGTCATAGTCTTCTGCCCCATCCCTGGAAGTGTTCAAAGCCAGCTCAGATAGGGCTCTGATCTAGTGAAAGAAGTCCCTGCCACAGCAGGGGTGTTGGACTGGATGATCTTTGAAGGTCTCTTTCAACACGAACCACTCTAGGGTTTTAGGGTTCTAGTCTTGTCAACAGCCAGTACTGGATAGTTAGGTTAATCCCTACCATAAGAGAAAAATCTTAGCTTCATTTTCAGAATACGTAATGATAAATGTGGTGGGTTTTTTTCCTTCCTAGTTGTAACCTGAATGTTTTAATGTGTACCGGGTGCAGGCGCCCATGTACTGTCAACACCACCAGCACTGAGGCACTGTCCGGGCGTTCCCTGTGCAGAGTGGCCAGTGCTGCCCGATGCCAGACACAGCCGCTTCCAAGCCGGCTCCAACGGCCCCACCGCAGGGCAGAGCTGAGCCCCTCAGCCACAGGCGCCCGCCTCGGGGAAAGCCTGGCTAAGGAAAGGCAAACGGTGCCCGGCAGTCAGGGCTGAGGAGAACCGGGTGAGAAACAGCCCTGCGAGCCCAGAGGGCAGAGCGGGAGGAGGGCAGGAGGGGCTCTGGGTGCTCGGCAGAGATGCCCTTGCGGAACCGGGGGGAACCCTGGTGGAGCAGGGACATGTCCTGAATGAAGCTGCAGCCCATGGAGAGCCCACACTGGAACAAGCCTATCCTGAAGGACTGTAGCCCGTGGGAAAGTCCCATGCTGGAGCAGGGAAACATGTGAGGATGAAGCACTGGTGGAGAGGAGGTGCTATGGACCAGCGGCAGTCCCCGATGCCCTTAGACGGGAGGAGATAGAGAAGTAGATAGAGAAGTCACAAGTCATGGACTGAAGCTGAGCTCAGGAGGAAGAGGAGAGGGGGGAGGTGTTTTAATGCTTGTCCTTTCTTCTTATCATCCAACTGTATTTTTAATTGGCAATACATTAAACTAACACTTCCCCAAGTCATGTCTGTTTTGCCTAAGAGTGCCACAGAATGCTACTGCAAACTCCTTTCAACCTACCTTTAATTTCAGTGAAACAATGTCAGAACAATCAAAGCTAGCAGATAAATACCAGGATTCATGCAAATGTTGAAAGATAAGGTTAAGTATATAAAAAAGAAAATGCAAACAGGAAAACTTCATGACTAGTCCCATTCGTGAAATGTGTTCAGAAATATATGCCAGTATACTGAAATCTATACAACATTTTCAGACAAAATGTTTCCAAGAAAACAAAATAATCCTATTAAATGTCTTCTGCCTGCCCTTATTGTCATACAACACAGTTTTCAAGCAATGACATTTTCTCCAAACTCTGTAATGAGGCATTACCAGCTTTTGTGCATCTGTCACTGCTGCGGACTGGCTTTTATACAAAAGACTCATTGGCAATTTACTGTTTTGCCCTGTTTCCCAGGGTAAGAGCCCTTACAATGAAAAGGTTCTGAAGCTGGTCACCTAAGCTGTCCTAGGTCATCTCAAAAGTTGACCTATTTGCAAGAAATGACTACAACATCTGAGAATCCATTACCAGTTTATGGAAACTTTGTGGAGTTGAGACCTGAATTCAGGCCTGGACTAAATCAGAAAAAGAAGGCGGCACAGATCCTGAGGAGTTAATTGTGTTACTTGTTTTTGAGACCTGAAGTAAGAGAAGAGAGCACACTGTAAGTATCTCAGCCCTTCCTCTCAGTCCTTCACCTTTTACCACTACTCAGCATACTTTAACTGCTGTTCAGCTTTATAGAACTGCTCCGTCGTTTTTATGGGATTGGACAACTGGTAACATAGTTTGAAAGATCCCTTGCTAGTGTATTTGAAAGACTACTTGCCAACTTGACTTTAAGCTTCAAATTAGAAGCAATCCCAATTTTTATTTATGGCATTCTGTATCTCAGTTTGGTGCTGCTATTCATTTCATGTTACATTATTTGCATTATGAATGACATCTCGGTGGAATTAGGATGTCTGATAACAGAATGATTGCATAGCAACACAGCAAAAATGCTACATGGAAATAAAGTATTACTACAACTGGATTTGTAATCATTAGTTTAAAAAGCATGTTTCAAGCACCTAGATGTTACAACTCAGACGAAATGTAGCTTTTTGTTTTAGGGAGCTAAGACTCTTGTTACAATCATGGCAGCACGTGGAGTTTCTTTCTGTTATTTTTAATCAAAACAACTGCAGCGTTTGAGGTGTTCAGCAGAAACTAGGAAATTTACAGGTAACACAAAAATAATGGAGGGCTTGATTTTATAGGATTGTGGTTTGCAGGAGGGAAGAGACAACAGAAAAACCTGGTGATGCATTAATAACGGCTCCACTGCGCAGCTTCTAAATGTCCTCCTTTCAGCCAAAGTAAGACCCACAAGAAAGGAGCAGAAAGTAAGCACCATAGTTTGTGATTTTTGTTTATCTTTAAATCTTTAGGAGGACTTGTGTTCATACAGTGATGAATGTTTACACAAGGACACTATTTCCATAATGCACACTGCAAAATGCAGGGAGTTCTACATATATTTTAACTCTAAATGGACCTGCTGAGGACTAGAAGCAGCCTAGCTGCACAGGCACTGAGCATTGCTCTGGCAAATTTACCTTGCTTCTCGAGGAACTTAGCTCTTTCATAGCAAATCAGAAATGTAAACTGTAAACATGTGCAGAGATAGTATTCTGAGGAGCTCATAATTTGACCCATATCTTTTATTCTTAGCTTATTTACTGCTCCCTTTCTTTTGCCCTGTTTCTCAGCCACAAGATCAATGAAATAGACATTTCTGTTCAGCATATATCACAGCACTGAGGAATGAACAGGCAAACGATCATTTCTAATGTCATATTTGTAATATAATACACAAAAAGTTCAAGTAATGTTGCCTAGGGGATGCATCTAGTTTTTAACAATTCCATTTAATAGTAGCTAAGCACATGTTAAATGGAACACACTTATCCATGTCCCTTTCCTTTATAGGCAAGATCAAATTAGTCATTAAGATTCTGAAGTGCTTGGATTGACCATACTTTTACTTTCACACAATATATCAGGTATCACATTTGGTCTTTAGTCCAGAACAATATCCAATTTTATTTGTTTCTAAGCCTTATGAAGTTCATCTTACCTTAGCTATTCCAATGTGTATTTTAGTTTTATGCTGCATATCAGTGAATTTGTTTAGTTGTGGAAGTGTGGTCAAAGACATCAGTTAAACTGCCTATGTGGCCTGATTGAATATAATGAAATATTTTGGTTCTGATGGAATGATTACAGGTAAAGTCCTAAAAAATTTGTAGTTAGTGAGATTTCAAATGTAAGTTAAGACAGTATAAAACAGATTCACTTCGCACTCAAGCAACATATGTTGCCTAAAATGTTATCTGACTTACTGATAGCATGGCTGATTTTCTTACATCAATGAAAGAAAAATGAAATAGAGAATATAATGGGAGCTGTATACCCAAGAAAATAACTAATATTCACAACCACTTCAACAAACACATGGTCATATATAGAATGAACAATCATAACTGTGAACAGAGATAGTCAGAAGATCAAAACTTGAACTTTGATTTATCCTCTAATTCCAATTTCTCATGATGCACCAGTGGCTCAGGATATATAACCATACTGAGGAGGTATAAACCTTATGGGTGAATCTGTGCTTTCAGTTGTTCTCTCATTCACACATCTCTGAAAAACAAAGTCACCCAGGAGTGAAAATGGTGCAAGCTACATATGGTATTCTGGCTTTTCATTAGGTTCTTCTGCACTTCTGGAAATTGCTTTGACATCCATTATACAAAATTTCTTTTAATATACAGCACAATTTAATCAGGATTGTGAATCTAATAGTTATTTTTTTCAGAATTTGGTGATAGCTTCTTTATTTCTGAGTGGTTCTACTACATGATATCTTTCACTTCTGCCAAAGTAAAAAGCTAAAATCACAATTTCACACTTACTGTGTTTAAAAAAAAAAATCACTGAGGTTTGTTTAGCTGTTGTATTATCTTTCTGCAATTATTTCAATACTTCTTCAAAAATGGTATTTAGAAGGTCGGTTTTTACGTTTAATTATGTTTTCCTTTAGGAGAGATGAAAAAAGTTTGAAAGAGAAAGATAGCATTGACCACTTAAATATTTTAGAAAGTGTCTTGATGCAAGTAAAAAGAAAATAGGCAGTTGTGGGAAACAGGACAACTATAAGGCCTCTGAATAAAGAAGGCATTGCATTTTTTGTTAGCTGAATAATAAGACAATAAAATCTTGGTATGGATTAATCTGTTGGAACACAATGTTGTTTCTACTTGGAGGACATTTTGATAAAATATTTATAAGGTAGGCTATTCTGGCAGAAAGGGTTTTGATAGTAAGGGCTGGAAAATGGAGAAACTAAAGCAGGCTTTCGCAGAGGAAAAGACAGCAAGGATCAAAAAGATTAAAGAGAAAAGGTGAAAGGTGAATCATACTATATTCTGGAAAAGGAAGAAAAAAAAAAAAGAAATTGAAATTATGTGCAGAGAGATAAGGATACAAGAATGAGTTAAAAAAAAGTGAGTAAAGGACAGGAAAAACCCAGCAAGGGATAAGGATATGAAATTCAATTAAGTGAACATAATACACACTGAAGCAGCAACACTGAAGGAGACATGAACAAATATATAGAGTGTATTTTTCCTCTCAGTTTTCTGGTCTTTGATGTGAAGGAGTCCTGTAAGTTAAAGGAAAAGAAATATTGGAAATTATGAGTTTGTCAAACCAAGTTTTTAAAGGGAAAAGAAAAAAAAAAAAAAAAAAAAAGCATGAAAATGTCAAGACAGAAAACATAGTTAATTCTAAAGAAAATCAGCCATATCTATGGAAAAAAAGACAAAAAGTGGAGAGAATTGAAAGAAAAAAAGCCACTAGTAATGCTGTATCAAAACCAAAGAATAATGAGAAACCAAAGACAATAGAAGTCTGTGCAAAACCATCTACCCTGGGCAATGAGAGTGAAGCCCATAGATCTTTTGTAAGGAAGAGCAACTATTAGCCTTGTTTGTATTGAGGCTTTCTTACACTGATTGTCTTGGTTTTCAGCAAGTGGAACTTGTCACAAGGTTACAGCTTGGGTAGCATTTCAAAAGCATGAGACTTCCAGTCAGATATTGGTCCTGCTACAAATTCCACTGCACGCTTCCTGTGTGACTTTAAGCAAGTAATTTCACCATAGAGGCCCTATGTGAAATTCTATTTAATTTTATGAAGTGCTATAAGATTTTTAGTTCAAGGATGAAATAAGAGTGCACTGTCATTTATCATATTTTCCTGTTTCACTGAGGCTGTGAAGAGCTGTTTAATAGTATTATTTCTTACTTGGAGAAGAACTTGTTCATAGGCTTTATAGTGTGACAATGGAAGAAGCAGGTAGGACAAGTTGGCAGGAGGGTTAGCCATATGGAACAGTTATCACATTTTAAAGTATAAACATAAGATAACTAAAGTCAACAAAAAAATTTCCAGACACTATAGTTATTGCTGGAAATCAATTATGTTCTTGTCCATAAAAGGAAAATATAGGTAATCAGCAATACAGGTATTGCAAAACAGATATTCTTAAAGAACTGAGGACCAAATTTTGCTCATATTTATATTACTGTGATTTAAGCAATACGGGAGACAAAAGTAAAGCTCAGTTCTACCTTAGCATAACTAAGGCAGAATTTATTGTCCTGTTCACACTTTCCTCTTCTTACAGCCACAAATGTCTCAGCAATGTTGAGAACTAGCAACTGACTATATTCTTTCAACTTTTGAAGATGGCTATCTCAAGAAGAGATTCCACAAGAATGGGGAGGATACTTCTATGCTATCTTTGGCTGAAGTGAGACTGTGAAGTTGACTGCATTTTCCATGTGCTTAACACACTCTTTTTAAAACAGTAGTTAATAACAAGAAGTAATAACACTCAAAATAACCAAACTTTTAAAATCCATGTCTTAATTTTGCAGCTAAGAAACCATAATATATCATACATGTGTGACCTAAAAGCTGCATTTTTTGTGCCCCTTTGTTCTATCACTGACCTTATGAATATGTATTCATGTCTATTCAGTACTAAGCACTCATGATTAGAATTAGTTTTGGTGCATATTTAGAACTCATTAAACAAGTGCAAAAAATTAAAAACGTTTGTTATAAAGACTATAGCTTAAAAGTCACTTCAGTTGTAAGGCAGAAATATTCAGTGGCTTGGGGTGACAACCTGCACTTTGAAGATATTTTTAGAATTATGTTAATTTGACAGATAGCCATTTTTTCCTGCTTCTGTAGTTTAATAATGTTTTATATATAGTAAGTAAATATTCTGTTTAGAAGTATATAATTATCTATATCTCCTCACAGTTTCAGAATTTTGTTATTCAGTGCATATATTAAAGGCCAGGTGATGTTGAAAGACTGCTAGAAAGATACATACCTAGTTTAGGTGATACAGCCAGGTTGACATCAAACGTGTAAAAGATGATAGAGCTAAAAATGAAACATGCCAAAAATTGCTTTCATCTGCATTACTACAAATATACCTGTATACAATAAGGGAAAATCTACTTTAGTGCTAATTTAAATAACACGAAAGAAAGTCCTATTTCTGCCTGTGATGTGTAGGTATCAGAAAAGGCAGAAAAGCAAAACATGTCTTGTTTTCTCCTTGCAGAATTTAAGTTTTGTCACTAATATCCTTACAAGAGTTTTACTTTAGATTATTAATAATGTAGTTAATTAAAATAAAAAGACATCCCTTTATTCCATACAGTCAGGCTTGCTTCTCCACTTGCTTCCCCTAGTTCTAAAGCAAAGAAAATGTATGAGGTATACCCTGTACTGGAGAAGAAATAAAAATCCTGTTGCAGACATTAATCTGTGGAGTTGTCATATGGTTCACTACAAATCAGCCAATTCGTATGGCTTTTTGCAAATCAATCCAAATTCATCAGAGCCTTTTTTCTTTACTTTAAATAAATGCTAAACTATTTGAAAAGTCAACTGTGCCATGTAGGCTGTTTCTAACTATTTTGTTATGGCTTTTGGCTAATCATTACTCATGCTGTGATTAGTCATTGAAGTGTACACTTCTGTTGATGTGTACATCAACCGGTGACTTAGGCAGCTCAGACTGGGAAGTAGAAGTAAGAAATAATTTATGAAATTTTAGCAACCAGTGCAAAAATTTCACCTAACTTTAGATTCAAAACCATTTTTAAAATACATCCTTAATCATCTTAATATAGAAGCCTATCAAATGCTAGAGCTCCATAAATAGCTGAATATAAAACATAAAGTCGTCTGTGCAAAAAGGTGATTTGCTGTTTCATTTCCTCTTAGCCTGTAATCCCTTATCAGTAATACAACTATACATATGCTACATAATATATATAGCTGTGATATATAATTATTATGTGATTTTGCATGGGGCATTCTTCATCTGCTTAGCTGCTTGCAGTTAATGGGCTGTAGCAATCTTCTTTAACAAAGTGTTTAGAACTAACCCTCCTATGAAGTATTTTCTTTTCTACCCTAATATTAAATAGTGCATAATAGCTTAGTTATGAGTGCTGCTTATGGGACTGGCACAACTGAATGGTGTCCATCATGGAAGTGTTCTATGAACACCTGAAACATGACACTAGTGTTGAAGACTACAAACACTAACATGAAGCTGTCTTGCAATATAGTCTTACCTTTAAAAAAAATACTGAACATAAATTTTGCGAATGGTCAGGGGCAGTACAAAACCCTTGTATGCACTATCACAGTTTCTAGACATTCTTGCTACTTTTAACATACCTTCATGAAGATGAAGTTATTAACCACTGTATCGTCGAAACCACACTAGCAGAACGAAAGAAAAGATCAGCTAGAGAAGCAGAATTTAGAAAAGCTTCTATAAGAACTTGTAAGTGATGCTATTGTATCTTAAGGCTTCTATATTTATTGAACTTTCATTTGGTTTCACCTAAATCCCTTTCTCATTGTAAATAAAACATCAGTATGTTTTCTGACTTGAGTTACTCATAGATTATTGCATCCTTAAAGGCATTATTAAACGAATTTAAGGCTGCTCGGTACATATTTACCACAGCATACCCGTCAGGAGCTTCTGTTTGATTTTTACGGGTTTTTTAAGGTTTTGAGTTGAAAGCAATTTTCCCTTTTTAGTAAAAAAAAAAAAAAAAATAATATTATTTGGATGTTATTCCCTCTGAAAAAATTGTAATTCTTGAAGCAGTTCATGGAAAGCAAATTTTTTATACACTGTTGACCTGCATTTATCTGTTTGGTTGGCAGGAAGTATCTACAAACACAAATCAATACATCAGTCTGAGAAAAAAGCCTGTGAAGATCAGTTTATAACCAGTTGGGTTGAGAACTGCCCTTGCTCCTCCTGGGCCCAGTGCTGTCAGGGGATTCTGGGGCTGGCCAGAGCTGCTGGAATGCTCCAGAGGCACTGGGTGCCATAAGGGGCATTGCAGGAGAGAAGGAGTGGCCCTCACTGGTCATTCTGTGATCAGGGACTGTATCTATCTTCCTTGTTGGACCTCTTTTCTGCAGGGCTTTGTGACCCTTCCAGCAACCTCTTTCTTTTGGGTGGGATGCCAAACATGGCTGTTTTGGAGCCAAGGTTCCTGCTCAAGCCTCATGCTGCTCTGTGTGTGCCTTTGTGTGTGTGCAGCACAGCTGGCATGCCTGGGTTGAGACAAGAGAAAGGCTATACTGAACCCAGACTCTCAACTGTTCGTCTCAGCTGCAAGATTAAGAAGATGAGGTGGAAGATGACATCGGCAAATGTGTCCCCACAGTCAGAGGCAGATGGCATGTAGCCTGCAGAGGGACAAGCCTATGGAGGAAAATGGAAGAGAGCAGCTCCTAGGGAGAAGGAGTCATCATCTAGACCCACAGAGCAATGGCCTTGGAATGCAGCTGTGAAAGCAGTAACCTGCCAAGGCTGGAAGATTGGCCATATGATCTGTGGCTACTTCCACTATGGATAACCCCATAAGGCAGGACCTTTGATTCCATCTCCAACAGTGAAAGTACTGTGTCCACCTCAAGACACGAGGTGGTTGTTCTTCCTCCAGGAATAGCAGGGCCTCTGGTCGTTTTTTCCTGCCACTCCAGGAGAGGACAGCAGCTCCTTGCCCTGTGGAGATGAAAGAGTGCAGACCATCAACCCCACCTCCAGATGTGTCCATGAGGCAGATAATGTGAGTACTCCCATGCTCTGTGGGAAGGCAGAGGAGTACCCCCATGTCAAGACCTGCAGCTCAAGCTCTGTCCAAAAAGCTCTTGTCTGTGGGGGTACAGACAACTGGGGCAAGAGCTATACTTCCAGGTATGTTCAGGATGTGGAAAGTAAGAGCACTTCTATGCCCTGTGAGAAGGCAGAGGCCCATCTGCAGAATCATAGAATCATAGCATGGTTTGGGTTGGAAGGGACCTTAAAGATCATCTAGTTCTAACCACCTGCCATGGGCAGGGTCACCTTCGACTAGACCAGGTTGCTCAAAGCCCCAGCCAACCTGGCCTTGAACACATCCACAATTCTCAGTCCAACCTGTTCCAGTGTTTTACCACCCTCACAGTGAAGATTTTCTTCCTAATATCTAATGTAAATCTCCCCACTTTATATTTAAAGCCATTACTCCTTGTCCTGTCACCACATGCCTTTGCAAAAAGTCCTTATCCAGATTTCTTGTAGGCCTCCTTAAGGTATTGAAAGGCTGCTATAAAGTCTCCCCTGAGCCTTCTCTTCTCCAGGTTGAACAAGCTCAACTCTCTCAGCCTCTTTTCGTAGGAGAGGTTCTCCAGTCCTCTGATCATTGTGGCTATCCTCTGGACTCACTCAAGCAGGTCAACATCCCTTTTGTGTGGGGGCCCCAGAGCCACCAATACTCTAGGAGTCTCATAAGAGCTGAGCAGAGGGGGAGAATCACCTCCTTTGACCTACTGACAAGGGCTTTGACCTGGTCAGTGCCCACACTGCTCAGGGTCAGGCAGCTCCAAAGCAGATTGACCACCTTCACTCTCCACAGCACTTGGCCTTGATTTCCTCTCAATTCAGGGAAATGGGGGACTTTTAGAAATGGTTTCAAGGACTAGTTGGTCCACAACCTTCCCAGGAATGGCAGTAAGATTGGCCAGCATGTAGTACACTGGATCTTCCTTCTTCTCCTTCCTGAAGGGTGATTTTTACTTTCTTCAACACTGTCCCCAGTCACCATGACTTTTGACACATTATTGAGAGTCACCTTGCAATGATGTAATCTGCTCCTTCTGTACTTGTGGTTCATACCAGGAGATCCCATGGCCTTATGTATGTTAAGTTTGTTTAAATGTTCCGAATTGTTCCTCTATCGAGAAAGATAGGTGGGTACAAAAATGTGTTAGAATAAAATAGCTTAATTTCACAAAATTTCTAAAGCAATTTTTGAAGTTTTTGTTCCTAGAAAAATATAAGTAGTTGAAATTGCCACTTTTCCTCTTAAGACAGGACAAAAATGGGACCTGAGAATACAATTATATTTAGTACAGGCTTTCCTAGTAACTGTTATCTCCCACAGAAGTCAGAAGTCAGTAGTCACTGGTGGATATTTTGAAATCAGTCTCTGTATATATTTAAATATGGTTTTTATTTTATCATCTGTTTTAATAAGGTTGAAAAAATAAAATAACTTAAAGTGTGTTAGAAAAATTGTAGATCTCAAAGAACAGCGGTGTTTCAAAAAATAACCTACTTATACCAGCTGTTATCTTCCTCTGTTACCTAACTGTACAAACTTTCAAATGTATTAACTACCAACGAAGATAAAATATTTCAATTTTTACATAGCAAAAGTGAGTGCTGGTAAGAATAAGGACTGATGCTGTGAAAATGCAAAATGATGACAAAACAACATGGAAATAGATTTTAACAACAAAATGTAGAAATAACACACTTTGACTATTACAAAACAGATGACAATTCAATTCGTGTGTGATCCTGTGAATTTCTTTTCACCACGATCTTTTTACAAAAGCTGAAGTTAAAATATTTGAAAACAAGTCTAACAAATCAGTATATTTCTATGTTAAAATTATTTTAAAATAAAATTGTTTAATATAACTTGTTTAATGCTATTATTCTCAATATGTGTATAGTTTACAGTAATTAGTTCACAATTTATATTGACATGCTTTTCTTAAATTAATCTAATGGTGACTGACATAAATAAAATTACATATGTTTCAATGTACTTTACATAGATAATACTAGAATGCAATGTAATTATTACTCTGCATGTGTATCTGTATATAAATACACAAATGTAACATTTGTAATGTTTAAAATAAGATGTTGTCAAACTTGGTCTTGTATGGTGGAAAAAAATGAACCTTGTAATTGAGCATTGTTATTGTTTTGTTTTGTTTCTTTCCAACAGTTGACCTTGAAACAGATTGCTAGTGACTAACATTCAAGCAGATCAACTAAATCATAGAATGGTTAGCGTTGGAAGAGACCATCTAGTTCCAACTCGCTGGCACATGCGTGGATGGCTTCCACTAGACCAGGTTCCTCAAAATCCTGTCCAACCTGGCCTGGGCAGTAACTATCTTCCAGAAGAACTAGTGACAAATATGATGTGACTGGTTCCAAGTAATATTTATAACAATTTGTTTCTTGAAAGAAAATAATATGTTTTTTCAAATGTCCCTTTTCTTCTTGATGGAAGAATTTTTAAATGGACTTGTCAATATAGTTGTTTTATAGGAAAATAATTTCCTTGATAACATATTTTCAGTACAATTTTTTATATGCGCTCCTGCATTATAACAATAAACTCATCTGAAAGCCCTTCTCACAAGGAAATGGCAAAGAGGAAAGCACAGAAGACACTTGATTTAATAAGTGATATCATGATTGAGTTTTGACTCCTCAGTAGTCTGAATCTTCAATGTTTTCTGTAACTGAACTAATGTTTTCATGATATTAAGATATTTCACCTAATAGGAGGGCTAACTATTTTAATGATAATATATATATTTAACATTAATGTTTCATTTTCATAGAAGACTATAATCAAGTAAGAGGAACAGCATAAGCCAGATGCACAAAAATTCTTTTACTGTCTGGTTTCTTCTTCTTTTAGTTACTGGGTGTGCAGTCCCTTACTACTGCAGACACTGTCTTAAGTGAAGCAGGTGCTTGCAGCTGTTGAGATGGACCACAGCTGCAGTCATTAAGCTGAAAGTACATACTTGTCCAGCAGGTCTAATGGGTATCATCAGCTGGGGAAAGTCTGTGTTCAAATCAAGTCATTCTGATAATCTACATCTGAAGATACAGAGTGATTGGTTGGCTAGAAATACACCTTTAAAGGCACTGCAGCAGTGATTCTAATGGATTTGTCGTAGATAGTTTTAGTGAGAGGTTAAAATTGGCTGTCATTTCACAGCATTTGAAAAAGGAATGAAATCTTTTGGTAGTTTAAATCCTTTGGTTTTGTTTAAAAATAACATCAAGCTATTGATTTTTAAAAATGTATGCTTGCATCTTTCAACTGGCTTCACAAATATTAAAATTTGTAATAATTAATTTAAGGAGGGGAAACATTAGAAGGCAGCATAGAAGTTATTTTTTTAAATTGTTTCTGTGTTATACTATTTACTTGATCAACATTCACTCAGCAAAATGAGAATATATCTGTAGAAAGATTAATGAGGATAATATTAAATATACCAGACAGAACATGTGTGGAAGTTTTTTATAGGTATGTAAAGGTACTTAAACTAATAAAAATCATAGAATCATAGAATGGTTAGGGTGGGAAAGGACTTTAAGATTATCTAGTTCCAAGCCCCCTACGATGGGCAGGGACATCTCACCTTAGACCATGTCACCCAAGGTTCTGTCCAACCTGGCCTTGATGGCACAACTGCCAGGGATGGAGCACTTACCACTTCTTTGGGCAACCTGTTCCAGTGCCTCACCATCCTCACACTAAAGAACTTCTTTATATCTAACCTGAACTTCCCTTGTTGAAGTTTAAAACCATTCCTCCTTGTCCTGTCGCTACAGTCCCTAATGAAGAGTTCCTCTCCGGCATCCTTGTAGGCCCCCTTCAGATACTGGAAGGCTGCTATGAGGTCTCCATGCAGCTTCTCTTCTCCAGGCTGAAGAGCCGCAACTTTCTCAGCCTGTCTTAACATGGGAGGTGCTCCAGCCCCCTTACTGTGCTCATGGACTTGCTCCAGCAGCTACATGTCCTTCTTATGTTGAGGACACCAGAACTGCACACAAGTGGGGTCCCACAAGACCTTATTCCTATCCTCTCCTCATTCCTATCACTACATTCCTTTGTAAAAAGTCCATCTCCAGCATTCTTGTGGCTTGTAAGTCTATTACTTTTTCAATATGATACTTTTAAGTTCACATAAATTATTACTAAGGAGAAATAACTACTTTAAAACAAAATCAAGGTAAATACTTGTGTTTAAGAAGTGATACATTAATACAATAATCTATCTACTACCTGTTTCTCTACTTCAGTGGTCTCTGCAGAGAACCAACATTTATGACAATCATGATCAGATTAGAATGAAAACTTAATACAATAATACATAGTGGTTAAGTTCTGCCATATTCTTATGCCACAACCTGATACTTAAAGAAAACAACTACTGTAACTTTTAGTATTTTTTTTTCCTTTCGATAATACGTTATACCTATATAAGGATCCTTCAGTTTTCATATGAAAGCTCATTTAATCCTGCTAGAACAAAATATCAAAAAACAAATTATTGCCTATTTTATTTAATTTTTTTCTTGTCATCAGAGGATGTGATTTGTGGCAACTTTTTGTATTATAAGGAATGTGGAGTTTTTTTAGCTTTTACCTAACTGATTGGAAAATAAAATTATTCTAACTTAATTTGAAATATGTATCCCATTCAACTTTTTCTTCTATGGTCTTAGACAAAAGGCAGCTATTATTTAAGAAAATCATACTTATCCTCAATGACAATAAAGTGACAATAAAGTTGGAAGATTAACTGTCATGAATTTTGCAACAAAATCATGATAACATTTGTATCTAAATGAAATTGTGTGGAATATGGGGTAGAAACTGATAACTCAAAATAATAAAGAATAACAGGCTTTCTTGTTTTCACGTGGTTTGGCTTTTATAGAAAACCATATTTTGATGAATTAATCGTTACAGAACCATTGTACCCATGCTTTACTTTTAGGCTTAATAGAATTCAAGTGAATAATCGTGTAGTTATTAGTGCAGTTCTTGTGTGCATATTGGTGGGGGGTGGAACTAGATGACCTTTAAGGTCCCTTCCAAATCTAATAATTCTATGATTATTTAAATCCTTTGTGAAATCTTTGCTAGTGCTAAAGAATACAAAGAACACTTTGCTAGTTAAAAGTTGCTAACTTACACCCAGTCCTAAAGTTTTCATTCTCATGTTCTACACTTCAATTTCATTTAAAATATTCTTACTCAAGGCCATGTCAGCCTTGTTCCTCCCTTGCTGTTTTCATGTTTTGTTGTTGTTCCAGTACGTGAGTTATATAACCTCTCATAGCTTAAGGCTAAATAGAACAATTAACAGAAGTTGCATAATGAAAGGTAAATCAATAGAAATGAAAATTGTAAGAAAATATTAAGAAAGTAAAGCATATAAAGCTGAGTAAAAAATAGTTTTTAAGTTCTTTAGGAATTAATTTTTCAAAATAAATAGATAATATTTCTTATTCATATTTCAGTTATTCATCCAAATGAAACTAATGTTACTGTCTGGAAAGATCTGCTTCTCCAGTGGACTAAAACCCTGCCGCTGAAATTCACAGCTCACAGTCAAGTTAAAAATAGGCAATATGTTTAAGACTTTCCATGATGTATTCTGTATTTGCAAGCCATTTTTCACATACTTTTTCACACTGTTCATATACTCCTTTTTTCTTCTTCCTATATTATAATCTTACAGATATGTAGTGTGTCATGCCTTACTTTCCTGAGCTTGGCTGATACAGCCAGTTCAGTTTCTGTTCCCAAGGGTACTTGTATTTGTAGAATAAAAGAAGTGAGGATTTCATGTGGACTCTTTCAATATTTCATGGAAGGGTCCTTTTTTTTTTTTTTTGAAACAAGTCTAAGAAACACTGTAATTCAGATAAACAGCTACTTGGTTTTGGTTAGTAGATTTGTACACGATTTTATACACAATTATGAAAAAAATGAACAAATATGAAAAACATGAATAAATATGACAAATATGAGCAGTATGAACCCCACATATGACAAGGCCCTTCAAATGACAAATCAATTTTCAGTGACAGGACTGCTTTGGAGAAAAGATTTTGACCTTCTAAGTTATTAATGGTTTTGAGCACACCAAGCCAAAAACATGTTCCCTCTGAAAATCAGATCCTATTAAGCTTTCTCAAAGACAATCTCTTCAAAACACTTGTCATTTTCAAAAATTCTGATTTTTCAGCTTACTTGTTATTTAATGACCCTGGCATAAAAAGATAGCAATGAAAATAGGAGAGAATTCTCAGGTAGCAGAACCAGAGAGCACGCCTACAGTGACATAGTACAGAGCAGACATTCCCATCTATGTTTACAATCACAGCAATGTAACTAAGTGAAGCACTACATGATTTTATATCAAGGCCTAAAATAGTATCTGTGCTTGAGGTTGCCCAGATGCGGCACATTACCTAGGTGTAGATTTACTAGGAAGGTTAGGTGTGGCTTTTGTTTCTAAGACCTCAGAGCTACGGATTAGATATAAGAAAGACAAAGTTATGCTGCTGTGTAGGGACTGAAAATTATGTTGCTCTTCTACTAAAATTCATCCTGCAAGTTTACCCCCTCATTTGACTTAAAACAGGGACATGACCCTATTGTCACTTGCGTCACAACTTCAGTCTCCTGCGATGCAGCTGTACCAGCCTGCTACAAGCTCGTGCAAGAATCTCTGACACAGAGTACACTGTGTCAAAAAGACGTGCCCTGAATTTCAATTTCCAGGTTATTTTGGAATATATGAAACTTCAAAAAAAGACTTTAAGCACACTGCAAATGATAAAAACTAAAAGAACTGCAAATTGCAGTCACCCAATTATATCTGCAGTTATCTATCACACAAGTAAATCTACAATTATGTATGGGTATAGAGTTCTATTTACTGTTATAGTTAACTGTCTTAATTAAAATGACAGCTCTGCTGATATTTGATTCACATTAAAATTAATAATGAAGGAATAAACCACACCACATAAAAGTTAAGGAATAAATGACACGAAACAGAAAAGTTCACATCCATGCTAATGAAACTGCAGTCCAGATCAAACTGAGTTACAAAATTTTGCTCTGCAATCTGCCAGGCAGGCTAATTCACTGAAAAACACACATGGTTGAAGACGTGCAGTGACCACCAGAATCCGCTGGGAATCTCTGTGTTGAGTACACTGACTGTTTTTTTCCCTTTCTTTCTATGCCTGTCTTTCAGACTTCTATGCCATTTACTTTTCCTTGGCTGCACTGGGTGCTTGCCAAGTTCAGGCACAGAAATAAGATCAAGCTTCTATTGCTCTTCCATAAGGTACATATAATATCTTCCCCAGATTTTCCTTCTTTCCCATGTGATGATGGCTTAAGTCTCTGTAGATCCCTGATAATTCAGCAGACGCAGTTCTATATTATCCTGAGATTTTTTTAATCAGTTGTCTGGCTGCTGGTAAATTTCTAATTCTATGTGCCAGGCAGCCAGTTTATACTGGGGGGAAGAAAGGAAAAATAAGGAAGAGACACAGAATGCAATAAGAGAGAACAGCTGAGAGAAAATTATTTATCAGTTTGTGACAGCTTCTGGCTTCTTTAGCCTACAGAATGGCCAGGTAATCCTAAGAACATTTGGAGGATCAACAGAGGAATTAATGCAAAAGTTGAAATTTTAAGCCTATACAATAAAATATGGTCTAGCAAGTGGCATAGTGTCTTTTGAGTACATAGAAGCATTGGTCAAGATTATTGCTCTGGGTCTGGCTGGGACGGAGTTAGTTTTGTTCACAGAACCCTTTGTGGTGCCATGCTTTAGACTGGTGACCAAAACTGTGCTGATAACACACCAGTATTTTATCTGTTGTTGAGCAGGGCTTACACAGTGTCAAGGCTTTCTTTGGTTCTCACTCTGTCCCTACAGGAAATAGGCTGGGGGTGGGCAAGATTTAGGAAGGCAATGCAGCTGGGACAGATGACCCAAATTGCCTAAAGCGATGTTGCCTACCATACAACAACATGCTTAGCAATAAAAGAGGGGTGGGGGTAAGTTTTTCTAAAGTAGCCACTGCTTGAGGATAGGCTGAGCCTTGGTCTGCTGGGGGTGAGTGATTGCTTTTCAATTACTTGTTTCTTTTTCTTCTTTTCTCTTTATTTATTAAACTGACATTACCTCAACCTGTAAGGTTTGGGTTTTTTTTCCTTCACTTTTGTGAGAAAAAACCTTCTGATTCTCTCCCCGACTCTGCTGAGGGGGAGTCAGCAAGTGTCTGGGTGGGGGCTTCCCTGCCAGACAGGGTCAAGCAACAACAATTATTCAAATTATCTTTGCCAAGGCTAAGCAATCAAAAGTAACAAATTATAATCCCCGCACTGCCAATATCTGATGACTTTCCGTAACCTAGTCAATAAAGCTTTCTCTGCCTCTGTTCTCTACCTGCAGATGGGACCTGACTAGATGAATCCACAGATCCTGAGGGAACTGACAGATGAAGGGGCTAAGTAACTATCCATCTATTTAAGAAGTCATGGAGGTCTGGTAAAGTTCCTGCTGACTGGAAAAGGGGAAATATAACCCCCATTTTTAGAAAAGGGACTACAGGCCAGTCAGTCTTACCTCAGTTCCTGGCAAGATCATGCAGCATATCCTCCTGGAAACTCTACCAAGGCACATGGTGAAATAAGCACCCTAGACCCTGTTCCTCACAGACCCCTGCTGCTTTTGTTTGGTGTGGTAGAAATTGCATTCACTGGGATACAATAATACTGAATAGTGAGAAAAAAATAAAATCTTTCTGTTTTGAGCCATAAAGAATTTTTTAAAATCAGCTATTTACTGGTATCTGTAGGTAGAACTTCATGCAAAATACCTTTGATAATATTTACACTACATGTTCAGGGGTACTTTCATATACCACTTAATGATATCCCACATCTATAAATCTGTAGAATGCCATAAAAGCTACATAGAATTTTCTATATACTATATTCTACAGAAACCTAAAGGCAGATTTATCAATTAGCTTTGGTTTTATTCAAAGCCTTTTAAAAATCTCCACGACTTCTGCAAAAAGAAGTTTTTGTGCATCTAAGCATTCTGGAGTTAGTGGTAACAGGATTATTGTTTTGAATAATATCAAACCTGCACAGTCTGTATCTATGTAAGTGATCAATATATGTATTCAATTATATACCAGCTGGGAAAAATAGTTACTTAATCAGGACAGTATATTTTTACGTTCCCTGAGATAGCTGCGGTAACTCCAATTAGAACATGTAAATTTGATGTAGTGATATTTCACCTCACTAAGTTTTGAATTATTGTGGACATCAATAAACTAATTTTCTGAAACTTAACTGAGACTGAGAACCTGCCAACATGAGAAAATTCTGCTACTTCAAGTATTATCTGTCCAAAGAGGTTGATGTGCAGTAGACCAGTATGGGAATTTACAATACAATGACCTCTTTGTACAAAGCAGAGAAAGGAACTTTGCAGTTATTGTGTGCCTTGTATTGTCTGAAAAATATCATTACTGAAGAAAAGTAAACACACTGTAAATTCATAGAATCATAGAATAGTTAGAGCTGGAAAGGACCTTAAGATCATCCACTTCCAACCCCCTTCCATGGGCAGGGACACCTCACACTAAACCATGCCACCCAAGGCCTCTTCCAACCTGGCCTTGAACACCGCCAAGGATGGAGCATTCACAACCTCCCTGGGCAACCCATTCCAGTGCCTCCCCACCCCAACAGTAAAGAATTTCTTCCTTATATCCAATCTAAACTTCCCCTGTTTAAGTTTGAACCCATTACTCCTTGTCCTATCACTACAGTCTCTAACGAATAGTCCATCCCCAGCATCCTTGTAGGCCCCCTTCAGATACTGGAAGGCTGCTATGAGGTCTCCACGTAGCCTTCTCTCCTCCAGGCTGAACAGCCCCAACTTTCTCAGCCTGTCTTCATACGGGAGGTGCTCCAGTCCCCTGATCATCCTCGTGGCCCTACTCTAGACTTGTTCCAACAGTTCCATGTCCTTTTTATGTTGAGGACACCAGAACTGCACACAATACTCCCAGTGAGGTCTCAGGAGAGCAGAGTAGAGGGGCAGGATCACCTCCTTCAACCTGCTGGTCACGCTCCTTTTGATGCAGCCCAGGATATGGTTGGCTTTCTGGGCTGCGAGCGCACGCTGCCAGCTCATGTTCATTTTCTCATCAACCAACACCCCCTAGTCCTTCTCTGCAGGGCTGCTCTGAATCTCTTCTCTGCCCAACCTGTAGCTGTGCCTGGGATTGCTCCGACCCAGGTGTAGGACCTTGCACTTGGCATGGTTAAACTTCATCAGGTTGGCATCAGCCCACCTCACAAGCGTGTCGAGGTCCCTCTGGATGGCATTCCTTTCCTCCAGTGTATCAACCGAACCACACAGCTTGGTGTCATCGGCAACCTTGCTGAGGGCGCACTCAATCCCACTGTCCATGTCACCGACAAAGATGTGGAACAAGACCTGTCCCAACACCGATCCCTGAGGGACACCACTTGTTACCGGTTTCCAGCCGGACATCGACCCATTGACCACAACACTTTGCATGCAGCCATCCAGCCAGTTCTTTATCCACCGAGTGGTCCACCTATCAAATTGATGTCTCTTCAATTTACAGACAAGGATGTCATGTGGGACAGTGTCAAAGGCTTTGCACAAGTCCAGGTAGATGACGTCAACTGCTCTGCCCCTGTCCATCAGTTCCGTAGCCCCATCATAGAAGGCTATCAGATTGGTCAGGCAGGATTTCCCCTTAGTGAAGACATGCTCGCTGTCACCAACCACCTTGCTGTTTTTCATGTGCCTTAGCATGTCTTCCAGGAGAATCTGCTCCAAGATTTTGCCAGGCACAGAGGTGAGACTGACTGGTCTGTAATTCCCCGGGTCATCCGTTTTCCCCTTCTTGAAAATGGGGGTTATATTTCCATTTTTCCAGTCGTTGGGAACTTCACCTGACTGCCATGATTTTTCAAATATGATGGACAGTGGCTTAGCAACTTCATTCGCCAGCTCCTTCAGGACCCGAGGATGGATTTCGTCAGGTCCCATGGATTTGTGTATGTTCAGGTTTTTAAGATGGTTTCGAACCAGATCCTCTCCTACAGTGGGCCTAACATCTTCATTCTCACAGTCCCTGTGTTTGCCTTCCAAGACTTGGGTGGTGTGGTCAGAGCATTTTTCAGTGAAGACCGAGGCAAAGAAGTCATTGAGAATCTCATCCTTATCCAAATCCGTGGTAGCCAGTTCTCCTGATAGCTTCCGGAGGGGGCTTACGTTGTCCCTAGTCTGTCTTTTATTCACTATGCACCTATAGAATCCCTCCCTGTTATCCTTAACATCCCTAGCCAAGTTTAATTCTAACTGAGCCTTAGCTTTCCTAACCTGGTCCCTAGCTTCCTGGACAACATCCCTGTATTATTCCCAGGCCGCCTGTCCTTGCTTCCACTTTTTATAAGCCTCTTTTTTCCTTCGAATTTTCCTGAGCAGCTCCTTATCCATCCAAGGTCTCCTGGCCCTCCTGCTGCACTTCCTTCTAGTTGGGATGCAACACTCCTGAGCTTGGAGCAGGTGATCCTTGAATAACTACCAGCAGTCTTGGGCCCCCCTGCCCTCTAGGGCTGTATCTCATGGAACCTTACTAAGCAGGCTCCTGAAGAGGCCAAAGTCTGCTCTCTTGAAGTCCAGGGCACTGAGCTTGCTGCACGCTCTTCTCATCGTTCTGAGGATCTCAAATTCGACCATCTCATGGTCACTGCAACCAAGGCTGCCCTGGAGCGTCACATTTCCAACCAGCCCTTCCCTGTTGGTGAGCACGAGGTCAAGCATGGCACTTCTCTTTGTCGGCTCCTCTATTACTTGCAGAAGGAAGTTGTCTTCCACACAATCGAGGAACCTCCTGGATGGCTTGTGCTGGGCTGTACCGTCACTCCAACAGATGTCAGGGTGGTTGAAGTCCCCCATGAGAACAAGGGCCTGTGAGCGTGAGACTCTTCCTATCCGTCTGTACAGTTCTTCATCCACAGATTCCTCTTGATCAGGCAGTCTGTAACAGATCCCCACAGTGACGTCTCCCATTGCTGTTCTGCCTTTAATCCTGACCCACAAACTCTCTGTCGACTGCTCACCCATCCCCAGACAGAGTTCCATACTCTCCAGCCTATCCCTAATATAAATAGCAACTCCCCCTCCTCACCTGCCAGGCCTGTCTTTTCTAAAGAGCCTGTAGCCTTCCATTCCAACACTCCAGTCATAGGTGCAATCCCACCATGTTTCTGTGATGCCTATTATATCATACTTTCATAAACGTGCACACATCTCTAATTCTTCTTGTTTGTTCCCCATGCTACAGGCGTTTGTATAGAGGCATCTGAGCCCAGCTCCAAATGAAGCCGGCTCATTGGCTGGAGCGGCTGGAATATCTCTACATTGCTCCGAGCATTTATTATAGGTGCTGGCAACTGACTGGCAGTGTTGGGATGGAACGATGTCCCCCTCCTCCAACACATCTAGTTTAAAGCTTCCTTGACCAGTCCGGCAAGCCTCCTACCAAAACCGCTCTTCCCTTGGGCCTACAAGAATGCTGGGGAGGGGCTATTCATCAGGAACTGTAGTGACAGGACAAGGGGTAACAGGTTAAAACTTAAACAGAGGAAGTTTAGATTGGATATAAGGAAGAAATTCTTTACTGTTAGGGTAGTGAGGCATTGGAATGGGTTGTCCAGGGAAGCTGTGAATGCTCCATCCCTGGTGGCGTTCAAGGCCAGGTTGGACAGAGCCTTGGTTGATATGATTTAGTGGGAGATGTCCTTGCCCATGGCAGGACGGTTGGAAGCAGATGATCTTAAGGTCCTTTCCAACCCTAACTATTCTATGATTCTATGATTCTATGATCGATCTCATTGTGAAAAATTTTCCTCTTGTGTCCAGTCAGACTCTCTCCAGAATTAACTTGTTCCCAGTACCCCTCATCTTTTCCTTGTATAGGTACTTACCTTTTGTTCAGGATAAGGGTTTGGACACTCTTTGCAAATAACCACCTGTGCAGAAGTCTCCTTCCTTACCAGTTCTGTCTAGGTGGAAGTGTCAGACATCCCAGGGGCTTTCGCTGTAAAAACACTGTTTTTGGCTCTAAGGTGAGTACCCAGCCTCCTGGCAGAGACCTAAAGTAATCTCGGGATTGTGGTCCTACCAGCAGCGTGCACCACCCTGCTGCACAAACTGCCATGTCCTGGTTAGCTCATGCTCCCCAGGGGTGTTTAAATCTCCTATGGTTGTCCCGGCAACACTCAAGCCCCATGATAGCTCTGATTTCCCCGGGTCTAGGAGCACCCCTGTCCATATATTCTTTTTTATTACTGATAGAAGACTACAGGCTATTAACATTGCCCTGTAAGCTATTTACACTGAGATGCTAAAGTACAAACATTTGAAAAAACCTAAAAGTGATGTAAGTTTTCCCAGAATATTGATAGGTGTTTTTTTTCACCTAGTTGTTAGTTTTCCTACAGAATTATAAGACGTTACAGCATAACTCCTAAAGAAACTGTCTATCCATATGACTGTGCCCTCGTACTCTGTTGTTCACTGGCTAATATCAAAGCAACTTGAAAATGAGCATGAAGTTTCATAAATATGTTTTCTGCTAAAAGTTGTCTTTAGTCAAGAACTTGTCTTGTGTTATTACGTAGTTCTGCTGTGCTCATACAGGTTTACCTTGATTGTTAGATTGGCAGTAGCTTTTAACATTTCGTCAAAATGTTTAAACCATGTCTAACTGGCATTGTTTTAGAAATGACTTCATTAAGGCTCCTAATATTAATGTCAACATATTTGAAAATGCCTTTTATTACTACAGATAAAGCTAAAAGATCAGTGATACAGAGGAAAACCAAACACGGGAACGACTATTGTTTGATGCCTAAAACAAGCAATTTCCTTCTGGAAATATAAAGTACTGTATTTTGGTCATAGTATATATTTTGTTCATGCTAGATTACACAATACAAAGCAAGGGAAAATAAACCTTATCAATCTTAAACAGAGAGGTGCTCACTAATTCCAAAAAACATAGTCTGGTGAGTGGCACACGAAACTTCCAAAACCAGAGGATAATTAGCCAAGTGTACAATTAGTGCCTGTGTTACTTCCTGAAATTGGATATTATTATGATATTGATAACAAATCTTTTTTCTCTATTGAGGAATCTCTCACTTGTTTGGGTTTTTTTTGGTTTTTTTGTTTGTTTTGTTTTTTGGGGTTTTTTTTCCTTTTTTTTTTTTTTTTTTTTATTCAAACACTATTTGTTTCACTGGCAAAAAAAGGAAAAAAAAAAAAAGAAGACACCTGCTGAATCATTGAGTAAATTCAGAAGCTGGGTGACTCCATCATTTTCATATCCTAGAACAAGTGTAACAAAGGGTTTAAGTGTATATACTAATAGAACAGCTGTTCTGGAGTGTGTCCGTAGCTGTTTCATGAATTTGCTGAACTTGCTTACATGGAAAACTCATGTTAAAGATGCAACTAACTGCAAAGATTCATGAAACAATGCAAATGAGTCCAGATTACTTTTCTTTTATGCACATGCCTCCTACCCTAATTTTTTACTTATTCTGCTTTGACTTCTGCCAAATGCTGGAATTCTCTGTTCAAGTTTGCCACAGGAGTTCTGCACCAGCATTTTTTCAAATGTACTGAAGACACTTTGTTTTAAAACATCACTATATGCTATTGGATTTTGTGCATGTAAAACTGCTTGTGACTCTGCTCACTCTGGGTTAGGTCTGTTTCTCTGCATCTTTCCCAGCACTGTTCCCTTTTTCATTCAGATTAAGCACCTTTGTGAATATTCTACACTCTTTTCTAACCTGCAGACTGAAATTTCATTTACATGGGAACACATCAAGCAAGAAAGCATAGGACATAACTCAGCCTCATCTCAATGAAAGCCTAAGGCACACAGATCTGCAGGACCTGTGTAATGTGTAATGTTTTTAGGTTCCATAGCAACGATTGCTTGTGTGACGACCTATCTGTCTGTAGAGCTGAATCATCAAAATGGAGGTAGAAGAGAATACAGTATCTTTTATGCTCTCCTTTCTGGCACTGCCTTTGCAGAGCTCCACTGCATGGGACAAAGACCTCCAGTCTGCCAGTCCTTCACTCAGGAAGACAAATAAATATGAACATGCTTAATGCATTTGTATTTAAAATTGAAAAAAGACAATTTGATTTTTGAAGATTAAAAAATATATACAGTGAAAATAGTCACTATGACAGACAGATATATTTGTTCTTCTTCACGAGCCAGTCACAGTATTACTGTAGAGTAGCTAGGCATTTTGCTTTAAAGAACCCCAAATTATCAGCAGGATGAATAAAGGCTGTTATCTCAAGAGTATTTGCTTGTGCATCTGACCCATCACAGGTGACACTGCACCATTCATACTTTTGGACGATGATGGAGCTGTTAATCAGTCTGCAAGGGAAGACTAGAATAACACTCTTAAAGAGGAGAATAGAAGAAGGGAAGACTAGAATAACTCTTTTGAAGCAGCCTTCTCAGTTTAACTATCAGGCCATGTATGTACAAAATCATGACACACATCACATGTGTTCTAAAATAGCTAATGAATTGAATAATGTAATTAGTACTTGTCAACAAACTCAGATAAATTGCTGCTATGCATCTAATGTTTATTTGTTAGAAAACCACAGCAGCAAGATAAGAGATTAACTCTCAGAGAACCCTCAGAGGTTGCACAAAAAAACTCTAGGACACAGTAAGCTACCGGTTATGGCTTCATAAATTTATTTCCTTTAGAGTTAAACCTAAATAAGCCAGATCAGAATTAGGCCTTCCATATCTAAAGAAAAAAATTGAGATATAGAAAAGGGAAATATCCCCTGAGGGTAAACAACTGGCTATCTATAATGAAAATCAGAAAGCTTTGTTGTTGGGTTTTGGAGAAAAGGATTCATTGTCTATAGAAATGCCATTCCTGCTCATCACAGTTTCAACAATGTAATCACATTTATAAACTATTGCTTACATGCTTACTAGTGTAGTCCAACCCTCAGCAAATTAATACACAAATTGTTTGATACAGATAGCTATAATAGCTATAAAGTACTCTAATTATACAGATTGTTTGTTGAGAAAAGAAAATGATTTCATTCTGCAGCAAATGTGAAAAAGATGCTTAAAATTGATGTCTTTACTTAGTGCAGAACATAATAGAAAAAAAACAGTTCAAATTTGAAAAGCAGAGAAGTAGAAAAGTAATAAAAGCAGATGTTCACACAATTGCATGAGAGTGCTATAAAGTTTACACTGCTGTAGCTGCAGTAACTATTCAGTGTCAAGTGTTGCAACCTGCCCGATGCCACTGCTATAATTGATTATAGCAAGAGGTACGTTCAGTTTTCACAGGAAAACTGAAAAAGATTCTGGGGTTTTCTTGTAAGTCAGAACTCCAGCAAACTATGAGTTTGTGGGACAGAGAACATCATACATAAAAATGTTATACCTTGTACTGTGCTAGATATAGTGCCATTTCTTACCACCATGCAGGCTAGATAATATATGACGTAAGATTGAGAAGCATATTTAAAAATATGTCCATGTCTTTCAAATCTATTAATATGATATAAAACCAGACAAAACTCAGAAGTTTTGTTGGGGAGGTTGGCTGTTGTCTTGTTGTTGTTAGTTTTGAGGGGTTTTTGTTTTTTTGGGGTTTTTTTTTTCTTCTTTTCAGATGCTGAATATTCCTAAATTTAACCTTCTAATTAAAACAGGGTCAAAAAAAGAAAAAAAAATAATTACTGGATCTAAGGTAAAAAGAAAGCTGTAAAGTGTAAGAGGGAACAACAAATTCCCTCTAACACACCAAAAAAAAGCACAGAAGTTGTGGAAGGTGAGAGAGGAGTTTAAATTGTACAAATTCAGGAATTTCAAAGCTCTATGAGACAGTCTGCACAAAATGCTGTGTTCAAATTAGCCTTGCATGTTTAGCTTATAACTTTATTTAAAAGTTTTAATATACTTACTGAAGTACTTTTTCTTCTTTACATATTTCAATGGAAAATTGAATTATGTATTTAGGATTTTTTCATGTAATATCACTTTCTCTACACTTTGTATTTTCAAAGCAAGCTCCAGAGATCCCCTGTTAACATTTTAGAGAACTCTATTTACCACTTTTCCTCTGGAGAGGCTGGCTAAATTATAAAGGTCATAACCAAGGACAGCATTGTCCTTAAAAAGCTCTGCAACCCATATGAGAAAATAAAGATCAAACAGAGATTCTTCAGTAAGTCAGTTTAGGGTTACTGTGGATCTGCAGAGAGCCCTTAACAGAGCCAAAGGATTACCATTAATGTTACTTACTCTGCAGCTGAAGACTTGCAATAATTGTACAAATAGTTCATTAAATTTTTGTTTCTCGTTTGAAAGATTGCACACAACAAGGCACAATGGAAGTACAAACTCAAGAGAAAAGCTAAGGAGACAGAAGTAAAATAAGATCTTTTCATAGGTAAGCCATGCATAATCTACTAAAGGTATGGGCTGGTTATAGTCAAGATGTTTTATACAATTCCCTGCTCTGAATTATGTATGGGACTAGATTAACTCTACTGTAATACATATATTTTAAATTAAATTGCTTTTGCTTTATCAAAGTGTAAATGAAATGTGCTATCTCTTGATTATAAATTTTTAATGAACATATTATATGAAGTAGCATACATTTTACCTTTTAAATGTGATTATTTTTATTACTTATCAACTAGAATAAATACAAAAGTGACCAAATATTATAAATACAAACTCGATTGGCTTTGGAAACAGAAAGCTGGTTAATACTGATTCTGTAAGCGATTATGCTGGAGGTTGTTTTTTCTTTTTTTTCTTTTGGCAGCCTATTATATAGAAAATATGCCTGATTTATGCACCATATTATATGTGAGATTTACAATAGCTAGTAAAAGAATCGATAGCGAAGGTTTAATGCAAATGGTCTGAGTGTCCTGTTAATAGGGTCAGAAAGCCCATTACTGATAAGAAGGAAATTAATAAATTGAAAGTGTTCAAGAAAAGAATAGATCGTGTTCAATATAGCATTGTTAGGTTAATTAGTCATACACTGACTAATTCTCTGAATTAAAGGTTATCCTCAGAAAGATGCAGTCCAGAGCTAAAGTAACACTTTTCCAATACTAGTCAATCATAAGGGATAGGTACTCTTAAATCTTTCAAAATTAATTCTCCTTTACTGTTCCTATCTTTCTCCTCTTTTATTCAGGTATTAATATCCAGATCGTTTTTTCACTTTCCTGGTGAGGCGGGGGGGTGAGCCCCGAGGGGGGGCTCTTGCTTCTGGCGCCAAGCGCCTGGCGCATGCCGGGCGCAACCCGCTCTGGGGACTGTGGCAGGTGGGGAGTTTGAGTGGGGCGGTACACCTGTCAAAGTGTAACGCAGGTGTCCTAAGGCGAGCTCAGGGGGGACGGAAACCTCCCGTGGCACAGAAGGGCAAAAGCTCGCTTGATCTTGATTTTCAGTACGAATACAGACCATGAAAGCTGGGCCTCACGATCCTTCTGGCTTTTTGGATTTTAAGCAGGAGGTGTCAGAAAAGTTACCACAGGGATAACTGTCTTGTGGCAGCCAAGCGTTCATAGCGACGTCGCTTTTTGATCCTTCGATGTCGGCTCTTCCTATCATTGTGAAGCAAAATTCACCAAGCGTTGGATTGTTCACCCACTAATAGGGAACGTGAGCTGGGATTAGACCGTCATGAGACAGGTTAGCTTTACCCTACTGATGATGTGTTGTTGCAATAGTAATCCTGCTCAGTATGAGAGGAACCGCAGGTTCAGACCCCTGGTGCGTGTGCTTGGCTGAGGACCCACTGGCGCGAGGCTACCATCTGTGGGCTAATGACTGAACGCCTCTAAGTCAGAATCCTGCCTAGATGCTTGATATTGTGATGTTGCGTCATTGGTCCCTCAAGATCAGAATGCGTGGGTAAAACCCTTTCCAAATCTTCGTTAGCAAAGACAAGCCGTCCTCATAGGAGAAGGAAAACTCCTATCTTCAAACTGGGGCTGATGGAGCTCATCTAGCCTTGTAAGGTCTTCCATCTAAGAGAAGGACACTGTTACAAAACCTATGACCTGAGGACTTTGCTGTCACAGTCCTAGCTATCTAGGCTGTGGCAGATAAACCTCAGGTGTAAAGGGTGGGGCCAGTTCTGCGCACGTTGCGCCTCACCTAAAAACCAATTGCGCAGGCTGGAAGGGTTTACTCACACTTGCAAAGCCCTGTATTGACAGGCGAGGGTCGAAACAGCAGGTGACAAGGTGCACTGGAAGCTGCAGGTCCAACCTTGCCTGCGGGCGGTTCAGGCCTTGGCTGCTCTCGCTTGATCCAGGAGATGACAGTCTCGTGCAGAATCTTCCTGATTGCCTATGCCGCTTTTCTCCCATCAGTTTTGCCTATTCCACTTGCCCTTAGTCATCGTGCTTGTAGTAAGTGTGGGTAATGCCCTTCCCAAACATTCATTCACGAAGCCTAGCCATCAATCAATCAATCAATATCCAGAGAAAGTCAGGTTAAAAATTTGAAAATTATATTGGATAAAAAAATTGATGCTATTTCCTGCCATTTATTCTGAACTGAAAATGGTTGACTTCTATGTTTACATGTCCTTTACTGAACTGCAATAATATAATTTTAGCCATAAAATATTAAAAGTGTCAAAAAAATCTGAAAATAAATGTTTTTACTGCACACTATAGACTTCAGAATATACTGTTGTCCTAAAATGCACAAAAATGCTAGCCTCATACACCGTGCTGTAGCTAGTTTAGCATAAGTTCTGAATACTTGATGGAGTATAAGGATTCATTTTTTTTTGTTTTCTGCAGTAGGACTATATAATTGCTTTGATAAACCTTGTTCAATTTGTTAATGTTACCTGGATTTAACTGAATAAACAGCAATGTCAAAATTCGTAGGTAAAACCACATGAACAATAGAAGTCGCCTCATGATACTAGAATGAAGTAAAAGCATCTTTCCCTTCTCCATCAAACTTCATGAAAACCATTGGCAACTCACAACCAAAAAAACCCTGAGCCAAACAATAGCAACAGCAAAACCACAATAAAAATAAAAAATCCCTAAACCAAACCAAAACACACACAAGAAAAAAACACACACCCCTAAAAAAAACCCCAAACAACCCTCAGCCCCTCAAACTCCGAAAAAGCAATCCTTTCCCCACTCCCACAACTCAAACAGTATTGTTACAGACCTCTTACTTTAGTCACAGAATGATAATGAGAAAAAGATGCATCAACACACTTAACACCAAAATCTGATCGAAGAGTGCAAATTGTCCATCTCAGAAAGCCAAATTATCCTGCATTGGCTTTTCAACACCTGGTCACTATGGAAACCTTTGCATTAGTACTATTAGCATGAACATAGCTAATTTTTCCATTGACATAACAGAATTTGCTTATTCAAACATTTTTTATAAAAAAAGAAAAATCCTTTTAAAACTCTTAAAAGTTAAACTAATAACTTTATATTTCATAAGGACCAAGTGTTCTTTTACACGTAAGATTCTTTTCGATGCACTTTAAAATTAGCAGATTCTGAAACATCTGCTGGAGATAGATGCTTTGGACAGTGCTAATTGCTAAATCATGTGCAGCTGTACACATTTTTGATAGCCCTTACAGCTCACAAAACTGCTTCAACAGCTACAAATCTAAACAATTCCCTCCATTATAATCAGCCTTATCATGCTTTATACACAAACACAATGCTTGCAGGTTCAGATGCAGAAATTTAAAAAAAGGTTCTGTTTAGTAGATTACATCTATTTTAAGATACAGTGATTTTTCCTGAGATTGTAATAATAAGGAAAACACTGGAAAAAATAGATCAATCTTGTTCTTCTGTGGAAAATAACATCTTCTTTACAACCATTTCTAGAATAGGCCAAGAAAGAAATTGCTTTCAAATATCAAAGAACTTGAGTTTTTCCTATATTGAGAAGAGCTAGTCATGAAATCCATAACGGTTTTGTACTTCTTTGGGACCCCAGCAGCAGATAAGTGGCTCAAATTACCATGATATAATAGAAGGACTAATGGAAGAAGAAGAAACTAAGAACTGTGGAGATTAACTGCATGGACTCTCGTATCTTCAGAACCAAAGACTCCCTTTATTCAAGATTGCAACAATTATATATGTAACGATTCTGTTCACTCAGAGCTACAATGCAGTTGGTCAATCGCCGCTGTCCACGCTCACAACACAAGCTTTCAATTGGTTAGTTGGTCTTTTCGTCACCTTCCTCTCCTCCTTGTTCCTTTTTCTAAGTTCCTCCCTTTACGTCCTGCACGCGCTCTTCTCATTCCACACTTCCCGCTCAAGGTCAGCTCACTAAAGAGTCAAGGTCGTTCAGCATGCTCTGATCAAGCTCAAAACCCTCTTCACCTACATCTCCCCCTTTTTGTTTTTCTAAAAACATAATTTTGCTTTACCATTTTTTCTAACATACGTTGCAGACAACTCAATAAACATGGAACAATCATTAAAATACAAATAACAATAAACAATAGCATAAGGCCTGCCTTGATCAATGATACAAACCATGCTCCAAGTCCTAGAAAGCTAATCCAATCCCCTAATCCAAAAAACCCATCATCTACTTGCAATTTGGTTACTCCTTTTTTCAGACCTTGATTAGCTTTATGGATAGATTCTGAATGGTCCGACAGGTTCATGCAGCACATACCTTCAAAATCTTCACAGCCATGACCCTGTGCTAACACTAAAAAGTCAATGGTGGCCCTGTTTTGTAAAGTGGCATGTCGGACAGAATCAGCGTCCATCAATGAGTTGCTCAAGGCAATCGACGTTGCATTCGTTTGTTTAGCTAGCCAACAGCCTAATTTATTTAATGTTCCCAATGCCTTCCCTGCTGCTACACCAGGGGCAAAAAAGGAAGCTGCCCACTCTTCTCCCAAATTCCAAAAGTCAACGTTATCATTGCATTCCGAATCAAATGCATTCCTCAACTAGGGAGACGATGCTGTAAAATCATAGATGTGTTTAGGGTTAATAAGGTTAATCTTCCTAAGCTACATGGGCCACCTTTGATATGTGAAGGAATTGCCGACCAAGCCCTATCCCCACAAATAAAAAACATTCCTGGGGGTAAAGCTATAGGAATATTACTAGAACGGGATATATTGGTTGAAGTATAGTTGCACCAAGAGCTGCTATTTTTTTATACTGCTAAGATGGAATTAACACTCCATACCAAAGATTGATTTGTCCCTGAATAATTGAAAAACACACAATAGTCCATTTTTACAGCCCCTAATAATTCTAATTCTTGAGGCTTCAGTGTGGCCTTAGGCAGGTATGGAATCCACCCATCCCAGTGATAAGCCCTGTCAGTCCCACTCCAGGCCATGGGCTGGCTAGGTGTTGGACAGTTCTCCAATGGGATTCCTACAAGGCATGTAGAAAAAGGATTTCCCAGCGAGGAAGTTGCAAGGCACAAAGAATCTTGGTGTGTTATGCTGGCCAGGGTAATCCATACATTAGTTTTCGGTTGAGGAGGAATCCACATCATGGAGTTCAGTGTCAAGAGCCAAAGCAGAACAAACCATCCTCGCAGGTGTTCATTGAGGGCCATGATCTGTAGAGACACAAGCATACCCTCATCCCCAGGTTATTAAAGGCAAAGGTTCTTCCCATTTAAAAGTAACTGGAGATTTAACCCATACTTCCGGTTAAGATTTGGATAATATATGTTCTGTACCACCACCAAGTCAAATAAAGTGGCGAACAATAGCAGGGTTTTGTTGTCCCTCACTAAGGTTTTGAGGTTACTGATTAAGCATATATACACCTTTCAGAAGTCATGCTGGGGGGGATTCCCCTTGCACTCCCCTTTTTTGTTTTTCTAAAACCATTTTTAGTGTTTGATGTGTGCGTTCAATGATGGCCTGGCCTTGTGGTGAATGGGGGATGCCAGTAATGTGTTTCATGCCCCAAAGACTAAGAAAATTTTGGACAAAGGAACTAATATAAGTGGGACCATTGTCTGTTTTGATTTGTTGTGGTATAACTAAAATGGCAAAGGCTCCATGCCAATGCCATATGACATCTCGTCCTTTTTCTCCTGATTCCGCAGTAGCCCAGATAGTATGAGAAAAGGTGTCAATAGAGACATGAACATAACATTGACGGCGAAATTCAGAAATGTGTGTGATGTCTGATTGCCAAATTTGCAGGGCTTTTAGACCTCGTGGATTTACGCCTATGTTAGGGGAGGTAGCAAAAGGTTGTCAATCAGAGCAAGTCTGAACAATGGCACAGGCTTCTGCCCAGGATAGCGCAAATTGTCACTTCAAGGCACGCACTCACTGGTGGAAAAATGTATGTGATAGTCTGGCTTGCTCAGATCGGTTGGTTAGAGTGGTGGTTTGAAGCACCGCTCTAAGGCGATCGGCTCGAGCATTGCCTTCTGCTATAAATCCAGGTAAATTGGTGTGACTACACATGTGCAAAACATAATATTGATTGATTAACGTCCAAAGCAGCTTAAAATAATAGAATGTTTGAATCTGTGGCTTCTTTTAGCCACAAGCAGTCGAGTCTAGATACAACACCTGCGATATACTGTGAATCAGTGACCAGATTCATTGGCCGATGGCAGTGTTGAAAAGCAAAAACAATGGCTGCTAATTCTACTATTTGAGCTGATCCCTGAACTATTTGTTCTTCGTGGTGCCACTCCCGATTTTCATGCCAGACTGTGATTGCTCTGCCTGTCTTTCCTGAGCCATTTGTAAAATAAGTTGGACCCAGGGCAGGTGTCTTTTGACATAAAATTGGGCGCATTAATTCAGTTTCAGTAATGAAGGTAAAAAACTTGTGTGGTTGGTGATGAATGGTTAGTTCTCCTGAATAGCCTGACATATTTGCAGCTCCTGTCTATTATGTAAGGCCCATGTAAGATATTGTTTTGTGAGGGGGACATATATCGTATTTGGGTCTTTCCCTGTCAATTCAACTGTCCGTAAGTGTCCTTTGTTTATAAGCTGTGCTATTTGTTCACAAATTGTGACTATGGTTTTTGAATATTGATGAGGTAAGAATAACCATTCCAAAATGCTTAGAGGGTCGTGGTTATTTTTGGGGAGCCACTGCACTAACAGCCCCTTAAGGTGGTGTGGCCCCTGGAGGATATATAAAGTTATGGACTGCTTTAGATTCACACAGTAAGTTGTTCTAGTTGAAATTAAGCCAGATATAATAGTCAGTGTTTTCTTAGCCTCTGAGGTGAGTTATCTTGGTGATGAAAGACTGGCATCCCCTTTCACCAATGCAAACAATGGAGCCAATGTTTCATTATCGATGCCCAATAGTGTGTGCACCCAGTTGATAGAGCTGACTAAGTTCTGTACATCATTTAGCATCCTGATGTTAACGTTGAGCTGTATTGATTGTGGTTGAATTGTCTGTTCTAAAATTTTCCAGCCCAGATATTTCCAGGGTGCCTGTCTCTGTATTTTTTCCAGGGCTATTACTAGCCCCTGTTCTTCCAAACAGCTTTTGGTAAACTGAATCATTGGCTCTAATTATTGTGGCTCAGGGCCAGCCAAGAGAATATCATCCATATAATGATAACAAATTAGTTGTGGAAAGCGCTGTCTTACTTTTGATAAAGCCAATGCTACATATAATTGACAGATTGTAGGACTACTTTTCATGCCCTGTGGAAGGACTGTCCAATGATATCGTTCCATTGGAGCTTGCTGATTGATAGATGGTACCGAAAATGCAAATCGTGGGGTGTCTGCTTCATGGAGAGAGATGGTAAAGAAACAATCCTTTAAATCCGTAACAACAATATCCCAATTTTTGGGTAACATTGTGGGAGATGGCATACCTGGTTGAACCGCTTCCATGTCTTGGATTACTGCATTGATCACACACAAGTCATGCAGTAATCGCCATTTACCTGATTTCTTTTCGATCACAAAACCAGGAGTGTTCCATGGACTTGTGGTAGGGACAATATGATTTAATTGTAATTGTTCCTGTACCAACCCTCTTAATGCTTGTGCCTTTTCATGAGGTAGGGGCCACTGACCCACCAACACCGGTCGTTCTGTTAGCCATGTGAGTTTTAGAGGCCGAAGGTGATCAGTGACCCCCTCTAAAAAGGCCAGGCATCCACACTCAGAGTTACTCCCCACATACTCAACACATCTCGCCCCCATAGATTAAAAGGACAATTGGCAATATAGGAACAAGTAGTCGCAACCCACTCCTCTGGGTTGATTAGCTGTATCACTTCTGCACTCTGCCATGACAATGACATGCCTCTGATATCAGTGAGATCTGTTTGTGATTGAACAGTGTTCCAGGTGCGCCAAAAATGGGCCCCAATAACTATGACGTCCGCACCTGTATCAATTAACCCCTTAAGTTTGACTTGTGTCAGTTCACCCTGATTTTCACGTAAGATACACTCTGCCATAGGTCTATATTTCTCCAGTCTCTGTGCACATAAGTAGCCAGTTTGCCTGTGGACCCAAATCCACCTGACCCACATATCAGGGTCCACATTAATAGAATCATAGAATCATAGAATCATAGAATAGTTAGGGTTGGAAAGGACCTTGAGATCATCCACTTCCAACCCCCTTCCATGGGAAGGGACACCCCACACTAAACCATGTCACCCAAGGCCTCATCCAACCTGGCCTTGAACACCGCCAAGGATGAAGCATTCACAACATCCCTGGGCAACCCATTCCAGTGCCTCACCACCCCAACAGTAAAGAATTTCTTCCTTATATCCAATCTAAACTTCCCCTGTTTAAGTTTGAACCCATTACCCCTTGTCCTGTCACTACAGTCCCTGATGAATAGCCCCTCCCCAGCATCCTTGTAGGCCCCCTTCAGATACTGGAAGGCTGCTATGAGGTCTCCAAGCAGCCTTCTCTTCTCCAGGCTGAAAAGCCCAAACTTTCTCAGCCTGTCTCCATACAGGAGGTGCTCCAGTCCCCTGATCATCCTCGTGGCCCTCCTCTGGACTTGTTCCAACAGTTCCATGTCCTTTTTATGATGAGGACACCAGAACTGCACACAATACTCCAAGCGAGGTCTCACAAGAGCAGAGTAGAGGAGCAGGATCACCTCCCTCGACCTGCTGGTCATACTCCTTTTGATGCAGACCAGGATACGGTTGGCTTTCTGGGCTGCGAGCGCACACTGCCAGCTCACGTTCATTTTTTCATCGACCAACACCCCCTAGTCCTTCTCTGCAGGGCTGCTCTGAATCTCTTCTCTGCCCAACCTGTAGCTGTGCCTGGGATTGCTCTGACCCAGGTGTAGGACCTTGCACTTGGCATGGTTAAACTTCATCAGGTTGTCATCAGCCCACCTCACAAGCGTGTCGAGGTCCCTCTGGATGGCATCCCTTCCCTCCGGCATATCAACCAAACCACACAGCTTGGTGTCATCGGCAACCTTGCTGAGGGTGCACTCAATCCCACTGTCCATGTCACCGACAAAGATGTGGAACAAGACCGGTCCCAACACCGATCCCTGAGGGACACCACTCGTTACCAGTCTCCAGCTGGACATCAAGCCATTGACCACAACTCTTTGAGTGCGGCCATCCAGCCAGTTCTTTATCCACCGAGTGGTCCACCTATCAAATTGATGTCTTGTCCTGGGTTCAGCAGCAGCAGTCAGTTTTTCTTCTTAGTAGCTGCTGCAGCACTGTGTTTTTGACTTTCGGCCTGGGAACGGAGCTGATAACACAGATGTTTAGACTGACCAAGGACTTTGAGAGTCTCATGCTCTGCCAGGGAGGAGGAGAAGCCAGGAGGAAGCAGGGACAGGACACCTGACTCAAACTAGCCAAAGAGGTATTCCATACCACAGCACGTCATGCCCAGGAGGTAGAACAGAGAGTTCCCGGAAGGGCTAGAACACTGCGGGGTGGGGGCGAGGTACCGGTCGGTGAGCGGTTGTATTCTCTTCCTTGTTATTTCCTTTATCATTATTACTATTAGTGGTAGCAGTAGTGATTTGTGTTATACCTTAGTTATTAAACTGTTCTTATCTCAACCCGTGGGAGTTGCATTCTTTTGATTCTCCTCCCCGTCCCTCCAGAAGCGGAGGGAAGAAAGGTGGGGGGGGAAGTGGACTTCGTGGTTCTGATTTACGGCCTGGGCTTAAACCACGACAGTTCTTTTTTGGCGCCCAACGTGGGGCACGAAGGGTTGAGATAACGACAGATCTGACTGAGGCACAATGCTGATTTATTGGCTCTCAAAGTTGTTTCTCTTGATGCCACAGTTTCAGTATGCTGTAGCTTACTTAGAGCCGGTATTTGCTGTGTTAGTGTTTATCAAGTGTGGGCCTTGGGCTAAGGTTCTTGTTTCACTGTACCTTATGGTAACGACTTGTAATACGGGCGGGCTCCGGCAGCAGGGCGGGATGGACGTGGCCGTGGACTTGTACCTGGCCGTCCCGCTGCTCTTCACCGTCCTGGCCCTCGTCCTCGCCTCTGTCTTTGTGAGGCTGCAGGGAGCTGAGGGGGAGCGGCCCCTGGTGCCGGCGGCGGACAAAGCGGCCCGGGAGAGGGGCCCCGGGGACCAAGCGGCGGCAGGAGCGGGGCCGGAGGCCGGGAAGGAGGCGGCTGCCGAGCAGCAGGAGGAGGCGGCGGAGGAGCCGAGCTCCGCGGCCGAGCCCAGCCCCGTGGCAGCCGAGAGCATTCCCCAGCAGCTGCCCACCGAGCCCCGTGAGCCTGAGCCCCAGGAGGATGCAGGAGACCATGCAGCACTTTCCAGCAAGGCAGAGGAGGAAGATCTGGACTCAGAAAAAGGGAAGCTGGTGGTGAGAGAGCCGGCAAGCATAGCAGCATCATTTGAGAGTTCTGAAGGTTTTGAATGGCCTTTGGGTACCCTTGGAACCTGCCTGCTGATTGTGATGGGGATCACCATGTTGGCACACACACAGAGTGTGTTTTACCCACAGCCATTTTGTCTGATCCCGAGAGTTAAGCAGAGTCAGGTTTGGGTCTTGTCTGAGTTTAGACAATACAGGGGGACTGAGAGGTTTTCCCCAAGGCTGCACAGCCATGAGTGTCATGGTGTGTGGGACAGTGTGGGCGAGTATCTAGTTCACTGGGCCCCTCCAGTGCTTTGGAAGCATCGGAGATGGAAGGCAGTTGTATGGAGTCCTCAACAACAAGTTGCAGAGACTGCTGCAGGGGAGGGTGAATTATTTTGAGCCTGATGGGCCCATGACACTTCAGGCCATCAGGGCAGAGATGCAACATAGAGATGGACTCATGATCGAGGAGTGGACTTAGCAATGGACTATATCGCCCAGGTTATTCATGAGTGTGCACACTGCACACAGCCTCTCCTGCTCTGAAAGACTGTTACAAGAGATGGAGCCCAACATCATGGACCAAATGGACTCAGCAGCTTTATAGGGATTAGTCCGTGCACTAAGATAACAGTGCACTGAAATGAGAGTGAGAGTATATGGATAATGTGGGATCTGAGCATGACGTGAATGGTATGGAATAAGGGGTGGATACTGTCCTGGGTTCAGCAGCAGCAGTCAGTTTTTCTTCTTCTTAGTAGCTGTTGCAGCACTGTGTTTTTGACTTTCGGCCTGGGAACGGAGCTGATAACACAGATGTTTAGACTGACCAAGGATTTTGAGAGTCTCATGCTCTGCCAGGGAGGAGGAGAAGCCAGGAGGAAGCAGGGACAGGACACCTGACCCAAACTAGCCAAAGAGGTATTCCATACCACAGCACGTCATGCCCAGGAGGTAGAACAGAGAGTTCCCGGAAGGGCTAGAACACTGCGGGGTGGGGGCGAGGTACCGGTTGGTGAGCGGTTGTATTCTCTTCCTTGTTATTTCCTTTATCATTATTACTATTAGTGGTAGCAGTAGTGATTTGTGTTATACCTTAGTTATTAAACTGTTCTTATCTCAACCCGTGGGAGTTGCATTCTTTTGATTCTCCTCCCCGTCCCTCCAGAAGTGGAGGGAAGAAAGGTGCGGGGGGAAGTGGACTGCGTGGTTCTGATTTACGGCCTGGGCTTAAACCATGACATGTCTCTTCAATTTAGAGACAAGGATGTCATGTGGGACAGTGTCAAACGCTTTGCACAAGTCCAGGTAGATGACGTCAACTGCTCTGCCCCTGTCCATCAGTTCCGTAGCCCCATTATAGAAGGCCACCAAATTGGTCAGGCAGGATTTCCTCTTAGTGAAGCCATGCTGGCTGTCACCAACCACCTCCTTGTTTTTCATGTGCCTTAGCATGTCTTCCAGGAGAATCTGCTCCAAGAGTTTGTCAGGCACAGAGGTGATACTGACTGGTCTGTAATTCCCCGGGTCATCCATTTTCCCCTTCTTGAAAGTGGGGTTTATATTTCCATTTTTCCAGTCGTTGGGAATTTCACCTGACTGCCATGATTTTTCAAATATGACGGCTGCAGAATAGGATTAGATGGCAAATGCATTCCCCTCCCAGTACATGTACCGGAGGAGTTGAGGTCCATACCACGGCTTGAATTTGACCACAATAATCTGAGTCAATGACATCTGGTAATACAAACAACCCTTGGAGTGTCGCACTTGATCGCCCTAACAATAAAGCACTAAACCCATCCCCTAGAGGTCCTGTTAACGTCCTGTACAGATGTGTCAGTCAGTGAGATGTTGGTGGCTGTGAGGATATCCACTCCGGAACTGCCAAGCTTGTCCTCGGCGAATACAGTTGTTTGGAACTATTTGTGTGGGGTGCAGTCCCATCTCGCGCTCCACTTCCCAATCATAGCTCTCCCTTGTTGTTATGTTTAGAATGACATTGATTAGCATAATGATGACACTTTTTGCATAGTCCAGGTTTATTCCCTTCAGCTCCCATTTGTTGTAGGCAATCTCTTTCAAAGTGACTGGGCATACCACAGCTAAAACAGTGTTTTTGATTAACTCACAGGGCCGCTGCTAACGCTCTGGCAAAACTTTCATTTTGGTGATCAATGGAACCTACACGATTACAGGCTTCCAGCATGTCTGTGATTGATGGATTCCTTAAAGTTTGCAAAATTTTCTTACAGTGTGGATTCGCATTTTCAATCGCCAATTTAAGCAGTAGCACCTCCTTAGCAGTTTCGTGTTCTACCTGCTTATCTACTGCATGGTGGAGGCGATCAATAAACTGCATATATGGCTCATCCATGCCCTGCCAGATACTTGTAAATGCTTTCAACATCTTTCTCATATCTGGAAACTTTAGTATAGCTTGGAGAGCTAAGTTGGCAGACTGCTGTAAAATTTCCGGAGCCAAACGGGCTTGCAATTGTGGGGTTGCTACAGGTGCTTCTCCCATAAGCTGTGGAACGCCTGCCCCTACCAGAGGATCCCCCAATTGCCGGCCCAAATTTTTGATTGCTGCTGCGTCACAAGCCTTGCGTCAATGCACCCTGAAGAGTGCCTTTTGTGTGGGTGTAAAAATTAAGTCAGCCAGAGCCAACATATCAAAAGGAGTCATGAGTTCACCTTCCACGGCTGTTTGTAATAAGCCTCGCGTAAAAGGCGACGCCAGGCCATATTGCATTATTGTTTTCCTAAGCTCCTTTACCAGTACCCAGCTCATTGGCTTCCATGTATTAGGTGCCTGATTACGAACAACTACAGGGAATGTTAAATTCACCAGTTCTCCTTCTGCTGCAGCTTGGAGTTGAAGAGAGCCCCAGCGAGCAGCAGGATCATAGTCCCCGTCTCATCTAACGTTAACTGTTCCAAGGCAGGAAGGACAGAGACAGCGCTGGTGGTCTGCGCAGATTTGACAGGCTCCAGAGGAGGGTCAGGGCTAGAGCATTTAGTGAAAGCCGGTGCTCCCACAGCGACAGGAGCTGCTGTAGATTTATTGGGGTCATCGGTATGACGACGTACCTGTTTCAACGCCTCATATATTAAACGCCAAGCTGTCATTAATGGCACCACTCCTTTATCCCCTCAAGAAGTAGCATCCCACAGCTTCTCCTTTGCTTGTTCCCAAATGCATAATTTGAAGGCCGTAGCAGAATCTGCAGTCAGCCCCTGCCCCTTTAACCAGGATAAAAGGGATCGAACCGCTTTTTCATCGTATTTCACTCCTTGTTTAGCTAAGAGCTTTAACAATAAGGTGACAATTGACTTTTCCTCAATCTAAAGCTGAGACCCCATTGTCCTGACCACTCACCTCAATGGTGCTATTACGTTTCTAGGCGCCACCTCTCTGATCCACTGCTTGCTCACGTAGTCCCCGAGCTGCAGCTCTCTGGTCTGCTGCTTGCTTGTTCAGTCAGCTCTCCACCAGTGCTCTGTCATCCACGTTCGAGCTCCACATTGGGCGTGGAGATTAACTGCACGGACTCTCGTATCTTCAGAACCAAAGACTCCCTTTATTCAAGATTGCAACAATTATGTGTGTAACGATTCTGTTCACTCACTCAGAGCTACAATGCAATTGGTCAATCGCCGCTGTCCACACGCACAACACAAACTTTCAATTGGTTAGTTGGTCTTTTTGTCACCTTCTTCTCCTCCTTGTTCCCTTTTCCAAGTTCCTCCCTTTACGTCCTGCCTGCGCCCTTCCCATTCCACCCTTCCCACTCCACCCTTCCCACTCAAGGTCAGCTCACTAAAGAGTCAAGGTCGTTCAGCATGCTCTGATCAAGCTCAAAAACCTCTTCACCTACAAAGAACTGTGACTGAAGGGGGAGGAACCTGATGATATGGTACTTGAATATCCCTACGGATTCTTAGCAAGAATTTGTTGGCCTACTGGGATATCTGCAGCTACAGAAGATACGAGGAAAGTTGGGATCATTTATAAGGTGGTCACCTGTGTGGTTCTGAGCCTTTGCACCTTTGGGGTTCTTTCTTTGAAAAGTTTTGCAAATTTTAGAACTCAGACCACACATGCAGTCTTCTAGTTGCTTGTCTCATTTATCACACAGCTTGAGTCTATCTCTAGGCTGATAACTACATTTTAAATTCCAGGGCTATTTTTCTGAATTGAACGAGTAAGGACTGTAATTAAGTTGGGTCAGCCGTGCCTCCTTTACTGAAGACACTGAAAAGTGTGAGGTATGTAAAGCAGATGAAAGAAAAAAATATTTTCAATGGCAAGATTAGGTGTTATCCTGAAAAATCTGGATTTAAGCCTTGCTGGTTTATTTATCATGCCAAATCACTTAAATAGTCTTTTATGTATTAGTCCATAATGATATGTTTTTTTCTTTCTGGATGCTTAGTTCAACATACCTAGATTTTGACTTACATATTCTACAGAAGTTGGTAGATTTCCCTGAACACTGGTTAACAAGGTGTCGTGGTTTAAGCCCAGGCCGTAAATCAGAACCACGCAGTCTACTTCCTCCCCCACCTTTCTTCCCTCTGCTCCTGCAAGGACGGGGAGAAGAATCGAAAGAATGCAGCTCCCACGGGTTGAGATAAGAACAGTTTAGTAACTAATATATAACACAAATCACTATTGCTACCACCAATAATAATAATGATAAAGGAAATAACAAGGGAAGAGAATACAACCGCTCACCAACCGGTACCTCATCCCCACCCAGCAGAGATCCAGCCCTTCCAGGAACTCTCAGTTCTACATCCTGGGCATGACGTGCTGTGGTATGGAATACCTCTTTGGCTAGTTTGGGTGAGGTGTCCTGTCCCTGCTTCCTCCTGGCTTCTCCTCCTCCCTGGCAGAGCATGAGACTCACAAAGTCCTTGGTCAGGGTAAACATTCTGACCAGCAACTGAAAACATCAGTTTTATCAGTATTATTCCCAGGCCGAAAGTCAAAACACAGCACTGCACCAGCTACTAAGAAGGAGAAAAAATGACTGCTGCTGCTAAACCAGGACACAACGTGTTATCAAAGAAAGTTAGCATGGTATAAACTCAAACATTTTAGAATAACTATGCAGACAAAGAAATTAAGTGTGCTCAAACTTCCGTTTTTTTGGATCTGCTTGGTCTGTATTGACAACGGGTGTCCTCATTGCAGTCTACAACTTGCACAAGGGGATCAGTGGAGGAGAGTGGTGATGATCTCCCCTCTCTGGTGACCAGCCACAGGACAAGAGGGAATGGAACAAAGCTGTGTGAGGGGAAATTAAAATTGTACATAAGGAAAAGGTTCAAAGAGCTGGATACTGCCTAGTCTTGATACAGGAGCAGATCTACAAAGAGACTGCTTAAAATCCAGAACTCATAGTTAATAGCATCCCTGGCCTCAGGAGAGCTCAGCAGAAAGTTGGACAGGATTTATTCAAAATCATTCAAAGGCATATTTGGTAGAAAAGCATTCTCCAGTGAAAACTTCACATTGTCCAAAGCAGATGCATTTTGAAGTTCTGTTTTACCTTGTAAGATGTTGCGTTTTCAGCCTTTATGGATTATTAAAATTATTTTAGAATACAGAATAGTACCTTCTCAGAAAATACTTAAGGAAAAAGATAATTCACAGACTTGCCCCTGAGCAGATATAAGATATACATGCACAAAGATAATTTTCCTGAGTATCAGTAACACTCTATTACAAAATAAATCTGTGAATGTGCACAGAGAGAATAACCCGCTATATAGTTCTAGAAAGGAATTTTCTTAACCTGACTTCCTAGATGAAGGTTCCCACAATCCCATTTAAACATTTAGAATTTTTGGGTAGTGAGGAAGATACCACCCAAATTAAAAGAAAAAAAGTGCAAGAATCACCATCTAAATATTTTCAACTCATACTGTTTATTTCTGCCATATTTAAAAGCAATTTGTTAAGGAAAATGGTTGTTTATAATAGTATAACTGAACTAATGGAAATAATATAACTGAACTAATGGAAATTCTACCTTCTACCTACCGAAGAAGGTCACGCACTACGCATATTAAAGACAGGTAAGCATACGTAGCTCTGTTTCAGTGACACAAAATATTTGCCTCTCCCATTTAACTCAAGAAGGCAGTTTTGAGAAATCAAACTTCCTTTTTTTAGATACATGTATTTTAACATCCAGATTTGACACTGTTGACTTTAACCTTTAATATAAAAATCATATTTAGAATAAGGTCCTGTTGATAAGGCTGGTGATAAATATTATTTTTACATTTCAATACAGCTAACGAATTTCTTAAGACACACAATACAGAACCATACAGTAATGTCTTGGCTCACTCTAAAGAAGACAGATAGGTGCTAGAAACAGCACATCTACATTAAAGTAATTTTCTGCTTGTGCTAATTCACCCTGTTTCAGCATTTCACAATTGGGTCAATGCACAACAGTGCAGGAAGAATTCTTTGAAATACCTGTCATTAGGTTGCAATTTTTTTTCATTAAGGAAGAAAATTAATGTGGTGTTAGGTGCTTTGGGAACTGTTTTGTCCATTATTTTTTATTCAATTGTACGTACTTGCAAAGAGTTTGAAGTTCTTTTTCCTTGAACATGTCACAAAGCACACAATAAAAAGCAGTTCCTTTGCTCAGAGTTCAGTAACCTTTTCAATCAACACATATAACCAAAACATTTGCTCTCACACAACAGTGCTCAGAAAAGAATTAAGGAAGGCATTCATTTTAAAGGAATGATAGGGTCACATCTCTGGCTAGATTATTGAAGAGAACAAATGTTCTTTGGGAGCATCAACAATCACTATAAGACACACAAAAGCAGTATGTTCACTCAGATCTTTTTTGAAATACTGATTGCTTTCTACTATCCTATTCTGAAAAGGGTGGCAGTTATCTCCTCTGAAAGCAAACTACAGAAAAAATACCATGCAAGAGGGGAAACATCACAGCTGAATTTCCTGACACAAGTCAGACCCTTGCCAGTGAGAATTATATTTATGAAAAAAGCTTGCAAAGAGAGAATATAAATAATTACCTTTTCTTTCATATCATAAAGAAGTGTTCTCTGTTGTGGCAGTGTAATTGCAATGTTGGATCATTAATTCATTTTGTCCATATTTTGACAAAACAAGCAATTTGTGTTGCTCCTCACTGTATTTTAAGATGTACACTTATATAGCAGAATAATAAAGTTCCAAGTGAAAGGAAAGAATTACTCAATTCAAAAACTAAAGACAAAACAGATTTCATGCAAATTTTTTTTTTTTTTTTTCTTCTTAGAATATTATGATTTCTTCACTTAGCTTAGTGGACAATGTATTATTACACTAAATTGGGTGGGTGTTTTGATCTGGAAGGTAGGAAGGCTCTGCAAAGGGCTCTGGACAGGCTGGATGAATGGGCTGTGTCCAGTGGTAGGAGGTTTAACACGGCAAAGTGCTGGGTCCTGCACTTGGGCCGCAACAACCCCATGCAACGCTACAGGCCTGCAGAAGTAGTGGCTGGAAAGCTGCTCAGCAGAAAAGGACCTGCGGGTGTTGATCAACAGTGGCTGAACATAAGCCATGGTTCTATCATTCTGAGTCTATGATTTTTGTTGGCTGAGAGTAAGAATCCTCTCTTTGGGGAGATAACAGAGGACACTGTTTTCATTTAATTGCTCTTCTGGGGAACAATGTGTGTCAAGCCTAAATATTCATCCTGTGGGAAGTCTAGAGGGAGTTACAATATCTGCACTCCACTTGCCATCTTTTTGACCAAAATATCCACATATTGTGCACAAGCTAATAAAAGAATGAAATGCATACTTACTGTTCTTGTCTGAGTAGGCTGGGTAAAATAGGGCTTTTGAGAAAAAAGGTTGCAAGGCTTCTGTTTTCATTAATTGATATTTTTGTGTTTGTGTGTGTGATTTTTTTATGCTGTAATTGTGGAAGCTCCACGATAGTTGCGACAACCAAGTTTTTGATCCTAATTAATTTCCTTTGACAAGCAGGAGGACAATGCTAATTTCTACTTTTAGCTAATGGACATACTCCAGAGAAAGTTATGTTGGCAATGTATCATTTGCCAGCCAACACGTTATGTTAATTTTTTTTCCTGGAGGGAAAACAATCCATAGTCTGGATAATATTTTTGCTTGAAATGCAAGCCAAATCCTAGGTTTACAGAGGGAACAGAATAAAACACATTGTGTTTGAAATAACTGGTTGACTTTTACTCTTACAGATTAATCAAATTAATTAAATTTTATGAGTAAAATTAAACTTTATTTAGAAATAAACATTAATTATGGTTAGCACTCTTAGGTTATACTTAGGCTTAGACTAATAGTATCTCAAAGTGTATTTTAAAAGTGTTTTTTAAGAGCCATGTTCTACTTTTCCAAAACAAAGTTCGGGTAGACCAATTCTATGAACATAATAATTTCACATATTCTGTCACCTAATGGCTCAATTTCATTTAAAATAACACAAATATTAAAATGAAAGGGGAATAAAACTATCAATGACCACTTGAGTCATCAGCAGACAATTGTTAGACCTGGTTAACGTATCTGAAAAAGTACTGTAGAGGAGCAAGAACGAGTAATTTGAGTAGTATGAAATTAATTGGCTATATTACCTGTTCCACTACATGAATATCAATATTAGCATTGAGCTTATCAAGTAATGCTAGTTCATTTCAGCTGTTAAGATGGGCAAAGGCACAAAAGTTAAAGTAGATCAGGAAGATGGAAGTCTGGAAGTTCACCTGTCCTTTGACAAGTCTTCTTCCCAAAAGGTGCTGCATAACTGTGGATGATCGAACAAAAAGAACAAAATATTGAACAAAAGAGCCTTCCTAATGCTTTGCCACTTCATTCACATAAAGAATGACATTACGGGGCAAGAAGTATTACAGCCTTTCTTTTCCTCCATTCTATCTGCATAAAAGGCAGATAGTGGTTTCTGCCTTTTAGAAGACAGGTAGGTTTTGTTTAAGAAGAAAGGAAAACCCTGACAATGTTAGGGCTACTCAGGCTATCAGTAAAGCAGTTGCAGTCTTGCTCCAGAATTAGACAGCAGCTTGTGAAGATGAATCTCTTCAGATTCTCTGTCCTTATTTCTCCTCCAGCACAACCTGCATCAGAACAGTAAAAAGCATCTTGCTTGCCTTGAAAGGAAGAGGTCTTATCAGGGGAAGGAAGGGGTCTTATCAGTGTTCACCTGTACTTATTAATTCCATAGATCTCAATGATAGTCCCATTTATTTAATCTGATATAGACTTGTGGTTTTTGGCATTTGCACTGTGCAGAGAGCTGATTAGGCAGACTCTGGAGGACAGAGAGTACTCCTGGTCTAAAGCAAGAGGAAACCTGCTTCACTTTGGACTACATCTAGACCTTGATAAGGATTCCACCTTCCTCTTTTCTTCAGTTTCTACAGAGAAGAATAACTACTATTGCTGGACTGTAGGTCATTAAAACTTGTATAACTGGCATACTACCACCATATTTACTTGGTAATTTTTATTCGTATTTAATGGTTCTTTTCATTACGATCACTTCTAATCTTTCATGTCTGCAATCAAAAACCATTTACCTTGTGCTAGCATTTGACAAAAGTGCTACAGACAGGAGGGTACAGACAGAAATTTTGTTCTTCCTGCTGCTTTCTTGTGAACTAACTTGAAATAGCCATGGCCTTTCTGTTGACATAAATAAATTCCATATAATTGGAAAAAAGTATTTCAATTCAACTGAGGTTTTACAACACCTTGAAAGCATTTTCTGGAATTGAGACATATTCTAAAGGACCTAGAAATAAGTTCATCTTTTTTTTTTTTCTTCATAGTCTGCTTATGTTTTATCTTCCTAGTAACCTGGGTAAAATAACACAACAATGTGGGATGGGAAATCTTTCAAGAAGACTTCTTTCATTTTTTCTGAAAGCTTTGCAACAGTAATAAAGAATAAAATGTGTTTGAATATATTTTTCTACTCAGTCATAAGTGCAAAATTCATGAAATTTACATGTCCTGGCTTATCTAGGATATTTTTTTAAGCAACTGGCTATGGCAAACACAAAAATCGCATTACTAGGAACAGGCTGCAAGAAACAGTCTTCCTGTGGTAAGAAATACCTATGTCATATGAAACATAAAGCTACATTGGCAATGAAAGACTAGAATACAAGTATACAGTACTTCATCCTCCATTATGTATACACATGTTAAACAACATATTAATTTTTATGTGTTGGTGGAGATAGTGGTAAAGTTGGAAGCTGTTTCATGTTTCTATTGGTGTCTCCTAAGTCTAGGCTTCCAGTAGCCTCAAATGTTCAGCACTGTTTACAGCGATCTCATTCATCTCATTCATGAGCATAACAGCTCACTCATTCATTGCCTGCCTACCATACATTTTATCTCCAGCTCAAGACCACATGCCAAGCACAGGAAACTGAAGAAGCTGCCACAGGATGTATAAAACAGACTGTAGGGGCTCTTCCTAGCTGCTGCTCAAACCATATCCTCCACAATGCTATGAGTCCCAATTCAGGAGCATACTGCCTTTATCTAGTTGCATGGAGAAAGTCTGAATTTTCAGGGGCAGGTGTCTCTATATCATGTAATAAGATTGCAGTCAACATCTCTCTTCACAGTCCACTCCCTTTCATTCACACACAGCCCTTTCTTTGATGTTAGTTGTTTAGCCTGAAGACAATGAGGTGACTTGGAATCTGCAAAGTGAAAATGATTTTTCTAGGACTGCAGACTCAAAGTACAAATGAACCCTGAGTAAGACCTATGTATTGTGCAACTGTTGTCTGGATAAGTGTGACTTCAGTGGCATACATATAGTATTTGATTTTCTAGCACAGGAATAAATTCTGTCCTAACTGCAACTTTGCAAAGCAAATTAAAAAGTATTAGATTATCCTCTGGTCCCCATAGTATTGCCTTACCTGTGCTTCAGGAAATGCCTTATGTTCAAAGTAAAATTAAAAAGCCAGAAAAGCAGAAACCAGTCTTAGTCATGGAAGGAGAGCTTATCAAGAAGGTGGAGGGGCTAGCAAACTATTCCAGTCAATATGCTAGTGCTTATTAGATACTCCTGGGATGCACTCAATTGGAGCACAAGTTATGCATTGATTAAGTGGTCACAGTAGTCATATTTTAATTTTTAAATACTGATTCTCAAGACTTCTAATTTGCAGCTGTCCTGGGTTCAGCAGTAGCAGTCATTTTTTCTCCTTCTTAGTAGCTGGTGCAGTGCTGTGTTTCTGACTTTCAGCCTGGGAACAGCGCTGATAAAACCAATGTTTTTAGTTGCTGGTCAGAATGTTTAGTCTGACCAAGGACTTTCTAAGCCTCATGCTCTGCCAGAGAGGAAGGGAAGCCGGGAGGAAGCAGAGACAGGACACCTGACCTAAACTAGCCAAAGAGGTATTCCATACCACAGCATGTCATGCCCGGGATGTAACTGGGAGTTACCCAGAAGGGCTAGATCGCTGCTGGGTGGGGGCAAGGTATCGGTCGACGGGTCGTGCGGTGTTGTATTCTCTTCCCTTGTTATTTCCGTTATCATTATTATTATTACTGGTGGCAGCAGTAGTGATTTGTGTTATACCTTAGTTACTGGACTGTTCTTATCTCAACCCGTGGGAGTTGCATTCTTTCGATTCTCCTCCCCATCCCTCCAGGAGTGGGGGAAGGAAAGAGGGGGGAGTGAGGGAATGAGCTGCCTGGCTGGGTTTAAACCACGACAGCAGCTTATAGCAGTTCACTCTGTAAGCTGTAGATCAGGTGTACTTTGTGTGATTGTGCTTAACAAATTTTGAAAGCTTTTCCATCACTGTTCCTATTCGTGATGCTCTTTTGTTGCACAGTTTAGTAAACTGTATTGTCTTTTTATAATGTTTTTGTTTCTTACAATGTCCAAGCATATCTGAATAAACTTTCTTCTGTTGAAATACTGTAATTAAGCTGTGTCACTTGACTGTACATGAATACCATCAAAGACTGAATGTGCAATTTGTTTACAACAGAATCTATAGATACTAATATACCTAGAAATACTAGGTTCTATATTGTTCTGTTTTCCAACAGTCCACACCATTAACGAGTGAAACTCACAGCCATGTAATGTCAATTTACAGCAGAGTTTGTAAGGATTATAAAAATAGTGTAGAAATGGACAAACCAAACCTGGAATGAAGCACAATGATTGATGCAACATTTAGAACCCAATATTTGGGGCAAAAAAAATTAAACCCCTCTGTCCACTTGCAATAGCATTTATGTGAAAAGTTCAGTTAAAATGGTGGTATAAATCTAACTGGAATTTGTGAAGCAGGTTATTTGCTGGGCTTTCCTATAAAAAAAAAAAAGAAAAAAATCTTCAGGGAACACAAGTAGGTTTCAGCTTTGCTTCTCATAAAGTGTTCTGGTTTCACCTGTAACAGTTATTTTTCTTCCTGGTACAGCATGTGCAGTGCTGTGTTTTCGCTTTAGTCTGAAAATAATGCTGGTAACACACTGATGTTTTAGTTGTTGCTAAGTAGCACTTACCCTGATAGAGGACTTTTCAGTCTCATGTTCTGTCAGTGAGTAGGGGCACAAGAAGCTGGGAGGAAGCAGAGACAGGACACCTGACCCAAACTAGCCAAAGGGGTATTCCATACAACAGCACGTCATGCCCAGTGTATTAACTGGGTGGAGTCACCCAGAAGTGACTGATCACTGCCTGGGTTGGGCTGGGCATTGGTCAGCAGGTGGTGAGCAGTTGTATTGTGCATCACTTGTGTTTTCTGAGCTTTCATTTTTTTTTCTTGTTGTTTCATATTATCTTTCTTGTTATTGCTGGTATTCTTTCTATTATTACTATATTTTACTTTATTTTAGTTATTTAACTGTTCTTATCTCAATCTGCAGGGCTTACGTTCTTTTGATTTTGCTCCCCATCCCACTCAGGGAGGGGAAAAGGGGAGTGTGTGTGTGAGGGAACAGCTGAGTGGTACTTAGTTACCAGCTGGGTTAAAACCACAACATGAGGACAAAAATCGCCATGAAAGAAAGTATTTTCTTACATTAGAGTGGATGAATCTCTTACAAAGTTCTGGCAGAACTGAAGCATTTGCAGCAGGCTGCTCAGTCATTTTGGGGAATATTTTTTCTGTAGAATAATATGAAGAGCACTGAAATACAGAAACTGGGACTCAGATGCATCCATCTGCACATTAACGGCATATATGCTCTATTGGCAGCAATTTATATACCTTGTTGTGGAAATGTGTACAGCATTATTAGCATCAAACAAAAAAATCCCTGTTCAAAGCAGAAGTACTACAAAAAGTCCTAGATGGTAAATGCAGTGTTAATAGTGTGTTGTGTAATTCCACTCATATGTAACTGTAAACCAGACTACATTCTCAGTTTCTTTTTATCTGAGAGAAAGAAAAAGAGACAGGGACACATTTTTTCCTCAGTGGTGCTTATGCAAGATTTTCCTCAAATATTCGTAATGCTTATCAGTTTCAAATATTACACATCTCTTGTTTTTAGAGTATGACTGCTTTCATAGCTCGGCAAATATCTAGTTCAAAATATCAGTAAAAGGCCAGGCTGGATGGGGCCTTGAGCAGCGTGGTCTAGTGGGAAGTGTTCCTGCCCCTGCAGGATGCAGCAGGGGTGGAACAAGGTGATGTAAAGGTCCTTTCTAACCCAAACCATTCTATGATTCTGTGATTCTATTCTGAAAGGACCAGAATCCATGGTCTTCTTTCTAGAATGCTGAGCTGAGAATAATGGGACCTGCTTTGGTCTCAGGCTACTGAGCTAACTTTTTTGGGCCATTTTGGACATGTTCCTTGCCTATGAAACTATTGGGGATTTATTTTCCTTTTACATTTTCTTCTTATATTTTAGAAACTTATTTTTTATAATTTGAAAAAATAAGCGCATGGACCAGGCAAATAGCAGGATTTTCATGCATCTGGTGGGATATCTAGGAACTACATAAATCAAAATAATTAACTTCATAGTGACCTACTAATACTGTGAAAGGAAATAAAAATGTTACTTTAATTTTAAAGACAAGCAGTGTCATAGAACACTCCTCATGAAAAAGACCACTGAAATAAAGAAGGTATTGTCAGTGAATGTTCAGGCAAGGGCATTTTAATGTTTGTCAGTAACATTCCTCCATCTGCCCAATGGCTGGAGAAACTTTTTCATTGTATTTGTGCAATGAAGCTTAATTGACTAAAATGTTTTAGACAGCTTTTGATGGGGAATGATAGATGTAACAGAGAAGTAATATTATTGTATCTGATTTGAGGGTAGAACAAATAATAAATTGTAGCACTCTCTTTAACCTTTAAATTTAAAGTTGTGATTTTGATGAGAACGTATTTCTAACAAGTCATTGTAACTCCACAACTTACAGAAAAACTTCCCTCCAAGTAAATATGCCTGGCAATCAGCAAGATAAAGCATTCAATTTGCATTACGTTTATCTTTTCTGCTTCCTATTTTTGCATTTTCTTTAAGCAGAAGCATTCTGTTGTATGGCACTTTGTTTTGCTTTGCAACATCACAGCTGTAACAGCCAAATATATAGAAACAATGAAGCCTCTTTTTCAAAGAATAAAGGAAACATCAGGAGAGATCTATACTTCCACCCTAATGAACCAATTCAACACACGTTTATTCATCATATTCACAGTTCACATGAGATTGCCAATAGCACTAGCAGTAAGAAGAAAATTGAGACTGATACTTTATTTTACTTTGTGCCATACCATAGCTGGCTTCAAATTTTAGTAGCTAATGGGTACTTAAATCTGATAATTTTACACTATCAATAAAAATGAAATGAGCAGCATACTGAAGATACTATCATGAAGAAAGATAATATGGCATGGTAAGGAGAGAAAAGGAAGAGGGAGAGGAAAGGAAAAGGAGGGAAGAAAACAGGAGAGAAGAGGAAAGAGGAGAGAAGAGGAAGAGGGGAGGGGAGGGGAGGGGAGGGGAGAAGAAGGGAGGAGAGGAGAAGAAGGAGGGGAGAGGAGAGGAGAGGAGAGGAGAGGAGAGGAGAGGAGAGGAGAGGAGAGGAGAGGAGAGGAGAGGAGAGGAGAGGAGAGGAGAGGAGAGGAGAGGAGAGGAGAGGAGAGAAATTCACAGAACTGTCTACTGTAAAAAATTATGCAGATGGGATTGTTTTGCTTTGGCAGAAGTTGAACTACATTGGGTTAGCCTCATTTTCACTTATTTTGGTCTTTTGCTAACGGTAAAAGAACCAAATTCCATACTTACAGTAAAGGAGTGCCTATGGAGATATTTGTCCAGTGCACAATCTGGTATACTGCAAAGCTCACACCCTCCATCTAGATTCTGGAAAGTGCAGTGGATGTCAAACATGTCTGAAAGATCCTGTTATGTGGCCCTGTACCCTATAACAGGTGTCTTTAAAGTCCTAAATGCAGTTTAGCTGGAATAAAAGCCTCAAGCTGATGTCATTAACACATGAGTATTTCTCACTCATTTCAGACTTTTTCATGCTTCCAGAGAATTGTAAATTATCTTTTATTATTTGGGACTCCACAGACTTCTTGTCATTATACAGCCATTATTCAGGATTGATCATCAACAGGTGAAGCACGTTTCTCCTGGCAGCATTAGTTTCAGATTCAGATCCCTTACCTGAACGCATGCAACTCAGCTGAGCTCTCAAGCATTAATTTCCCACCATCATTCCTCTCTATATTCCACCTCAGAATAGTCTTTCCATTAGCTCCCACTCTGAAGTCATGCAAGAGACTCTATGAGTACATGGAGCACAGTCTTGTACATATTTCAAATTTTCCTATGATGCTTTGCACAGACGACTAGGTGCCATGAAGCTGGAGACATGCATAAAATAAAATATCCATAACTACACTGTCAATAAATGTAGGATGGAATCAATAAAACTTTCAAAATAAATTCTCAAAGTTCTGTTGCATATTGCCGATTAATGTAATTTTTATTTCAGTGCAGCCAAGAAAACTTGTAATTGCTAATACAAATACCAATAGTTTTTTGTAGTTACCATACAATACATCCAGATCACAGGGTTCAGAAGGATCAGAGGGCTGTGCTTTCTGTATCACTAGTATTACAAACAGACATGGCATAACCCAATTCTCCTTCTCCCCACAAAAGCAGAAGTACAAACACATCTGCCCCATTTCTTGATCTTTCATCTCTGGACTAAATAAACCAAATCTATTCTACTAAAAGTGGCCTAGGAAAACAGGAAAATCTTTCTCAATTATTTTAATTAAGGTCCAACTGTCTTCTGAGGGTTAAAATTACAACCAGCCTTTTTATTGTTCAATATTATATAAAGGAAGTTTCCTAGGAGACAGAACACGGCCATACAGAGACAGAGGGTAGATTTAGATTGGACATGAGGAAAAAATTATTTATGATGAGGGTGGTGAGACATTGGAAGAGGTTGCCCAGAAAAGTTGTGGATGCCACATCCCTGGGAGTGTTCAAGTCCAGGTTGGACAGGGCTTTGAGCAACCTGGTCCAGTGAAAGGTGTTTCTGCCCATTGCAGGTGGTTGTCTCATTACAGGGGATTGAATTAAATGATATTTAAGACCTCTTCCAACCCAAACCATTCTATGATTCTATGATACATCGAGTTCTACCTCATGTACATTTTGAAAGTTTCTTTACAGTCTGACTTCCTTAGGTAGCCAACATTCTAAAGAATGTAATCCCAAAGCTGGCTTCACCTTGGATGCACAGTGAAGAGGTGTATGCACAAAATGTACAACTAATTATGAATGTGCTGATCCACAGCACCTTTTAGGTTCTGGGTGGTTTGAAATTATGATCCCCACATGCCAGACAGATAAGAGAGATGGAAGCAATACAGAAAAATGCCAAAAAAGTAGTTTCAAATGCTTTATTTTCCCTTTTATGTTTTGCGTACTAGCCACCTTTGAAGAGCCCCATGGGAGAAACAGGTTACTGATCACAGAGTAGCTTAAATGAGATAACCCTTGCAGCAAGTTATATAAAGTATGTGCTTCACTGTCAGACAAGACAGCATAAAGCTTTGTCTTGTTCTGATAAAAGATCTATCCAATGGGAAGCACAATTTTAGAAACGGATCATAGGAGACCATCACATTTAAAGACATATTTTCCAGCTTTGTCTCCTTTGAGACAGACTGACAGGCAAATTTGAAAGTGTGTCTTTTCCTCAAAGTTTTCAAAGACTATCTTTTATGTTGATTTTAGGTTCTGTGAAACACTGATAACAACTTGCCAGAGCTGATGTGTTTACATCGATTTTTCAGAGGTAGGAAACATACGTATCTTACGAACTGAGTAGGTCTTAAATTAAATTCATAGTGGATTTAAGTAAAAATCACTTTATTAAAAACAATTAGAGCTATAAAATCACACAGAAGTGGGATCTGAAGGTTTTATCTGCTTAGAAAGTCCTTACACTTCTAGCTAGCTTACGAATTTTGATGTTTAAATAAAAATTAAACAAAACAAAAACGAGGATAACTGAACGCCCTTCAATTTCCTAGATATTTTGTCTTCACTTTGGTAAACAAGTCAATGCCCCAAGTCTCCAGTGAAGAAGGCAACAGAGAAGGTGAATATGAAATAAAAAATAAAGAGCTTAATATTTTTCATCTGTGTTAAAAAAAGCAAACCATAGAACTACAAATGAAACTTCATCTGTAGTTACGTATTATAACATCAAGACTGTATATAACTGAACATTTATTACCATTTCTAAAAACCCTATTCATAGGAAATGCCATGTCTGACATTGGGCCTTGCAATACAAGGCCACAGAGATACTTGGTAAGAAGTTACCTCACATGTAAAACTGGAAGAATGTTAAATTACAAATACATGTGAGGAAGGTTCTACACTAGCCTGACTGGAACTGAACATGCATAAGGAATTAAGAGCTAGCGGAATTCAAAGCCATATTTATACCTTTCAATCGGTCTAGTCTGCTTTCCACTTGACAACATACCTTCATCAATCCTGAAAGCTCATCCATGCTATGCAGGCTTTTTCAGGCCTCTAAGTGGTGTGAAAGATTACTTGGACTCCCCTTTGAGAATCCTTTATGATACCACTTTCCTTCCAAAACCTCTGATAACACATGTAGGGGCTACTTAGTGGGATAAGAAAGCAGATAAGTAATTTTTTTTCCCATGCTGCTTGTACTGCAGAAGTGCAGAGTTTTAAAGCTTCACTTTGCCTCTCTGGTTTTCATACTAACATATGCAGCATTAATATTTGATCTAGAAATATTTATTAGAAGCTTTCTTTCCATATGTATAACTCCAGTTTTTAAATTAATGTTGAACATTAGTGCAAAGATTGTAGTTGAGGGAGTGAAGAGGGAAAAGACAGCTCTTTTTGAAGCATATTTGCCATATTGACATTACTTGCTGGACATACCTCTCATAGAGTTGTCTACAGTATAATTTCTAAGTAAAGCCCTGTAGGCACATGTCAAGTAAAGGTAAGGTGTACAAAAGGCTCCTTTTCAGTTTCACAAATCCATAGACAACAGTGGTTAAAAGAAAATTAAATTAATAAAATAAGCACTTGAAAGGGTTATTGGATAAGGTGTACACAAAACCTTTCCTTTACATGTATTTGTAATGGCAGCTTTGAGATAACATTGTTTTTGAAGGATGCAAGTGTAAAGACTCTTTTGGTGATACCTGATCATATTTACAAATTTCTCTTTTAATCTTTTTTCCAGTTTCTCTGTTGTCCTGCTTGTTGACACTTTTCTCTGAACTCCCTTCAAAATGTCATCATCATATTAATAATCCATTCCAGTTGTCCTGTTGGCTAATAAAGAAGCCTTCTTTTTCAGAAAGCTTCAAATCAACCTGTGTTTCAATTTTCTAAGGCATTTAGAAAACTCTTCCAAAAGCACTAAGACAGTTTTGGAGTTAACAATCTCTACAGATTGTGGCTAGGGGCAGCCATCCTTTTAGCATTGTGCTGGTATGTCACCTCTATCATCCTGCTGAGAACATATGCACTCTTGACTGTTTCTGTGCAACTGCTGAGTGCCTTGGTATACAGAAAGCTAAAGTACAGGTTGACATTTCCATCAGTATACCATATCTGCAAGAGTCAATACATCGTAAGGGCTTTGCCACGTTCCTTGAAATGAAATTTCTTTTCTCTCAGTCTTTTGTAATTTAAGGACATCTTTCTTTTAGAGTATAAAAAAGACATATCTTTCACAGACACTTTCTTTCCTCTTTAACTGCAAGAAGGCTTTTATGGAATTTTCTTGACAAAATAGTTTGGATTTTAGAAGATCTCTATATAAATCACGTGTGCCTAAAACATCCATGCGTTTTCGTATGATCAAAAGTTCTCTTACAATGAAGCAAGTGACCTGCTAACATTACTGCTCCATATTAATCCAATCAATTTTCCAACTTCTTGAGATTCTTATTTATGTCAGAATATGTATGAATGGAACATGTCAGAACTTCTCCACTGGTTTTCAGTTGGTACATAAAGATTTGGGCTTACTTTTTTTCCTCCCCTTTTATTTTCTGCTGGGTGGTTTCTTCACTTTTTATAATTTTTTATCTCCAGAAATCAAATTTGAATTTTAATATTGTATTTTGAATGCCTCTTGCAAGCCTGCTCATATGAGAATTTTGGTTTATTTTACAGGGCTAGGAGGAAGTATGGCAAGCCTTGGCTTAGGCATCTAAACTTAGCCAAAACGGCTGAACTTCTGAGGGTGTTCATCACTCACCATAACACAATTAAATGTCCAGCCAACATCTGTGCCTGCTCAACCACTTTCAAAGACAACAGAACTGAATAATTTTGAAATCACTTGAAAATTGGAATTTAAGAGCAAGTTATGCACAGTTGCTCCTCAATTTTAACAATAGTACTGATTCATCTTGATATTCAAAGAAATATTTTGAAAGTGTTCTCAAGCTTGAGAAATCTGTACACTTCAAGCAAAACACGTAGAAATAGGCTGTTTCAAATTTACAATTTTGCCTTTTTTTTTCCCTACTACAGATCATTGCTACACTTTGTCTCATTACTGTAGGATTTTCCAACAGAAAAACATTTCAAAGAAATACTTTACGGGCTCTACTTAATTCTTTCTGCTCACATAATCCTGCTGTTCCTTCCCCTGTGTGGTTGGATGCATTACAATAATTGTTCTCTTATTAAAGATGTGCTTTCCTTACTGGATGCCTTCACTCCTCCTACTCTTAAGTACAAACCTAAAGTTACCAAAGAGTACACTGTGGAAGGAAATGATACATAAGTGATTCCTCCTCAGTAGCTGTATCAGAAGCCTTGCAGAACATAGTGTATTGAGCAGTTACTGACCTTGAACAGACAATGATTTTCTATATTGTTACTTGTATTTAGGGCTTGAGTGGCCCGCATGTTATCATGAGCAGCAGCTGTAGGGGAACCTGCGAGCGTTCCCTATGGCCAGCCTCTGCTGCGCTGGTGGGTATGAGAGGTAACATCCCAGCCTGTCAGGAAACTTTCTGTTAGCTGAATTGCTTAATAATATAATCTGTAATTTGTAATTTCTTCAGGAAGAGTGAAGTCTATGTGGATCAAAGGGAGCAACGTATCCTGATCTGAAGACTTGCTGTACATGAAGGAGTCAGTGATCAACACCATGTGTAACCAGAGCAGACACAGGCCTGCGCTGCACTGGGCTGTGTGACCAGCATGGCTTCAGGCCAATGATCACTACATATTGAAACTTGTAAAAAATGAGCTTGTTTCTAAGAGTTGCAAATGATAGCCTGAGGTAGGTACACATACAAGGAATATTGTGAAATTTTGTTAAAATTTTCAACAAATTAAACACATACAAAAAAATACCTTCATTAACCACTTGTGAGATGGGTATTTATTGTAGTTAAAAAAAATGTCCAGAAACATATAAGAACAATTTCTGGAATACCTTATTCCCCATGACTTCTAGTGTTACTGAAAACACACCTCCTGGTTGGATGCACCTTGTCAAGTCTCATAGACTTACTCACTTTCAGGACCCTTAGATGATATTGAACCTGATCTTCTCCTTCAGTCTCCCAATCCCTGCCTTTGCCTTCTGTGACTTGGGTAGTGCAGCTAGAGCTCTTGCCAGTGAAGATCAAGGCAAAAAGTTGTTGAGTACCTGTCCTTCATGATTAAATTGGAACAATCCAGGGAGGAAAAATCTGTTCAACTTCCAGTAGTGACCTGCATGTCTACTAGCAATAAGTCTCTGTCTTAGCTCTAACTGCCTAGACTGAGAATTAGGCAAAACTTCGAGACCCACCATAATCACATCATCTGGAAATACCTAGGACTTTTTCACACTGTTCATTTATTGCTAATTCACACTCTCTCCTACACTGGGCTGTAAGAACTGCCATATCCTACTAAGTCCTGAGTAGCTCATGTTGGGGCTGCTCTAATTTCCTCCATTTTGTTTTTATGCTGAACAATTGTAACTGCTTCAGTAAAATGGCCACTGCAGTAACATTTACCCATGTTTTCATAAAAGGCAATACTCCTTTTCTACACAGAAATATTCGTAAAGTATAGTTTGCATACTTCTAACAGCAATTGTGAATTACTTTATAAATTACTTTATGTTACCGAAATGCAAAGTAGCGATACATAATTTCTAACAATGCTTCAAAAATTTCCTGGAGCTCCATAAAATGAATTCTTACACTCTTTCTGTTGTTTTGTCATCTGATGCACAACAAGATAAACACATTTCCAGGAGGCAGAACAGATGAGTAAGGGAAACTCAGTGGGTAGCAGCACAAACAGAGAAGGCAGGCACACAAAGGATGACAACTCTCCTTTTAGAAAGTTATTTTACAAATTTCTTTGCAGCAGGCCACACCTCAAGTACAGAAAGAGCTTTTTGAGGAGAGAGGAAGAACACCTTTGAGTCACACTATTTCAGCCCTGCCTAATAAAATCAAGGTAACTTTGGGAAAAAGAAAAATCAAAGATTAAAGCTAATTTGCAGAACTAAACTTGAGCAGCTGAAGCACTCCCTTGTACTCCATTCTGCTGACTCTGCTACTAGAGAGGTAACATCTGGGAGCACGGCAAAAACAAGTGCCTGGTACCTGCCTCAAAGAGCAACAGTTGCTTACTTAATGAAGGTGATTCAAAGCCTTGAATAAATGGTTATGTATTTTTCATTATTTTTTTGTGACTGAACAACCAAATAAGGATATTTATTTTTTCATGTCAACAGTTGTTTTTGCTAATAAAATATGTTTTTTGGATTTTGCAGTAGGATTCATGCTAACATATGAAAATAAATAAAGCTCTTACAGTATATCAACTAATTAGTTCACACCAATGAATTACCAGCTATGCCCCTCTATTTAGAATCTATAATTTAAAAACCTAAGCTCTCTTTACCACCTTTACAGAGGAAGAAAAAATATATCGGAAAAGCTCTTCTCCAGCTCTAATTTTACTGAGCAGTAAACAAAGATTTAATCTTATTTTGATTCCATAGTGGCTGCATATTGGAATAAGATCAGGCCATTTAATGTTTCAGTCTATTTTGTAGACCCTGCTTTCATCTTAGTAGGTCTCTGGGGAACCTAAATTTTTAAAAATCTTTTTCTGTGGACTGGCAGTAGAAAAAGACCATGCTGCAAGTATAAGTCTGATTTTCCTACCAACAGCTGGATCCATTCACAATCAGGAAAACCATATTCTGATACTTTCCTCATTACTTCCAGGAAGATGTAACTGCAAGACTTTCTATGGGAAATGTCGATGCTTATGACTTTGCCATGGGCGAAGCCTATGTGAAAGCAATGCTTGTGAGACCTGGACTACATCTGTCCACTATAAGGATTACTCCAGTATGCAGAGGAAATGAACAAAGAAAACATATTGGAAATTCTCCAGAATGTTGCATATAGGGAAATTTGGATGGAGCAGGCAGAAGAGCAGAACCACACCACTCCACGACATTTAATCTAATTTATTAAGCAGAAAAGATTTAAAAGATGGATAGCAATTTTCATTTTAAGATTTTTTTACCTTCAACATTCATACATTTCTAAAATCAAAACCAAATGCATTAACTTCCAGCTCAGTTTCAACCACTTCAGTGTTTCCAAGTACTAGCTAGCATACAAAGGTAGTTCCACACCAGGCAATGCAGCAGTTTATTCCACCTCCCAGAAGGGGCTGCTCTTCTTTTTTAACAAGTTATTCCTCCTTCCCTCCCCCCCCTCCCCCAAATAGGTTGTCAGCATAAACTGCAAATGACCCTGTTATCCATGTAGCCTCAGTACTATTTCTGTGACTTTCTTCCCCATCTCTAAGGTCAACCAGCAGTGCTTACTTGGGTTACTATCACTCTTTGACCTCCCGCCCCAATGACATTAAAAGAAGGGAACAATGCTAACAGTTATTTAACAAAATCCATTCCTGCTTCTTTCTTTCTCTTTGTTTCTTTCCTCTGCATACTGGAGTAATCTTTATAGTGGACAGATGTAGTCCAGGTCTCACAAGCATTGCTTTCACATAGGCTTCACCCATGGCAAAGTCATAAGCATCGACATTTCCCATAGAAAGTCTTGCAGTTACATCTTCTTGGAAGTAATGAGGAAAGCATCAGAATCCAACTATGAATTTAATTAAAAGTCTTTGAAAGAGGAGACAAGCAAGACATGTGGACAGAGAGCTAAGAGTTTCCAGAAGAAACAAAGGCAGTTTTGAAAATAATTAGTTTATCTTTGCATTACTCAGCAAAATGCCAGAACAAATGGACATACTAAGCAATAAAACTGAAATTCACTAGCTCTTGGATGAAATTATGCTCAGTATAATTTCCTTAGCCTTGTTCACTAGAATTCTGCATGAGCAAGAAAGGCCATGTTATAAATCCTTACACAGGAATGGATTTTTAAATGACTTCAGAAAGAAAGGTTGAATTATGTTTGCAAGGAAAAATATGTACCCTTCCTTTATGAAGGTCTCTTAAGTTAGGAAAGGTATAAACGAAGTTGCAATTATCTTTTCTGTATTAATGCAGATATCATACTTAGCAAGACTGATTTCTTAATTTTGTGAATAAGTACTATAGTGGGAATATACTTAGTTGTTTTTACATGGAAGAATTCATTTTAGATTAGTACTAAAAATTGTGCAGCCTTGCTTGTTGTAACATCTACCTAAACACTTAATCATATTTTTTTAAACTCATCACAGCACACAAATATTTCCTGTATTTTAACAAATATTTACTTGAGAATAAACTATACAAAAAAGATTCAGGTAATGTAAATAAGAAAACATGCATTAAAAAAAGAAATTAAAAATGTCTCTTCAATGAATATGTATCTGTTTTCAAAGCAGTCTTAACCCATATCTTACCTTGAGAGCTAGCAGATTTTAAACTGGAACTGGATAGAGCTCATCAGTGAGATAACAGATCTTTCATTGAGCTTAAAACGTTTTTAAAACACTTAGCTTTACTAATTTTCTGCTCATTGAGTCCTAAATTATGTTATTGCGAATCTGAAATAACTACTGATGTCAAACTGTGTTAAATAGGTTTCGTACAGATGTAAAGGGCAGAAGAATCAATCCATAAGCTTGCTCCAGTTTTCCTTCATCATTAGTATATTGTGGGTGGGACTTAAAGATAATCTGTTGCAGAAAAGCAAATGATTTGAATTACAATATATTCATTTTCACAGCACTGTTTCCATCTGCTTAGCTTCTCTGGAGGGTTAGTTCTCTTTGACACATCATTGTATTTTTAGTTTTAATCTTTTATTAACAACAAACAAATATGTTGACAGTGCAAAACATTATCTTTTTTGAGCAGTAAAAGAATATTTAGGAAATTGAAAAAGTGTGTGACAGTTGAGGTAATACAAATTATAGGTTGCATTGAACATAAATACTGTCATAAGCATTAGATCAAAGTCTTGTTTCTAATTAAATCATCCTATTTGAATGTTTCCCTAAGTAATGTTGTTCTGTTTTCACATGTTGCTAGAAGTATTTTTATTCTATATCTCTTGTGTTTATTATTGCAGTAAGCCATATTCCTTTAAGGCTCAATTCTGCGGTCTTCACTCTATCTAAATTCCCAGTTCAGTCTGAGGGCAGGATTTGCTTGAATAAGGACAAAAGGATTTAGCTTCTTGTATGTACTCATATCTCTATTCTCAAAGCCTAAATGAATTTTATTTTAGCAGAGTCTAAAATTTAACGTGGAAGAGAAGCCTTAAATTCTGCTTCACTTTTTGGTTCTGAATTTGCATAGAATCATAGAATGGTTACGGTTGGAAAAAGACCTTAAGATCATCTAGTTCCAAACCCCCTGACATGGGCAGGGACACCTCAAGGCTCTGTCCAACCTGACCTTGAATACTGCCAGGGATGGAGCATTCATCACTTCTCTGGGCAACTGTTCCAGTGCCTCACCACCCTCACAGTAAAGAATTTCTTCCTTGTATGTAACCTGAACTTCCCCTGTTGAAGTTTAAACCCATTCCCCCTTGTCCCATTGCTACAGTGCCTAACGAAGAGTCCCTCTCCTGCATCCCTGCAGGCCCCCTTCAGATACTGAAAGGAATTTTGTGTAATTTCCTTAGCTTCCATTTTGCATTAACATTGCCACCAATAAGATAGGTATAATAATGAGCATTAAGTTCCTGTGAGAGATCAGTTGATGAAAAACTCTGCATACCTATTGTAGGTCAGACACTGAGCGAGAAATCTCTCATACAGTACTTACTTAACATTTTCATTTTTATGAAAGCTCAGATCACCCATTTGACATTTGCCTCTTCATGTGACTAGGAAGGGATTCCAGAGAAAAATCTCCTTAGGTAATTTGGAGTCACTCACAAGTGTTTAAAAGACTAATGTTAACATTGTAGTTAAAGTGCAAGTTAGTCTCCAGGAAGCCATGACACTGGCAGTCTGGAAAAGGCTCATGCCACTATCTTTGCTTCTGACTCTCAAACTGTACCAGGTAAGCAAGAATTACACTTTGCATGCACAGAAGTATTAGTTTATTTTTCCAAGGTCTTGAACATATTTCAAATTCTACTGCCTGGCATGTTTTATATAAGTTAAACATCTACCCTGCCTCTCAGAAAAATGCTGTATCTCAAATTCTGCAGGTCAAATATGATACAGCAAAACTCACATTGTTTAGCTCCAAATATGTAACTGGGGAACAGGTAATGATCTGTAAGAATATATGCAATTATCCTATCCCAACAGAATTGTGCCATGTACTTTGAACTCTCATAGAAAATGTCCTCTAAATCAAATGCCTTTTGGTAATATAAACTTCTAAATAATATTTGAAGGACTAAAGGAAAAAATAATTTAGATTATCACACAGAATGCCTGCAATTTTCTATAAAAGCTCTCCAATACAAATTTTAGACTGCTACAGAGCACAAATAAGGATTCACTGAAAGCGCTGTCCTGGTTTAGCAGTAGCAGTCATTTTTTCTACTGGTGCAGTGCTGTGTTTTGACTTTCGACCTGGGAATAATACTGATAAAGCCGATGTTTTCAGTTGTGGGTCAGAATGTTTACCCTGACCAAGGTCTTTGTGAGTCTCATGCTCTGCCAGGGAGGAGGAGAAGCCGGGAGGAAGCAGGGACAGGACACCTGACCCAAACTAGCCAAAGAAGTATTCCATACCACAGCACGTCATGCCCAGGATGTAGAACGGAGAGTTCCCGGAAGGGCTGGATCATGGCAGGGTGGGGGTGAGGTACCGGTTGGTGAGCGGTTGTATTCTCTTCCTTGTTATTTCCTTTATCATTATTACTATTAGTGGTAGCAGTAGTGATTTGTGTTATACCTTAGTTATTAAACTGTTCTTATCTCAACCCGTGGGAGCTGCATTCTTTTGATTCTCCTCCCCGTCCCTCCAGAAGCGGAGGGAAGAAAGGTGGGGGGGGGGGAAGTGGACTTCGTGGTTCTGATTTACGGCCTGGGCTTAAACCACGACAGTTCTTTTTGGCGCCCAACGTGGGGCAGGAAGGGTTGAGATAACGACAGATCTGACTGAGGCACAATGCTGATTTATGGGCTCTCAAAGTTGTTTCTCTTGATGTCACAGTTTCTGTATGTCGTAGCTTGCTTGGAGCTGGTATTTGCTGTGTTAGTGTTTATCAAGTGTGGGCCTTGGGCTAAGGTTCTTGTTTCATTGTACTTTATGGTAATGGCTTGCGATACGGGGGGGCTCCGGCAGCAGGGCGGGATGGACGTGGCCGTGGACTTGTACCTGGCCATCCCGCTGCTCTTCACCGTCCTGGCCCTCGTCCTCGCCTCCGTCTTTGTGAGGCTGCGGGGAGCCGAGGGGGAGCGGCCCCGGGAGCCGGCGGCGGCCGAAGCGGCCCGGGAGAGCGGCCCCGGGGACCAAGCGGCGGCGGGAGCGGGGCCGGAGGCTGGGAAGGAGGCGGCTGCCGAGGAGGGGAAGGAGGCGGCTGCCGAGCAGCGGGAGGAGGCGGCGGAGGAGCCGAGCCCCACGGCCGAGCCCAGCCCCGCGGCGGCCGAGAGCATTCCCCAGCAGCCGTCTGCCGAGCCCCGTGAGCCCGAGCCACAGGAGGATGCAGGAGACCCCGCAGCACTTTCCAGCAAGGCAGAGGAGGAAGATCTGGACTCAGAAAAAGAGAAGCTGGTGGTGAGAGAGCCTTCAAGCACAACAGCTACACCAGCCCCAGTGACAAGTACAGCAGCATCATTTGAGAGTTCTGAAGGTTTTGAATGGCCTTTGGGTATCCTTGGAACCTGCCTGCTGATTGTGATGGGGATCACCATGTTGGCACATACACAGAGTGTGTTCTACCCACGACCATTTTGTCTGATCCCGAGAGTTAAGCAGAGTCAGGTTTGGGTCTTGTCTGGGTTTAGACAATACAGGGGGACCGAGAGGTTTTCCCCAAGGCTGGACAGCCATGAGTGTCACGGTGTGTGGGACAGTATGGGCGAGTATCTAATCCACTGGGCCCCTCCAGTGCTTTGGAAGCGTCGGAGATGGAAAGCAGCTGTGTAGAGTCCCCAACGACAAGTTGCAGAGACTGCTGCAGGGGAGGGTGAATTATTTTGAGCCTGATGGCCCCATGACACTTCAGGCCGTCAGGGCAGAGATGTAACATAGAGATGGACTCATGATCGAGGGGTGGACTTTGCAATGGGCCTCTCCTGCTCTGAAAGACTGTTACAAGTGATGGTATATTGAAAATGTGGGATCTGAGCATGACATGAATGGTATGGAATAAGGGGTGGATACTGTCCTGGTTTAGCAGTAGCAGTCATTTTTTCTACTGGTGCAGTGCTGTGTTTTGACTTTCGACCTGGGAATAATACTGATAAAGCCGATGTTTTCAGTTGTGGGTCAGAATGTTTACCCTGACCAAGGTCTTTGTGAGTCTCATGCTCTGCCAGGGAGGAGGAGAAGCCGGGAGGAAGCAGGGACAGGACACCTGACCCAAACTAGCCAAAGAAGTATTCCATACCACAGCACGTCATGCCCAGGATGTAGAACGGAGAGTTCCCGGAAGGGCTGGATCATGGCAGGGTGGGGGTGAGGTACCGGTTGGTGAGCGGTTGTATTCTCTTCCTTGTTATTTCCTTTATCATTATTACTATTAGTGGTAGCAGTAGTGATTTGTGTTATACCTTAGTTATTAAACTGTTCTTATCTCAACCCGTGGGAGCTGCATTCTTTTGATTCTCCTCCCCGTCCCTCCAGAAGCGGAGGGAAGAAAGGTGGGGGGGGGGGAAGTGGACTTCGTGGTTCTGATTTACGGCCTGGGCTTAAACCACGACAAGCGCATAAAAGGTTTTCTTTAGGGCTGAAAAATGTAAATTCTTACCCACATTACACTGTCCTGCATGTCCATAACACCCTTCTTTAGGTAACAATAGTGTATGTCCTCAGCGAAGTGTTCCTTGTACATGAATATAATATACACCTGTTGAGAGCAACATGGTGAAGTCAGGCCTAAGCTTTTGATCACATATGCCATAATCTGAAATCTGGGTCATCAATGACTTTAAAAGTCATTGTAGGAAACCCATTTTTTCCCCTATGTCTACTTTTATACAGTTGTGTACTATTTATTTCTTCTATGACCCAAAAGAAAAAAAAAAAAAAATTCTTATGTATCTATTTATGTAATATATTCCATTTTGCTAACTTGTTTTTCCTAAATATTTTTCTTCACATGCATTCCAGTTTTTAAACACTTCCATTCTGTTATCCCCCTCAAATGTTCAATTTGCTTTCATTTCTTTGTTATATGCTCCTTTATCATTATTGTCTCTTTTTCACTTGAGTTCCTTCTCTTCTGTGAAGCTAAGCTCACAAGTTACAATTGAGTAAGAACTTCAAAAAGTACCTAATGTAATGTGTATTCAAGCCATAAAAAAAATCTGTGTCATAGGTTACTTATTTTTTAAGAACACTATAACGATATTTCTAAAATTATTCTGTTACCCTAAACATAAATATAAAAAAACTGATAAAAAGAGAATAAAAAGCTTTGACCAAGAAAAATAAATTGGATCCAAACTGACTTAATTACATAAGGATTAGTATAGAATCACAGAATCATAGAACAGTTAGGGTTGGAAAGAACATTAAGATCATCTAGTTCCAACCCCCCTGCCATGGGCAGGGACACCTCACACTAAACCATGCCACCCAAGGCTCTGTCCAACCTGGCCTTGAACACCACCAGGGATGGAGCATTCACAACTTCCCTGAGCAACCCATTCCAGTGCCTCATAACCCTAACAGTAAAGAATTTCTTCCTTATATCCAACCTAAACTTCCCCTGTTTAAGTTTGAACCCGTTATCCCTTGTCCTATCACTACAGTCCCTAATGAATCGTCCATCCCCAGGATCCCTATAGCCCCCTTCAGATACTGGAAGTATACTGACACTTCCTTGAAGTATCTTGAACTTGTATCTTCAAGTATTTTGAAGATCTTGAACTTTTTTCCTTATATCCTTGACAGCAGAAAGAACTTTTTCAAATACACAGCTGATAAAACTAACACCAGAGGCAAGGTAGGCCCACTGGCGAATGGGGTGGGTGCCCTGGTGACAGAAGATACAGAGATGGCAGAGTTACTGAATGCCTTCTTTGTCTCTGTCTACTCTGCCGGAGGCAGTCCTGAAGAGCCCTGTACTCCTGAGACCTCAGATGAAGTCAGGTCAAGGGAGCAGTTTGCCTTAGTCGATGAGGAATGGGTTAGAGACCAGTTGAGGAATCTGGACATCCATAAATCCATGGGTCCAGACGGGATGCACCCGCGGGTGCTGAGGGAACTGGCAGAAGTCATTGCTAGACCACTCTCCATCATCTTTACCAAGTCTTGGGAAACGGGAGAGGTGCCTGAGGACTGGAGGAAAGCAAATGTCACTCCAGTCTTCAAAAAAAAAAGATGTAACTCTTTTCAAAAAAAAACTCCAGTTTTTCAAAAAAAAGACTCCAGTCTTTCAAAAAAAAGTCTACTTCTCTACTTGAGAAGTACTCAAGGGAATAACTTGATGAAATATAACAAGGGAAAGTGTAGAGTCCTGCATCTGGGCAGGAACAACCCCAGGTTCCAATATAGGTTGGGGAACGACCTGTTAGAGAGTAGTGTAGGGGAGAGGGACCTGGGGGTCCTAGTGGACGGCAGGATGACCATGAGCCAACACTGTGCCCTTGTGGCCAAGAAGGCCAATGGCATCCTGGGGTGTATTAGAAGGGGGGTGGTCAGTAGGTCGAGAGAGGTCCTCCTTCCCCTCTACTCTGCCCTCGTGAGACCGCATCTGGAATATTGTGTCCAGTTCTGGGCCCCTCAGTTCAAGAAGGACAGGGACCTGCTGGAGAGAGTCCAGCGCAGGGCAACTAAGATGATTAAGGGAGTGGAGCATCTCCCTTATGAGGAAAGGCTGAGGGAGCTGGGTCTCTATAGTTTGGAGAAGAGGAGACTGCGGGGTGACCTTATTAGTGTATATAAATATATAAAGGGGGAGTGTCATGAGGATGGAGCCAGGCTCTTCTCAGTGGCAAACAATGATAGGACAAGGGGTAATGAGTACAAACTGGAACCCAAGAGGTTCCACTTAAACTTGAGAAGAAACTTCTTCTCAGTGAGGGTGACAGAACACTGGAACAGGCTGCCCAGGGAGGTTGTGGAGTCTCCTTCTCTGGAGACATTCAAAACCCGCCTGGACACATTCCTGTGTAACCTCATCTAGGTGTTCCTGCTCTGGCAGGGGGATTGGACTAGATGATCTTTTGAGGTCCCTTCCAATCTCTAGCATACTGTGATACTGTGATATCTAACCTGAACTTCTCCTGTTTCAGTTTGAACCCATTATCCCTTTTCGTATCAGTCCCTGATGAATAGTCCCTCTCCAGCATCTTTGTAGGCCCCCTTTAGATACTGGAAGGCTGCTAGGAGGTCTCCACATAGCCTTCTCTTCTCCAGGCTGAACAGACCCAACTCTCTCAGCCTATCTTCATACGGGAGGTGCTCCAGTCCCCTGATCATCCTTGTGGCCCTCCTCTGGACTTGCTCCAATATTTCCATGTCCTTTTTATGTTGAGGACACCAGAACTGCACACAATACTCCAAGTGAGGTGTCACAAGAGCAGAGTAGAGGGGCAGGATCACCTCCTTCGACCTGCTGGTCACGCTCCTTTTGATGCAGCCCAGGATATGGTTGGCATTCTGGGCTGTGAGCCCACACTGCCGGCTCATGTTCACTTTCTCATCTACCAACACCCCCAAGTCCTTCTCCGCAGGGCTGCTCTGAATCTCTTCTCTGCCCAACCTGTAGCTGTGCCTGGGATTGCTCTGACCCAGCTGTAGGACCTTGCACTTGGCATGGCTAAACTTCATCAGGTTGTCATCAGCCCACCTTACAAGTGTGTCAAGGTCCCTCTGGATGGCATCCCTTCCCTCCAGCATATCAACCAAACCACAGAGCCTGGTGTCATTGGCAAACTTGCTGAGGGTGCACTCAATCCCGCTGTCTCTGTCACCAACAAAGATGTGGAACAAGACCGGTCCCGACATCGATCCTTGAGGGGCATCACTCGTTACCGGTCTCCAGCCAGACACTAAGCCATTGACCACAACACTTTGCATGCAGCCATTCAGCCAGCTCTTTATCCACCAAGTGGTCCACCTATCAAATTGATGTCTCTCCAATTTACAGACAAGGATGTCATGTAGGACAGTGTCAAACGCTTTGCACAAGTCCAGGTAGATGACATCAACTGCTCTACCCCTGTCCATCAGTTTCGTAGCCCCATCATAGAAGGCCACCAAATTGGTCAGGCAGGATTTCCTCTTAGTGAAGCCATGCTGGCTGTCACCAACCACCTCCTTGTTTTTCATGTGCCTTAGCATGCCTTCCAGGAGAATCTGCTCCAAGATTTTGCCAGGCACAGAGGTTAGACTGGCTGGTCTGTTAGTTCCCTGGGTCATCCATTTTCCCTTCTTGAAAATGGGGGTTGCATTTCCCTTTTTCCAGTCATCAGGAACTTCACCTGACTGTCATGATTTTTCAAAATCACACTTTTTTCAGTCTGTAATTTCTCTAATGGCTTACCACCCCTGAAAATAGTAGTTAAAATTGTGGAATTTGGCATTGCCTGCATCATTCTTGCCTGTAAGAATTCAAAGACAGTAATTTAATTTTTGGAAGTGAAAATTGACATTGCTTACGCTACATGTTTATGTATTGTATGTACTAAAGTGAATGTTTCATTAACAAAAAGTTCTATTCAAGCATTAGGGAATGCTAGTTAGTATAAAGCAACTTTTCTAATTTTCTAATGGATACATTAGTTATGACATCATTCTCCGTATCTGAGCCCTGAAAAAGCAATTTAGAAATCCTGAAGTCCTATGTGAACTCCTATTTACAGCTTAATTATTGTAAGCTTTCTCTAACCCACATAAAAGCCAACTAAGAGGCAGCATGAGTAGCCATATTTAATATAAATAATATCAATGGCTCATATATTCTCAGCATGATTCAGTATAAACTCTTAAAATATTAATAACTATAGAAATTTTTTAATACTCCTAAGGTAGAAGTTGTTTACAGGAAGACTTCTTCAAGATATAAAAATTTACATTTATGTCTATACTGTATTATTCTAAGTCACAGGTATCACACTTTACACATGAGAAACTATAGATCTCTGTCACACCCTGGGTGAATATGAAATAGGTGAATACCATATTCATTCAGTAAACAACACATGAGATGAGGACACTTTACAACCCCCAACAATATATCCCCCAAAAAATCGAAAGGACAATTGTTGAAATTCACCATATAAAATAATTCAATATTCCTATAATTTTGAGAAATTCCAAGGAAAAATATCTCTTTTTCAATGTTAGAATAATGCAGTAACATGCTGATATATGCTTCTTATCTAACAGTTCCTGTGGAAAGATTTAAAATAAAATCTGTAAATTCAGACAATTTTGTCCTGTAACTGAATCCATATAGCTACACTGTTGCAGAGAACACTTTCAGACATTTATTTTCTGCCCTCCATCTCAAAGATGACTGTCTTTTAGCAATATTGGATTTCCAGATTTCCTCTCAAACAAACTACTACTGTGCAAAACTACACAATAATCAGGATAGCAAAAAACTGAGCTAGGCTTATTTGTCTAAACTCCTAGCTCCAGACATTCTGGTGATTTGGAACACTGTAGTAAGATATTTAAATCAAAACATACATGCTTTCAAAAGCTACCATTTCCGTAGATATAATGGTAATTCAAGACGTAAAGGTAGGCCAAGGGCTTCAACTTTGCAAAACAGTTACTTTCAACTCACTGCATATGCATCAATAAGCAGACAAACTCAAAGAATAAACAAAAGCCTTGAAGATGCTACACTATTTGTCAAGGAGCAAGGGAGAGGCTGGCAGTGATGGATGTACGCTTTTACTGTGCTTAGTGTGCTCCTGAAGGCCTCCTTTTAACCCAAGGGATGTCCTTGACTGTGCTGGCTCAGACCTCACACACAGAGGGCAGTTCAGCTGCTGGCACAGAGACTGTGTCTGCCCAAGCAGTGATATTGCTGAGCACAACTGCAGATAAATTGATAACATACCCGTATTTTCACCAGAGGCTCCTGCTGCAATTGAATTAATACCTTTATCCTGGATTGGAAAAGCATCATTAAGCAGCTACCTGGTACTTGAGCTCTGGACTCCTAAATCATGGATTTATTATTATCATTATTATTATTATTATTTAGAAATTATTGTATCTAGATTTATATAGAAAAAAAATATACTTTCTTAGTGTCTTTTCCTCAATTATTATGAAGATGACAGGCAAGCTATCTAGTTGGTGTATATCTTTGTGATTTAAGGAGTGGATGAAGTATAACAAAGTATTATATACTTTTCTAAAGTAGATAGTTAATCAAGCATTTTCTGCGTAAAAGCTGCATAAAAAATCTGAATAAAATGTAACCTGAAGTGGCTTCACCAGTTCTAGTCTAATGGAAACTAATCCCTGTTTCGGGCAAATCACCTCTCAGGTCTTAATTTGCTCAGATTTCCCTTAGTTTTCCTTATTTAAAAAAAGCGCAGTTTACTACAGTGTTTCAGCCTTCAAGGCCAGTGACTTGACTCCCTAAATTTTTGCTCAAAAAATAAAGATACATTTGATTTCCAATATCTTCTGTATATCAAACAACAAGGTATTTTTTAGAGAGGTAAATACCACCCAAAAGCATTATGTATGTGAGCATGTATGCACATGTGTATCCTCCACTTCTGCCCCCAATTCATTTATCTTAGACTCAGTATTTTTTGACTCATCTCACTGGAGACAGACTAAATATTTTAAAGCAAATAAGAGTTAAGACCACTTCACACCATAACACATAAAATCTCATGGAAACTGAATCACAGTGAGACAATTAAACTACACTTAGTTGTGTCTGAAGCATTGGAAAATACTAAAGAAAGTCAAAAAAATTACTGGACATTGCATCTGACTTCTGCTTAACATGCAAAAACATCTGGGATTTCTGAAGATGCAACTAATCTCAGAGTGTATTTATAATCTGGTGTGAATTATTCTTAATTTATGATTAATTGTTCTGTTTCTCAGTTTGAAGTCTGGTCCATCTATCCGAACTAGTCCATCATTTAACTAGTCAACTACACTTGTCAGTAGTTGAAGCTACCATTTTAAAATTCCTTCTTATGTAGAATTTGTAAGTCACTGACAGCAATATATGAATCAAAAGAAATAGAAGCAATTTGAGAATGACTGGCACAAGAAGAAGAAAAATCGCCTATCAACCAAACCCAAACAAATCCCCAAACACAGCCTAATCAGATTTACATCCAAAGTAAGCAACAGATTAATTTCACGTTGGTTTTGCCTACTTGCAATAACCAGTATCTGAACCATAGGAGATAAAGAACCAAAACTAGGATGATTTGATTCTTGATGCCTTATATACACACATATTTAATAAAAGACTTTAATCTCCTGACATCATAGTCAACACATAAAATGCTCTTACATGGTTGTGAATATTTTTTTAATACTAGTAGGTCACCTAAGGACAGTGAAATGTGAAGAAAAAACCACAAAAAAATTGACATTAGGATCAGAAAGGAATATAAACAACATAAATGTGATAATTAACATATTTAAAAGCATAAACATTTTGCTCTTAGGGTGAAAGAACTACACAAGGTATTTAAGCCTCTAAATAATTAATGGGATTATTATTTTAAATCAAGTTCTGTTCTTTCAGTGGTCTACGGCTTCTTATTTTAGACAGCTGGTCACAAGAGGGCAACATAGTTACATATATATGGAGCAGTTCTGACGTTCCACCCAATGGAAATTAGCAGTATATAAAAATACAATAGTATCTGGTAGTTTTTTTTATTCATCAGTGTTTCTAGCAGAGCAAATATCAGATTAAAATTACAAAAGGTAACCTTAATGCTGTCTTTCTATACAGCTTCCATAATACAATCTGGTCACAGGGTAACATGGTATTTTCAAATAACATATTAATGTGTCATACAGTTTTCAGTACATTCTTAAGGGATGTGCTCTTTTTTAACTCATCAATTACATACTGTTTTGATCCGTAAGAACTCTGCCTCATTCAGAAAGAATGAACTAGGTAGTTTAGTGATTAGAGGTTATGAAATGTGTGGGTAGAATAATGGGTAGTACATTCAACCTTCATTCCCTCATCATTGTTTTCTTAAGAAGATCAACAGCATCAAAAAAATTCCTTAAGTGAACTACTCCTTAAAGAAATATTTGTTTCAATATAAAGATTCTCCTTGGTAAAAGCAGGAAGAAACCTTCCAATAAGACTTCAAAGCAAGTTTTCCTGCATGTCCAGGTGTAACCTCACAAATATTCTCATAGAGAAAGCTTTGTAGATCTGATATTCCAAAAAGACGAAGACTATTGTCTTAGTTCTGGTTATCAATTTCAAGGTTATTCACTATGTTTATACTGGATTTAAGTCATACAACACACAAAAGAGCTAAGAGAATTCCCACTATAGGTGCAATGCTAATCAACAATATTGTCATTATTAATTATCACAGCAACTTCATAAATTGTGTACAGGAAATCAACTGGAACAAGACTTCTAAGGACTCTCTGACAATGTCAGACAAAAATAAGTTCCAATCACTATAGTAACAGCTGTGAGCAACCTTCGGGTTGTATTGCAGTCAATGGCAATACTCTTGCAAACATCAGAAAGGCCTCGACTTCATTTTATGGCAGTAATCTATGAGCCACACAACTAGCATTGACGTTTTAGATGTGAAATAAAAAAACTTAATTTCTCTACAGCTTGCTTATAAATGAATGCATTTGCATTGTCTGAAGTGCTTGAACGCCTAACCTATATACAGAAAATTCTGTAAAGCCAAAGTCCAGCTTTCTTTGAGAACAGAGACTTAAATATGCAGATCTGTTATTTCCTCAATACAGATCTCTAGAATTTCTTTTGTTTTCTTGTCACAGTCAGCCTGCCACTCTTCCCTTGTACATTCCACAGTTTCCAAACTGTTATTTTATCTGGGGTGAAAGAAAGGTGGGAAGAGGAGAGCGAGGATATAAAGGAGACAAAAACGAATTCAAGATGAAGTTCCAGAAAAAAAATCTATTAATATTTATTTAAAAATCAAATTTTATATTGAAATGAGATTCCAGGCATTTTGATTAAAAAAATCAGGCAGTATAAAAAATTTACCTACAGTGTCATATTTTTTCTCCTGAGGAAAACAAACAAGCAAACAAAACTACCACCACCAACAAAACCAAACAAAAAACAACCAAACAAAAAACCTCCATTTTTCTTTCTTATTTCTAACCACCTAAAGCAGAATTGGGACCAGTGACTGCTCCTCTCTTGTTCATTCCACAGATCATCATGATTTCAATTCTTCTAGTACTCCTCTAGTCACATTTCTTTCCAGATCTTTTTCATCCACACACATGCACCTTAATGTCTAAAACCCCAAGACTTCAGAGAATCCACACTGCAGCACCAATTTCAGCTACCTTTTCTCAGGTGAACTCCTGGACACAGCCTAGGTTTTAAGGAGAAGCCAAGCTGCACAGTTACTGAACTGCTACATAAAATAATTATGTTAACAGAGCTGTTAGACTACACCCTCTTCATAAACCACTCAAGGTGAGCTGAAAATGCAGCCACATTGGAGCTAACTCAGGAAAATAAAGGCATGTCACATGTATGATCAGTCCTACTGACAGTCACAGATCTGTGGAATCTGCGCAATCTATACTTGGGACTAATGATTTACATGCAAAAAAGTAGGTGATGCACAGAAGACAATCACAACTAAACAAAAATGCATGCCCTGCTGACTGCAATGTAAAGGAAAAGAATAATGTGCCACAGCCCCTTTTAAAACAAAACTCTTAATCAAGCTGTAAGACAGAATTAAATCCCAAACCAAGGTAAAATGTTAGGTCTATAAAATAGTACAAATAGAAAAGTTACATTAATTCCTCCATGGCTGTAGAGTAGAAAACTGAAGAGCTGATATTTCTTAGTAGTTATAACTGATACCAATTTGAAAGCGCTTCTGAGTGTAATAATCAGAACAGTCTTTACTGGTTGAACCTTTTGGTTGAACTGGCTGAACTATCTTTTGGCCTGCCAGAAAACTGTTGGTAGGTGTTTTCAAAGAAATAATTTCTAATGATATTTTTATAATTTTACTTTACTGCACATCTCAGTAAAAAAATCAACGTTATAATATGATACACAGTAATGTTTAAGAATGGTAGTGGGCTGTGAAAAGTAGGAATTGCATGCAGTATTCAGTTTTTCAGAGATCAAGATACTGCAGAGATTTATTTTAACCCTTATGTATTCACTTTCACTATTCCTGAGATAATTTGTTGTGCACTCCCCTATGGAACATAAACCATTCTCCAAGGAGAGGTCAGCTCCCTCAAAACTCCTTCTACTTCTTTCTTCAAGGAACTCAACATGAGTGCGTAATTACAGCAATTTCAACAAGCAAGGCCTCTCCTATCTCCTACTGGTTATGTCTTTTAAAGTTACTATTATCCTCTAATGACCTGTAAAATCTCAGAAAGAAAGGCAAGACATAGAAGTCCAGCTGCTCTCTCTTCCTATCTTCAGCACGATGGCAATCAAGAACCCCTGACTGTGTTATGGCCCTGTGTCAGCTCTTCCGCTGCTACTGTCTCCCATGGTAACTCTCCTTTCAAGACAGGTTCTTTCTCATGAACTTTTTGCTTTCCTACCACTTGTGAAATTCTCTTTCACCATCCTCTCATTCTCTTGTACAGCTGCATTTCAGGCTGTCACTTACCTAAGACACATGACCTCATCATGCAAAGTCTAATGAATCTTCCTAAAATTTTAAGATTATTTGGATTTGATCTGAAAAATATGGTTTATTGGTTAACTGGTCTTTTATGTTTCCTGTTTTTACCCTATTCAACATAATTTTGACACTCCTTTCAAGAAGCAAAGGAAATTCACACTGATGTGAACCTTTTTTCCCATCTGACACATTCAGAAAAAAATTAATTCCTTGTGCAACAGAAAAACACAGCAGAAATCTCACTGTAGGAGTACTGTAAGAGACAAATGATTGTAATGGGCTGCACTAAGTCCTGTGGGAAGTGCTAAAGCACTGTCTGGTTAGAATTTTTGCTTAAAAAAACCCAAACCAACAAACAAAAACCAAACAAGTCCTACTCATTCAGTGTCTAAATAACAAAGATGAACATAAAATATGAAATTTCATTATAAAAAATTAAAAAGATGTCCAATCATAGCTGCTAAGATTTTTGTGACATTCACAAACAGCTATTTAACACTTGCATACATCCCTCCAAAAACCTGAGTTCTTTCAACCAAATCTGTCATTTTTTTAAAGTACTCAGCTTCTATAGCTTCTTATGGAGTCCAGTGGTAGCCAGATACACTCATAATCGTTAAAAACAGGGCATGTTTTCACATTAGCTACAAAGACACACAGTTTGAGTAGATTATTGGGAGTCAAAAGTGAAATGCTGATCTCACTTAAGTCATGGCATTTTAAAAAGCCAGCAGTTTATTTGAACAAAATCTGAACAAGCTTCTTCATCAGTTTAAGATTACTGCATAGATGGAACCAGAAGATGGCTCCCACAGAAATCCTTGCTACTGTTGAAGCTTGAAGACAATATCATATTTTTTGACAGCAAAAGCTGCCGCTTCATCTGAGAATTTTAATCTGAAGAAAGATCTGATCATCCTTAGTGGTTTGACCATGGTTAAGGGACAGAAGCCCACAAATCCACTCTCATCCCCTCCTCAACAGGAGGCAGAAAGAAAGATAAAAAAGCTCGTGAGTCAACATCTAGAGATGGAGGTCACTTACCAATTACCGTCATGAGCAAAACAGGCCTGACTTGGGGAAAATTAGTTTAATTTATTGATCATTAAAAATAGAATCGTACAGTGAGAAACAAAATGAAAAAACCCTGTCCCCATGCCCCTCACTTCGTCCCAGGCTCACTTTCACTCCCGACTCCTCTACCTACATTCCTGAGGGGAGCAGGTGAATGTGGGGCTACAATCAGGCCATACCAGCTCCTCTCTGCCACTGCTTCCTCCTCACGTTTCCCTGCTCCAGCATGGGACTTTCCCACGTGCTGCAGTCCTTCTGGACAAGCCCACTTCAGCGTGGGCTCTCCAAGGGCTGCAGCTTCCTCCAGGCACGTCTCCGCCCCACCGGGGTCCCTTCCGGTGCCGCAGGGGCATCTCTGCCGGGGACCCGGAGCCCCTTGTGCACTCCTCCCGCTCTGCCCTCGGGGCTCGCAGGGCTGTTTCTCACCCACTTCCCCTCAACCCTGGCTGCCAGGCACCGTTTGCCCTTCCTTAGCCAGGCTTTCCCGTAGGCGCCTGCCCGTGACTGAGGAGCTCAGCTCTACCCTGCGATGGGGCCACTGGAGCGGGCTGGGACCGGCTGTGAACGGCACCGGGCGCACCGGCCGCTCCACACTGAGGACACCCGGGGTGCGCCTCAGTGCTGCTGGTGCTGACAGCGCATGGGCACCTGCACCCGGTACAGCTCTCTCACATGAATCGAGGGAAAGTCTTAAATTAAAAGCAAAAGTGGACCAAGAATATGTACTAAAGCTATTTGATCAAAAAAACCCCTGCAAATGAAGCTCTCTAAATTGAGCAATACTTCTAGACACTAAATCATTCTGGAAAGTTAATTTAAAAGAGAAGTCTCAAGCCAGCAATGAGGAATTTATAGCTGTTTAATGTGAGGTTACGGCAGGCTGTAAGAGCCCTTAAAAATGTACTTTAAAAATGTGGGACTTTACTGTTGTTTTTTCATGATTTTCAACTATCAAACATACTTCATTTACTTCTTGAATTTCCTAGGAATTTCAAATGCTCTGTTTTTTGGGAAAATCACGTAACTTATGCCATTATGCAATTTTAAACCATGTTTTTCTTTAAAGCACAGTTTTGTTCATCTTGTCATTTGTTCTTTCTGGAAGTAATAGTTATCTGGCCATTCTGAAATATACAATTATATAAGCACGAAGAATTGGTAGGGCTGGTCCCTTTTTAAAAATAGTTGGTGGTGCAATGCAGTGACATTCCTAATGAGGAGGTTCAGTTAATTGTATGCAGAAACAATTAGCAACTGGATTCCTCTTAGATTTTTCAGTGATTAGTTTTGTGGTTGTTCTTTTACGAAGTCTGAAATGCCAGCAAAATGTTTGTGCACGCTGGAAGCTTTTCCCATAAGGGACATAGCATGGCAGAACTCCTACTCAGAACTCGCTAATCAGAACAGCTGAAATAAATACTAACCGGGTGTTGCTTCTGCAAGAATTTCTATTCTACACAGACTGAAAAGTTACTATTTCCTTTATTTTATCTCCTACCACCATTTAGTAAAAGGAACAAGTCAATAATCTATCTGAGAAAGATCTTACCGTTAGCAACCATCACATCACACTGATGGGGATTTTCACTAACCTGAAGTATTATAGTCTTCAGAAACATTTGAATCAGTAAAGTTCCTCTCTGTTCTAGAGTTTAAAGATTTCATATGCTTACAAATAAGCCTTGACAATTTGATCTACTATATTTTGGGTCAGAAGCTCAGATTCTAGTCAGATTACCTCAGTAAGTTCCCTATTGTCTTGGACATGTACTTTTGACATGTTAGGGCAATAGGCAAGAAAAATTTCCTTTTAGTAGCTGTAAAATGCACAGATAGCAGGTAGAGAGCTCTTCTAGAGAGCTCTATTGCAATTTTGTAAAGACCACAGAACTCACACACAAAATCTACTTGAGTTTAGAAAAAGACAGCAATAGTTTAAATCTTCCTTGTAAGAAGGGAAGGAGATGAGCAATGCACATCTGTAACTCCTCTGTCTCCAAGAGATTTTAAGTCTATTCATTATCAGACCAAAGACATTCTGCATTTTGTCAACAAAAATAATAGTACACATTGTCAGATGCATGGCATTTCCACAGCTATGCTTTTTTGACAGAAAAGACAAGTAAATAACCCCCAATCTCCCTCTACTTTGCTTAATTTGTTTCTGCTATCTCAAAACAGATTATTATTGTGTTTATAAATCAAAGCGTAATGCTTTGTAACTGCATGACAATCTCAAATGGGCTGAACAATCTCGGGGACTACAGACTGCACACACATCTGCTGGTGAGGCACAAAGATCTGGAAATGCACAAAACTGGCAATCTGGAGCATCCCACTTGCCTTCCTATCATAAACACTGTAGTCAGTGCTGTCAAGACAATGATGAAAAACACATCAAAGTTAAGAAACAATCTAATATTAAAACCTAAGACTTTCGTAAATAGGATTAAATTATTCAACCTCAGTAATAGGGCTGCAGTACTGAAAGCCTGAAATTACTAAAGTAAAGGGAAAGAGGAAACAATCTGAAGACACTGAGGGTAGTGCTGATTAGGAAGTTCTAGAAAAGTAGATTGTATGCCTTAGAAAGCTGATACACTTCATGAGAGCAGATCTAGAGTATTCCAACAAAAGATAAACACCTTGGACAGTCTTCAGCAAGGCTTTGCTCATTTCTCATTGAGTCCTGGAACACCTGATGGAAGGCCTGGATTTGCTCAAATTCATTCTAGCAAGGCTCTGAATCAGTTCTTTCCCATAATCTCCACTACAAGGGAATAACCTTTTACAGCTATCTTAGCTCCATGAGTTACATGTCTGAAAAATGGTTTAGCTCCTTTTAACAAGCATGGGTGCAATTATTACTGCAAAAGTGTATGTTAATTTTTGCCTTTAGTGGCAAGAATTTAGTAAGGAATAACCATAGAGGCAAACACTTTTCCAGACTACCAATTGAAATCCAGCATTTGGATAGATCCCTCCTCCTCTCTTCTTGGGGATTTGTCCTTTGACTTTTGTGTTAAGCATCAAAGTCACATTCTAGTCTATCAAATGTTGCAGTTAACATCATTATGATACAAGTTAATGATTTTAGTTTATCTGACAAAAAAAAACCAAAAACAAAACAACAGATTAAAGCAGAAATAAAAGCTTTCAGTAGTGATGGAGACAATTGTTGATATCAAGGAGAGACTGAGAGATTTAAGGGCTTAATTTGTTTTATGCCAGCCAATAGACAAGAATTATTTACAGAACAATATTAATTCAGGCCTTCCAATTTTGTTTTGTTTTGTTTTGTTTTGTTTTGTTTTGTTTTGTTTTGTTTGAAAAAAGCAGACTTTGGATACAGCCAGCAAAAATTATTCCAAGCACTTCTGCAGTCAATTGAAGAATGAAGCTGCTTGACTAAAAGAGGAAAATGGAATATTTTATCATGGTATTACTTAATAAATTGTAAACAGTTGTTTGAAAACATTATTCTTTGCTAAAGTGGCACTTCCATTGCATTTCACTTGCACAGCACACTAAACTTCCCCTTTTCTTTTCCCCTGCCCCTTCTCAAAGCAAAAGAAAATGAATGTAACATTACAAAGGTGAAGACTGGCATCAAATTATTAAAAAGTAGATTCTAATTTAAATTTTTCTGGAAAGGCAACTACATAATCTTTCTATTAAGCATTTATGTCCTTGGTAGTCCTAGTAGTTCTGTATTCCATGGTAAACTCTAAAGACATGGAATTCTGTCTGGGGACAGGTGAGCAGTCGACAGAGAGTTTGTGGGTCAAGGTTAAAGGGAGAGCAGCGATGGGGGACATTACTGTGAGGATCTGTTACAGACTGCCTGATCAAGAGGAATCTGTGGATTAAGTGCTCTATAGGCAGATAGGAACAGCCTCACGTTTGCAGGCCCTTGTTCTCATGGGGGACTTCAACCACCCTGACATCTGTTGGAGTGATGGTACGGCCTGGCACAAGTAATCCAGGAGGTTCCTCGATTGTGTGGAAGACAACTTCCTTCTGCAAGTAATAGAGGAGCCGACAAGGAGAAGTGCCATGCTTGACCTCGTGCTCACCAACAGGGAGGAAATGTGACGCTCCAGGGCAGCTTTGGTTGCAGTGACCACGAGATGGTCGAATTCGAGATCCTTGGGGCAGTGAGAAGAGCGTGCAGCAAGCTCAGTGCCCTGGACTTCAAGAGAGCAGACTTTGGCCTCTTCAGGAACCTGCTTAGTAAGGTTCCATGGGATACAGCCCTAGAGGGCAGGGGGGCCCAAGACTCTTGGTTGTTCTTCAAGGATCACCTGCTCCAAGCTCAGGAGTGTTGCATCCCAACTAGAAGGAAGTGCAGCAGGAGGGCCAGGAAACCTCCTTGGATGGATAAGGAGCTGCTCAGGAAAATTCAAAGGAAAAAAGAGGCTTGTAGAAGGTGGAAGCAAGGACAGGCGGCCTGGGAATAATACAGGGATGCTGTCCAGGAAGCCCGGGACCAGGTGAGGAAGGCTAAGGCCCAGTTAGAATTGAACTTGGCTAGGGATGTTAAGGATAATAGGAAGGGATTCTATAGGTACATAGTGAGTAAAAGACAGACTACGGACAACGTAGGCCCCGCTCCAGAAGCTATCGGGAGAACTGGCTACCCTGGATTTGGAGAAGGCTGAGGTTCTTAATGACTTCTTTGCCTCAGTCTTCACTGGCAAAGTCTCTGACTGCACCACCCAAGTCTTGGAAGGCAGATGCAGGGACTGTGAGAATGAAGACCCTAGGCCCACTGTAGGAGAGGATCTGGTTCGAGACCATCTTAAAAACCTAAATGTACACAAGTCCATGGGACCTGACGAAATCCATCCTCGGGTCCTGAAGGAGCTGGCAAATGAAGTTGCTAAGCCACTGTCCATCATATTTGAAAAATCATGGCAGTCAGGTGAAGTTCCCGACAACTGGAAAGATGGAAATATAACCCCCATTTTCAAGAAGGGGAAAATGGATGACCCGGGGAATTACAGACCAGTCAGTCTCACCTCTGTGCCTGGCAAAATCTTGGAGCAGATTCTCCTGGAAGGCATGCTAAGGAACATGAAAAACAAGGAGGTGGTTGGTGACAGCGAGCATGTCTTCACTAAGGGGAAATCCTGCCTGACCAATTTGGTGGCCTTTTATGATGGGGCTACGGAACTGATGGACAGGGGCAGAGCAGCTGACATCATCTACCTGGACTCGTGCAAAGCGTTTGACACTGTCCTACATGACATCCTTGTCTGTAAATTGGTGAGACATCAATTTGATGGGTGGACCACTCGGTGGATAAAGAACTGGCTGGATGGCTGCATGCAAAGTGTTGTGGTCAATGGCTCGATGTCCGGCTGGAGACCAGTAACGAATGGTGCCCCTCAGGGATCGATGTTGGGACCGGTCTTGTTCCACATCTTTGTTGGTGACATGGACAGTGGGATTGAATGCGCCCTCAGCAAGTTTGCCGATGACACCAAGCTGTGTGGTTTGGTTGACACGCCGGAGGGAAGGGATGCCATCCAGAGGGACCTCGACACACTTGTGAGGTGGGCTGATGCCAACCTGATGAAGTTTAACCATGCCAAGTGCAAGGTCCTACACCTGGGTCGGAGCAATCCCAGGCACAGCTACAGGTTGGGCAGAGAAGAGATTCAGAGCAGCCCTGCAGAGAAGGACTTGGGGGTGTTGGTCGATGAAAAAATGAACATGAGCCGGCAGTGTGCACTCGCAGCCCAGAAAGCCAACCATATCCTGGTCTGCATCAACAGGAGGTGATCCTGCCCCTCTACTCTGCTCTCGTGACACCTCACTTGGAGTATTGTGTACAGTTCTGGTGTCCTCAACATAAAAAGGACATGGAACTGTTGGAACAAGTCTAGAGTAGGGCCACGAGGATGATCAGGGGACTGGAGCACCTCCCGTATGAAGACAGGCTGAGAAAGTTGGGGCTGTTGAGCCTGGAGAAGAGAAGGCTGCGTGGAGACCTCATAGCAGTCTTCCAGTATCTGAAGGATGCTGGGGATTGGACTATTCATCAGGGACTGTAGTGACAGGACAAGGGGTAATGGGTTCAAACTTAAACAGGGGAAGTTTAGATTGGATCTAAGGAAGAAATTCTTTACTGTTGGGGTGGGGAGGCACTGGAATGGGTTGCCCAGGGATGTTGTGAATGCTCCATCCTTGGTGGTGTTCAAGGCCAGGTTGGATGAGGCCTTGGGTGGCATGGTTTAGTGTGGGGTGTCCCTGCCCATGGCAGGGGAGTTGGAACTAGATGATCTTAAGGTCCTTTCTAACCCTAACTGTTCTATGATTCTATGATTCTGTGACACTTTAAAAAAATATTTTTTTTTCCTAATGGAAAAAAGTAACTTCTCCAGCACAACATAGTTTAGATGCTTGCTTACTTGAACACATTGACTGAAATTTGTAAATTAAAGGTAATAATATAAAACTAATATAACAAGATGCACAAGTTCTATAGTGTGAAAATTCTGTAGAAGTTAATGTATTTATGTTTAATTTTTTTTAATTCATTTTTATATATAATGTCATTAAAAAGATTGAGGAGCAATTTGGGCAAAAATATGTGAACCAATATTTCACTCCTATTTAGTCACTTAACTAAAACTTGCTCTTCTAAAACTAGCAAACATCTCTCTGAGATTTCCACTTCCACTAAAAGCAATGAGAGATGTTAGTTTTGTCATAGGTTCCTACAGAATTATTGAAGGAGATAAATAATGAACACTTATAACATAACTTTTATTATTTATTTTACTGTCATTGAAAAAGAGCTGTAATGAAACCCCAATTGAATAACATAAAAGTACATATGGACATTCTGAGAGGATGACTGATGTTAAACAAATCCAGTTCATCTCAGCTGAGGTGGATGATTCACAATTTTTATTTACTAAAAAAAAATATTTCATTCTCATTTATTTTGTCACAGAAATTTTAACTTGAATTCTCTTAGCTATAGATTAAGGGATATAATACATTAATGAAAAATACGACCTCATGATATTACAGACATGAAATTGTTACAGAGATGGAGAAGGAAATACTTTATTAATGCAGTTGGTGTGTCTAGTAAAATCAAATATTAACCCAGTGACCTGATGCAGCATACACTGGAATTATGGAAGTCTGTATTGATTTAATGGTTACCAAATGATCACAGACTTCAGTGAGGCTTCGTTATAGTTTCAGGCTGTTGAGTACCCACTAAAATCTTGACCTGGGCTAAATCTGGGATTTCACTTTCGTAAATTAAACCTTAGACTGATTTACTAAAGTTGTCTGAGGGCTCTTTATTTTATACCTCAAACACATTCATCGTTTACTCTTCAGCAATCTGCATTTGTCAAATGCAACAAGATGCTTCAAGAGCAGTGGGGAAGACAGTCTAGCTTTGATCATATCTTGTGTTATCTATGTTTGTTCCAGAGCTCTTTTGTTTGCATTCTTTATGAGTCAGTGCTGTGGAAATCCAGTAAACGTGCTCACAGATTTTCAACTGAGAGGGCTTTCCTGGGCTTCGTTGATTTTGTATTTTGCTCTCAAATACAGCAGAAAATTTTGGCTGATGTTTTCGGAGTCACCTAAGGGATTTTGATGACCACTTCCTATTAAAATTAATGTGATTTGAACCTACAAGTGCCATTGGTAATCTCACCTTTTATGTTATTGAAACAATAAAAGTAAAATAAAATTTATGTTGCATTAAAAAAGAAAGTCTTGCTATCTATATAACCATCCAGCAGTCTATTTTTCCTCAACCTTCACTGAAATCCTTTACATAAACTCTATGAAAGCACTTTTATTACAGTTCTAGAGGCTCATACTTGAGCCTTGCTTTTTCATTTGGGTTTTTTTTGGCTGATATTTATTTTCTATTACAGTATATTTCTGAAATTTTGACTTGTAATTTATTACAGGAAAAAGCCATAAGAATAATAAAAACTGTTCATGCTTTTTATCTTTCATATTTCACTTTCAAGAGTTTCTGAGTATTAGACATACGTTTGCTATGTTTAGGAATCAGTCCTACATGATGTAGTCCTAGAAATGGAAAGTAAGAAGAACACACTTGAAGCACTTGGGTGCTGCCATTAAAACCTTAGTTGCACACTGAAGAACAGATTCACTGTTAATATCACAGAAGACTGAGAATGTAAGAGATATACTGATAAAATGCAAATGCATTCATAAAGTTTCTCAGGGTTAGGATAGAACTGAAAGCTTTTTTAGTGTTCAGCTCAATAAGGCAGTGACAGTATCTTAAGCTCATATGACACAAGAAATAGCTCAAAAAAGAAATATTTTTGCATGAAACAAAATATTTTTTTTTTAAATATTTATCCAAAACTTAGGTGGAAAGTTAAAAAAATCCAGAAAATTAATCTTGGAGTTTCTTTTTGCTTATCATTTATTTGATAGAAAGGATCTTCACAATGTCACTTTCTCCTGCAGGAAGCAAAACTGACATGACTTTTCAAGAAAAGCAGTCAAAAGGCTTTCATTTAATTTCCTTGATAGAATTTTCAGATTTTTTGAAAAACAGAGATTTTTTTAGTTATAAAATTAATGAGATTAAAATTATTCACCAATAAAGTTATTTCTGTCCAAATGCAGAACAGTTCATGCAATTTATTCCGTACTTCTATAAATCATTAGTAAATACAATTCTTAATAATTCTGTGCTCTTACTTTTTTAAAATATTAACACATAGATTTTATTATTAGCTTTCCAGAAATTTAAGCAATTTTTTTTAATAAAACTTTAGGTTCTCTGTCTCTCCTTCTTCCTGTTCTCCCTTTTTTTAAAGAAGCTGTATGCTTGTTTCACAAAAAAGGAGCTGGAAGTCTTGGTGGACAAGTTGAATGAAAGTCAGCAGTGTGCCCTTGCATTAAAGAAGTTCAACCACATATACAGTGATAGGATCATATATGCAGACTGGAAGGGGCCTCAGGAATTGCCTAGTCCGTTCCCCTGCTCAAAGCAGGGTTCACTGTGAAGTCAGACCATGTCATTTAGGGCTTTACCCAGTCAGGACATGAAAACATCCTAGGACAGACTGCACAACCTTTCTGGGCAGCCTGCTCCACTGCCTCACTGTTCTCAGATTGAAAAATTGTTTCTTAATAGCCAGTCTGAATTCACCTTATACTTGCTGTCTCTCATCTTCCCAAGTTGAACCACTGGGAGGAGCCCCTTTTTAGCTTCTGGCTAACTGCTCATAGTTACTGAGGCATTGTTCAACACCTCTGAATGAACTCCAGTTCCTCAGTCTCTCTTCACAGGTCAACTGATAAAACCCCCAGCCAGTGCCTTCAGCTGTACTTAACTTATTCATCAATTCTTTCTTATATTGAGGAGCTCAAAACTGGATGCAGTATTTCAGATTGGGTCTCATGAATGCTGAATAAAGGGATCCCCTCATTGATATGGCTGTACCCCTGTGAATACCTACCAGGGCACCGTTGGCCTTCTCTGCAGCTAGAGCACACTGCTGGCTCATGCTCAGTTTATGTCTGTCAAGGCCCACAGGTCAGTTCCCATGGGGGTGCCCCGAGGCAGGCAGGCTCTCATCCTGTGCCCTTGAGAAAGAGTAGCACTTGGCATTGCCCTTGTTGCATTTCATGAAGTTTGTGTTGGCCCATTCGTCCAGCTTCTCTAGATCACACTAGATTACAGTCTTGCCTTTCAACTTATTGAGTAGCTCCCCAGTTTGGTGTCATTTCCAAATGTGATTAGAGTCTCCTCCATCACATCTGCCGGATCACTGATAAAGGTGTTGAATGGAACAGGTCCCAGAAGAGCCCCTTGCACTTATTATCAGTCTCCACTTAGAGTGCAAACCATTAAGCTCCACTTTCTGAGCCCTACTGTACAACCTATTTTTTGTCCACTTAGCTGTCCACCCACTCAGACTGTTATTATTATAGGAGATAATGTTGAAAACCTTCGTAAGTGACATCTACTGCAAGAGATTCTACCACTTTGTTTGGAGCCTGTGTTCTGCTGACAGACAGGGTACACAGCAAAACAACCATACGCTAGTTGTATAACATGCACAGTTTATTAAACAAGCACACTAAAGTGAACCAGGCATATATCTCTCTCTATATAGTGAATAAATACAATAAAGTAAATCATATGTGTATATATATATATATAAGTAAAGCATAGAGGAAAAGTAGCAATGCATCAAATCATTACTGCATAGAGAGAACAGAGATTAAGAAAAAAACATCACCAGTCATCAACGAATCATCATCCAGGCCCATACTTCAAGCTGGGAAACCCTGTTGCAGCTGATGCTGGGAGTCTCAGGTATTGGTAAAGTTCCTGTGCGGTGCATCCACCTCTAAGTGAGGCTTCAGATTCAGGGGTTCTGCTTTTATATTCTTAAAAAAACATTTGGCTTTATGCCAAAACTGTAATTGTTTACTCATGGGGCCATGAAGTTTCTTATGATCTCCCTGTTGTCCATGCCGAGAGCATTGGCAAAGGCTCCCTGGCACAGCTAAGTAAGAAGGTCATAGGACAGCTGCACCTTTATGTTTTCCTGTGTCTTTCTGATAGTCACAATGAACATAAACATATATACTCTACTGTCGTCACGCACGGAGGGAACACATGCACAATCAATATGATTGATAAAAGTGATCCATTTATTGTGCTCAAATAATGGGTATATATAGTGTCAAACTGCCACGTACACACAGCTTCCTGTAGTGATTGGTTGGCATATACAGCATTGGGTACATTCCAGGTGCATTTCGGTGATTTCCCCTGCTCATATACACATCCTCCTCTCAAGGTCTCTGCTCCTAGTTCACAGATAATTTTTAGCTACAAGGTAGGCCAGCTGGTCTTCTATCTCTATTGGTTAACTTCCAGGGTTTTTCCACTGCTGGTAACTGTACACAACTGGTGTTTTTTCTCACTTTCACAGAATCTGTGCTTAATTAAGCTCAGACATGGGAACATGACCTTTGCTTGCTAATCATGTCTCCACACTCTACCAAATACAAAAACATACTGTTATGTGTCTTAGTCATGAGTGGGAATCAACTGTCAGCTAGGTTCCTATCCCATCAAGCTCTCATCCTAGGTTCCCATTCTCCCAGCCTGTGAGACCAAATCCCCATTTTGGGGCTCCCGTGCACAAGAAAGATGTAAGCGTACCGCATCAAGTCAAAGTGGAGGGTCACCAAGATGGTCAGGGGACTGGAAAACTCAGTGTAGGATGACAGACTGAGAGAGCTTGGCTTGTTCATCCATAATAAGGAAAGGCTAGTTGGCAATTTTAATGTTGTACAACTCCCAGGTGGGTTGACATGAATAAGAAGGAATCATACTGTTCTTGGAAGTACACAGGGAAAGCAGAAGAGGAAACTGGCCCAAGCTGCAACACAGGAAATTTCAATTATATATAAGGAAAAGATTTTTCACTATGAGGTGGTCAAATACCAGAGAGGGTTTAAGATCTCCATCCTTGGAAGTGTTTAAGGCTCAGTGGGACAACACAATTTCTAAAGGTCCCTTCCAACCTAAATTATTCAATGATTCTATGATTTTTCTATTCCCCACAATTTCCCTAGCACAGAATTATGAATTGTTGTCAGAACTACCATGTAAGTAATCTCTAACTTATGCTTTCATCTTTATACCTTTCACAATTGATAGCATTGATATTAGCCATCTGCTTATTAGTGAGCATTTAAGATAAAGCTTAATAATAACAAAAAGCATTCATGACAACTCTTGTACCATTTCCTATGCTTAATGGAGGGACCAACTATTTCCTTAACCTTTCACTCACTCCTGCATAAATTTTTTTTCTCTTGCTGTACTTTCTATGCCTTATTTGTTGCAATTAATTTTCTGCTTTAACTTTCTGATTCTCTATTCATAGTTGCACTGTTTAGTTCTCATCCTCAGTAATTTGATTTAATCCCTTCTTGTGACATTCTTTCTTCGATTTCTATTATTTGAAAATCATATAGATTGGTGATGTTGATACTTTAATCTTCATTTATGATCTTAAAATTATCTCTGTCACTCTTGAACTCCTTTTTCCTTGAGAAATGATACTCAGATAATTCTACCTACCACCCTTCTGAGTTACCTGAAAATGGATTTCTGTAAGTCCATCACATGATTTCATGTGGACTTTCCCTTATGCATTACACGCTACATATTATATGCATTCATACATGTCAGAAGTACAGAAGTTTTTTACCTTAAGACTGAATTTAGACATTTCCACTACCCAGTACTGCTGGACTGCGCATATGTTCACAACTGTTAAAAAGAAAAACAGACTATTAACTTAGTTGATAATAATCTTCCAAATGTCACAAATACTTGTTACAAATACTTGTTTTATACAAATGCAGACTCACTATATGTTAAAAAAACTCTTCTAATCCTCAAAAATTATATGAATTTCATCCTCACTAAAATGTATATTTATAATAATATATATATATAAAATGTATATTTATAATAAAAATAGTTTATTAATTTTTGGAAGAATTACAAGTACAAAAAATCAGAAAATATATATAAGAAAAAGTTATCATTTTAAAATGAAGGTTCACAGTGTGAGTAGGGACCAAGTGCTTTATTTCGGCTATTTAATGTAAAAGTTTTTGAAAGTCTTGTAATTATTTCTAGAGTTTAATTTAGTATGTAAATAGTATGTTTACTTTGTTCTCCATTTCTTGGATAGACACCCTGAATTTTTAAAAAAACATGCTAGCTTAAGGTGCAAAACATATTTTTATTTTGTGTGACTAAAACCAACCCCTTTCTACCTCTGAATGAAAAGTTCTCCATTTAATGCCAAAATTTTTAAATTCCCTTTATGTTCTTTTCTTAAATTAAAAGCTAAAAAATCAGTACTTCATGTTCAGAAACATCAAAGTGCCAAGATGATTCTATCAATGTTAAAAGCTGCTGCTTCCAATTCAGAAGCTAAGCTTAAAGCTAATCTTTTAACATTTTCCAATGTTAAAATGCTACTATCCAGCTTTCAGTAAAGTGTCCTGTTTTGCTAAAATGCTCTTACACAATGCTTGGGACAGTTTGAGAAATATCCTTTTTTCAGTTCTTAAAATATGAAGATAGAAAAAACTGTATACAAATTCATAGTGAAATCTAGGGTTTCTGTTCCTTTCTCAGAAATCCCAATGGCTTCAATATGAAATTGTCAAGCATTGCACAAATTATAAATGTCAGTTTTCTTCTTTTTTTAATCATATTTATATATATCACATAAAAATACAACTCACATGTTTCTTACCCACTTCAACATGCAGGTTTGGTGGCATGAACTTCTCACCCTGTCAGGTACTACTTTGTAGATATTTGCCAAATTAAAATAAACTGGTCTTTGCCTTTAGCAGTCCCAAAATTATACAAGCTTTCTGAGGCAAGAAAGAATAAGAAAAAATCTCCTGGGAGCAATTTGAATTTTTTTTACATTACTGTGATGTTTGATTTTGCCTTGATAACCTAACACATCAAGGAAGGCCAAGTATATCTGCATCACTTTCAAATGAAAATTCAATAGCCAATCCAAAATTCTAAGAATGGAAACTATTAGAACACACACTATAATCTCCTGCTAACATAGACTACTAAATTTTTTCACATCAGTATGCTTCACTTCATTCAAAAATTCTTTTAATGAACAAAAATGATTTCTCAGATATTGAGGGATAACCTATATACTCAGGTTTGCCTTACCCGAGCTTTGGCTGTGCTTATCACAGTGCCAAATTCAATCCAGTAGTGCTGAGTCTCCATTGACATATTCTGAATCTCAGCATGGTTTTAGAAAGCTCAGACTTGACTCTGTACATCAGCAGTCACAAACCTGTGCAAACATGGAAAAAAAAGAAAAGGTTCAAACATCCTCGATTTTCATATTGGAAGAAAATACATTTCTTATTTTTGTCTTCTCCTTTTCCTCCTTTTTTTTTTTTTGACCACAAAACCAAACAGAAACTCATAACAGACTCAAGTTTAAAAATTATAGATAGTACAGATTATGAAAATGGGTAGAATGTGAGTACCAGCATGTATCAGTTATAGCTGAAAAGAAAGAGTTTAGAAAACAATAAGCAACATTTTTTGCTGTAGTGAAATGAGCCATAAGTATTTTAGCCAAAGGTCAGAATGTATTTTTGTTCACAAAACCATTAAATCAAACCATTGAGTGCTGTTCTTCTGAAAACCAGGCATTAAATATTAAAGAAAAGATACAGTGAGAAACTTGACAGGTAACTTGCGCTACATTCACGATCACAGTTGCTTCATAGAGTTCCTTGAGGCAACAGTTTGCATTTTTTTCTTACATTAGGAAAAGAACATACATGAATGAAAAATACTGCCTTCCCCAGACAGCTGAGATCTTAAAATGGAAACCATAAAAAAAAAAAAAAAATAGGTTGAAAAGGATTTTTGATGATCAACAATGTCCTATTCAGAGCAGAATGAACTTTAAAGTCAAAGGAAGTTGCTTAGTGCCCTGCCCATCTGGGTTTTGAGTATCCCCAAGGATGAAGAACCCATAGCCTCTCTGGGTACCTGTGCCAGTGTTTGACCACCTTTATGGTGAAAAATATTTTTTTTTAAGTTGCTGAGAAACTCAGAGGATATTGCATGATAACAAGGGGGAAAAAAGGGGAGTTGGATATTGTCATAAGGGAACACTCACATATGAAATCAGATTTCTTGAACAGAATGGCTGGTTACTGGCCTGATAGCAATAGGAGTTGTCCTGGTTTTGGCTGGGATAGAGGTAATTTTCTTCCTAGTAGCTGGTACAATGTTTGGTTTTAGGCTGAGAACGATGCTGATAACACACTGATGTTTTAGTTGTTGCTAGGTAGCGCTTACCCTGGTCAAGAACTTTCCAGTCTCTCATGCTCTGCCAGTGAAAAGAGGCACAGGTTCCTGTGAAAGAGCAGAGACAGGACACCTGACCTGAACTAGCCAAAGGAGTATTGCATACCACAGCTCATCATGCCCAGTGTATAAACCGGTGGAGTTACTCAGAAGAGACTGATTGCTGCCCAGTTGGGGCTGGGTATGGGTCAGTGGTTGGTGATCAATTGTATTGTGCACCACTTGTGTTTATTGATTTTTCCTTTTTCCCTTTTAGTTTTATATTCTCTCCCCTTGCTATTTCCCTTATCATTATTATTATTATTAGCCTTATATTTTACTTTAGTTATTAAACTGTTCTTATCTCAACTGTGGCGTTTACATTCTTTTGATTTTCCTCCCCATCCTGCCTGGGGAGAGAGGAAGAGGGGGTGTGTGAATAAGCGGCTATGTGGTGCTTAGTTATTGGCTGGGTTTAAACCATGACAGGAGTCCGTGTTACAAAGGTCCTTGGAGCTACATCTTCACCTGGATCTGACGAGACACCCTGAATTGTGTTCACTTCTAATAATATAGATGTCTCATGGTTCTGCCAAACACTCTGCCCATTCATAATTCATCATTATTTGTAATCTTAATAGCATATGAAACATCTCTTAAATGTGTTATCTACTTAAAAAAGACTGTCCTACCTGACCACACACAGGAAAATTTTATATTGACTATTTCCCACTGGTTCATTTCTGAAACAGCATCCACTTTGGGGAATCAGTGTAGGGAAGGGCCAGATTCTTCCCCCAGGATAATAAAATCATAGAATGGCTAGGGTTGGAAAAGACCTCAAGATCATTTAGTTGCACCCCTCCTGCCATAGATAGGGACACCTTTCACTAGACCAGGTTACTCAAAGCCCCATCCAGCCTGGCCTTCAACACTTGAGGGATGGGGCAACATTCCAGGGATGTTAACCAACACACAAAAATACAAATTGGAGTAAACATAGTGGAAGCTGATTAAGGTAATTTCTAGAAATCCTATATGTCAGTCAAATAGTTAATCATGAAGGTGACTTGGAGTTCAGTCAATTATATAATTTCAAGTCATCTTGTCCTTTCAAATCAGTTCCTTATCTCATCTACATAGATGAATAGTGAAACCATCCATGAAATTATATAAACTGGGCAGAGTTACCATGAACAGCAGATCACTGCTCAGGTCAGGCTGGGTTATCTGTCATTGAGTGGAGAGCAATTGTATTGTGCATCACTTGTGTTTATTGTTTTTTTTTTTTTTTCTTTCACCTTTTAGTTTTATATTCTCTGCCCTTGTTATTTCCTTTAGTAGTAGCAGTAGTAGTTTTGTATTATACCTTAGTTATTGGACTGCTCTTATCTCAGCCTGTGGGGCTTACATTCTTTCAATTATCCTGCCCATCCCACCTGGAAAGGGGAAGGTCGGGGGGTGAGAGAGTGACTGCGTGGTGCTGAGTTATTAGCTGGGCTTAAACCACAACAGGTATTTCTATGCATTAATGAGATCCCATCTCAGTCTTATCTAGACTAAACAGGCCCAGCTCCTGCAATTGCTTCTGACAGGAGAGGTGCTCTAGACCCCTAATCATCTCTGAGGCTCTCTGCTGGACCTTCTTCAGTAACTCCTTGTCTTGTACTGAGGAGCCCAGAAATGGACACGGTACTCCAGATGTGGCCTCATTAGGGTCGAGCAGGGGGGGAGGATTACCTCCCTCAACCTGGTGGCCACACTCCTCCCAATGCATCCCTGGATACTATTGGCCCTCCTGGCTGCAAGAGTACACTGCCAGCTCATAGTCAACTTACCATCTGCCAATACTCCATGCATTGAACTGTCTATTCATTGAATTTTAAAAATAGCCTGACTCCATCATCTTTTCGAATACCTTGTAGGTACTTGAAGACTGTAATTAGATCTCCACTTAGCCTTACCATCTCTTCTCCAGACTAAAAAAGCCCAGTTCCTTCAGCCACTCATCATATGTCTAGTGCTCCAGTCTCCTCCTCACCTTTGACTTTCTCCTCATAGTCAACATCTGCCCTGCATGGAGAAACCAAAACTACCTCTGTACTGCAGATGTGGCTGCCACTACAGCCAGCTCAGTGGAAAGTTACAGTTTCATTCTTTGTTGAGGTTTTTTGATATGCTGGAAATGGTCACACCATTGAAAAGGAACCTGTCGTGTGGTGTTTTGCAGACACCACTGTACTTATTCTAGCAGACCTGTGCAGTCTTAAGCAGCAACTCAAAGCACCCTGACAACCCTCTTCACACCATTGCCATCAAACACACACATTGCCACATGAACTCTCTGCACACACTGTGATCACAGTGCTTCTGGTTACTGGCCTCTACAGATGCCAGTTAAATATGAAGCCATATTTCAGTCTACTCTAACCACTGAGATTTTCTTACTTGGCAGGCAACTGTTTGCATTGCCTTCAGTTCCCAGCTGTGTGTCACTGCCCTCATGAAGGCTACAACTGGTGCACACTTCCTTCTGTGCTTGGGTCAATTGCTGAGGTGAGTGAGTAGCTCGAGAGAGGACACCTTCAACACCTGAGTGGGGGGAAGCTCAGCATCCAGGAGCCTCAACTCAGAGCAGCAAGAGCCACTGAGGGAGCCTCAAGTCCTCGACAGGACTTGCCCAGGAGCCGGCGGCTCAGCTGGCGCGAGCAGCTGACTCACAGGGGGCAGAGCCAGAAGGAGCAGCACCAGCCCTGAGTGGTTAAAAACCTGCCCCTGGGAGTGCAAGCGATCAGGTGTGTGGTGAGGCAGCTTGTGCGGGATGGTGAGCACTCACCTTATGACCAGGACCTGGTCTGAGAGCTCTGCTCTTGCTGCCCCGACGGTGGCCATCATAGGCACCCAGACAGAGCCGATGAGAGGGGAGGCTGCAGTGCAGAGCTCGGAGTGTAGAGAGTGCCTGCACTGGTCTCATGAGGGAGCAGTGCACAATGGGCAGGGCTGCACTCGGTGCTCCCTGGTGGAGGTCCTCCTGCAGCAGGTGGCTGAGCTGTGGGATGCTCTTAATAGGCTGCAAGATGTCAGCGAAGCTGAGAGGAAGCAGGACTGCTTGCTCCAGTCCCAAACTGTGCAGGGGCCTCAAGCGTCCATCGTAGCTCATGGAGGAGAGAAGGAAGCAGTTAACCCAGGAAGCTGGGAAATAGTAACAAAAAAAAAAAAAAAAACAACAAAAAAAGAAGGAAGAGGACAATCAAAAGCAGGGGGCTTCCTCCTAAATCTGTTGTCCTCACCCAGAACTGCTTTGCTGTTCTACAGGGGGCTAATGAGGAAACACACTGACACCAGGAACAACCGGCTGATGCACTGGTAAAGAAAATCACTACTGGTGCTGCCAGAAAAAAGAGGTGGGACATAGTAGTAGGGGACTCTACTTTGAAAGGAACAGAGGCACCCATCTGTTGGCCTGACCCAGTCTCAAGGGAGGTGTGTTCCTAGCAGGGACATGGATCAGGGATCTTGCAGAAAGGCTGCCTGCTCTAGTAAGTCCCACTATTACCCACTTCTAGTGATCCATGTAAGTGCTAGTGATATAGATAGCAGTAGCCTGGAGAACATGAAGAAGGACTACAGAGCCCTGGGAGAGGTGGTTAGGGGCTCTGGAGCTCAGGTTGTCTTTTCGTCAATTCTCCAGGATGCAGGGGAGGCCCCTTAAAAAACCAGGAGGATTGGGCAGGTTAATAAATGCTTAGAACGGTGGTGCCATAGTCAGGGGTTTGGGTGACTTGAACATGGGACCCAAGTTAGTAGGCCAGGTCTACTGGGGGCTGGTGGAGCTGGACTGACAAAGAAGGGGAAGAGCGGTTTTGGTAGGAGGCTTGCCAGGCTGGTCAAGGATGCTTTAAACTAGATGTGTTGGGGGAGGGGAGCATCATTCCATCCCAACTGTCGACAGAGAGTTTGTGGGTCAGGGTTAAAGGGAGAACAGCGATGGAGGACATTACTGTGGGGATCTGTTACAGGCCGCCTGACCAAGAGGAATCTGTGGATGAAGCGCTCTATAGACAGATAGGAACAGCCTCACGCTTGCAGGCCCTTGTTCTCATGGGGGACTTCAACCACCCTGATATCTGCTGGAGGAATGGTACAGGCGGCACAAGTAATCCAGGAGGTTCCTCGATTGTGTGGAAGACAACTTCCTTCTGCAAGTAATAGAGGAGCTGACAAGGAGAGGTGCCATGCTTGACCTTGTGCTCACCAACAAGGAAGGGCTCGTTGGAAATCATAGATTCATAGAATAGTTAGGGTTGGAAAGGACCTTAAGATCATCCAGATCCAACTCCCCTGCCATGGGCAGGGACACCCCACACTAAACCATGCCACCCAAGGCCTCATCCAACCTGGCCTTGAACACCACCAAGGATGGAGCATTCACAACATCCCTGGGCAACCCATTCCAGTGCCTCACCACCCCAACAGTAAAGAATTTCTTCCTTAGATCCAATCTAAACTTCCCCTGTTTAAGTTTGAACCCATTACCCCTTGTCCTGTCACTACAGTCCCTGATGAATAGTCCAATTCCCAGCATCCTTGTAGGCCCCCTTCAGATACTGGAAGACTGCTATGAGGTCTCCACACAGCCTTCTCTTCTCCAGGCTCAACAGCCCCAACTTTCTCAGCCTGTCTTCATACGGGAGGTGCTCCAGTCCCCTGATCATCCTCGTGGCCCTACTCTAGACTTGTTCCAACAGTTCCATGTCCTTTTTATGTTGAGGACACCAGAACTGTACACAATACTCCAAGTGAGGTGTCACGAAAGCAGAGTAGAGGGGCAGGATCACCTCCTTTTGATGCAGACCAGGATATGGTTGGCTTTCTGGGCTGCGAGTGCACACTGCCGGCTCATGTTCATTTTTTCATCGACCAACACCCCCAAGTCCTTCTCTGCAGGGCTGCTCTGAATCTCTTCTCTGCCCAACCTGTAGCTGTGCCTGGGATTGCTCTGACCCAGGTGTAGGACTTTGCACTTGGCATGGTTAAACTTCATCAGGTTGGCATCAGCCCACCTCACAAGCGTGTCGAGGTCCCTCTGGATGGCATCCCTTCCCTCCGGCGTATCAACCGAACCACACAGCTTGGTGTCATCGGGCGCACTCAGTCCCACCGTCCATGTCACCAACAAAGATGTTGAACAAGACCGGTCCCAACACCGATCCCTGCGGGACACCACTCGTTACCAGTCTCCAGCCGGACATCGAGCCATTGACCACAACTCTTTGCGTGCGGCCATCCAGCCAGTTCTTTATCCACCGAGTGGTCCACCCATCAAATTGACGTCTCTCCAATTTAAAGACAAGGATGTTGTGTGGGACAGTGTCGAACACTTTGAATAAATCCAGGTAGGTGATATCAACTGCTCTACCCCTTGGTTGCAGGCATCATGAGATGGTTGAATTCGAGATCCTCATGACAGTAAAAAGAGTATGCAGCAAGCTCACTGCCCTGGACTTCAAGAAAGCAGACTTTGGCCTCTTCAGGAACCTGCTTAGTAAGGTTCCATGGGAAATAGCCCTAGAGGGCAGAGGAGCCCAAGTCTGTTGGTTGATATTCAAGGATCACCTACCACAAGCTCAGGAGTGCTGCATCCCAACTAGAAGGAAGTGCAGCAGGAGGGCCAGTAGACCTCCTTGAATGGAGAAGGAGCTGCTGACGAAAATTCGAAGGAAAAAAGAGGCTTATAAAAGGTGGAAGCAAGGACAGACGGCCTGGGAAAAATAGAGGGATGTTGTCCAGGAAGCTAGGGATCAGGTTAGGAAAGCTAAGGCCCAGTTAGAATTAAACATGGCTAGAGACGTGAAAGATAACAGGAAGGGGTTCTTTAGGTACATTGCAAATAAAAGACAGACTAGGGACAACGTAAGCCCTCCCCGGAAGCTATCGGGAGAACTGGCGACCATGGATTTGGAGAAGGCTGAGGTTTTTAATGACTTCTTTGCCTCAGTCTTTCCTGGCAAATGCTCTGACCCCACCCAAGTCATGGAAGGCAGAGGCAGGGACTGTGTGAATGAACACCTTAGGCCCACTTTAGGAGAGGATCTGGTTCCAGACCATCTTAAGAACCTGAACGTGCACAAGTCCACGGGACCGGATATAATCCATCCACAGCTCCTGAAGGAGCTGGCAAATGAAGTTGCTAAGCCACTGGCTATCATATTTGAGAAATCGTGGCAGTCAGGTGAAGTTCCCGATGACTGGAAAAAGGGTAATATAGTCCCCATTTTCAAGAAGGGGAAAATGGATGACCCGGGGAATTACAGACCAGTCAGTCTCACCTCTGTGCCTGGCAAAATCTTGGAGCAGATTCTCCTGGAAGTCAGGGTAAGGCACATGAAAAACAGCAAGGTGACTGGTGACAGCGAGCATGTCTTCACTAAGGGGAAATCCTGCCTGACCAATTTGGTGGCCTTCTATGATGGGGCTGCGGAACTGATGGACAGGGGCAGAGCAGTTGTTGTCATCTACTTGGACTTGTGCAAAGTGTTCGACACTGTCCCACATGACATCCTTGTCTCTAAATTGGAGAGACATCAATTTGATAGGTGGACCACTCGGTGGATGAAGAACTGGCTGGATGAACTTGACACGCTTGTGAGGTGGGCTGATGCCAACCTGATGAAGTTTAACCATCAAGTGCTAGGTCCTACAGCTTCATCAGAGCAATACCAAGCACAGCTACAGGTTGGGCAGAGAAGAGATTCAGAGCAGCCCTGCGGAGAAGGACTTGGGGGTATTGGTTGATGAGAAAATGAACATGAGCCGGCAGTGTGCACTCGCAGCCCAGAAAGCCAACCGTATCCAGGTCTGCATCAAAAGGAGCGTGACCAGCAGGTTGAAGGAGGTGATCCTGTCCCTCTACTCTGCTCTCGTGACACCTCACTTGTGCAAGCCACTCCCTCAGTCCCAAATCTAGGGATTTAGCTGCCTGGGCTTAGAGGCAGCATTTGGTGCAGCTGTGTGGCTTTAAATCAGAAAAAGAGGCATTTGAGAAAGACCTAAGTGAAGTGGCCATATGGCCACATCCAAACTATGATGATGTCCTGGGTTCAGCAGGGGTAGTCAGGTTTTTTTCTCCTTCTTAGTAGCTGTTGCAGCACTGTGTTTTTGACTTTTGGCCTGGGAACAAAAAGAACTGATAACACTGATGTTTAGACTGACCAAGGACTTTGTGAGTCTCATGCTCTGCCAGGGAGGAGGAGGGGCTGGGAGGAAGCGGGGACAGGACACCTGACCCAGACTGGCCAAGGAGGTGTTCCATACCACAGCACGTCATGCCAGGGGATGTAACTGGGAGCTACCCGGAAGGGCACGTCCCCTTTTGGGTCGGGCTGTCTTTTCCGGTGGGCGGTATCGTATTCTCTTCCCTTGTTATTTCTCTTGTCGTTGTTATTGTTGGTGGTGGCAGTGGTGATTTGTGTTATACCTTAGTTGCTGGACTGTCTTTATCTCAATCCGTGGGAGCTGCATTCTTTTGATTCTCCTCCCCGTCCCTCCAGAAGCGGAGGGAAGAAAGGTGGGGGGGGGGGGCAGTAGACTGCGTGGTTCTGATTTACAGCTTGGGCTTAAACCATGACAGTTCTATTTTGGCGCCCAACGTGGGGCATGAAGGGTTGAGATAACGACAGATCTGACCGGAGTGTGTCTAATCGTATTTGTGATAAGCATTCAGTGTTTTGGATTGATAGTCACTTGTCACAATGCTGATTTATTGGCTCTCAAAGTTGTTGGTTTTGGTCTCACAGTCTCAATATGCTGTAGATATGACATCAGATGATGATAATCAGTTACCAACCACCCCCCATCCAAAAAAAAACCCAACCCCCAAAAAACCCAAACAAAAAAAGAGAACCTCCACACGCTCCCTGCAAACTCAGCACATTAATGTTAGAAAACTTGTGGAGGAATGATGTTTTGCTACCACATAGCTTTTTCTTTGCTTTTAAAGGGAAGGTAAGAAAAGCTTATGTGTTTGCTATGTTAAATATGTTAAGTGATGTGGACAAAACTCATCACTGAAATATTATGGAAGTCGTAGCTTGGCAATCTTATTAAAAGAGTTAGAAATAGGGCAAATCTGACAATTCTAATTCCTATAAGCTTTTCAGTTGTGTTCTATATTTTTTCTGTCCATGCATGCTAAGTAATCTTAAATACTTCTTTGATATAGTGTCATCATCCCATAATTGTGAGAAAGCCACTGTAGTTTTACAGGCAGAATCCTGTGTTGATGATTTCAATCATTGCAAATGAAAGCTCTATTTTAATTTTACTGTTGTGTTGTTAGCCTCCCCTTGTGTTAACACATTTTACACTTTTGGCCTTCTGAGTTCATACCCCTCACCAGAGAAAAAGAAGTACCAAGGGATTGTTTGTTTGTTTGTTGTTTAAGTGAACAATGAATTTTGTATTTGAAACTGTCATCTAACCTTGGATGTTTTTACTACTTTTTCTTCCCCACCATACCTGAGGAAAAGAATCAGAAGTGACAGCTGCTACATTAGTATGTACTCATGGGAAAAAAATTAAAAGCAATATAGTGTGTTTTGAATAATGATAATGTCTACTTAATAACCTTTATGAAAAGTAAGGAACGTTTTAGTAGCTGGGACCGTTGTCTTGCGTGTCTGCAGTATGAAACTTTTGCTTTGGGATTTCATGAGAAGTACTTTGGGACTACATCTGGCAAAAGACTTGGACACCTTCCAGTTAAATGTCATAACATTTCTGGGTCTGACATTGATATTTTTATCCCAAACATCAGCTGAGACATTGCCACCTTCTTTATTTTGTTTTGGGAACATCTTATTTTCTGTTAAGAACTTTTTTCTAGAGGTAGAGAAGAAAAGTGAGTGTTTTTTGCGAAATAGATACTGCACTGTAGCAGCCATGTTGAGCATTCTGACAGATAACTGTGATGCCCACATTGCTACATGCTCATGATCTTCATGGGCACAGAGAATTTGGTGTGCCAGTGGAGGTATGGGGCTTGACAGGTGTGCATTGATTAATTATTCAGTGCACATTAGAGACTGACTCACACTTGAAAGCAGCATGGAGGCCTTTCAAAGCACTGGAATGCACAGCTCCAGGAAATATGTATTTGTATTTGGTGGCTTCCTCCACCTCTACTGGGAAGGTAGGCACCCATTGAATGCTCTTTCACAGAACTGAACAGAGATCCAAGTTCCTTCCTAAAATACAGCTAATATTGCTTTTTGTGTGTGTATACATATATAAGTAAAAGCTAATAATGAATATTCTAGGCTGCAAGGTCAGGTCATGTCTCCACTTTTGAGAACTGCTTGTAGTGACCTTATCTGTACCTTTAGCCTCCTGCTCTAACCAACAAACTATTACAGGGGTGGGGAGATGAGAGGAGTTGGAGACACTAAGTTGAATGGGAATATTTCATTCTTATATTTCAAATTCTATTAGTACTGGTCAAGAAAAAAAAAAAAAAAAACCAAAACAAAACTAAGCTTCCTGAGATGGAAAGAGAACTTTGAAGTGAGTATAGTTGAACAACCTATTTTTTTACAGCACTTATGTCCTGGGTTCAGCAGTGGCAGTCAGTTTTTTTCTCCTTCTTAGTAGCTGTTGCAGCACTGTGTTTTTGACTTTTGGCCTGGGAACAAAAAACTGATAACACTGATGTTTAGACTGACCAAGGACTTTGTGAGTCTCATGCTCTGCCAGGGAGGAGGAGGGGCCGGGAGGAAGCGGGGACAGGATACCTGACCCAGACTGGCCAAGGAGGTGTTCCATACCACAGCACGTCATGCCAGGGGATGTAACTGGGAGCTACCCGGAAGGCCACGTCTCTTTTTCGGTCGGGCTGTCTTTTCCGGCGGGCGGTATCGTATTCTCTTCCCTTGTTATTTCTCTTGTTGTTGTTATTGTTGGTGGCGGTAGTGGTGATTTGTGTTATACCTTAGTTATTAAACTGTTCTTATCTCAACCCGTGGGAGTTGCATTCTTTTGATTCTCCTCCCCGTCCCTCCAGGAGCGGAGGGAAGAAAGGTGGGGGGGAGGGAAGTGGATTTCGTGGTTCTGATTTACGGCCTGGGCTTAAACCACGACAGTTCTTTTTGGTGCCCAACGTGGGGCAGGAAGGGTTGAGATAACGACAGATCTGACCGGAGTGTGTCTAATCGTATTTGTGATAAGCATTCAGTGTTTTGGATTGATAGTCACTTGTCACAATGCTGATTTATTGGCTCTCAAAGTTGTTGATTTGGTCTCACAGTCTCAATATGCCGTAGCTTACTTAGAGCCGGTATTTGCTGTGTTAGTGTTTTTCAAGTGTGGGGCTTGGGCTAAGGTTATTGTCTCATTGTATTTTATGGTAATGACTTGTAATACAATAGAAAAATTGATCATGAAACTGATCTGGCTTATGTTCCCAGTGTGGTCACCACCTTTATACTTTGGGAGGTATATAATACAAATGCTTAGCAACTATACATCTTTTTTCTCCTTCCTGGGTGGTCAACCTATGAAGGAGACATTCTTTTACCCTCCCAGTGCCCCTTCCAGACAGTTTACAGCATCATTTGAGAGTTTTGAAGTTTTTGAGTGGCCTTTTAATATTGTTGAGACCTGTTTGCTGATTGTGATGGGAGTCACCATGTTGGCACGCATACAGAGTGTGTTTTGTCCACAACCATTACGTCTGATCTCAAGAGTTAAGCAGAGTCGGGTTTGGGACTTGTCTGGGGTTAGACGACAAAATAGGGGGACCGAGAGATTTTCCCCGAGGCTGGACAGCCATGAGTGGCAGGGTGTGTGGGATAGTATGGGCAAGTATCTAGGTCAGTGGGCCCCTCCAGTGTTTTGGAATTTCACCACCAAACAAGTGCAAAATCCAGAAGAATTAGTAAAACACTTAAATGAGGTGTGCTGTCATCCTGGTCATATCAGAGAGGGACAAATCATGTCAACGTGCTGGGGCTTGGCCTATGCTTACCGGGCCTTGTTCAACACTATCCAGCACCTTGAAAAGGAAAGAAAGGTCCCTGGATCTGAGGGCGAAGCAACAGACAGCGCAGCTACTCCAGCTCCGAGCACAGCAGCTACACCACCCCTAGCGACAAGTACAGCCACTACTCAAGCTTCGACTGCAACAGACAGTGCAGCTACCCCAGCGACAAGTACAGCCACTACTCAAACTTCAACTGCAACAGACAGCGAAGCTACCCCAGCTCCAACCACAGCAGCTACACCACCCCCCGCGACACGTACAGTTGCTACTCAAAGCACAGTGATAATGACTGCAGCTAAACCGGAGGACCAATTCGTACCAATATCGATTGCCCCTCTACGCAAGAGAAAAAGCAAAAAAGAGGCAAGAAGGGTGAAGCAAGATGAAGAAACAATGTATTCACCACCCGGGCCACCATCTGATCAGGAGTCATCATCCCATGACGAAGAAGAAGAAGAAGAGGTGACTTCTCGACCTCGGACCTCAACCGAGCTACGGACTATGCGAAAAGATTTTACCCGTCAACCAGGGGAGCACATCATCACCTGGTTGCTCCGATGCTGGGACAATGGGGCCGATGGTCACGAACTAGGAGGTACGGAAGCCAAGCAGCTGGGATCACTTGCTAGAGAAGGGGGAATTGACAAAGCAATTGCAAGAGAGAAAAAGTCCCTCAGTCTTTGGAGGCGGCTCTTGGCAGCTGTGAAAGAAAGGTTTCCATACAAGGATGATGTTACGAGTCATTCGGCCAAGTGGACTACTTTAGACAAAGGCATCCAGTCTCTGAGGGCATCAGCCATCGTAGAGATGATCTATCACACCAAACCGAATAACGGGGATATACCCATAGACCCAGATGAAGTCGAATGTACACGACTCGTGACGAAAACTTACACGGAATGCACCATCATCATATGCCCATTCATTGGCAACAGTAACCTGGTGGTGACATAGTAACACCAACAGTGGATGAAATGATTCACAAACTCCGAGAGTTCGAAGACAATCTCACCCCTTCCATCATCTCAGCTGTGGAAAAACTGTCCCAGGATGTCAAACAATTGAGGGACGATCTATCTGATTTATCCAGCTCCTCACATGTACCAACATACGTCTCAGCTGTTAACAAAAGACGTCCTATTGTTCAAGACAGAAGATATAGAAGGCAAACACCACGGGCCACCCTATGGTTTTACCTGCGGGATCATGGAGAAGACATGACAAAGTGGGATGGAAAACCTACTTCAGCTTTGGAGGAACGGGTGCATGAATTGAAAATAGGAACAAGGGTCAAGACTAATCATCCCATGAGAGCTGCGGCTTCAGTCTCTGGTGAGCAGGTTCCCAGATGGAGCGGAAGAGCTGATTTTACTCCAGCTCCTGTGATAACGAAGAATAATCCCTTTCAACACGACTTAGGTGTCCAACGTTGTGATGACTGTTAGAGGGACCCTGCCTCCAGCCAGGTGGAGGTAGGGGACAATCGGATTTACTGGACTGTGTGGGTCAGATGGCCTGGCACATCAGTCCTGCAGAAGTATAAAGCTCTCGTAGATACCGGTGCACAGTGTACCCTGATGCCGTCAAGCTGTCAAGGGGTGGAACCCATCTATATCTCTGGAGTGACAGGAGGATCCCAAGAGTTGACTGTACTGGAGGCTGAGATCAGCCTGCCTGGAAGGAAATGGCAAAAGCACCCCATTGTGACTGGTCCAGAGGCTCCATGCATCCTCGGCATAGATTACCTCAGGAAAGGGTACTTCAAAGACCCAAAAGGGTACCGATGGGCTTTTGGTATTGCTGCTTTGGAGACTGAGGAAAATGAACAGCTGTCCACCTTGCCTGGTCTCTCAGAGGATCTTTCTGTTGTGGGGTTGCTGAAGGTCGAAGAACAACAAGTGCCAATCGCAACCACAACAGTGCACCGGCGGCAGTATCGCACCAACCGAGACTCCCTGATTCCCATCCATAAACTGATCCGTAGTCTGGAGAGTCAGGGAGTGATCAGCAGGACCCGCTCACCCTTTAATAGCCCCATATGGCCAGTGTGAAAGTCTAATGGAGAGTGGAGACTAACAGTAGACTATCGTGGCCTGAATGAAGTCACACCACCATTGAGTGCTGCCGTACCGGAGATGCTAGAACTTCAGTATGAACTGGAGTCAAAGGCAGCCAAGTGGTATGCCACGATTGATATTGCCAATGCATTCTTCTCAATTCCTTTGGCAGCAGAGTGCAGGCCACAGTTTGCTTTTACTTGGAGGGGCGTCCAGTACACTTGGAACCAACTGCCCCAGGGGTGGAAACACAGCCCTACCATCTGCTATGGACTGATCCAGAATGCACTGGAACAGGGGCAAGCTCCTGAACACCTGCAGTACATTGATGACATTATTGTGTGGGGTGATACAGTGGAAGAAGTCTTTGAGAAAGGGAGGAAAATAATCCAAATCCTGCTGAAAGCTGGTTTTGCCATAAAACGGAGTAAGGTCAAGGGACCTGCACAGGAGATTCAATTTTTGGGAATAAAATGGCAAGATGGACGTCGCCAGATCCCTACAGATGTGATCAACAAAATAATAGCAATGTCTCCACCAACTAATAAGAAAGAAACACAAGCTTTCTTGGGTGCTGTGGGGTTCTGGAGAATGCACATCCCAAATTACAGTTTGATTGTAAGCCCTCTCTATCATGTAACCCGGAAGAAGAATGATTTTAAATGGGGCCCTGAGCAACAACAAGCCTTTGAGCAAATTAAACGTGAGATAGTTCATGCAGTAGCCCTTGGACCAGTCCGGACTGGGCCAGATGTAAAAAATGTACTGTACACCGCAGCCGGGGAGAATGGTCCTACCTGGAGCCTCTGGCAGAAAGCTCCAGGGGAGACTCGAGGTCGACCCCTCGGCTTTTGGAGTCAGGGATACAAAGGATCTGAGGCCAGCTATACCCCAACTGAGAAAGAGATACTGGCAGCCTATGAAGGGGTTCGAGCTGCTTCGGAGGTGATTGGCACTGAAGCACAGCTCCTCCTGGCACCCCGGTTGCCCGTTCTGGGCTGGATGTTCAAAGGCAGGGTCTCCTCTACACATCATGCAACCGATGCGACATGGAGTAAATGGGCTGCACTAATTACACAACGACCTCAAATAGGAAATCCCAGTCGTCCAGGCCTTCTAGAAGTCATCATGGACTGGCCAGAGGGCAAAGATTTTGGAATGTCACCAGAGGAGGAGTTGATGCGTGCTGAAGAGGCCCCACCATATAGTAAACTGTCAGAAAGTGAAAAGCAGTATGCCTTGTTTACTGATGGGTCCTGCCGTATTGTGGGAAAGCATCGGAGATGGAAGGCAGCTGTATGGAGTCCTCAATGACAAGTTGCAGAAACTGCTGAAGGAGAGGGTGAATCGAGTCAGTTTGCCGAGGTGAAAGCCATCCAGCTGGCCCTGGACATTGCTGAACGAGAAAAGTGGCCAGTATTTTATCTCTATACTGACTCATGGATGGTGGCAAATGCCCTGTGGGGGTGGTTGCAGCAATGGAAGCAGAGCAACTGACAACGCAGAGGTAAACCCATCTGGGCTGCTGCACTGTGGCAAGATATCGCTGCCCGGGTGCAGAACCTGGTGGTGAAGGTACGCCATGTAGATGCCCATGTACCCAAGAGTCGGGCCACTGAGGAACACCAGAACAACCAACAAGTGGACAAAGCTGCTAAGATTGAAGTGGCTCAGATGGACTTAGATTGGCAACATAAAGGTGAATTATTTTTGGCCCGGTGGGCCCATGACACTTCAGGTCATCAGGGCAGAGATGCAACATACAGATGGGCCCGTGATCGAGGGGTGGACTTAACAATGGACACTATTGCCCGGGTTATTCATGAGTGTGAAACATGTGCTGCAATTAAACAAGCCAAACGGTTAAAGCCTCTTTGATATGGAGGACGATGGCTGAAGTATAAATATGGGGAGGCCTGGCAAATTGACTATATCACACTCCCACCAACCCGCCACGGCAAGCGCCATGTGCTTACCATGGTGGAAGCAACCACCGGATGGCTGGAAACATACGCTGTGCCCCATGCCACTGCCCGGAACACTATCCTGGGCCTTGAGAACCAGATTTTGTGGCGACATGGCACCCCAGAAAGAATTGAATCAGACAATGGGACTCATTTCCGGAATAACCTTATAGACACTTGGGCCAAAGAGCATGGCATTGAGTGGGTATATCACATCCCCTACCATGCACCAGCCTCTGGGAAAATCGAACGGTATAATGGGCTGTTAAAAACTACACTGAGAGCAATGGGTGGGGGAACTTTCAAGCATTGGGATACACACTTACCAAAGGCCACCTGGTTGGTCAACACCAGAGGATCTGCCAACAGGGCTGGCCCAGCCCAGTCAGAACTTTTACATATTGTAGAGGGGGACAAAGTTCCTGTGGTGCACATGAAGAATTTGCTGGGGAAGACAGTCTGGGTTATTCCTGCTTCAGGTAAAGGCAAACCCACTCGTGGGATTGCTTTTGCTCAGGGACCTGGATATACTTGGTGGGTAATGCAGGAAAATGGGGAAGTCCGATGCGTACCTCAAGGGGATTTGATTTTAGGGGAAAACAGCCAATGAACTCAATTGTATGCTGTTGCCTGCTATAGCCCATCAACTAGAAGTCTGCAGGGCACCAGCGACTGGCTCTGACTTCCCTCCGACCATCATCCCAACAGAGAATGAACTTTGATAGAACCGGACGAGTTCTACAGTAAAGGAACGATCAGCATCAGCAGGCAACGATCCAACACTGCACACAGCTTCTCCTGCCCTGAAAGACTGTTCCAAGAGATGGAGCCCAACATCATGAACTGAATGGACTCAGTAGCTTTATAGGAATTAGTCCGTGCACTAAGCTAACAGTGCACCGAGATGAGAGTGAGGGTATATGGAAAATGTGAGATCTGAGCATGACGTGAATGGTATGGAACAAGGGGTGGATACTGTCCTGGGTTCAGCAGGGGTAGTCAGGTTTTTTTCTCCTTCTTAGTAGCTGTTGCAGCACTGTGTTTTTGACTTTTGGCCTGGGAACAAAAAGAACTGATAACACTGATGTTTAGACTGACCAAGGACTTTGTGAGTCTCATGCTCTGCTAGGGAGGAGGAGGGGCTGGGAGGAAGCGGGGACAGGACACCTGACCCAGACTGGCCAAGGAGGTGTTCCATACCACAGCACGTCATGCCAGGGGATGTAACTGGGAGCTACCCGGAAGGGCACGTCCCCTTTTGGGTCGGGCTGTCTTTTCCGGTGGGCGGTATCGTATTCTCTTCCCTTGTTATTTCTCTTGTCGTTGTTATTGTTGGTGGCGGCAGTGGTGATTTGTGTTATACCTTAGTTACTGGACTGTCTTTATCTCAATCCGTGGGAGCTGCATTCTTTTGATTCTCCTCCCCGTCCCTCCAGAAGCGGAGGGAAGAAAGGTGGGGGGGGGGGGCAGTAGACTGCGTGGTTCTGATTTACAGCTTGGGCTTAAACCACGACAGATGAGCACTCTTGGTTGTGTCTTGAGCTACCTTGGGGCTGTGCCTGTTCCTTGTCATGTAACTCTCTGATCCTGTCCTGTCACTTTTCCTGACAGTTGCCAACACATGACCCCCTCAGGGCCCTGGTCTTGGCCTGGCTCGGCTCAGCTTCCTTGGGCTCAGTTTACTGAGGTGCAGGGAAACTGTCTGCCAGGGAGGGATGGAAAGGGTCCTGCCAGCCTCTGGGCACCTATGTTGACCCTGGACAAATACTCAGATATATAACACTCAACTGCTAACTCAGTGTAGTCCGGAACATCTCTCCCCAACTACCACCCAACAACATTTATGTCAGTTCAGTTTCTTCAGGCTATTCAATTGGTGGTTTGGGTACAAATTTTAAAGTTTTCCCAAAAGTCTTCAATTAATATAAAAAAGATAGATAAAACATCATTGTACTGGAAATATCTAGTGTTAGAAACTGAAACTGGTCCTGAATGACCTTCATTTTTTAAAATGTTAAGAAATCGTGCATCTGAATCTTTCTTTTGTAATCTTTCACACACACCCTGCAAGAAAGAAGGTACGAAAGAAACCACAAAACCTTAACTCATTTTACATGAAAGAAAATGTTTGGTTTTTTTTTAAACAAGATTTATCATGTTATACCTATTCAGTGTTTCACCAGAATATTGTTCTTCCAGTTGTCCTAAAGCATCAGGCTGCATTAGGACCATCAATATTTTATTATGTGTATCACAAAACCACAGGAAATACTGCAGGTTTTTGAAGTGTGTAATGAATCATAGCTCTGTTATCTGTTCTTTTCAACCCAGTTAACAGAAAGAAAAAGATACCTGTATGTGGAAATTGTAAGATACAGTCAGTAGTAGAAATAGATCTGAATGTTCTCTGTTGTTCAGTCCTTAGAGAATTCCTGTCAAATTCCTCTGCTAAAATCAATCATTCCATAGTCACTTATTAATGTGCAAAAAAACCCAGGTTTTAATACTTTTACTTGGTTTATAATTATTAGCAGCTTTATTCAATTATTTAAATTTTGACCTTGGCCTTTTTGGCTTTTGTTTCAGAACATTCAAACCTTCCCTGTTACCTCTGAATTTATAAAAATATTTTCATTTTCCTGTTCCTCCTGGCTACAAATAAGGGGAATAATACTGTTTATTGTCAGAACTCTTTAGAACTCTTCCAGATATTGCACTGTATCTACGTTTTGATTTTCCATGGATTTGAAGGTTGTTTTTTTTTTTGGTGCCAATATCACAGAGAGCCTAGGATAGCCATCAAATTGGTGAAAAATACCTAAATAAACAAAATTCACTGTCTCTTAGGTTTAGAAAACAAAGGCAAAAGACAGGAAATACATTCAAAGCATTCACTTTCTTCAGATTATACCATTTACAAAAAGACCTCAAACAACCCTAAGTTATACAGGAATTACATTGTGTTTGGAATAAGGTGCTTGCTAATTTTATTTCTTGGTCAGTGATAAGCTGATGAAATAACTGCTGTAGTGGAAAAGATAAGGTGCAAAGAAGCTGCAAGCAGTAGGTAGTCCTACTGAGTGGCTCCCCACTGGAACCAATTAAATCCCAACACAAATAGACCCTAATACACTCATCTTATTGGAATAAATCCTGGTTCTTCCAAAGCAAGGCAAGGACCACTTAGGTGCAGAACTATAAGCAGAGAGTGATTTCAAGCATACCAATATAATTGTATGTAAATATACCCCAAACACTGAATATCTTTGATGAGAAAATTTTCATAAAATTACCGGGATCACACTGAGTAGCCAACAAGGAAGGTAAAAAAAATTATATCAAGGCCTTATCCCAAAAAATCATGTTTCTCACTTCCTGTAAAAACATAGAAAGGAAAAGCTTCTACTCTATGGAAATTATAAAACATAATATTAAATCTGCACTAAAACAAATTAAAAAGAAAGAAAGGGAGCTGTGAATGTTCAGTAATCATTGATCTAGTCAAATCAACTATTCCTACAGAGAATATTGGTCATATAAATCCTCCCTATTATCACTTTGTATTTTCATGAAGAAAAATAGACTGATAGTGATTTGTATAAATTGTATATAAATATATGAAGTCTTAGAAACAGACACATTGATAAAAGCTGCCTGGACACATTTGTAAATCAAATCCAGTGAAATTTGACTGCAATACATGTCTATTAAACCAGGTGAAACAATATGGTTTTCTGTTTCCCAGTGGTTAAATTCAGGAAAAATATATTGACTATTTATTAATCATGAGACCAAATAAAGAAATAAAAAGCCTGCTTGTACAAGTATTGTGGTTTAACCCCAGGCCGTAAATTAGAACCACGCAGTTTCTACTCCCCGCCCCCTTCCCCCGAGGGATGGGGAGGAGAATCGAAAGAATGTAACTCCCACGGGTTGAGATAAAAACAGTCCAGTAACTAAGGTATAACGCAAATCACTACTGCTGCCACCAATAATAATAATGATAAGAGAAATAACAAGGGAAGAGAATACGGTACCGCCTGCCGGAAAAGAGCCCGACAGAGAAGAGGACGTGCCCTTTCGGGGTAGCTCCCAGTTACATCCCTGGACATGATGTGCTGTGGTATGGAATACATCTTTGGCTAGTTTGGGTCAGGTGTCCTGTCCCTGCTTCCTCCCGGCTTCTCCTTCTCCTTGGCAAAGCAGGAGACTCACAAAGTCCTCGGTCAGGGTAAACATTCTGACCAGCAACTGAAAACATCGGCTTTATCAGTATTATTCCCAGGCCGAAAGTCAAAACCACAGCACTGCACCAGCTACTAAGAAGGAGAAAAACTGACTGCTGCTGCTGAACCCAGGACAACAAGTCATGTGGAAAATAATAGGTTTTAATTTTCTTGTGATCCCAAAGCATGTTAAATTTCCTTTTCTTTTCTTGGTTAGTTATGAAGTAAATATGTTTAATTCCATACAATCAGTGTCTCTGAAATCTTTTCTAATCAATGCTTATTTTTCTCCTGTGGTGGGTTGACCCTGGCTGGATGCCAGATGCCCACTGTCAAAGCTGCTTCATTGCTCCCCTTGCTCAACTGAACAGGGGGAAGAAAATATAACCAAGGGCTTTTGGGTTGAGATAGGGTCAGGGAGAGATCACTCAACAATTACCATCAAAGAAAAAACAGACTCAGCTTGGGGAAATTAATTTCATTTGTTATCAATCAAATCAGAGTAGGATCATGAGAAATAAAGGCAAATCTTACTAACACCTTCTCCCCACACCTCACTTTTTCCCAGGCTTAACTTCACTCCTGATTTTCTATGCCTCCTCCAGCATAGGGGGATGGGGAATGGGAGTTATGTTGGTTCATCATATGGTGTCTTTGTCACTTTTTCCTCCTCAGGGGGAGAACTCTTCACACCTTTCCCCTGTTCCAACATGGGATCTCTCCCACAGGAGACAATCCTTCATTAACTTCTCTAGCTCAAGTGCTTCCCACAGGCTGCAGTTCTTCATGCACTGCCGCAGCGTGGATCTCTTCCATGGGGTGCAGTCCTTCAGGAACAGAGTCCTTCAGGAACAGGCTGCTCCAGCATGGGTTCCCCACAGGATCACAAGTCCTACCAGCAAACTTGCTCCAGTATAGGCTCTTCTCTCTCCACAGGTCCTGCCAGGATCCTACTCTAGTGTGGGTTTTCAGTAGGGTTATAGTTTCCTTTGGGCATCCACCAGCTCTAGTATGGGGCTGTCCACAGGCTCCAGGTGGATATCTGCTCCACCATGGACCTCCATGGGCTGCAGAAGCACAGCCTGCCTCACCATGCTTAGCACCACAGGCTGCAGGGGACTCTCTACTCTGGCACCTGGAGCACCTCCTCCCCCTCCTGCACTGACCTTGGTGTCTTCAGAGCTGTTTCTCTCACATACTCTCACTCCCATCCAGCTGCAGTTGTGCGGTGTTGGTTTTTTATGTTCCCCTTCTTAAATATTGCTGATGCTGTCAGTTTCTACCAGTGTCCAATCCGTGTTAGAGCCAGCTGGCATTGGCCCTACTGGACATGGGGGAAGCTTCTACCAGCTTCTCACAGAAACCACCACTGTAGCCCCCTCCTACCAAAACATTGACATACAAACCCAATAAATTTCCCCAACTTTCAATGGAAAAATACTCCTCACATTTCCTTACAGCGCTCATTGCTCTACATATGAAAGAGAGAAACTTCAGTCTTTTTATTATTGAAGATTGCATGATTTTTAGACCTTTTATATTTTTTTCCCTATATTGTAGCATCTTCAATATCATGGGTAGAAGGTGCAGAGACTTGGAGTACACATAGCCCAGCAACTGGGCACCATTCTGTGACCATCTATACAGGTTGGAGGACACAGCCTACCTGACCCACAAGGCAGAACAGTGGACACTCATAGGAGAGGAAAGGATGCAGCTCCAGCAGAGGGGTCTGCATCATCTACCTTGGTGGTGGCTGATGTCTCCACCCAGATAGAAGTGCTGAAGGGAGATGCTACAATGCAGACCTTTCTCCTGGGGCAGGGGCAGGCAGCAGACATGTCTGCAGATGGTAAGCCCAGGTGGAGGACCTCAGCAGATGACTGCTGAGCTGCAGGAGATGGCAAGAACATTGAGATTAGAATGGGAGTCTGCTACAGATTGCCTGATCAGGAAAGCTGAGAGGATGAGGCTGTCTATAGACAGATGCAAGCAGTCTCACATTCATAATCCCTGGTCCTCACAGTGGACCTCAACCACCCCAATATCTGTTGGAAAGACAACACAGCAAAGCATAAACAATCCAAGAGGTTCCTTGAATGCATTAATGATAAATTCTTTCTCCAAGTGATAGAAAAGCTGATAGGGAAAGGATCTATGCTGATAGGGAAAAAGCTATGATAGGGAAAGGCCTGAGTGTTATCATATTCAACGGCCGGCTACAAAGTTCATAAGGCACATTGTGACTGGATCCATGAGTGAAGTCATCTGGACGCACACGGGTCATGGATGTCATTTCGCACCTCTTTCCACAGGTTCGTTGTATCTCTCTCTCCCAGATATAGCCAATCGTCAATCACCACCTGTAAAACATAGCTCAAATACAAACTTACAGACACAACTACAAATACGGTAATAGCCGTTTTGCCGGTACCCAGCGTAGCCCAGTCTCACCCTCTACACAGGCATAGCCCCGCCCGTGAGCACATAGGGCAAATGGACCTATCTTACCCTTTTCTGGATCTTTCACCCATACCTGTGGATACGAGGGTTTGTCTAGAGGTGGGGCAAAGTGCGAGATCATCGGAGATTGTTCACTTGATCCACGCGAGAATTGATTTAAACTAGTCAGAGCAGAAAGTAAAAGTCGGCACACACGGACTGCGGGAGTTTCTCCGGGTACGGACTCCTCCGCCTCAAGACACACAAGGGGAGCTTTCAGAGTCCGGTGCGCGCGTTCAACGATAGCTTGGCCAGTGCTGTTATAAGAACAACTGGTCTGATGTTCAATGCCCCACTTTCGTAAACGAGGCCACCAGTTGACTTGAATATGCTGGACCGTTGTCGGTCTTGATCTGGCTAGGGACTCCCAAAATCACCATGACCTCGCGCCAATGCAAAATGGCCGCTTTAGTGTCTTGCTTGCGTTGTGCCGTAGCCAAGATGACACTGCTACAGGTATCAACCGTGACATGTAAATAGCGCATAAAAAATGGAGCGCAACAGTCAGGGACTGGCAGACCTTGTGCAACACGGTCTGCACTATTGTTACCTTCAGTTAGGAGTCCAGGGATGTGCGAATGACTATTACAGTGTTTTGGGCAAATTTCAGCAGCTCGCTCAGACAAACCCTGAAAAAGGACTTGCGCACACTCCATCGTAGCCTCAATGGTTAATGGGGTCCGCAGACCACTGTCGTAGCACAGTAGCTACAGTATATGCTTCCAGAAATTGAACTGCTATTGGCTAGACGTAACCAATATAGATTCTGATTGGCTCAGAAGTGCAGTCCACACATTTTTTAAGCAGATAACAAGCTAGCTAAAATTATCCATTCGCTACCTTTCTCACGTAACTTGCAGTTTCATCATCCCGCTCCCACATCTTGTTAACCTTGAGCAAATGCCAAGTTCCTTATTCTACTGCACGTAACTGTCCTTTAGTAACCTAAGGCTAGGCCTTGCAGCCTGGGTAACTTGAGTTCAAGCCTTGCAACTTAACTCAGAGTCTGGCTAAGACCAAACAACTGGGATTGCTCACATGTCGATTGTTCAGCTGTATTCTTCATAGCCACCATCTCCTACGGCTAAGACTTCTGGGTTGGTCACGAAATGTCCACTGTCCCTTAGCCACTCCCCAATTCCCTCTTTTTGTCTTTGAGCAAACCAGACGGATGTTACATTTTTCTTAACCACAGATATCACACACCGCAACATATAACTTGCTACTAATACAAATAAAACTAACACACATAATAAAAAAATACAGCAACAAAATCAGAATCATTAAAATGACAATAAACACCATTAGTCCACCTTTTACTAAAGCAACCAGCCAACCTGTCAGTCCCCATTCACCTAATAAATTGTCCAGCCAAAAGGCTTGCCCATCCTCATACACCATGTGTAAGATCTTAGCATGTTTCCATATTTCTTCAACATAAGTCAATCACAGGCTGCTGGGTCTGCCCTTTTTCTCCTGGATGTCTCTCTCATAACAGGGGAGGCCATCCCCTCCCATCAAGGTCTGGCATGGCATGTGTCCCCACCGCTCCACGCCTGCTGGGTTGCAGCCAACAGCAGAACTAAAGGTTCTTCTTGGTGGCAAACACAGAGGCCAAGCCAGTCTTGCCCTTGACTGTGGCAGCAGGCATTTGGTCAACCTCAGTTCTTGCACCTCGTTGTCAATGCAGAGTTTCACCTGCTTCATCCAGTAACAAGTTGGTATTGTGGCAAAGCATACACAGATTTACATTACCAGAGTAACTATTACAGGTTACAACAGCATGTTGAAAATGCTGATAGCAGTGAGAAACCAGCCAAAGAACTTTCTTGCCAGTGGAGTTCTCCCACCCTCTTAATTTGTTCCATTACCTGCTTTATAACACTACCATCACATTAGAATCTTTCTAGCTTTTGTCTTAGCATTTTCTAGCAGCTGCTGCAAATTTGCATGGTCCAACGTCTTTTATAAGTAACAAGTCCACACAATACAAGGTATAGTTTCTCATTAGCAACTGGCTAGTAAATACAAGTGGTTTTATACACAAAATCACAGCCTCTAATAATAGCTATGTTGCAAGCACACATATTCAAGTTGTTACTTTTCAGTTGCCCCCAAGTGATGTCCTGTAATCATTTATTTTTCTCCTCCTCCTCTCTCATTCTGCTCGGGGTATTCACTGTCAGCTCCTGTAGCTGAGGCATCGGGTTCCTCCACTTGTCTGTCCAGCTCATGGCAAGGCTTTGCAAACTTTGCAGGCAGCTGCCACTGACCTGTAGGTAGGAGGACGCGAACATACTCCCTCTGCCACGCTATCAGCTTTTGAGAAGGAGCTGGGTTAAAGTGATTCAAAGGCATTCTGATGGGAAAGAAATGTGAAGCTACAGCTGCCTGCCTGCTTAGCAGCAGCCATAAATACCTGCCAGCAACAGCACTTTGCATTAACCCTTTCTTGTCCAAAATGTTAATCTGCTACCTATTAAGACTTTTACACAAACCCAACAAGAAATATACAGAACACTGTGCGCCCTCAACACACACACACACACACACGCATGGGATCCCACAAGCACACTCCATACAATTACAATATTTGAAACGCAAAACCCAGACAATCATTACTCCCGCTACACAGTCCCTCATACGGAACCTGGCGTAAGGACCCTATGAAGACAATCAGGAAACCAGCTCCAAGCAGCATCATCGCAGTGTGAGGTTGCAGGCTCAACTTTAGCGGGCGTCCCCGCAGAGGCTCTGCCTCCCCCACATCGCATGAGCCTTGGGCTTTTACACTGACCAAAATGCAGACTCATTCCGATGCAGGTGGCCAGCCTACATTGGAAGAAGTGGTCAGCAATATCCATAAAAAGTCTCCAAGGGCTGATAGAAACATGGATATACTTATATTTGCCAACTTCTAGTACATGTGAATCACAGAGAGACTATCAAATGAGTTGTATATGGGGTTTCAAGTCCACAGTCCGCAATGGTACTCATATAACGTGTTCAAAAGGCTATAAGGGTACTTTTTTTTTTTTTTTTTCGCCCTAGAAAATCAAAAACAAACTAAACACTCCGATCTGGTAGCCAAGGATAAAGACAATGTCGTTAGTAGGGAGGATTCCCCCAGGGTAGACTTTGAGGGTTGCTGTCGCTTGTTGTGGGGAACCCCCATGTTCCCTGCCCTGTCGCACAAAGGGGAGTGTTGCCAGGGCTCACAATGCTCCACTTCCCGTTTTCCTGCGGCTGCCGTTGTTGCTGTTGCCGCGGCCGCGGTTTCTGGCAGTCACACTGCAGCTCCGGCGCTGCCCGCTCGGCCGCATGGCCCGGGGGCTCCGGCCGCGCCTCCCAGGGCACCTTCTTCCACAGCTCCCGCGCAAAGGTCTACACCCGCGGCTCCTCCACTCGCAGCGCCTCCGTGTCCCGCAGCCGCTCCAGCAGCTCCTCTCCTGGAGACAACTTTCTCAATAGCACCCCACGTCTCCCCTAGATCTCCTGCTTTCTTTTCCCCAGCCAAGACCGCTTCCAAAAGCTCTTGGCGGATCCGTCCCCATCGGGAGGTATCTAATACGTCCACGGGGGCCTCCACTGCCCCCCGGCCTCGCAACCATTGGATGCAGTGGCCCGCTGGCCCCGAGTGTATCGCCTTCGGCAACCCAGCTTGCTGTGCGAGGGCCTCCAGTACCTGTACCACGTGGCTCACATCCATCGCTATCACGTCAGGGTCACCACTTGTAGTTTCTCGCTACTCGTGTGGTGAGGGATGGAAGCACTAGTTCCCTCCGAACATAGAGCATTCACAGAATGCGGGTCAACAACAGATTTATTGCGCAGTTACAATTCCTTATATTTGCCGCCTAAGCACCTCCCCAGAGTCAGCTGGTTCCTGTCCCTCCTAGCAGCTTTCCGTCACATCACGTGATCTTCCGTGCGCCAATCCCTACATCAAGGACAACAAGAAAAGCTTCTATGGATACATCAGTGATAAAAGACAAGGTAAAATATGCGCCCTTTCTAGAAGGAAACAGGAGACCTGGTTTCTTGTGATATTGAGAAGAATGAGTTACTGAACAACTTTTTTGCCTTGGTCTTTACTGGCGAGTGAAGCCACACCACCTAAGTATCAGGAGGCAAAGGCAGGAACTGGGAGAATGAAGAAACACCTGCTGCAGGAGAAGATCAGGTTCAAAATCATCTAAGGAACTTGAAGGTGTACAAGTCCATGGGACGTGATGAGGGGCATCTTTAGGTCCTGAGGTAACTGGCAGATACAGTTCCCAAGACTTTATTATATTTGAGAAGTCATGGCAGTCCAGTGAAGTTCCTGCTGACTGGAAAAAGGGAAATATAACCCATATTTTTCAAAAGAGAAAAAAAAAAGACCTGGAGAACTACAGGCCAGTTGATGTCACCGTGGTGCCCAGAAATGTCATGGAGCACATCCTCCTGGAAACTGTGCTAAGGCACATGGTAAAATAAGGTGGTGATTGGTGACGGCCAACATGGCTTCACTAAGGGCAAATCATGCTTGACAAATTTAGTGGTATTTTATGATGTTGCAGACACCTGTGCTGGAGTAGCAGCCTTCGATCTCCAATGAGTGCCCACCATTCTGCCTTGATAGGATGTGTGCCCTGACCTGTGCAGAGAGACAGTGGAATGTCTCTCCTTTGAAGAGGGACCCTCCCTGCACACTTGTCCACGTGAACTGCTGCGCACACTGGCGCTGAACACTCTGGCTGATACACCACACAGTGTTCGTCTGCCGTGTTCACTGTGCTCCTACTTAGTTTAGTAGATTCTTCATGTTGCCTCACAGATTACACTTACTAATAAACTCAGATGGGAACAATATTATCTATTTGAATTCTGTTGCCATCTCTTCATTTTCTCTGGCTGTTTTGCATCATGCCCATAAAAGCATTTAGAAGAAAATGCATTGTCCAAAACGTCTACACGATCCACAAGAGTAAAATTTTATCTCTGATTCCTTTTCTGAGGTTCTTTTATTTATTTATTTATTTATTTATTTATTTATTTATTTATTTTTAAGTTGTAAGGAATCCGTCACAATGTCAGAGGATGAAATAGCTCTGAAATGTGCATTCTGCAGGTTTCCAATGAGACTGTAGCTTGAAGAAAGGAATTGCTTTAGAAAAAGTAAAATTCCTATCTATGATCTTATCCTTGAACGTAGTGGATGCAAGAATATCAGAGAATCAAAATAAATAGATTAGTCCTTCTCTTGCCTATCCCCTTCAAATATTAAACACTGTTGCTTTAAGAAAAGAATAGAACTGAAGGGATTTTGTGCTGATTGGATGTCCTTTTTAAATTAACTTGTGACCAAATATTTAATAATGTTAATTTTATAAATAACTGACTTGCTTCCTTGAAAAACAAAACAAATCTCCAGAATACATATTCAACTATTCACTCCTGATGCACGTTTAATCTTCAACTGCTGTATGTCTTGTATGTATTTGAATATCTATAAACACAATAGCAATATAAATCATGTCATTTCAGTGTTTAGAGAATTCAGCATATAGGGAATGATCCTTTCTCTGGTATACTTACAAGCTAAACAAATAAGAACTTTTGAAAGAGTTGAAAAATTTGACTGTCTTTCATTTAGAAATAGTAGGGTGAATAAACAAAACTAAAACCAAGCCACTCTTGAGCTGTATGGTCACTGTTAAAATGGATGGAGCTTGCAAATTAAAGTAGTTACTCAAGTTGCAGTTTAGCTCTTTGGCCATGACACTAGTTTTCCTCTTTAGAAGACTATGGCATTTGTACTGGGAGGAGTTTCTCAAGAGGTGAAATCATCAAGTGATTGATGGAGTAAAGAAACCCATTAAAAGAAATTACCAACAAGAAGCTGGAGGAGCCATCTACCTCTAACACATTATCAAATACTCATGAATAAGTGCAGGCTACTCAACGCAGTGCTAACATGTTTGAATTATTTGTCTTTTGGTAGAAAAGGCTGTTTGTTTCTCTTCGTGTCATATTACAGCTGCCTAAGAGAAAAATAATTAAATGAAAAAACTTTTAACTGATGACTATAACTCACTTGTTGCTGAACAAAAATTTGTCAAGCAAACAAAAAGAAGACATTGTAATCTCCTAGTGGATGATAATTTATCCTTTATTCTCACTCATACTCTATGTTTCTATTTTGAAACTGCCATTGTCATTTGTAATACGTTGAATTTCTGAAGGATTGTTCTATCTAGCATCATTTAAGTGAAAGCTTTAATATGTGCCAAACTACTTCCTTCTCATCCTTAGTAGCCATTTCATGACTAAAACTTTTCAAATCAAGTATTTGTAGCTACAGTGACACAATACTTAAAGTAAATCCAGAGCTAGGAACAAAGACCCATTAGTTCCTTCAGTTGCTTGGTTGAACAACCATTGCAATATTTAAATGGCCTTTATAAAAATGCAAAATTTAAATGGCTTTATAGTGGAATACACTTTCCACAAAAGCAACCTGTAACAGTATCATAAAACTTCCATATTGGAAAACATTTTCCTGTGTTCGTTCCTGGGCCACCACCAGACAAGGAAATTCTAGGTAATATTATCCCCAAACAAGGCACAATGGACGTGTGGGGGTGACAATGTGTCTCTTCCCGTCAGCTGTTTGTGGTGCCTCACTTTAAAAAAGAATTTTAGGAAGAAACTAGGCAGTTGCTTTTTAAGTCAAAGTTTCTTAAACTGATGCTCTCCACTTAGGTTGATTTTGAGGGAGAAGGTGATTAGAAGGAAAACAGATTAAGTATAAAATTAAGTAATAGACCACCACATGAGTCAGCAAGATGGCATATTCTTCTTTGGCAAGAAGAATCCTATTTTGTTTGTGTCTAAAAGTTGCACTGTTTCTGGAATTCCTGACAACTGGGTACTATTTCTAAAAGTTCTACCATTGTTTTTACTTTTAATTTGTTATTCCTCTGTTTAAAACTGACAGTTACATAGTTCTCCCAAATAGTCAAATAATCAAATGAAAGCAATTATGCACCAAAAATAATGGATAAAATGTAGTCTAAGTGGACAATTCACATATACCCCCTAGACAGCAAACTGCTATCTAGGCTATTCAGATTACATTTATGCACAAAAATCACATTTAAGGAATGAAGCTCATTTGATAAACAATTGTCTAACAGAATAAAGAAGGCGTAATTGCTTAGATAATTTATTTTTCACAGGAAAACAATTCAACCATTTCTAGAGACTATATCATCAGCCTCCTAGAGCTTGACAGCCCACTAACTCCCTTGATAGTAATTCTGAAATCAAATGTCTTACCTACCCGTACAAGCATGTCTAAATAAACAGTATGTTTTATAAAATTAGCAAAAGTTTTCTGTGTGCCTTATTTTGGGATAATAGACTTTCTTCTTGATTTTGTTTGAGAAAACAAAACCTGTCAACAATCAGAAAAGGCAATTAAGGAAAATGTTCCTGAACTTGTGCTATTATGTCAACAGTGTATAACACTTACGAATGAGCTTGTCAGGGGCCATTACAGTCCTAAATCAGCAATATGCTTCCCTGAAGTAAACTTACTACTTTTGTCTTTATCACAGCATCTGCAGTGACAACATGTTCTAAACTCTCTACATGCATACAGCACAGTCCAATGCTCAAGTAATTAATTAAATATAACCATATGTCCATTCACTGAAGCCATGTTGCTATTACAGCCACTGCAACAGTTGGACAGTTTGTAGACCAATTACTATTATAAAGCGCTCTGGATTTTTTAATGTAGTGATGATAATTTAATAACACAAACACCCCTGTGAATCATAATTAATCACATAGATAGCAGTTTTAAAAATATATGTGTATACTTGCAGAAATGCAGCTGAATGCAACTATGAACCTCAGCGAGTTACCCTATTATCTTCAATTAGGTTGAGGAATATTTTTACATTTCCTTGACGAAGTTCCCAACAACATAAATGCCTTTTCTTTTGTAACAATAAAAATAATTTTAGTTTCTTAAATAGCCCATTTCACTTCTAGATGCTCTTAAAAATTTAAGTTAGTGCACAAAACCTAGTGTGGCAAATTATTACTGGCAGCAGAGGCAAAATCCCAACCCCACATAATTACTATTAGGTTCCTTAAATTTATAGAATAATATTATCACAGTAAGCTATGAACACTTATCCTTCTAACAAAAGTCCCTAGTCATGCCTTTTAAAAATGCTTGCAAAATGAAAAAGCAGAAAATGCATTGAGTCCTGGAAGTCAGTAAAATCAGATCTTCCTAGGTCATGGGGGTAGATTAGTTAAAAATATGAAACACTTTTACAGTGCTTTCTGTAAATCTTTCTCTGCTTATATCAAAATAGATTTACGACAAGCATCAAAAATTCTTTCATATTTGGCAGAGTAGAAAAAAAGAGCTTCAGGATATCTAGTGCTTTACTTTTATACTCTGGGCATATATCTCCTCCATGCTGGTTTCCACCTTCCCAAAACAAAGCTATTAGTATTGAAAGATAGTCTTATTACCACAGAAACATTATGATCTTACAGGGAAAAAAAAAAAAAATAGAAAAGGAAAAATCATTCAAACTGAAAACATAACTTGCTTCTGAGAAATTTTGGGAGGATTTTATGAGAAAAGACTGTTACAGCAAAGGATCTGAACTGCAATACCAATTAAATGTCCATTAGCTGGCCTAGCTTTAGCAGCTCTAGCAAGTCCCGTTTGCCTTGGAGAAAAATCCTATGAAGAAGTGCATTCACTATGCTGAGAGACCAGCCTTTCTTTCAGATCACTCTTTGCAGTGCTTGCACCTTTCTCCCCCTGATTACTCCCTTGTTAATCAAGAGCAAGAGCAATGTCTACACCCCGGTACTTAACAGTGGAAGTATACTGTGACAGCTGCTAGAAGCAATTCCCACATAACAATGTATTAACTACATAGCTATTGCTGGCTGTAAAAGCAATAATTAGGCCAGACATTTTTTTTCTGCTTCTTTCAGAAAGGAGATATGAGCTCATTCCGTTTTCCACACGCAGTACTAAGCAGGATATACACTGTGCTCAGCTACGGCCTTTGTATAATGCGGAAAGAAATGCCTTTTTTCTGCCACATTCATCTAGTTAACATTGGATTAGCAAGATAACTCATGCATGAAAATAGAAAGAGAGTAGGAGACAAGCTTTTGCTCTCTTTCAGATGTGTCCAGGGTTAAACCTTTCCCAAATCTAAATAAGATTTATCCTATTGATACTTTTTGGCTCAGGAGTTATAAATATGGTAACAATCAAACATTTATTATAGAACCTTAAACCTAAAAGATTGTAATAAGTCTTATAATCATAATATCATCAATAATTTTGACAACATTTAACTCCTCCATCCCAATGGTTGTCAGATTTAACTGCTTACTTTCAGAGGTCTGATAAAAGGAATTTGCAGGAAGGTCACAGAAGTAACAGACAGTAAAGGTTATCTCTTTAGCTTTCTGCTAACAAGTTATTACCCAGAAAGATCCTTTCAAACTGTGCTAAAAGAAACAAAAGTTTGTTCTTTCAAGAAAGATACTGGCAGTTTTTAAGAGCTGTTGAGGGACAGGGATCCAATTTGGTTTTATTTTACTACATAAATAATACTAATAATACTTTGATTGAAAGACATAAATAGGGCAAGTATCTCTTCCTCAGCAGCAGAAAAACTGATCAAATTCGGAGTATGAACTGTGATTTGAAAATATGTGTTCAAATATTATGCTTGTCTTCGTGAGGGCACTCATATATCTGAGCAGATACACAGCAGTTAACCGCTCACTGCTCATGAATATTGGAGACATATATTTCCACCTCCTCCAAAGAAATTACAGAAATTACAGAAAAGTGGCAGAAAAAAAGTACTCTAAAAGGGACCACAGAGAAAGCTATAAATACTATTTCAGAAAAAAAGTTCCTCTACCTGTAATGTTGCATTCAGAATATATCTAAAAAAAAAAATCTTTCCAAGTCACTGTAAGCTCAAACACTTTTTAAATATTGGTTAGAACCCTGACATATGTTTCTGAAACAGATCAAACCAAGTCTTTAAAATTTTTGGAAAAAATTGCTGTTCTTTTTTTTTTTTTTTTTTTTACTGAAGTCTGTGACATGGTTGTGACAACTGAGGTGAATGTAGGGTTTACTATCTTAGCCTATTTTTCTGGGCCTAACAGAAATTAAGATCCAGCACAAGACCTACTCAATATGAATGTAAGAAGCACTTCTTACATTTAGGAGAAAGATCACTGGTGGTGGTGGAAGGGAAATTAATAAATGCAAGAAGGAATAAGATTTATCTATGTATATTAAAATTATGTCATTGTTTGTTACTTCCTTAAAACCCTGAGCTTCCTGTTTCCAGCTGAAGTAAAGCAATATCCGTTGAAACACCCAGAAGGAAGGCTTTTCAGATATTTTATGTTGCTTAAGCAGACCCAAGAGACATGACTAGTCTATAGAGAAATAAATTCTTATATGCAGAAGAAAAGGTCTATGTTCTAGAAAGTTTTACCAAAGTGAATAACGTAGAGTTTGCTTCTGATGCTCTAGAGGATAAAATTGCAGCAGATTTTGTCTGCTATGACAGTTTTACAGGCTAAATTATAGTATGCCCATGCAATCAGCAGCATTCAGGCTTATAAGGAGAATAAAATTAGATACAGTAGGAGGAAACCTTCCAAGCCCTAATGAAATTTGCAATATTATTATAATTTTTTTTTTCCTCAGTTCAAATTATTAGCATAGAACTGAATTAATGTCCCTGGTTCAGCCCAGCCTCCCCACATCCATCCCCATAGCACTGCTCGGCCATCCAGGGGCTATGTCTGACCCTGTTTCCCCTCACTATGCCTGATCCTGACCTAAACCATCAGGATCACATCCCAGCCAAGCCTTGGCCTGATATATGGCCTATGCTGTGCCCTCACACTGAGCAGCAAAAATTCTTGCCAAAAGACATAAATTCCTCTCATAGTTTTTCCCTTGTTTCCTTCCATTCAAAATTTTCTGTTTCATTTTATGATATTCTTCAAGATTGTCTTTACTACAGGAAATTAACACAGCAAACAACAGCTCAATCAGATTTCCACTTACAGACAAAAAATTAGATGTAGGCATGACTTCCAATGAGGTAGGGATACGAATACATAAATCAGAAATTAGTACTCAAAGTTGGGGAAAACCTTTGCATAGAGAATGATAATTAATAACCATAAATATCTTTATAAAAAACAATTCAGCCAAATGCATGTGTTCAAGGAAAAAAACAGGAAAAAAAATTCCTTACATTCCTTACAACTAATGTACCTTCAACCAAGGATCTTCATAGTCTTAAGTAAAACTGATTTTAAGTCCATTTTTTTTTTAATAAGGTATTATCTAATCAGATTGTCCATTTCTTGACAGATAGCAGAACCTCACAAACATTTTAAACAGAATGTTTTGAAATTCGAATCATTGCCTGGAGAAATCTCAATTTTGAATAAATTTGACAGTAAAGGCAAATTTCTTTTGATGGTTTTGAAGTCAGCAGTTCTTACCTAGCAGTATGGCATTTCCCTCAGTATTACCTCAAATCTAAAATGACTATTCAGGTTATATGCAGAGTATTACATAAATGCCAAATGATAAAAGAAGGCATACGTAAACAAGATTTTTTAAAAAATGAGCTGTTGTGATCCTCTTCAATGATAAGAACTTCTTATTGCTCTTTGGCCTTCTACTCTAGTTCAAAATGGAAAAATAGGTAATATATTAATCTTCTTTTTAGCATGGAAATTCTCATTGCTGATAATAAAAAATAAAACTTACGAATAATATCTTAAATGGGCAGGTATTTCCAAATACATTTTGGAATACAAGTCAGGGGGGTTTTATACATATATTTATATAGATATGCACTCAATCTCTATACAAATATATTTATGTATAAAAATACATGTGTATGCATACACAAGCATATGAAGTTTATTGACTTCTTGTAGTGGTTTAAGTCCAGCTGTAACTCAGAACCATGCAGCCGCTCCCTCACTCCCCCACCTTCCTCCCCCTGCTCCCGGAGGAATGGGGAGGAGAATCAAAAGAATGTAACTCCCACGGGTTGAGATAAGAACAGTCCAGTAAATAAGGTATAACATAAACCACTACTGCTACCACCAATAATAATAATGATAAGGGAAATAACAAGGGAAGAGAATACAACCGCTCACCACCTGCCGACCAATACCCAGCCCGACCAAGCAGTGATCTAACCCTTCCGGATAACTGCCCCCAGTCTATATAGTGGGCATGACGTGCTGCGTTATGGAATACCTCTTTGGTTAGTTTGGGTCAGGTGTCCTGTCTCTGCTTCCTCCCGGCTTCCCCTCCTCTGTGGCAGCGCATGAGCCTCAGAAAATTCTTGGTCAGAGTAAATATTACTGAGCAGCAACTAAAAACATCGGTGTTATCAGCGCTGTTCGCAGGCTGAAAGTCAAAACCACAGCACTGCACCAGCTACTAAGAAGGAGAAAAAATGACTGCTACTGCTGAACCCAGGACAGTTATGTATAGATTTGTAGAAACCTATATGGACTTACAGTCACCAAGAAACAAAATTGGTATTCTGCAATCAAAAGAAAAGAGACAGTCTCTCTACCAGTGAATTTATCTTTGCCATATCTTGAGTATCAGAACACTGCCTAAACATGGTTGGGGTAAACTATGAGAAAACATTGTAGTGTTTTCAGTGCAAGATAAAGTACTTGCACTGCTTGAGGTAGCATTTTAAAGAGCTGCAGACATAAAATAAGGCACAGGACTACGTTAACCTTTGTTTTCAAACCCACTTTTTGTCTTTTGTGAGTCTTTTACCTCATTTTAGCATGGGTACATTTACAGTAGCAGATTGAAAGAAGAAGCTCAAACTGTTTTTTTCTAACCAGTGTTTTTTTATGAGTAAATAGTCTCAAACTGAGGACAGCAATAAGAAGCACCATGAATGAATTGCAGTGAAACACAAACATTTAAAAACCCAAATAAATAAAAATCCAAATTTTGACACAAGTGCTGTAATAAAGATGTATTCTCATGGAAGAACAGGACAGAAATGCATCTTTTTCTACATCAAGGTCAATTCTGTACTTGATTAAAATTTTATTTATTTTAAATTCTGAGCCGCCTTTAAAAATAAAAACTAACTTGAAAGATGATCATTGCTGTTAATGAACTGTCAAAATGAATTAATATCCCCCTGGAGTTTCAACAGTTCTTGTTTGGTAGGAGGCAGAAAAGCATGGGATTGATGATCAATTTCCACATAGTCTTAAATGGAATCTCCTTCTCCCTGCAAGGCTGGTTTTATGCATGCAACCAACTACCATACATGTATAACAAATTACAGTGGGCAAGAAGAAAACTTTAATCAAAACCCAGTACACATTCTGCAGAATGAGGACTCCTGGAAAGAAGCTCTTCCACTTACAAAAGCTGTTGCAGGTTTCAAAGAGATTTAACAGCTTATAGGTTGATGGCACTAGTGCTGTAGTCTCAGTGGACTTAAATTTGACTTGATCCAATTGACAACACAGAATAGGAACCATAAAAGGCTAAATTAAAAAAAAAAAAGGGGGGTGGAAAGAAATTAAAAACATTTCAGAAGAATTATGGAATTTTTCCATTATGTAGGATAACTGATTTAATATACTGCAATTAAGATTTAGATATCATAAATTGAAGATGATGTTACACAGCTATAAGTACTTTCTTCCCCTTCTAAGATCCAGAGGCCACTGCTGTGATCAGCAATACAATTTGGCCATATTTTTACATGGAAAAGGTAGAAAACTATGAACCTGAAATCAGAGAAGAAAAACGATTCTACATACATGTATGTTTTTTAAAATAGCCAGACACTTCTTCCATTGTTTCACCATTGTTTATTTTTAAACATATTTAAGGTGCTGTAATCAGCATCTTGTAATTAAGCCTGCAATGTAAAGGAAAATTGTCTGACATCTATTAGTAGCTATGATCAGGTATTTTAATCCCTCCTATTCTCACTTAAGACAGTTTATGCATAGACAGCCAAAATATGATTCAATTTGGACATCTAATCTCACTTTAAATTCTGTATTTGTTCAATACTTGACACATCTTGAACTTCAGTTCTGAAAACCACTGTGGCTTTTTCATGGCTCTCTAGCAGAAATGTATACCTTTTAGGATAATGGAAGCAAGTTGTCCTGGTTTAGCAGTAGCAGTCATTTTTTCTACTGGTGCAGTGCTGTGTTTTGACTTTTGGCCTGGGAATAATACTGATAAAGCTGATGTTTTCAGTTGCTGGTCAGAATGCTTGCCCTGAGCAAGGACTTTGTGAGTCTCATGCTCTGCCAGGGAGGAGGAGAAGCCAGGAAGAAGCAGGGACAGGACACCTGACCCAAACTAGCCAAAGAGGTATTCCATACCACAGCACGTCATGCCCAGGATGTAGAACTGAGAGTGCCCGGAAGGGCTGGAACGCTGTGGGGTGGGGGCGAGGTACCGGTCGGTGAGTGGTTGTATTCTCTTCCCTTGTTATTTCCTTTATCATTATTATTATTGGTGGTAGCAGTAGTGATTTGTGTTATACCTTAGTTACTGGACTGTTCTTATCTCAACCCGTGGGAGTTGCATTCTTTTGATTCTCCTCCCTGTTCCTCCAGAAGCGGAGGGAAGAAGGGGGGGGGGGGGGGGAAGTAGACTGCGTGGTTCTGATTTACGGCCTGGGCTTAAACCACGACACAAGTAATAATCATTTCACATGTGTCCTTACCTTGGCATCCTTGCCCATCATTGCACATAAGCCTGCAATCTCTCTCGTCCCCTAAACAAGTAATTTATACTGGACACTTTTCTGCCCTTTATCTCTCACATTCAGGCTGTTACTAAACACTGACATTTTTCATTTAGAACATCTCCAATATCTAGCCTTTCCATTTAATTTGTGTTTTCAGGAAAGAACAGTCATTCAGGAAATAAGTGAGGCATAACAAGGGCACTAATGTGTCTATCATGTACTTCACTCCTTTCCTCTTTATACTTCAAATGCTCCCTTTTTAGAATCTACTTTACCTTCTTTCTCCATTTGTAATTCCTTACCCCCTGCTCAGAAGGCTTTCTTCTTCTGCATCCAATATGTCCGATGTTACTTAAATATTCAAATTGTTTTAAAAGCACTTTGGTGTCATGTTCTAGGCTTCTCCTTAAACCCAAGATTTCATTCCCAATCCTTTACATAATAGCACTTTCAGTTCTTTTTTTTTTCCCCTTATCTTTTACCTGTTTTGTTTTCTTTTTTTTTTATTTGTTTGTTTTGTTTTGTTAGTTTTTGGTGGGAGTGTGTGTTTTGGTTTGGTTTGGGTTTTGTACCTGCTGTTTATTAGTCATGGGAACCATGGGCTATTTTAGCACTAAAATTAGAAGCAAAACAAAACAATAGGTAGTTGTAACATTTATTACATGTTCAATAGTTTCCATTTCTAATCATCCATCTCATATAAAGTATTTAGTGGAATCCTTGTTTTGTCAGTCTATTTAGGATATCTTGGGGTACTAGATCCTTTTACTAAGCATTATAAAAAAGCATAAGATATGTTCTGACAGTGGGCCGAATTATGTTCTTTACTATGTCCACACAGATTTAGCTATAATGACTTCAAAATTTCAATTCATCAGAAGAGGAAAACATTTATATGAATGCCTCTGGAATGAAAATAATCCTGTATCATGCATTTTTCAGAACTGCTGAGGGGACTGAAAGGATGGCAAATGTATAGATGTCATCCTCCTGCTGGATCAGTATCCCTACTCTTAAAATGGACTGGATTAAAGAGGATAAAAAAATAAGAAGATTCATGAAAGATTTTTGTGTTTGGAATTTGTGATAAACCTTGTGAGAAGTAACATACTCATGCATTATTTTTTTTTAATGAAAAAGCTTTCTTATAGTGCTCCTCTTTTATTATGCTCAAAATGTAATTTAGTTACCTCTTGGAGCAGGCTTGGCTGTGATGAACTAGTGAAGCTGGGATAGAGCTAATTAAGGAAAATATTAGATTGAAGTCTGCTCAAAAAGGGAAAAGAAGAAACTAACCCCTGTTGTGCATTTAGATTCATATAAATATGATGACTACAATTTGCTTCTTTTTGAAAGTACTGTTGTGTCACTTTCATGAGGTGTCAGATTGACAACACCATAATCTGAAGTTGTTATCCTTGTAGCACAAGCTTCTTCACCCTATTTTAGACAGATGTTTCAGCCATAACCAGACAGATCTAGAAGCAGCAAAGGCAAGATAATCCATGTTCGTTCTGTTAGAAATGTGGCATTTCAAATCTATTTCTAAACTTCTTTCACTGATTTTAACTTTAGATTCCATCACTGGGACTTCCATGTTTTTTTGCAAACTTTGCAATGTTTATAGAGTAATAGAATAGTTTTAGTTGGAAGGTTAGACTTTCTTTAAATAAATTCAATAGTAATCTAACACATGAAAGTAAATTTTACCTTTGTGTGCTGTGGTATCAATGAAAGGCAAAGAAAAATAAAGATAGGGATCATCATCCTTCTTGTAGATCTCATCTATGAAATCATCTAAACAGCATGTTTTATTGACTTTGTCCACATGATAATACAGCTAACACTAATGCGAAGAGGGAAAATAATGTGCTTAACATTTTCCGCAGAGAATGCAGTATAGATACTTGTGTGTGAAGAAAATTGGCCTAAATTTCCTTAGCCTGACAAATTACCTCTGTTACATTTTATGTCTCTGTTCAATTAAACAAATATTCTGGTGATCCAGTGTTATTTAACCATGATTAAACTCACTTCAAAATATTATTTCTTCCTCATCAAAGGTTCTTTTACAAAGAACAGCACTTTTCAGCTTTCTGCTTTAATTTATTCTTCATTTGTGCCAAAGAAGCCAAGTTGAATTCTAACCTTGACCAAATTAGTAACTAAGAACCAATTGGAAGAAAAAGTTTAATCTCAGGGGTAAAAGGTTGATCTTAAGATGCTGTCAGAATTTAATGGGATAAAAAGAAATGCAATTCTATGCTGCTTGAAATGAACAACATACTTGAAAGTCTTTGAAAAATATTATGTACATTTTGGGACCTAGAACATAATGGACTTCTGTCAGCTTTCTTGCCAACAATAATAGTTTCAGTTGCAATTTTTTATGTGCCTAACTAAGGGCATTGGATCAACAGATAAGGGCATTTATGATTTAGCCTTTTGGTCGTATTCAAGGACCTTCAAATCCTTCTTAAACTCTGGGGCCTAGAACTACACACAGTATTCAAGATAAGGCCACACCAACACTAAATACAACAGGATAATCACCTCTTTTGGTGTCTGGTTATGCTGTGTTTGGTGCACCCTAGGATGCAGTTTGCCATCTGGGCTGCCAGGGCACACTGTGGGCTTATATTAAGCCTACTGGTAACCAGCACTTCCAGATCCCTTCTGCAGGTCTGCTCTGCAGCCATTCCTTCTCCCAGTTTACGCTTGTGCTCAGCATTACTCTGTCTTAGGTGCAGAACCCAGCATTTGTGTTGTTAAGCACTGGTGGTAAATCGTTGATGATTGATAACAGCACTAACTGCTGCTGCTCCTTCATATATTGTATAATGTAATTTACATATTTTGGCCAAAATATGTATTATAAGTCTCTACTTAGAGACAATATCTTTCTGTTATCCAATAGTAAAGCAAACCTATATAATTCTATTTATTAACAGATAACTCAGTTGTTATAGGGATTGCTCAACTTCTCAAACATTATGATGGCTATGTTGGCTATAGCTATAATTTGTCAGCCAGTATCTATAGAACACTTTACAAAGTGCTGCTTTACAAGTCATCTGAGTCCGTGATTCTGTGATCTTAGACGAAGAGTTGCAGAGACACACCCACCCACACACCCCCCCCACAAAATTGGTTGTAAAAGTCCTCTTCTACACCTGATTTCAAGCCTCAGGTAGTAGTATGTGAATAAAGAATGAGACATCTCCACACCTCAGGTTGACATTTACAAAGCTGTTCACAATTTTTGCTGTTTGCCAAGGGGCAGCCAGGATTGAACAGCTTTCCATGTTGTTTTTAATTTTGTTTTCTTTTGGATTTTTGGTTTGAGGTTTTTTGGGTTTGTTGTGGGGTTTTTTTGGTTTTTTTTTTTTTTTTTTTTTTCAGGCAACAGATGCATCATGCGCTTGAACATTTGATCAGACCTAGTTAATCATAGCAATACTGTTCACCCACTTACAATCATTTCTTCATCTGATGATTGAGAAGGTACTAGTTGCCTTTAGAGATTGGATGTTATGGGAAAAGGCTCATATACAGAAACTGCTGTTTGAGCGTGCTCTGCAATGGCTCTGGGAGGAAAGGCAACAATCTCAGACAGGTGTGAAGATCAGAGCAATCAAACCAGAAAGCCTGCATAGAAAAAAGAATTCTACCTCAGTGGGTGAAGCTGGTTGCCATTCAGAATGGTTTGAAAATATAGTTACTTTTTAAAAAGAGAAACCCCCCCCCACAAAACCAACCAAAAAACCCTAAGCTTTTGACTGAGGGTTGATGATATAATATTATGCCTTATATTATAGGAATAGCTTTTTATCATTAAATGGTGATATCACTCTGTTGCAAAAAGTAAATTGCAAGTAATAATGATCTTTTGCACACATTCAAATTGATGCGTTTCTATATACATTTCATTGATTTTCTTATTCAGGAACACTTTCCCCCCTCCCCCGGCATCCAGAAGTTATTTTGGCTAAGCAAGAAAAACATCCTCTAAGAAAACAGAAATTTGCTTTAATTTAATTGCAGCTTCATGTTTGTTTTTCCTTGCAGTAAAAATTCCAAAGTGTGATAACATAAAGATGTTGCTATTTCCTCTTTCAGTAGCAGACTGCTACTTGAAATTATAACTTCAAGAATATTTAAGTAAAAAAAAAAAAAGTCATCTACAGACCAATACCAGTGGTTCAGGTCACACCAAAACCTGACAATTTATGCTACATTGTATTGCTGTACTGAAGCAGAACTGGCTAATTTAGGATATGGCAAGATGGAGAGAAAGAAATGAAAGTGAACAATGGCATGCCATCCATACCAGGCACACAAACTGATAAGGTAATGGACATTGATTAACTTTTGCTGTGGAACACTGGGGACTTTCAGACTCCAAAATATTTTATTTATTTATGCTGCAAAGACAGGAAGAGAGAACGCTATTTTTTCACTGTCTGTAAAATCTGAATGAGAACAGAATAGCCACTAAGCACTTGCAGAGTATCTTATTTGATTTTTTAAGAGTTTTGGGTGAGGCCAATTATGATGATAGGATTTTGAATTTTAATTGCTACTGCTAATGCAGTTTATGTAAACTTCCTGGAATCCTGGAAAGTATTTTGATCTGAATTACTGTAATCATTGTTCTGATTCTTTATCTCATTATAAAGAGGCCCTCAGAGACATGTTTGGCCATATGCTTTCGGATTCTATTTCTTTTAAACACAGCCACAAATGCATCTCTCTTGCTCAGCTAGCATTTATCAAGGTTTTGTTTCAGATTGTTGAGATGGTGTTCCATCATTTTAACATAAGTAATGGTCACTTTGGGGTTTTTTTTTTGAAGCAAAAAAATTTAATGGCATCAAGGCTTTTTGTGAAGACAGAGAAAAAAAAAGTATCTTTTAATGGGAAATTAGAATAAAAGTAAATTCCAACATTGATTTTACTGGCAATGGAGTGGAGAAACAAAAGGTAAATGACTGTAAGCATCACGTTAGCAATGATCTGTTGGAAGACATGATTAGAGGAGTCTCCAAAATAAACACTTTACATACATAATTTTAAAACTATAATGATAAAAATACCAAGAAAAAATACAACAGTACTATGCGTTTTTAACTCTTACTGGATGGTCGTTATTCTTTTCATTTTCTATTTATTTTATTGCTGCATTGATTATGCTGAAAATGAAGCAACACATGCTACCTAAGCACATGGTGTCATGTCTTACAGGTTTTTGCCTCTTATAAGATGATACCTGTTATATTTCCCCTGGCTTAGCTGTTGTTGACTGTTCTTTTGTATTTATTCATTGGCACACAAATATTCATCAGGATCATGAGAGCAGCTATCCTTGAAGTGCAGTATCAAAAAAACTTTTTTTCTGCCCCTAAATTAAGTTTTCTTGCAATACATAAGCAAATCTACCAGTAAGTGACTCCTGGATGCCAAACAGCATCTTTAAATATCTGTACTTAATTGGGCAGAAAAATCTTTTGTTCTGCTTAGATATTTTCCTTGGACTTTGGTTTTCAGTTGTTTTGATTTTGGTTGATTGGTTTGTTTGCTTTTGGTTTGGTTTGGGTTTGAGTTTGGTTTATTTTTCCCTGCCTACCAAACATGGCTTTTACTGGCAGCCTAGTTATTCTAGCATTGTCATGGCAATCTTTTTTTTCTTTCTCTCTCTCTTTTTTTTTTTTTTAACTTAAGTAGGTCTACTTTCTTCCTAGATGAACAATAAGAATTTGGACTCTACTGTCTAGCTACTTTTCCTTTAAGATTTAATTTAGGTAAATATTACTCTCTCTAGTTACAGATAACCAATTGTAACAGATGATATATTGAATTATGAGGATATTTAGCTAATTTTTAACAGCTCCTTGAACAAAAGCTTTTCTTGATTTTAAATAGAAATAATAGAAATAACATACTGGGATCTAGAAGACACAGCATATAGGAACTGTGGTGAGTTGACCCTGGCTGAGGGATGGATGCGCACCCAGCTGCTCTCCTCTCCTCCTCCTCAACAGGAGACATGGTCTTTTCCACAGGCTGCAGGGAAATACCTGCACCATGTATAAAAAAGCTTAAAAATAAAAGACAGGAAACAAGATTCTGAGGTATTATAAAACAGTATGCCTCCATCAACTTCATTAGATCTATGATCCCATATGCTGGTTTATGCCCTGGCTTGAGGTGTTTCAAGTTTTGGATTGTCAAGAGTTGGTTCTTCTCAAATGTATACCCTGTTAGCAGTATTTAACCAGTTTAATATTTCTGTAATACAGCTAAGTGTTAATCCAGTCTTAACACAGAAACAAGGATGCTTCAGGGAATAACCTAATACTATTTTACTAGTTTTCCTGTGAGACTAGACCTGCTCATTTCACATTAAAAGCAGGTGGGTATCATATGGTTTACAATAATTTAGGAATCTGACTTCAAGTGACATATGTAAATCCTTGCTAAACTATAATAAAAGTATCATAAGTATGATGAAAGTACGGGACTTCAAATCCTGTCACACACTGTTGCCTAACTACTGCCAGAGCAGCACAAGGATGTCTCTGCTGCTCTCAAAAGTCTCATGAGGAGCCACTAATGATAGATCTGTATGCTGGTTTTGCCTTCATGTGAGGGGAAGGAAACAAAACAAACACACATTCAAGGCTCTAGTCTTCCATTACACTTCTACAGACCCTAAAGCCTTCTGCTACATCATTTAGCCAAGAAGCAGATGCCATAAACCACCCCAAGAATTGTTAGATATCAGGCAACATGCAGGAACAGGAAATTATGAAAAGGTGATGCAGTCATTATTATACCTGTCTTCCCAATACTTGATAATGGACTCCAGCTCAGTTATTAAGATTTGAAGGCATAACGAGAAAAAAACAGCATAGCATTCCACATTACTTAAAGGTAACTGTTACACAATAACATAAACTACTTTAAGATCTCAACAAACGATAGTGAGTGATGAATTTCTTGGTTCTAGCTATATAAAATATTTATCTTTGCATGATTTTAGGGAGACCAGGACCAAAACAACAATGTTTTACACATTGTTTCTTTACCAAATTTTTTTTGTAATTTCCTATACTTCGGGGGGGGGGGGGGGGGGGGGGAGGAGGGAGGAAATTATTCTTCCAAGGGAAACATATTATGTAAGATAATAGCACAATAACCTACCAAATGATACTAGATATCCATATTGAGCTACTTCTGGGAGATATTATCAGCTGTATTTTGGGTACTAATGAGCAAACAAAACCTTTTTTGCATGAACATATTCATTTGGAATTTTTTCTCTTATGAAATTAATTTTTATATTAAAAATGTATTACATAGCATTCTTATCACGGTCTAGCACAGAAATAATGAGCAGGCACTTGAGTTTTGTTAATGTTGTCATGTTTCTTGGGAAATATTTTTTGTGAAATTTGTTCTCTGAAACCATATTTATCACTTTCTGTCTGGCAAGAGTTGAGGAATGATAGAAGGGAAATATTAAGAGTGTTCCACATACATATAAGAACATGTCTAGTCAATTTTCTCACCTACCTTTTTTTTCAAGAGAAAGAGACAGAACTCCTGCTGAAATAGGTGTGTCATTACAAACATATTTGAATCCTTTATACGTTTGCTTTGTTCATTGTACATTTCACTGCCTTTATAAGCTATAATTTCTTCCCCTTAAAATAGAGGCTAGATAAAATGCAGTAATCAGTAACATGGTGGACCCATAATTCACCTCTCATCAGTTAGACACAGTGCCTTCAAGAAATGGACTCCTTCATTTAAGTAGTAATCTATGTTCTCTGTGAAATGTGTTTACTCATAAATATGTGATCCACTGGTGAATTGTGTTATCTTTCTCAAACACCTGTTCCACAGAGATAACCACTTATTTCTGTTACCATCAGTGATAATTATAACAGTATAGCTGTAGTGGAAGAGAGGTATGCTATAAAGCTGAAAGTCCAGTGATCAGATGCCGACAGCGATGAGATGGAGAGGCATAAATATTCCACAGAAGAAAAACAGGAAATATGTATTTAAATCTGAGACAGCACCTGTGAAAACCGAGAGGTTGAAAATATGTAATCAAGAAGCAGGGTTATACTTATTAAATTAATAATTTCTTATAATGATGACGTTTTACTTCACAAAACCTAGTATTTCTTTCTAAATCACTATCTTTTCATGTATATTACTTCCATGTCATCAAAATGCAAAAAAAAAAAATTCCTGCCACACACGTTTTGTTTCTTAAGAAGCCTAGTCCTAAAGATAACCCTTTCATTCATTTGGAGCCCGTGGGTTCCTATTTATTCTGTTCAGCAAACAACCAGGTGCTCTTTCAGCTTATTCATCTTTCTCTGTGCATGTGTAAGCTTCTCTGACAAATAAGCAAATGTACCTAGGTAGTTCTTTTCATCACAGCATACTAATAAGCTATGAATCAACAGACCTGAGTTAAATCAGATTACAAATGCTTTGTAACACCATATTTGTTTTACATTAATCATTCAGTACAATTAATGCATTTTTCAGTAATTTGTTATATTTTCACAATTTTGCATATGTCATAATAATGGTTTTGTTGGACTTTTTCCTTTTTAACCGTTGCACTTTATTTTCAGCTAGATAATGTGCTGCCCCTGCAGCTTGCTACATGACTATAACTAGGTAAGCTAATAGGTGACTACTTTTCACATGAAGAGGAAATAGTTTGGAGGAGTTTGATCATTGTGCATAAATATAGCTATTTTTCCTTTCAGGGGGTTTATTAAAATATTCCAAAAATTCAGTAAAGTCCATTTGAGAATACAAAATTCATTAAAATATTGACAATACTAGTTAAGTCAAACACCATTGACTGTATGGTGTTAGACAAGATAGCCATAAGCTACTGTGATGAATTTTTTTGATGCATTCTTTTTTTTTTTTTTTTAAACTATCTTCTCTTTTCCTTGAGATACTCTGAGCAGATGTTTTATCATTCCTGTTAACTTCAGTAATTCTTAGGATTTGGATCCAAACCAGTAGATGATAAAAATAGAACCCCAAATTTCTTCAAACTCACATTCCAATTACCAGAAAGAATCTAAAGCTTTTCAATACATTATTTTAAATTTTATAAACCATTAAAATAGGAATCTGCAAAGACTCTTTCTGAAGATTGGCAAAGTCTGTCACATAAGGGGCTTGCACAGAGTTTGAGAAATACCCCAGCTTAGCCTTCCTTCCTCACTATCAAGCTTTTGCAGGATGAAATTAATAATCAACACAAAAAATAAATAGATCTGTCTGAACTGTTGCTTACTATACGTAATTTTATTTGGAAAAGTACACGGATCAAGAAAAATGAGAGAAGATGTAATACTGAAATTGGAACCCTAAGAATGAAAACCTAAGAATGAAAAAGAGCAGAAAATACCTTGAAAAAAAAAAATCCTCTCAAAAATAACTGCATTCTAAAACACTTCACAGTGAATGTTAGTCTAGAAGGAAAGACTGAATGGGGTTTTACATGAAGAGAGTGCAGAGCCACAGCTTCTGACAGAGACATTCCTTGGGTTTGAGAAATGTAAAATTTGTAAGGTACTACACAGTAAGAAAAAAATAGCTGTATTATTTCCAGTAGGATTATGTTTGAGATGTTCCTGTGCAGCAATTAATTTGCATCTGTGTGCATGGAGAAGCAGGGTGTAACACCTTCAGAGCCCTCATGGAGCACATATCCACCCTCTCTTCAGATAAGGGAGGGCTCTGCGCTGAGCACACAGGATGCACAGATGCACTGAAACTGCCTGTTCCTGGACATATCCCCTCCACTCCAGGGTGCTGGGCTCCCTGGGCACAGGTCCAACTTAGATATTTTTATTTTCTAACAGATAATTACATGTATAATTTGTAATAGATCTCTTTGGGTTATTTATCTAGAAGTCTAACCTAGAAATGAGATTGAAAAGGCTATGACACATTCATAGAGGAAGTAAAGATAATTGGCCATAATGTCTGTAGTATTTGGTTTCTACTTGGCAAAGCAGAGACAGAGCTGTTATCAGACAACTGGCCACAGATGGACAGCTTATTTGTGAAAGGAAACAGTGGTGGGTGGACAAAACAACACTGGTCGGATAAGGAGACCTTTGGATTAGGTACTCTCTTTTCAGTGGAAGGGAGTCTTTGGTTCAAATCCCTCCTCTAAACTAATGAGTTTACATTTTTAATTGTCTCCTCCAGTCTAAATGGTTGCCCTAACCTAAGCAGAGCACAGTAGTTTTATATCCTAAAATGTATGTGTACCTAAGAAGAACTTGTGCGGAGAAGTCCTACTACTGACTCTAGGAATCACTGACTGAAAAAAAAATTGGAAACAGAAAATAGAAAAAGCATTATTAAATCCATTATTAATAATATGCTTTTTATGTTTAAATACATACAAACCTTTTAAGAACCCTATTTTGACTTCTTGAATGAAAGGCACCCTGTGTTACTGTCCTGGTTTCAAAAGTAGCAGTCATTTTTCTCCTTCTTAGTAGCTAGTGCAGTGCTGTGGTTTTGACTTTCAGCCTGCGAAAAGCGCTGATAACACCGATGTTTTTAGTTGCTGCTCAGTAATGTTTACTCTGACCAAGGACTTTCTGAGTCTCATGTGCTGCCACGGAAGAGGGGAGGCCGTGAAGAACTGGAAACAGGACACCTGATCCAAGCTAACCAAAGAGGTATTCCACATGAGAGCACATCACGCCCACTATATAAACTGGGGGCAGTTATTCGGAAGGGTTAGATCACTGCTTGGTCGGGCTGGGTATTGGTCGGCAGGTGGTGAGCGGTTGTATTCTCTTCCCTTGTTATTTTCCTTATTATTGCTATTGGTGGTAGCAGTAGTGGTTTGTGTTATACCTTAGTTTCTGGACTGTTCTTATCTCAACCTGTGGGAGTTACATTCTTTTGATACTCCTCCCCATCTGTCCGGGAGCAGGGGGGGAGGAAGTGGGAGAGTGAGAGAGTGACTGCGTGGTTCTGAGTTACAGCTGGGCTTAAACCATGACAAGAAGCCAATAAACTTCATATGCTTGTGTAGGCATACACATGTATTTTTTTGATGCCCAATGTAGGGCACAAAGGGTTGAGATAACGACATATCTGACCAGAGTGTGTCTAATCGTATTTGTGATAAGCATTCATTGTTTTGGATTAATAGTCACTCATCACAATGCTGATTTATTGGCTCTAGAAGTTGTTGCTTCTGATCTCACAGTCAGCATGTCGTACCTTACTTACAGCCGGTATTTGCTGTGTTAATGTTTATTGGCTGGGGGTCTTGGGCTAAGGTTCTTGTTTCATTGTACTTTATGCTAATGACTTTTAATACAATAGACTTATTGATCAAGAAACTGATCTGGCTTGCGTTCCCAGTGTAGTCACCACCTCTATACTTTGGGCGGTATATAATAGGAGTGTATAGCAATTACATATCCTTTTCCCCCTCCTCGGTTGGTCAGCCTATGAGGGAGACATTCCCACACACCTAGTGACAAATACAACAGCCACTCAAACTCTGACTGCAACAGATAATGCAGCTACTTTAACTCCAAGCACAGCATCTACACCAGCCCCAGTGACAAGTACAGCAGCATCATTTGAGAGTTCTAAAAGGTTTGAATGGCCTTTGGGTAACCTTGAGACCTGCCTGATGATTGTGATGGGGATCACCATGTTGGCACACATACAGTGTGTTTTACCCACAACCATTTAGTCTGATCTCCAGAGTTAAGCAGAGCTGGGTTTCAGCCTTGTCTAGGATTAGATGACAATATAGGAGGACCAAGAGATTTTCCCCGAGGCTGGACAGTCATGAGTGGCAGGGTGCTTGTGACAGCATAGGCAAGTACCTAGTCCACTGGGCCTCTCCAGCACTGTGGAAGCATCGGAGATGGAAGGCAGCTGTATGGAGTCCCCGACGACAAGTTGCAGAAACTGCTGAAGGGGAGGGTGAATTATTTTGAACCTGGTGGGCCCATGACACCTCAGGCCATCAGGGCAGAGATGCAACATAGAGATGGACTCATGATCGAGGGGTGTACTTAGCAAGGGACACCATTGTCCAGGTTATTCATGAGTGTGAAATGTGCTGCAATTAAGCAAGCCAAGCGGTTAAAGCCTCTTTGGTATGGAGGACAACGGCTGAAGCACAAATATGAGGACGCCTGGCAAATTGACTACATCACAGCCTGTCCTGCTCTGAAAGACTGTTACAAGAGATAGAGCTCAAGCACCTGCAATGTCAGTGATAACACTGCTGATTACAAAGATAAGATTCAAAACAAGAGCAACACAGTTAAAGCCCAAAAGTAAATGGCAAACAGGAGCATTTTAAACATCTTCTTTTCAAAACAAACTCCATTTCCCTAACCTTTGAGAAGATTCTACATGGTCCCACCAGTTGAAGCTGAATGTTCTTTTCAAAGCCCTGTTTTTTGCGTTTTTGTGTCTACAGCACATGGCCATTTCTCCAAATTCCATGTTGGGCGTCAAAAAGATCTGTCATGGTTTAAGTCTAGCCGGTAACTCAGAACCACGCAGCCTCTCTCTCACTCCCCGCCCTTCCTCCACCTTGCTCCCAGAGGGATGGAGAGGAGAATCAAAAAAATGTAACTCCCACGAGTTAAGAACTGTCCAGTAACTAAGGTATAACACAAATCACTACTGCTGCCACCAATAATAATAATGATAAGGGAAATAACAAGGGAAGAGAATACAACTGCTCACCACCTGCTGACCGATACCCAGCCCAACTAGAACAGTGATTTAACCCTTCTGGGTAACTGCTCCCAGTTTATATCATGGGCATGACACGCTGTGGTACGGAATACCTCTTTGACTAGTTTCGGTCAGGTGTCCTGTTTCTGGTTCTTCACGGCTTCTCCTCCTCCTTGGCAGCACATGAAACTCAGAAAGTCCTTGGTCAGAGTAAACATTACTGAGCAGCAACTAAAAACATCGGTGTTGTCAGTGTTCTTCCCAGGCCAAAAGTCAAAAACACAGCACTGTTACCAGCTAAGAGTTGTGGTCAATGGCTCGATGTCCGGCTGGAGACCAGTAATGAGTGGTGTCCCTCAGGGATCGGTGTTGTGACCGGTCTTGTTCAACATCTTTGTCGGTGACATGGACAGTGGGATTGAGTGTGCCCTCAGCAAGTTTGCCAATGACACCAAGCTGTGTGGTTCGGTTGATATGCCGGAGGGAAGGGATGCCATCCAGAGGGACCTCGACACGCTTGTGAGGTGGACTAATGCCAACCTGATGAAGTTTAACCATGCCGAGTGCAAGGTCCTACACCTGGGTCGGAGCAATCCCAGGCACAGCTACAGGTTGGGCAGAGAAGAGATTCAGAGCAGCCCTGCGAAGAAGGACTTGGGGATGTTGGTCAATGAGAAAATGAGCATGAGCCAGCAGTGTGCGCTCGCAGCCGAGAAAGCCATCCCGGGCTGCATCAAAAGGAACGTGACCAGCAGGTCGAAGGAGGTGATCCTGCCCCTCTGCTCTCGTGACACCTTACTTGCAGTATTGTGTGCAGTTCTGGTGTCCTCAACATAAAAAGGACATGGAGCTGTTGGAACAAGTCCAGAGGAGGGCCACAAGGATGATCAGGGGACTGGAGCACCTCCCGTACGAAGATAGGCTGAGAAAGTTTGGGCTGTTCAGCCTGGAGAAGAGAAGGCTGTGTGGAGACCTCATAGCAGCCTTCCAGTTTCTGAAGGAGGCCTACAAGGATGCTGGGGATGGACAATTCATTAGGGACTGTAGTGATAGGACAAGGGGTAACGGGTTCAAACTTAAACAGGGGAAGTTTAGATTGGATATAAGGAAGAAATTCTTTACTGTTGGGGTGGTGAGGCACTGGAATGGGTTGCCCAGGGAGGTTGTGAATGCTCCATTCTTGGTGGTGTTCAAGGCCAGGTTGGATGAGGCCTTGGATGACATGGTTTAGTGTGAGGTGTCCCTGCCCATGGCAGGGGGGTTGGAACTAGTTGATCTTAAGGTCTTTTCCAACCCTAAGTATTCTATGATTCTATGTTTCTACTATGAAGCAGAAAAAAGACTGCTATTCTGAATCCAGGACAGGTACTAACCCTGCCCTCTTCTGAAGCACACAGAAGATGTGGATCTTGGACAGATATTTTTATCAGAGATTATTAGCTGTGAAATGCCACAATTGCAGCAAGAGGTGATGAAAGAAAAGGAACAGTGAAGATAATACTAACAAGAGGCTAGTGATCATAGTATTGCCAGCTTCAGAAATTACTTGAGGGTTGGTTTGAGATAATGAAGAGCTTTTTCCTTTGCACATGCTTTGTTAGCATATTGCAGATGAAGTAACAAAAAAAAAATATGTTGGCCGAGATAGCATTCACTTTCTACATCTGAATCTAAATCTCATAGAGTAATAGGAGGTTAATCATGTAGATGCTGATCATGAGGTGAAATTCTTTACTTGCATGGACTTTAAGAGAAGGAGAGCTGTAATGTGTAGGAGTTGTTCATAGTGCTTCCAGTTTTATCTTTTGTAGACTTATAGCTGTTCCAATAATTTAATCTGAATTTCATTATATACATATACACTTACATTGCATGCAGCTGGTTGGTTCATGAGATAGAACTTGTAAGAAGTGCAATTTTTCCCATCTGACCTTTTTTTAGACTGTCAATAATACACAGATTAGGACAAATGGAGCACAGTCAGAAGCAGCGTTAATACCAGCAGCACCCTTATGCACAATTTTATCAAAGACTTATGTTACAACATTTACTCTTGTAGGATTAACAGTAGTTGGTTTTCTTTAAACCAAATGTTTAACAACATTCCCCCAGGGAGTGGGAGGTGGCAGTGTCAATTGCAGTGCTTTATAATTGCATTAACATTGATTCAAATAGCTCCACCAACATGTGCATTTGGTGAGAATTAAACCATGAAGTTTGATCCTTCCCAGGTATTCTTTGACCTAATTAATGTTTATTCATATCTTTGAAAACAGAATTATTTTAAGTGATAGTTCGATACACCAAAAACTTTGCACTCTGACAGAGTATTAACTTTGGAGGAAAAAGAAGTCTAAAATTCTCTCAGAAAGAAGATCTAACTCAGCTCTGCCCTACTTGGGTGACTACTCTTACAGTTGTATTACTGCATCAGAAGAGACAGGAGCATTGTCTTTTATTTCTATATGATTCTAATAGAAATTCTAATGCTTGCTTACTTGTCTAACTGCCAGAGCAAATAACCCATTCAGAGATGCAGGTCAAAATGTTAAACACCAGTGTCATGAGAAGGGGAATTTTTCTGAGCTTACTCCCCTTCTCATCATTTCTTATTAACTACAGATATGGACAGGATCCATATTTTCTTAGAAGCAGTTTGTATATATTTCTTTTATAAAGACAACCTTCTACAAGGAACAGGTCAGATAAAGCCCTCTACAAAGAGAAGAAAGTGGTCCTTCCTTGGGACAGAGACTTGAAAGACAGGACTGGATGAAGCAGACACGGAAGAGGTTGTCACAGCAAGATACTGAGGAGCAAGGAATAGGCAGCTAGGTCTCAAAGGAGACTGAAGCTATGTAGGAACTTAAAGGAGCAGCATACAGTTCATTGTAATCTTAAAAGTCAGAGCATTCTGAAACCTTCCTTCAAGGTTTTCAGGAGAAAGGATAGATTTTCTTACACAGACTGTTTATACTTCTATTCTCCCTGTCCCTGTGAGTGAATTTTCTAGCTTTAAAAGGTCGAGTTGACTTGTTTACATACTGCTAAAACCTGGCTTTTGTGTAAAGCTCTTTTTTTTTAAGTCTGCTTTGAAGGATACACAAATCTAGACAAATCCAACTCCATGCTCTGGCTAACACAGGCACCTATCAGACATATCTATGTTAGCTCCTTACCTAGAATACTGTGATTTTCTCTTATTTTCTTATTTTCACAAATTTTTTAGAAGGTCTTGACACCTCATTTGAGGTTGTGGATTTCTCTAGGCAAGAAAGAGAAAATAGGTGATAAATACACCGCTAGTACACAGAAGAATCACTTTAAAACTGTTGTTGTTTGTCTTAGATAAGGTTTAAATCATGCAGAAAGCAGCCATTAAAAGGAAGCCATATTTTATGATAGAAAGGTAGTAAAAGATGCCACAAATGGAGCAGATACTGATGTTCCCCTGAGTGCTTTGGTTAATGGACATTATTTGCCACTATTTTGTCTATTATGTAGCTTCTGTTATCACAAAAATTCCTCTTGGCTTTGAGCAGCATTTTGTGCAAGAAATTTTACTCAGTGTAAGTCTGTGAAATGAATGACCACCTTTCAGAATATCATTAATATTTAATAAAATATTAAATGCCAGATTCTGTCTGATAGTTATTCAGATGTATAATGGGCAATAATCCACTGAAAACTGCAGTACGTGGCATAAACAGTCAATCAAATATTTTTTAAAAAGGGGAGGCAACAGTAGCATTGATTTTATTCACTAGTAATTTTAAGCTTTGTGTAGAAACAGTTACCATCATTCCTGAGCTACTTGCTGCTACTATACTATTTGCCCAGAGGTTTTATTTTGCACCTTCTTTAACCATGCAAAACTTCAATATAGTTACACAGAAACATTCTGACATCCTTTTTGTTGGCTAGGCTAAAATTTTAGGTCAAAATCACAAATCTGTAACATTTAGCACATGATCGTCAAGCTGAAACAGTTCCAGCTGCTGTGTCTTAAGGGGGGTGGGGGGAGAGGGGAGAAAAAGAAAAGCTCCACAAATCCCACCTGATTAATTTTAAGATCCAGCTCAATGACTCATAAAAGGGTTAGTATAATGTTGTTACCTGTGATAGCACAATACTGAATTTGATGACCCTGGAGGTCTCTTTCAGTCCTATAATCTGATAGAATGAAAAGAGCTGATCTGGAATCAAAAATGTATACATCAGGGACACCTGGCTTCTAAATGTTATATGGTTTCCAGACAAAGATTTATAGTGTATACTTAATCAAAATGACTGAAATTCTCTTTGGGATTTTCCCTAAATGCCAGAGAGAGAAACGGGGATTTGTCTGTATAAGTTTTAATGTTGATTCAACATTCAGAGAAAAAGAGAGAAAGAGAAGTGAGACTGGAGAGAGAGAAAAAGAAAAAATGAAAAAGAATTTCCAGAATGAGCTCCTTTGATTGCACAAGTGCAATGACTTCTTAAAGAAAATCTTTTTGATTATTTTTTAACTAAGTCTGCACTTGAGAAAAAAAGGAAGAGAAATAAATAAATCTCAGTTCTGTGACAGAGTCCTCATTCAGCTGGAAGAAAAGGTCTTTAAAGTAAAATAATATTCCCCTTGGAGACACAGCTGAAATTTTACCCTTCTCAGATTCACACTGTGGACACATCAATTACACTGCTCCAAAATGATCATATCAAAACTTCTAAAGGTATATGATGCTGTATAGTCTTACACCTGTTTTGGTTAATCTACGCATTGCTAACTGGCTAAAAAATTAACAAATGAGAATAACACTCGTGCTGAGTTTACGTATTACATTTACCTTGACCACATGAAAATGACCATGTAGTACTGATTCAAAATATTTCCAAACTTCTGAACTGATTGATATCTTATGTACTCACCCTCAGACCTTTGTTTCAGGCATTTATATTTCATGTAAACTGACCAAACAAATATTATAGCACTTTGCAACCAGTTAATATTCAGTGACCCATGCAATTAATTATTGGAGTTGGGCAAGTTGCCTTACAGAGGAGACAGCAAATCTGCACTTGGACACATAATCAGTCATTTCATGTTCAGTTATTGGATCAGTCATTGCAATTGTAGCAATTACAAGGGGAATATAACATATATACACCCTGAGGTTTGCATCTGAATCTTCCAGACAGCTTAGCAGAAGTTACCGATTAAAGCAGAGAATGTTTGTTTATCCCTTTCCCTCATTCTCAGCACAGAGTAGTGGATAATATAAATTTTATGCTGCTAACTGCATATAGTTGTAGTTATGGGGAATTGAACATATAAAAACTGCTGTCAGGTAGCATTTAAAGTACTGACTTTATTAAGTGTTATAAATTGATCTTCCTCATCCTGTATGTGTGCTACTGTCTCTTCAACCATAGCTTCAGTCTCTTTTTCCACTATGCCAAAGCAGCCTTCATTAAAGGTAACTCAGAACTGTCCTTAATAGGCCATATACACTTTTAGCCTCTACTACATGGATTTTGTGGTTAGCTTTGAAAAAATCTTGTAAAATTCATTCTATTTTTCCTAGAGAGCAGAAGGGTTTAGTGTTAAGGGTAACAATCATTGCTATCACCAAGACTCACATTTGCTCTTGAAATTGTACACTAAAGAATTGAATGGGTATGAACAGCTAAATTTTCATGCTGTCTAGGGCTATATGGTATTTTTATGTTCATATAGAAATTCAGAGAATCTTCAAAAAGCTCCATCCAGGTTGCAGTCAACAGGAGATATCAGTCAGAACAACACTGAGCTTATTCCCACATTTAGAAGATTTTAGGAAATATAGACATATGTTAGGGACAACATTTTGTTTCTCAGAGTTTCTTACAATACAGAATCAATTCAGTAGAAATGGGACTGATATGAATTTCTGTATGTAAAGTGTTTACTGGACTTTGCTTTCAGTTAATTCTTTTAACATTTTTTAACAGAAACTTGGAATTTTAACATATGAAAAGTTACAGAAAAATACTTTAATGAAAAAGATCTGTTTTAGATAGGCAAATTTGGAGGTAATGTATTCTGTGTAAGCAGATGTTTTAAGGTTTCCAGTTTTAAAATAATTCATATTTTTATAGATTTTTCTAACTCATTTGCCCTAAGACTTTATTACAATGATTTTGTAACCAGATTCAGTTAATTATACGAAACTGTTTTCCACAAAACTAAGTGCATAACAGTGTATAAATGTGACCACAAACTTAATACACTTTTGCATTTTTTTGCTTTAAAGAGGTAAGTAACTAAAGCTCAATGCACGTTATTTCCCTCTTACAAATTGAGGTTTAAGGTTATATTCATTATGAATTTGGGGGTTTATTCAGCAAAGTTAAATTGCTGAAGAGAGGAGAAGCAGCAGATTCATTTTTTTCCCCTGTTACAACTGACTATTGCTCATATCTTATGAAGATAGAACAGATAACACAGATTACTACAAAAGTTTTCCATGTTGGTCTTGTAACAGTGGACATCCTCTTTGCATTAGTATGAATGACTGCACAAAAAGCAGTGAAAGAATGAATTTAAATCCTTGTTTGGATAGCCACATTACTCATGAAAAATCCCACCAAAACAGCCTGCAGTAGTGGTCTTAAGGCTAAGTACCTTAGAGAGAACTAAGCACCAATAATTGAAAAAGAATGGTTAAGCATATGCAGAAGAATTAAAATGTAAACAGTGGCAATAAAGACAGAAAGACTCATTGAGTGAGTGGAATGGAAAAGACTAGCGGTAACAGGAGAGATTGGCAGAGATGAATATAGGGTGAGTATGGGGAAAAAAATGACAAAGAGACAGTATCTGTCTGTGATCACAAGTGAAAAGAATCAAACTGTGAGCCATTAAACTGAAAGATTGAAAGATGCCTAAAGTATAAAAATAACTGGGGAGAAAAAACTATCAAAATTTTGAGTCTTATTTCAAGATAAGTCTGAACTGAATCATGTTGGAAAGAAACTGAATCATATGATTTCATGCAATTAACTTCAAATCCAAAATTGTTTATTATCAAACAGCCTTAACAAAAAAGGAAAAATTTCAATCAAATAATGTGATGCTTCAAATGGTAAAAATACTCACCTGCTATTAGGATGTTAACATATTTATGTTTCTCAGCAAGAAGCTCAAGACAGAGAGCCAAGACTGTATTTCAGATTCTGCGTTTACAGTAGTCCTACCTTAGGATGAGGGTTTTTTGAAAATTGACTGAGTGGCCAGGCCCAGAAGGTGCTGATCAGTGGCACAAAATCTAGTTGTATGCCAGTAACTAGCAGTGTACCCCAGAGGTCTACAATGAATCCAGTCCTGTTTTCAGGATTGTGGAAAATGTAGGAATGATTCGTGTCAACAATCGGGAACTCCTTGTGACCATTGTACTTTGTGTGAGATATATAGAAATGATCCTGATGTTTGTTTATGTCAGTACAATGATGAAAGGGAAGAAGAAACTAAGGAATAATCTATTTACTCAACTGCTTAAGTGCTAGCATGGTTGGATGACCAAGAGACACATCCTGTTACAGGATGTTGTGAAACTTACGTACTGAGCAAATAGACATACAAGGTGTGGAACAAATAAAGCTAAGACTGTGGTTAAGCTTGTAACAAACGTCTCCCTGTTAATACATTACTAAGAAGGTCAGCAACCTCCTCTAAGAAGTTTCTTCACCAAAAGGAAGACCTCAGCAACAAGAGAAGAACAATGAAAAGAAGCCACGTCGGTGTCTGGGTGAAGAAGACAAGGAGATTGGTTGAGACCCAGGACCGAGAAGTATAAAAGACTAAACCCCAAAGATCGTGGTGTGCATTGCTGGCGGAGCGGAGACTCCCCGGCTCACCCAGCGCTGCTTGCTTATTGCCTCTTACCCTTAATCAATCTGAATAAAATATTTGGAATCAGTCATGGCTAAGACGGTATTTCTATAACAGGATCACTTCATTAGTGATCTGAAACTCACAAAACTGGGAGAAAGTAGCTGGTGTGCCAGAAGGTTGTGCTGCCCTCCCAGAGGGACCTCAACGGGCTGGAGAAATGGACCAACAAGAACCTCATGAAGTTCAATAAGAAGTGCAAGGTCTCGCTGCTGGGGAGGAACAGGCCCATGCACCAATGTATGCTGAGGGCCACCCAGCTGAAAAGCGGCTTGGCAGAAAAGGGTTTGTTCAATATAAAACAAGATTCATTTCAATAAAGATTAATGATGTGCCATGTAAGAAGACTGAAGAAAAACAAAATGAAGGGGAAAATGAATGACCCAGGGAATTACAGACCAGTCAGTCTCACCTCTGTGCCTGGCAAAATCTTGGAGCAGATTCTCCTGGGAGGCATGCTAAGGCACATGAAAAACAACAAGGTGCTTGTTGACAGCCAGCATGGCTTCACTAAGGGGAAATCCTGCCTGACCAATTTGGTGGCCTTCTATGATGGGGCTACGAAACTGATGGACAGGGACAGAGCAGTTGATGTCATCTACCTGGATTTGTGCAAAGCGTTTGACACTGTCCCACATGACATCCTTGTCTCTAAATTGGAGAGACATCAATTTGATAGATGGACCACTCGGTGGATAAAGAACTGGCTGGATGGCCGCACGCAAAGAGTTGTGGTCAATGGCTTGATGTCCAGCTGGAGACCAGTAACGAGTGGTGTCCCTCAGGGATCGGTGTTGGGACCGGTCTTGTTCAACATCTTTGTTGGTGACATGGACAGTGGGATTGAGTGCGCCGTCAGCAAGTTTGCCGATGACACCAAGCTGTGTGGTTCTGTTGATATGCCGGAGGGAAGGGATGCCATCCAGAGGGACCTCGACACGCTTGTGAGGTGGACTAATGCCAACCTGATGAAGTTTAACCATGCCGAGTGCAAGGTCCTACACCTGGGTCAGAGTAATCCCAGGCACAGCTACAGGTTGGGCAGAGAAGAGATTCAGAGCAGCCCTGCAGAGAAGGACTTGGGGATGTTGGTCGATGAAAAAATGAACATGAGCCAGCAGTGTGGGCTTGCAGCCCAGAAAGCCAACCATATCCTGGGCTGCACCAAGAGGAGCGTGACCAGCAGGTCGAAGGAGGTGATCCTGCCCCTCTACTCTGCTCTTGCGACACCTCACTCAGAGTATTGTGTGCAGTTCTGGTGTCCTCAACATAAAAAGGACATGGAACTGTTGGAACAAGTCCAGAGGAGGGTCACGAGGATGATCAGGGAAGTGGAGCACCTCCTGTATGGAGACAGGCTGAGAAAGTTGGGGCTGTTCAGCCTGAAGAAGAGAAGGCTGTGTGGAGACCTCATAGCAGCCTTCCAGTATCTGAAGGGGGCCTACAAGGATGCTGGGGATTGGACTATTCATCAGGGACTGTAGTGACAGGGCAAGGGATAACGGGTTCAAACTTAAACAGGGGAAGTTTAGATTGGATATAAGGAAGAAATTCTTTACTGTTGGGGTGGTGAGGCACTGGAATGGGTTGCCCAGGGAGGTTGTGAATGCTCCATTCTTGGTGGTGTTCAAGGCCAGGTTGGATGAGGCCTTGGGTGGCATGGTTTAGTGTGAGGTGTCCCTGCCCATGGCAGGGGGGTTGGAACTAGATGATCTTAAGGTCTTTTCCAACCCTAACTATTCTATGATTCTATGAAAATCCATTCAAATGAAACCATAGGTTCTAGTATTTTCATTTCATTCCCTTACGCTGTCCAACATTTAAACAGTGTTTCAAGCAGAAACAACACAGAAAAAGAAAAAGAGCACCTATGATCTCATGTAATACAGCATGCATATATAAAAAACCAGCCACATACAGATTAGTATCAGAAGTCTAAATAGCAATAAAAACACTGTTACGGGATGTTTGATTGCTATAAATAGAAGGTTATAATAATTGAGATTTGTTACAATGAGGTTGGGTTGCCTCTTTTTACGCAAGGCCTCACATGCCGTAATGAATAGGAGATTTGCGTGTTAGTTAAGAATGAGAAAAGATAAGCTGCATCAAAGGAACTATATTATGATAAAGAGCTTTTTCTTACTGCTTGTTTGTTGTTGGTTGTTTTTTTTTTTTGAAGAGTCCAAAATCAAACCGCTGAGTTTATAGAGCAGCACTTTCAATGAGAGATAGTGAAGTACTGTTGAAAACAAGACAACTGTTCTCCATTGCTTTAATTTCCAGTCTGTTAAAAATAAGGTGACAACAAATATTGAATTGGTAACCTTTTAATAGTTTTAAAATGTATTAAAATCTTTCCCGTCAATAATTGCAGATCCATCTTTTCTCTGTATAAATGCAACACAAAATTGCCGAGAGCACTTCTGGAGCACTGTAATTCTGGTCTCTGTGCTGTAAAAAAATTACATCATTATAGTAAATACAAAAGCAATGAAAGTGTTGAAAGGTTTAGAAAAATGACCTATGAGAGAAGTTAAGAGCACTTAACCTGTACAGCCCACAGAGAAGAACAGCAAGAGGTGATAAAATAAATATCTGTAAGTATCTTCCAGGAATTACTAAAAAGGAAATAAAAAAACCCAACAGTTTTAATTTAATTTGCCATTGTATTAAAAGAAGTAGTGGCCTGAAATTAAGAAAATGGAAGCCAAAAAGTGAAAAAGCACTGTATAACAGTGAGGTCAATTAGAAAGTGGAATAACCTGCCAAGACAGCTATTATCACCTAAAACAGTCAAGACATAACACAGAAAGAAATACTGGGGGAAACCTATAAAAAAATTGTAGTGTAATCCTACTGCTATATGAAGATGGGTCAGATGACCCAACAGGTCATTCCTAACCCTAATATCTATGATTTAAGGATAATAGAAGACAACAAAATATCAGCAGTATTAATAGATATCCACACAGGTAGGATTTATTTGCCCTTCAAAAAAAAAAAAAAAAAAACTTTTATAAGTAAGTTGCAGGTTTTTAAAAGAAAATTATTACCATACATTTGGAGTTGTTTCTCCCATACCAATACCATCAGGGTTTGAGATATTCTGTAGATTTTTATTTCTTTTTTTAAAGTCTAAATAAATGTCTCAAAAATACATTTGTAGTTACTAGCCAGCCACAAACATAGGTTAATAAATTGTTTAGGCTGAAGTTGTTTAAAAGTGCCATAGTATCAAATATTCTTTCAAGTTTTAAGCAGTTTAATGTTGCACAAAATGATCTATTAGCTCAGTGTTCAAGCCCATATTGCTTTTAATCTGAACTCAAGCAATTTTTTAGTTTGATGTAAAATACCATTAAGTATTTAAAAATCTTCACTTAATAAAGTTTACATATTAATATTCTGAGAACAATGTCTCCCTAAAGTATGAGGACTCTGCCATTAATTTTAGTATCTCTTTTTCTGTTCTTTTTTTCTTACTTTTTTTTTTTTAACTTTTCTTAGACTATCAAACCAAGAAACCTTTCTCTGACTTCAGAAAGCACTTTGAAAGACAGCTTGATGGGTTAAAGGCAGCTTATTTTAAAAGTAATGTAAACTGTGGATTCTATTAATGGGAGATCCAGGCTCTATCAATGCATAATTTCCATGTAAATGACAAAGAATTAGTGGCATGCTTCTTCACTATTCCAAAGAGAAATTTGAAAGTGCACTTCAACTTTAGTTACTTGGAATACAATAGTTTAAAAAAATGCAACCACCACCAAAAACCCTTCCTCGTTTAATTAAATTCACATAAAATGCAGAACAGGACATGCAAAAAGACCTTTGTGAGACTTCAGATCATAACTCAATATTATGTTTTCCCTATCTGCTGATCATTAAATATGATGACAGTAGCATAGACTTACCATGAAGAAGGCACAAGTTAAACTCATAAAGAGAAAATAAAAACAAAACCCAAAAACCTCTTTAAATTTATACAAGATCTAAGTTATTTTTTGTTCAAAATTTTCAGCATTTTTAGACATCAGTTTTCAGCATTTTTGTGCAATTCTGAGAGTTTCAAAGTATTTTGAAGGAAATACGGAAGAAATTTCTGCATGTCAGATGAATACAAAACTGTGGCTAGTTTTCAGCTGACATTTTGTTACAAAATTGCTAATCTCACCTCTTCAGCACTAGGTGTGATGTTGACAATCTTGTTCCTCTGAGATTGCCTCAGAACCTTATTTTACTTTAATAAAAGTATTTCAAAGCTATTTTAAGCAGAAGATATTTGGGACCATAGAATAAAATACACACAACCCAACTAAACATAATAATGAAACAACAGGCATAATACATGAAACATACTCTGGTCCTTGGAGATCAAGTAATTCTTTTCCTTTAAATAATTGCATAGCAGAACCAGTATGCTTTATTTATCTGTCTTCATAAGAATTTCAATTGCAATTGAGATATTTTACAGCACACTTTCTGAAAATTTCCTGTCCCACCTCATGAGAAAGAAAAATGCCAGTTGTATAATAAATTTAGATCCAATTATGTTCTCATTATATATATATATATTATTTTTTTTTTGTAAAATAAATTGATACTGATAGATGTATGCTTAAAAACACCAGGCACTCATCATTAGATACACAGAACAGCTTGATGTGATGAGCTGACAGAGAATGTTCTTTCTCTCATACTATTCTGCTAGAGTTCAATCATTTCAATATGAATGTGTTAAAAAAGGGATGCTTTATAAAGGTCTTCTTGTCTTATTTTATGACTGCCTGTGGCAATCCAAAACAAAAACATACAAGCAAATAGACAACAAATAAAACCTCTCACTAAGGCAGAATACAATAAATTGAGACAGGAAAAGAGATATCAATATAAGAATTTATGCCAACGAAGGTCGAAGAAAGCATGGCATAAAAATAACAAAGGGTCCAAATGGAAAACTTACCTGGTGACTAGATCTCACAATTTCGAGTTCTAGCTATATCTGTCTTGATTTTAGTGCTGCTGTTTAGGATATAAACTTGTGCCAGAGACCAAAACTTAGCCCACAACAAACTTCACATTCTGGAAGAATTTAAACTTTTTAGCAAAATCCTTATTTTGTGTGATAGAGCTGAGAAATGGGATTTACTTCTTGAGTCCATGAACAAGGTGACAGGAAACAGTGTAGCTTCTCTAGAGCTAACACAGCAACTCAGTCTGCACTCTGACTTCCTTCACTTCGCATCACAAGCTCATGTATTTGGGATTCAAAGCTTCTGCATAGTTTTCTAAGCATGCTTTACTATTGCATTGAGTAATAATATTGATTTATATTTTTAAAATAATCTGTATTCCAGAGTGTATTTTCCATCTGAGAATTTGTCCACAGTGCTTTATATTTTTGGAATAACTGGTCTTAATTCTAGAATTCTTATTGCATTCATACAGTGGCAGAATTTGATCCTTTTTTAATTCATCAGGCAAACAGTTCTTTCTTCTGTAAAGACAGTATAAAGAGATACTAAAATTAATGGCAGAAAAAAATAACTTACATTGTTATTTCACAGTCTGAAAAGACAGCTCATCATTCCTATATACATATAGGAAAAGTGAGGCAGAGAAAGATGAAGTGACACATTGAAATTAACAAAGCAGTAAACTAGGTTAGTATTGAGCTATTTTCTGATAGGAATGTGGCTTTGTTCCCTTCACTTTGCATTGCTCAAGTGAAAGCATGAGAGTCTATTTGCCTTGCAGATTTGAGAAAATATATCTATTTCCTTAAGATTAAAATTCTGTCACTATACTATTGCTGTCACTTTTGTTTCATGCACTGATTGCTTTATCTCACCAAGTGTTGATAAAACAGCACCACAAATTCATATTCTGAAGATAAAAAGTATTTTTGTTGTTTGCTCTGGGGAACAGAAAATATGTTTGAATATTTGTCTCAAACATGTACACATATGTGCATTTTAGTCATCTGCTACAGCATTCCTTAATATTTTATCCTTCACTACTGCTAGGAGTTAAGTGAAATGAAACTTAAGGAATAATACAATGTTAAATTAAATAAACACTGAGCAGATTCATTAGGAAAAAGTGATAATATTTCTGGTTTGGGATATCTCTAGCTGCCTCCAACAAGTTAGTGGAAGAATGCCCGTACTGTTGATTGGCAAATGCTGATACTGAACCTAAACAAAGACCCACAGATAAGAACAAATAGGCTGTTTTTCTCTTTTTGTAAGTAGAAGTTAAAAGTGCTGGGGACAGTGAAATTATGCTGCAGTAAGGAAATATATAACAAGATGTCTGGCTGTGTTAATTCACTTTCTTCGATAATGAGTTATGGGTTGTTTTGGTTCATGTTCCCCATACCCCGTAGATAGATAAATTCACATTTATATTAAAGATTGTTCCAGAGTCACCTTAATCAGGTCCTCAAAGTGGAAGGGCCAACAAGTACTGGATTGATATGCTTGAGAAATAGGAAGTCTGGAGCCCAGAGAATCAATCCATTTGCTGGAAAGTCTTTTGCCTGGGGAAATGTTGTTTGCCAGGTCTTGTATTATAGGGTTGTACTCCAGAAGCATTTTAAAGAGGTTATATAGCATTCATCTGCTAAATGTGCTATTTTTAAAGATAAAAATATATTAAAACACAATTAAAATGGAGGGTTTTCTTCATAAAAAGACTGAATCAAGCTAACATAAAATAGCAATGTTAAAGCATAATCCCTGCTATGCTTGTGAATTTGTCTTTTGTCTATACAGCCACTTATTATGAGTAGCTTTATGAAACAGAGACAGGATGAGGAAATTGACAATTACTGTAAGTCTCTTGCAAATTATAAGCCCCCGGGAGCTATATGATGTTACTGAAGATCTCTGAATTTCTACACAAACTGTCTTTTCCTACTCAACACCTTCCTTACCTGACTAATGCTAGTTTCTGGATTATGGAAAAGTAAAGAGGACAAAAATCTGTCTTTGCTTACACAAAGTTAATTTCAGTGAACTCATTAAAGGAACAGAGATGTTTCATTTCCAGTGGGGTAGATAAGAGGGAATTCGTCCTCTTGCATTTTCCCCTGCAGAAACCACTTGGAAGATTAAATTAACTAGAAAGCATGATTTGTGGAGATTTCTTTGGCACAAATATGATGAGTATTATTTAAAATATAAGAGAAAGCATTTGATTGTGACACTTCTAAACACTAATCTTTAATAGCATAATTTTATTGATCTCATGGTCTTAATAGCCTTTTCAAATCCAATTGTTGTCAAAGGGATTAAGCCTATTAGACTCCTGTCCCCAATAACAGTGCATTGGGAAACTAGGATATTTTGAAATTATATTTACACTGCGTATTGACTGCTCACGGCACAGCCTTAAATCAGCAGTTCTCAGAATTTATATTTATTTTTGGTAAATATAAATAATATTTTAAAACTTTTATTCATTAAGAAAATAACTCACAGAAGGTAAATGCTAAGTGTAGGCAAAATTGTAAATCCCTGAAGCTCGGAAGCCAGTTCTTTATTTGTATCCACCCTCCTCCCTCAAGAAATCAAGAATGAAATATAACTTGAACCACAAAATCCCAAAGAAAGAATACTAAAGAGGCATTAGGATTCTTTCAGGACTGCAATTACACTGTTTCAGAACTAGTAGCAGTAAACTGCACTGAGATTCTTTTCTTCTAACAATGTTTTATGTTCTTAAAATACAAATAATTAGATATTTCAAAATAACTAGTTACACTTAATAAATGGCTACAGGGCACTCACAGTGACTATCTGTAACTATTTCCTTGTATTTTTCTCTTACTACATATAGGCCCAGTGATCATCTTTGTTTATCAAGTTTATTAGAAATATGGATCACTTAATAGTGAATGCAATATAATTGTGATTATTAAAAAAATAATTCTGTTAATAAAAACTGGGGAGTGTAAAGACTGTGAAGAGTAGGGCACATATGAGCCAGTGTACCAATGGCATTATTCACAAGTAAAATCATCTAAGATTGTACTTATCAATCATCTGCCCCATTGTATAATTACAATGTTCTTAAATTACAGACTTTCTCACTGTGATCAGGAAGTAAAGAATTGCCATTAGTTTTACCTCTTTTCTCATCTGACAATGGAAGATGGTTGCCACTGTGGGAAGATGGTTGCTTCTAGGGTATTTTTGTCCCTACATGTTCTTAAAGCAATCAAAAAATTATCCTTCAAGCTAAAGAAACCTTAGAAACAGACATCCCCAAATTCTCAACACTCATAGTTGAGAGTAAAGATAAAAGATAGTAACCTGATACAATGCAAAATTAGATAAAGGTACATAAAAATTAAGGTAATTAACATCAGCCTTGCAAGCACTGTTATGTAAATTCAGATAATTTCCTTTCGCCTCAATGGAGCACAGATTCAGACTTTTCATTATTATTTCCGTATTACAATTTTGGGGCAAACTGCCTACATTTTTAAGATTATCTCACTGTTTCAATATTCCTTTCTAGCAATATTCTTTCTACCAAAAGAATATGCTCATATCTCCAATGACTCCTCTAAATACTTGGTTTTCTAAGTCTTACATCTACAAATGCAAAGTCTTCCCTAAACATTCAGTATATTTGACAATAAAAATGAAAAATGACTGAATGTAGTTAAAATCAGATAAAAATCATTACTGAATCCTTCATACCTCACCAGTTAAACCTTTGGCATAAAATTATGCCCAGGATGTGAAGCACTGCTAGGGCACTTTGCTTAACTAATAACTCTTTAGTTGAAGCCTAAGTGGAAGTATTATATCAGATCTAATCAGCCAGGAACTAATGACTTGCAGCACTTATATTAAATTATCACACAACCCTTTGTAATTGTGGATTTCTTTATTCTTTTAGAAACAGTTTCTTCTCTAGAGCATACTGAATAGTATCACATAACTAATCTGGATAAATGCATATGATGGACTTTTATGAGAGCTTTTTTCTTATTATGAGGTCACTTTTATTTATAAATTTATAAAGAATTTTAGGCAACATTTGGACCCTGCGGTGTTACTATGAATTCTGATTAATCAAAGCGGTTAACTTTCATCAGAAACTGCATAAAACTCAGTCCATTAAATTGTCCTTTTCTAGCTTGCAGTAATGGCTTCTGGTTTTGATCATATTAATTAGTGTACCTACTTCATCACCAAACTAAATGTTAATTTTAAAAGAACATAGTGGCTGCTTCTTCTACCATAGAAATAGTTTATAAGAAAGAAACAGCAGAGGAGGTGCTAGGTTTAAAATATAACAGATCAACTAAAACTTAATAGATTAAAAAAATAAAGACATGAAACAAAATTATTTTATCGAAGAAGTCAGCATATTATAAGTTAAAAAACAAACTTGCATTGGCCTACCTCACAAGTGTGTCAAGGTCCCTCTGGATGGCATCTCTTCCCTTCAGCGTATCAACCGAACCACACAGCTTCGTGTCATCGGCAAACTAAAGTTACAAAAAAAAAAAAAAAAAAACAAAAAACAAAACCACAAAAATAATCCCAAGTCATAACTTTTTATAACTTTATTTTTAAATCACCATCAACTTCTTTTAATACCTTTGGTCACAGATGTAATTTTAACTGCTCATAACACAAAGCCCAAAAAAATATGCTCATATCTCCAATGACTCCTCTAAATACCTGGTTTTCTAAGTCTTGCTCTAGGCTGAAATTGTCTTCATTACCACTTCAGCAGTCGAAAGCCTGAATCATAGAATAATGGAATCATAGAATGGTTAGATTGGAAAGAACATTAAGATCATCTAGTTACAACATCCCTGCCATGGGTACGGACAACTTCCTCTAGACCATGTTGCACAAGGCTCTGTCCAACCTGGCCTTGAACGCTGCCAGGGATGGGGCATTTACCATTTATTTGGGGAACCTGTTCCAAGTGCCTCACCACTCTCACAGTAAAGAACTTTTCCTTATGCCCAATCTAAACTTCCCCTGTTTAAGTTTGAACCCATTTTACCTCGTCGTACCACTACAGCCTCTGATGAAGAGTCCATCCCCAGCATCCCTGAAGCCCCCTTCAGAAACTGGAAGGCTGCTATGAGGTCTCCACACAGCCTTCTCTTCTCCAGGCTGAACAGCCCCAACTTTCTCAGCCTCTCTTCATACGGGAGGTGCTCCAGTCCCCTGATCATCCTCGTGGCCCTCCTCTGGACTTGTTCCAACAGTTCCATGTCCTTTTTATGTTGAGGACGCCAGAACTGTGCAAAATACTCCAAGTGGGGTCTCATGAGATCAGAGTAGAGGGGCAGGATCACCTCCTTCGACCTGCTGGTCACGCTCCTTTTGATGCAGCCCAGGATGCAGTTGGCTACCTGGGCTGCAAGCCCACACTGCTGGCTCATGTTCACTTTCTCATCGATCAACACCCCCAAGTCCTTCTCTGCAGGGCTGCTCTGAATCTCTTCTCTGCCCAACCTGTAGCTGTGCTTGGAATTGCTCTGACGCAGGTGTAGGACCTTGCACTTGGCATGGTTAAACTTCATCAGGTTGGCATCAGCTCACCTCACAAGCGTGTCAAGATCCCTCCGGATTTCCTCTGGCATTCCTTCCCTCTGGCGTATCAACCGAACCACACAGCTTGGTGTCATCGGCAAACTTGCTGAGGGCGCACACAATCCCACTGTCCATGTCACCAACAAAGATGTTGAACAAGACCGATCCCAACACCGATCCCTGAGGGACACCACTCGTTACTGGTCTCCAGCTGGACATTGACCACAACTCTTTGCATGCGGCCATCCAGCTATTTATTTATCCACCGAATGGTCCATCTATCAAATTGATGTCTCTCCAATTTACAGACAAGGATGTCATGTAGGACAGTGTTTAACGCTTTCCACAAATCCAGGTAGATGACGACAACTGCTCTGCCCCTGTCCATCAGTTCCATCATAGAAGGCCACCAAATTGGTCAGGCAGGATTTCCCCTTAGTGAAGCCATGCTGGCTGTCACCAACAACCTCCTTGTTTTTCATGTTCCTTAGCATGCCTCCCAGGAGAATCTGCTCCAAGATTTTTCCGAGGAACAGAGGTGAGACTGACTGGTCTGTAATTCCCTGGGTCATCCATTTTCCCCTTCTTGAAAATGGGGACTATATTTCCCTTTTTCCAGTCGTCGGGAGCTTCACCTGACTGCCATGATTTTTCAAATATGATGGACAGTGGCTTAGCAACTTCATTTGCCAACTCCTTCAGGAGCCGAGGATGGATTTCATCAGGTCCCATGGACTTGTGCACATTGAGGTTCTTAAGATGGTCTCGAACCAGGTCCTCTCCTACAGTGGACCCAACGTCTTCATTCTCAGTCCCTGCATCTGCCTTCCAAGACTTGTGTGGTGTGGTCAGAGCATTTTTCAGTGAAGACCGAGGCAAAAAAGTCATTAAGAACCTCAGCCTTCTCCAAATCCTGGGCAGTCAGTTTTCCTGATACCTTCTGGAGGGGGCCCACGTTGTCCCTAGTCTGTCTTTTATGTGCAATATACCTATAGAATCCATTCCTGTTATCCTTAACGTCCCTAGCCATGTTTAATTCTAACTGGGCCTTAGCTTTCCTAACCTGGTCCCTAGCTTCCCGGAGAACATCCCTGCATTCTTCCCAAGCCGCCTGTCCTTGCCTCCACCTCTTATAAGCCTCTTTTTTCCCTCGAAGTTTCCTCAGCAGCTCCTTATCCATCCAAGGACATCTCCTGGCCCTCCTGCTGCACTTTCTTCTAGCTGGGATGCAACACTCCTGAGCTTGCAGTAGGTGATCCTTGAATATCAGCCAACACTCCTGGGCCCCCTGCCCTCTAGGGCTATATCCCATGGAACCTTACTAAGCAAGTTCCTGAAGAGGCCAAAGTCTGCTCTCTTAAAGTCCAGGGCAGTGAGCTTGCTGCACGCTCTTCTCACTGTCATGAGGATCTCGAATTCGACCATCTCGTGGTCACTGCAACCAAGGCTGCCCTGGAGCATCACATTTCCAACGAGCCCTTCCCTGTTGGTGAGCATGATATCAAGCATGGCACCTCTCCTTGTCAGCTCCTCTATTACGTGCAGAAGGAAGTTTTCTTCCACACAAATCTGGATTGCTTGTGCTGGGCCATACCGTTCCTCCAACAGATATCAAGGTGGTTGAAGTCCTTCAGGAGGACAAGGGCCTGTGAGCATGAGGCTGTTCCTATCTGTCTAAAATAAGATAAGATAATAAGTAAGATAAAATGAGATAACTTATTTCTCTTTAAAAAGTGTATAAATTTATAAATTTGTACTCTGTTTTGCATTATTGACTGACATAACATCAAAGTTCATAACATAAATTCTACTTTTTTCCTTTTTACTCATTTCTGACTACATTTGCCCCTGTCAAGAAGTTGTCAAATGATCAGCACAGAACTGATACAGGCAGCAGTAGTGCAATTTTTCTATGTAGTGTCCCATAGCAGCACTTAAAATGTTTAAAAGATTCAGGGCTTGAAAAAATGGAAGGTGTATAGCTGCACAGCTGGGCTACCATAACCTGACCACACTACACTGAGCAGGGTCAAAAGTGCTCCACAATACATGAGGACGTTTAGTTCCTAGAAAGAAAGAGAGTAGATCTCCCTATTCCTAACTGTTTCTACCCTACCTCTTTGACAATAAATTCATGCCAGAGAGTAGTGTGTAGGTTTGTTAGGTTCCTTCAATATTGGCCTCTGTGTTCAAAGCAGTCCTAAAGATATCGTTTGAGAGACAGCAATTCCTAGTTCAAAAATGTGCACTGCCTTTCAATACATTGTTTGCATCATACGCATTGTTGCTATAAGCTAGCTCTGATTACAGGAGTAGTCAGAGAAATAAGAAATAGTTTAGCATTGTGATTTGGTTTTTTTCTTTTCTTTTTTTTTTTTTTTTTTGTCAAATTGGAAATAATGATATAAATCTAGCATGCTTGGATAGACCTCATTAAAATTGATTTTTCAGATGCATAAGATGAGTTCAAGTTACAGCCTATCAGTCTTACTAGTTTTTTCTCAAAAATTTCAGTTTTGATACCTTTTTTACAATCAGTAACTTTGATTTAAGTAAGTAAACAGATTTTAAAACTTTAAACAGGGTTTGAAAGTCCTGAAAGTATTTTGTATATAGAGAACAAATATTTGTAATTATATCTTGGGCACAACAGCCTGGGATTTGTTGGAAAGGCAACAACTCTTGGTAAAAAAAATTAAAACTGGGTAAAAATATTCACAGCTTGACAGTTTTAAAAGTACAGTTTTGTATTAATTTAAAAGCTTTTAATCAATTTTGAAAAAATTGTTATAAAATTATGAGAGAACACTTCAATTAAGCAAGATAAAAAAGAAAGAAAAGCTTCATATTTTAAACTAGTATTATGGAGGTTTAATTATTTTAACATACGAATACACCAATGGGTCATATTTAATACATATTGTCAATATATTGTGAAAAAAAAACCCACAACAATAACATTAGAGCAGAATGATACGAACTAAAATGATATTTAACTGTATCCAACCAAATATCTCTATGTTATACAAAGTATCTGAATACAAGAAAATGTATTTCCTTGTTCTTCTTCACCAATAATTTTTTAAAGGTATTTATTTCTGTTCAATATTAAAAAAAAGCAACTGTTTAAATTTCCAAGAGAATGGATATCAAGTTAGCTGCTTTCAAGTTAGATGATATCAGAGCGTACTTTTCTCAGAACTACAGAAATACAGATAGGTTCTGTTCCATTTGTTGCCAGAAGGCTTCCTATAACATTGAAGCTGATGTTCTTTTTTATGAAATTCTGAGAGTGAAAAATCTCTCTATCTGTAAAGTGATGCAACTCCAGTAAAATCAAAGGATTGCTCATGCCTGTATTTGTACTAGCAAAAAATATGATGTCTGGACTTTTTGTATGTTGGTGTAATATGGACATTTGGAAAGATTTGCAGATATATAGAAAGTAAAACCAGAAAGAATATTTGTTCTTGTTAAATCTAGGTCTGCTGTTACTGCTGTTGTGAAACACATTTGCATAGCCATTAGTAGAGCTGATAGAAGAATTATAGCATTTACATCAAAAAACTTCTCTGATATAATTTCTCAAAGGCAATTTTATGTTGATGTCAAGAATCTGTGGAGGTCTGTTTAATTTCAAACAAACATGTTAGTATTCAGTACTAATAGCAATATAATAAGCCAGTAGTTTTTACTCAGTAATATGCATACTCTCTTTTTAAGTTCTGTTTCATAGAATATTTCAAAGACTTCATGTGTTGATAAAACATAAAAAGCAGGATACATGTCCTATCCAGATGATGTCTCAGGTTTTATTCTAGAAGAAAACCTCTGCTCTGGCCTACAAAAAGGTCACTTACATATTACTCCTGTGGTATGAAAGAAACACAAGGCTACCTTTCATTACAAAACTTGGTGATTATATGACCATAAATCAAGTGAGAATGGAATTTTGGATTAAAAGAATTAGTTTTCCCTTTTCACTCACATGGATAAGAATACAAACAATATTATTTTTTAATTTTGTCTCTGATTATATATGTTCACAATTTGATCACTTAAAACTTCAATCAAAAAGCAATGATTTTCAGTGAAAACTAAAAATTAGTTGTTCAGAACATACTCCAAAACAACTCTAACCATATTTTTTTCTGCTGAATGAGTTCATGATAAGTGAAAACGTTAGCTAATTTTTTTTTTTTTCAAATCTAATATTAAAAACTATTATTCTTGTGTAGTTCTAAGAGAACCTAACTTAGGTTTTGTTTCTATCTGATACATATGTAAAATGAATAACCACATTTACTTCTTTATTTTTTTTCCAGTTTTAATTCTAAAAGTATTTTAATATCTCCTGAGTTAAATGTGTATTTATATTTATACAGATAAAATTTCATGTATAATATATGTTTTCCTTTAGACTGAACAGAAGATTACAAGCCGTATCTGAATCAGATCAGAACAAAACAAAATTCATCAACAAAAACAAATGCGCAGAATGTCTTACACACACTATTTCATTATTTTAACATCTGAAAAAAACTTCATTCACATGCAGCAGTCCATCCGCTACTCTGACAGGGAAAATAAATTATGAAAATGCAAGGGGAAAAAACAACTGTATTTATATGACAAATAGCCATTCTTTCTAAAATTCAGAGTCGTGTGAAATGGAGAAGTCACAGCAAATTAAAAAACAAATATGAAACAGAAATCCAGATTGCCTTTTAAGACAAGAAAATTCTAAGAGAAGTGGTCTTTCAAGCTCTTGACACCCTTTGCCTCATAGCAAATGAAAGAATAGCAAGAGCTTATTTCTTCTGGCACACTACAGCAAGGAACAGCCAAAATAGGATTATCATTGTCCCCCAGGGATAATGGGTTAAAGAAAGCTGGCATAGTTAGTAATGCTTAAATCTAGTGCCATTACTTGGGAAGCTGGAGTCATGGGCAAATCAACATTTCTTTTTCAATATTGAAAAGTAAAGCCCACTTCTGAAATATTTCCAGTTATCAGTGAATTTGAAACTGCATGGAGATCACATAAACATTCATTCAAATGGTATTTGAGGGGATACAGATTGACAGTTAAAAAAGGTCTTGCTTTTAAGCAGAACAGTTGAATTCTTTTTCTGAAGCAGGTGAACACCTTTTAGGGTTAGCTGAGAGGAGCTTGCTCACTAGCATTTTGTAGGGTAACAATACAATGCCTTCAAAAGTTACTCCTGGACTTCTTGCTTTAAAATGAACATTGCCAAAATTTACCATACAAATAATGCTTAGTTATTCAAATGTAATAATTCACTTCCCTTTTTTCTTTTGACATACTTCACTTTCCTTTTGGCATTTCTTTCTAGCCTCCTTCTCAGACCCCTTTACCTGCCTTGCTAATGTACAGCTAACAGCCAGAAGTAAGACCACTTTGAATGTCTCCCTCTATTTTAGCTGTCTAATCAGTTTCCAAGAAAAAAAAAAAATAAATGTAGCAGCAGAAAAGGAAATGTGAGTGTTAGGGCATGTGATTATACACACGCACACACAAAGGGCCAGAGAGGCACAATGCCAGGCAAGGTACCCTAAATAACTTCTGTGAGAAATTAATTCTGGGTTTATTCCACAGCTGTCTCAGAAGAGTCTTAGCCCCTGTGTCAAGGTGGGACACCTACCACCAGAAGCCAATGTAGTGTTTCTGAAGATCACCTTTCTAGCTGCGGGGGATCGCTGCCCAGGAGTATGGGGCACATTGTGCGAAAAGCTTTTTGTGATTGCACAGGACATTACAGGATATTTAGGGGAAGAACCAAAGGTGGAAAAAGGAAGGGATCAAGGTGGTTTGGGGAGAAACAAGCATGGAAAAATAGAGGAATAAGAGGATAAAAGGAGCTGGTCACATGTAAATAGGTGGCTGGTCAGTACACTTCTGGCCATACTATGCAGTCAACGCAGTTTTCCCTGCTTGCTTACTAAATGGCATTTCTAACTCATGTATTTTTATGGGGGTCTGAGTGCCAGCAACTCAAATGAGTGAGGGTGTGCAAGTAAGTGTGAGGGGTCTGTAGCAGCAGCTGTAGGGGGGGCAGTATGTGCTAGCAGATGTGAAAGCACATTAAAATCATTAGGAGAGGTGCACGTATTAATTTAGATCTATGGCCACAGAGACAAACGAGAAGAAAAATTTTCTAAAATGGAATACTCAATAACTTTCTACCATAGCATACGGGACTTTTAGGTCATATTCTTCCAAATGCTTAATTTCCTTATACCAGCAATGCAGAGATAAGTATACGTAAGATAGGCAGGCTAAGACATAAGAAAGAACAGTAGGTCATCCTGGAAAACTGTTGAAGGAAATCCAGAACTTTATTCACATTTAGCACAAAGAAATGGATTCGAGTGAAAGAGACTTAGAGGCAAGCTTTCATCCTAATCAAATGGGTCAGCCTGTAGATTTAGGATACTGAAGTCCTAGGAAGAGAAAATGCCACTTGTGAAAACTGTAGATAGCAGACTGTGTGGAGTCCAGTAGTGTGTGCTGTTCTTTAAGAAGCAAAAAAGTCACTAAAAAGTGCCCTGCTTCCACCCAGCAGAACGGAATGAGGAGGTTAGTGGGGGACTGGATGAAGCACAGCTACTGCTAAGAGGATGGGAGGCAGGAAGTGCCCAGGACTGCTACCGGGAGGCAGGGAGTCGAGCACTGCTTCAAGAGGAAGACACATTCCAGCTACCCAAAACTTTCCTCACAATAAAAGAAGACAACATTAAATTCATGTCATTTAGGAAAACAAATACTGTTACATCCTACATTTCTCCTTCCCTCTTTTAATTTCTCTTTCAACAACAGGGTCTTTGTTTCCTGATTCACTGTCTGTGAGGAGGCAGCAAAGGTCACTGAGCAATCAATTTGGTCTAGTTTTCCAAGATTTTGGGATAGAGCTTAGGCCACTGTTTAATTATGGCACTTTGAAATTGAAGCTGACTCCTGTTGCTAATCAGAGCACTGTAAATGGACTATGCATATCACTGAATAAGATCTGCATATGTGCACATTGAAATCTAATTCAGGACAGGTAACTACCCTTAGGAAGGGTACACATTACACACACGGTGCATATACACATCTGTAAATTTATACAAAATAAATGGCTTCTGTTTGATTAAGTTCTTAGCTTGAAAATAATATATTAATTCAAAAAGACAGCTACTTATGAAAGACTCATGACAATACTTCAACTTCCATTGTTAGAACATACAATATTTGCTTGTCTCAGATATCCCTCAACACCTAATTAAGTTAATATTTCCTTTTTGCTTAGTATGGTATGTTTTCTACTAGAATTTCATCTTTAAGGCAACCAATTTTATCAAAGACTTAGAAGTGAAAATATCACGTATTTATTACTGACTGGATTTTAAAAATGTCTTTATCAGCCAGTTAAACTGTGTATTTTGTAAAGTCAATGAATAGCAATTAAAATGCTGAAATTCCATTCCAGAAGAATGGAAGAAATTCTAGAATTTTGGAAACATTTTAGTTTGCAAGAAAAACTGTAGGTGACAGAATTCCTTGTGGAAAGAAAATTTCTTTCAGGGAGAAAAAAAAAAAGACATATGCACTCTGTCTTTTATAAAAATTAAACAAAGCCTGATCCAGTCTGCATCTAGCTGTGGTAAAAGCCTAACAAAGTATTGAAGAAGAAACATAAGAATGCTTATATTCCTAAGAACATTGTTTCATGATATTACAACTGAGGTTCCTTTGTACTGGATCGTACCACAGGGACACCAGGCTTAATATTCAACTTCCAACAGCTGGCATCTGCTGCTTTAGAAAAAGAAGAATGAATATAATTCTCCTAATTATCTGAATCATTATTCTTCTTACTTCATAAACTATGTCTGCCTCCTGGGAGGTACTCCTGGGTCTGTTTTATACTGATCTCAGTTTCTACCAGTTGTCTGAAAATCATTACCAAAATCTTGCCCTTTTCTTCAGGTCTTATTCCTTCTCTTTCTTTTAGAAGCAAACATAACAGGTGAGCATATTTAATGCTGAAGCCATGCCAGATTTATATATATTCATCAACAAACACATCCCTTTGAATGTCTGCCAATAATGCTTAGATATTCCTTTAAAAGTCTGCCTTTAATGCTGTTCTCTCAGACATGTTATATTTTTTCTACTTATTGCTTCATTTGTTTACAGGTTTCAGACTGTAAACATCAACACTTTGCTGCATTGTAGAATACTGCTAATCCTGGAATATTCTCATTAAAAAGAAGAATCTATACTGCTGTCCATAGACATATTTTAATTTTTTAGTTTTCCTTTAGTGTACATGCTTGCACGCATTAAACTTGTTCTTTATTGCTGCAGCATTACTTACCTAATAACTCACTAAGGCTACATAGCTTCTGAGTAGTATTCTGTGTGCTTTCTGTGGACTGAAGTTGTGTCTGGTACACTTATGGGTGTCATAAAATCATTCATGGTAGCATGCAACAATATTTTATGTCCTCAGACTGTACTTATGGTTGATCATGAAAAACTTCCAACAAAACCAGAGTTGGAATGGAAGCTTTTGGAGCAAGGACTGCCTCTTAATCTGAGTTTGTGCAGTGTCTTGCATCATGTGGCTTTACTCAACATGACTGATGGCAATTTGAATATTAAAAAAAATTAATAATAAAAATCAACCACAAAACCTAAAAAGTTACTTTTCTGTTGTGTTAATCAATCTGTTACTAAGCATTTAGACACTAGACTATTTTCTTTATCTACACCTTTAATCCTCTGTCATGTATTATGAAAGCTTATATGGATTAGGAGTAATTTCTGGATGAAAAATAGGACATTAGCCATATCTAATGTAAATGAATTAAAGAATATTTTTTATTTAAAATCTCAACACATCTCTGAATCTCAAACACATTGTAAGAACTGTCAGAAGGTTCAGCAGGGAAAATTATTAATATTATGAATTTTCAACAATATCATTGATATTACAAAGGGGAAAATGAAATATTTTATAAAACCAACAGAAAAACATCAGGAAAGCAGAAAAAAAATTAAAAAAAAAAAAGCAAACAAGCAGATCAAAAATACTGGCTAATTTAAAAATTGGAAACTAAACACTGAATACTAATAAGAGTACATGCTGGGCTTATTTTGAACTGGCAGAGATTCAAAGTGTTTTGCAGATTAGCTATTTCTCCCTGGGACAGGTATAAGATTTTAGATACAAAGCCTATATGGTTAATATACTGTGAGAAGAATCCCTCAGTTCAAACTTCAAATTATCATACTCTGCAATGGTTTTTGATTACACTGTGGATATTGCTATTGATGAAGAAATACAGTGCTACAATGGCTGCACATATGGCTACTCTGATAATTATAAGTAATTCTTCTAATGCTGTTATTACTAGTAGCAATAAAAGCAGTAGTTTAGACTTCTCATAGACTTTCACTGACTCCCGAATAAAGTTAAAAGGATCCTTCACTAAGTTATCAGACTATCTATCAGATGTACAAATCTAGTATCACAATTCCGCACCAGAATGAAAAACCAAGCCTGTTCAGCAAGTCTCATAGAGAAAAAAATAAAAAAAAAATTAAAAAAAGGAGTATGTTTGGTTCTTCCCAGTCAGATTGACCAGGGCAGTAGAAGACCGTTGTCCCAGTCCTGGTTACTACCAGGCTCAGACTTTCCAGGCAGAGGTCACTGGGTTGCCTTACCACCTTTCTTCACTAATAGTACACAGTAAGCCCACATGAGATTCTGCAGCAATCACACAACCTCCTGCCAACTGCATCTGGCTTGTGTACTCTGCAAATTATATGATTCAGAAATATTTTAGTCTGCCAAGAATTCAATTCAATTTTGCATTGGATTTACTTCATTCAACTAGTTTTTAAAGTGGTACAGACCCTTCCTTCTCCTTCAGTCAGGTAGTTCTGCCCTCGACATATCAGCACTGCTGGTACTTATGGCAGACCAGAAGTAAGACATTTTTAGTGCATATTCAGACCATTTTATGTAAACAGACTTATTAACCTCAATCAGAACTGTATCCAAATTCATGTGGTTTAAATTTTGATATCTGTGAAAGAACAGTGCTTTGTTGGATAACCGGATTTTAAACGGATTCAAGTATGTAATGGTTGAGAAATATGAATACTGGGGTAATCAGAAAGTTCCGCCAAAATTGTACATTGAACAAAAAAAAAAAAATTCTTATTAGTTTAATCAGATATTGAGTTGTGAAATCTTCTGGAAAACATATTGAGAAGATAAGTATCTTTTAATGAAAATGTTATCATCTAGAAATTTCCCTAGAAATGTTTTATGGAAATGTTTTATCTGAACGTCTATATGTGGTGCCCAAACAGTGTAAAGGGCCTTTTTCGCCATCAGTTTTTTAAAGTAATAATGACAACTCAGAAGATAATTTTTGGTTATTATCTCAACCTGGTACTGATGGCATTTCTGTTGCCTCCAGACAAAGTAAGGGTTTGCTCCTTAACTTAAGTAAGTAGGTGAACCTCCACTAAAGTCAAAGCAGCTACAGATATTTTTATGTTAACTAAGGAGGATCAGGTCACAGATGATATATTCTTTATTCCTCATTCCAGCTTTTGTCTTATTGATGTGAGCTACTTCCAACACTGCTTAAAAATTACTGCTATAGTTTCAGGACCCAGCTTTATTCTGCTCTGGATAACAAAGAACAGGATACAACATGTAACAGCTTTGACAAAGACTTACATTGCAATTAACATCACAGAAAGTGGGTCCTCTTATTGGTCATACCATTCCAAACCTTACATTTTTTAATTTATTTATGTATTTTCATGAATAATGTTGCAAGACTACAAATTTTGCTGTATCACTGTGCTGGAAACATTGGGTGAAACATGCAAAGTTTCTTTCTAATGTATGGCAAAGATTTTGCTCATGAATGCATTTGCTCCTTGGAGAATGAAAAGGAAGGAGAGAAAAACCTGGTTCATTAAGTTGTCTTGCAACCAAAAGCAGAAACATCTGCTAAAATCACGAGCAACCTGGTGGTTAGACGCAGCAAGAGAAATGAAGAATCAGATGGGTATTTCACTTTGTCTTAAGTTTCACAGATTTAAAAGAAGAATATTGTTCAAAAAAATCTATTCTTAATGCATGATTTTGATCTCAAATATAGGTAGAGACAATATTGTATGGGATCAGTTATAATATGTACTGCTAAAGAACTATTTTTTAATCTACCTTTCTGTTTACGTTTGACTGCTATTACAAATTAGAGAAAGTTATTTAAAAGCAATAAACAAAAAAAGAAAAGCATAAGTTTGGTCACTTTTAGCATGTTTAGCAACACAAACACTGTCAAATTTCACTGTCTTCCAGAGGGTATGAAAATGGAGTAAAACATAGTAGAATATATATTTTTACCTGTTTTCCATGTAACTCCCACCTTTTCTGGTCCACATCATTGCTTGATCATGAAGACTGAAAATTCATCTTATACATTTACTATCTCACTGAAAAAATGCCTTTTAAGGGTCATGATAGATAGCCATTATCATCGCTGAAATGGCACATAGAACTTTAGATGAAATTTCAATAAACAAATATATGACTCTGCATAAACCCACTTGATCCTGTAACTTAAACTCAGTGGGTTTTACCCTTCTGCTTTTGTTGCTCCTGGATTAAAACACCACAGCAGTATGATTACTTAAAGACTATGGAGTCTGTTCAAATGAATCTATTTCCTACAGATTCCTCCATGCCTTAAGGAATTATCTAGGGAAATAGAGTCGCACATTAACAAACTGGGCAGGAAACAGCTCTGAGAAAGAAAATTGAAAAATATTTAAAAGGTTTGTTTTCTTTCCGACATTTTTTGCTACTTTTGTGTATTTTTAATTACAGTTTTGTAATTTGTAACAGGCCCTTACTTGCCAGGTCATGGAGCTAGAGCTGACTCAGCCTTTACCTTATCGTAAGTTCCCAAACCCAGAAAGCTTTCATGCCACACACACCCCAAACTACAAAAAGAAAAAAAAATAAGGAAAAGCTTTTGCTTACATTAAAGACAACTTAGCTTTGCAAGAAGCTTCAAAATAGCTACTTGTCATGGTTTAAACCCTGTCGTCAAGTTAGCCACGCAGTCCACACTCCCCCGCCCTTTCTTCCCCCCTCCCCCGCTCCTGGAGGGATGGGGAGGAGAATGGAAAGAATGTAACTCCCACGGGTTGAGATAAGAACAGCCCAGTAACTAAGGTATAACACAAATCACTACTGCTACCACCAATAACAATAATGATAAGGGAAATAACAAGGGAAGAGAATACGATACCACCCGTTGAAAACAGCCTGACCGAGCAGTGAGCCAGTCCTTCCAGGTAACTCCCAGTTACATCCCGGGCATGATGTGCTGTGGTATGGAATACCTCTTTGGCTAGTTCGGGTCAGGTGTCCTGTCTCTGCTTCCTCCCGGCTTCCCGTCCTCCCTGGCAGAGCATGAGACTCACAAAGTCCTTGGTCAGACTAAACATTTGAGCAGTAACTAAAAACATTGGTGTTATCCCAGGCCGAAAGTCAAAACCACAGCGCTGCACCAGCTACTAAGAAGGAGAAAAAGTGACTGCTACTGCTGAACCCAGGACAGTAGGTCAGAACAGATAAAAGACTTTGTACACATCTTGTTCTATTGCAACCAGATTCCTGCTCTTAGACTTAATCTCAGTTAACCCAGTGTCTCTAAATTACAGAAAATCCCTTGCAAACCCTTATTCTTACTTATGATGTTTTACTTTCTACCATCTGTGTATCGTGATGATCTCAGCCTCATTTCAAACAACTGACAGCCCTACCCTTCAACTTCTCGTTTCACACCCACCAGGAGACATGTCATTCATCAGCAGCATGATCAGCTGGTTGAAAAGGAAGACATCAATATACCATGGAAATAGTTATACTCAAACTACTCCTTTTTTAAGAAACTGAAAGCAAAGAAATCAACTATACATTTCCTCAGTTCATCATATCATGGTATTAATATCTAATAATTCTTCCCCACCTCTACTGAACAATAACTGAATTCTTCAGTATACAAATCAAGTTTGCTCTGCAGCTGTGATTAAAATTACACCATAACACTGTCATAATCCCAGTAATGCTCTGTACATGACCATTAATTACATTGCATATGATAGTTTAAGGATTATTCCAATTTACACTGTCATCAGTGATCACCTGCAATGAAATGCAGCTGTGGTGGCTCAGTCTACAAAGCAAACATTGTAACTATACGTTTTTCTTTAGTCCACTTTCTTTATCTCTGCTGAACTAGTATCAGGAAAATTTAGAGGGATTAAAGCCTCAGCGTCAATTTTATTCTGAAGAAAACACCTTTTCTTCATGTTGTTTCCTGAGGTAATTAAATCAATGAGGTAGCCAGACTGTGCTAGCAATGTACTCTTAGCACTCTGTGTTATTCCAGAGGTGTTAATCGAGACAGGACTGGACTTTAAAAGAATTATTTAGCCAGGTAGTTCATTAAGAAGCAAAGGAAAAGGAGTTTAAAAAGCAATATAAATCTGTTTTTTATTATAAATATATGAAAAGTGTCTCAAACAAAAAATACAAGTAACCAAGGGAAATATTTAACATAATAATGAAAGAGCTCTTTAAAAGTTGCATGTAAGCATGAGAAAAAGTTACAGATTTGTTCCAAGGGACAAAGTCACAAGTTGGAAGAAATTTTTTATTAGAGATGCAAACTGTGAAAGTTTCAGTTTAAACGGTTCTTCCTTGTCAAGTGAAAACCAAACACATAACATTGATTTTAAAATATAAATAAATAAGTCCTCTTGTGAGCTAGACAGAGCAAACAGGTAGCATTACAAGAAATAAAAAAGGGTTCTCAAATTAGGAGACAGCTGGTGCTGCCACACACCATCAAGCAGTGATGCCTACTTACAACAAAAGAGGTGCAGATCTTCACAATTCCCCCTGGGACTGAGGCTCAGCTGTGTCTTCTCATATTGCGTCCAGGAGTCCACCAGGGCTAGGGAGAATGATGAAGGAGCTACCATGTGACAGAAACCTGAAGTGATGTGTGAAGTGATGTGCATCCATGAGCCAAAAGAATGAGACAATGAGAGAAACAAGAAATAAACCAAGTACAGGCTCATATGGTGGCACTGCATCAAACCTTCACTGAGATTCTGTTCTGAAACCAGGACATTTCTCTTCTCATGTTTTGGTTATATGAACAAACCCAAATGACTTGAGCCAGCCATACAGGCAACCCCCCTTCCACTTCCAGTTCAGTTGCAACAGCTAGCATGTGCTGGGAGACACAGGAACTCTCTGTGTAGCTTCTCTTTTTCTTGCCGATTTGTTCACCACCTTGAGTGTATAAAACTGAAAACCAACTGTTTTCTTGGAGAGGAAAAAAAAGAAAATGTAAAGAATAATAAAAAGAGGATGAGTCATAGAATAAAAAGGGAATAGAACTGGTTGTGAAAATTGTGTCTTCTGAAGGATGTAGGTGCTTAATATCTAGCAATTCTCTTTCTAAATGAAAGGAGAACAATGACGGTGTTTAAGTAGCTAGCTCAGAATGGAAACAGATTGTTGCTTGAGTTACCAGGAACAATAAACTGTGCTGATCAACTCTTTAAACTACAAGGTAAAAGTGAACATTGTAGAACACACTTTGTGCATCCGTGAAACTGAGAATGGTACTTTGCATTGAAAAAAAAAAAAAAAAAGTTCATAAACAGAAAACTCAAGTAAAAAAAAAAAAGAAAAATCCTAACTGCCATCAAAGTTTTCTGCGGGGCTGTGGTGGGTGTTTTGATAGTTCTTTTTTCCAAATGCTATGTTCTGAGCTCTCTTTGACTCTTCACTCACTTGTTCTGACACCCTTCATGCTGCTCACCTTAGTGTGCGTGAAAGATTTTGGAAGAGCCTCAAAGAACTGTGAACTTGCTTTTACAATAAGGTTGACTGCAAACTAAACAGCTTATTCTTGTGTACATCCAGTGCAAAAGATTAACCTTGACAGAACAAGGACATTTTTCATAGAACTGTGTTGGAATTTTTTGTGTGTTTGTTTATTAGGTATAAATAGGCTTGTTTCACAGCAAGCATACATGGAGTTTAGTTTTGGAAGTCCTTTCGTTATTATATTATTACTTGAACAAATTACTTTCTTGTATAAATGAAAAAAAACCCCAACAAAACAAAACAACAAACCCAAACCTTCCCTTTCATTCATTTTACTTTAATAAAATCATAGTTATCACAGAATCATAGAATGGTTCAAGTTGGAAGGGATCTTCAAAGATCATCTAGTCCAAACACCCTGCCATAGGCAGAGACAACTTTCACTAGATCAAGTTTCTCAAAGTGACATTCAACGTGACCTTGAACACTTCACATGATCCACAACTTCCCTGGGCAACTTATTCCAGTGCTTCACCACTCTAACTGTAAAAAATTTCTTCCTTTTGTCCAATCTAAATCTAGCCACTTTTAATTTAAAATTGTTGCTCCTTGCCTTGTCACTGCAGTTCCTGGTAAAATGTCTTTCTCTGTCTTTCTGATAGGGTAAGTATGGAAAGGCCATAATAGTATGTTCCAAAATCCTTCTCTTCTCCAGGCTGAACTCCTCTTATGAAGACTCTCTCAGTCTGTCTTCATAAGAGAGATTTTCTAGGTCTTTGATCATTTTCAAGGCCTTCCTCTGGACCCATTCTAACACGTCCATGTCTTTCTTGTGGTAGGGACCGCAAAAGCTGAATGCAGTACTCCAGGTGGGGTCTCACCACAGCAGGGTAGAGTGGGAGAATCAATTTCTTTGACCTGCTAGCTTCTTTTTATGTACCCTGGGTTGCAGGTGTACATTGCCAGCTCATATCCTTTTTTTTTTTTTTTCCCAGCAGTATCCCCAAGTCCTTCTCCACAGGGCTGCTCTCAATCTGTTCATCCTCCAGTCAGTATTGATATTGAGACATAGAAAAACAACCTTTTGAGTATTAAAAATAGAAGGCAAGGGAGTGTATGTAACTCAGGTTTGTAAAAAGTTTGGGAAAAGCTACTGTGCCACTACCACATCAATGCTGATTAAAATAATTTTCAGTTAGAATGTGTTTCCTTGGGCTGCTGAGAAGTTAACAGGGAGCATCAGTTTCCTCTTTAATGAAAAAAGTAGAAAATAAAGGACGGAGGGTGATTTCAGAATTTTAAGTACTGCATGCTACAGCATGTACTTCTAAAAAAAAGAAAAAAATAAATTGTCAGTGCTTTTACCTTGGACAAATATCACGACGAGTTTAAGTTAAGAACCATTGTGTTATAAAGTACACTGTCCTTACACTTCACATCAGGCTTCTATCTAACATGACAGATATATTTATCCCTAATTTTTATTGAAAAGATCTATATGGGGTTGCTATGAGTCACCAACTTTAACATAAGTCTGTACTTAGAACTGAGCAGGATTCATCTCAGTTTTGGAATGAGTTTGGCAATAGGATGATTCTACTTCTGACTCCCAGCAATATTGGTTTTGCTGAAGACGAAAGTTAAAACCTTTGCTCCATCGAACAATCAAGTATGTGCCATTCTGCTGCTTGGAGAAAATAACGAGTCCAGTAATTTTTCATTTTTTTTTTAAGAGAGGATGTGCGTAGAACATGCAAAGTCATCAGTGGTAAAAGTGATTGAATCAGACTGGTTTGGGCATTTGGAAGTTTTAAATCCTACATGAAAGTATTCCTGTTCACTGTGAAGAAAACTTATTTTCACTCATGAATTCTTGATCAGAAAACTTAAAATGGGTAGCTGATAGATGAGCAAGTTGAATCTCTAAAAAGAAGGCTTTTTCTAATGTAATGGGAGTTCAGTTTCCTGTTAAGTCAGAGAAATAACTCACCGTACATAAAGCTAAACCTGTGCATGCCTTTGCAGGATTTGGGCCTAACATTATGAGAGAAGGATGAGGTAGCACAATATTAGGGAGCCCTGCTTGCTCCTTTGACATGTCATAAAGTTTCTTTTTTGCTCAAAAACCAGGGAAATGCCTGGAGAATGTGATTCTGTGTTTTATTAATGTACAATCTGAGCTCACAGCAATTTAAGACAAGGTGGAAAATAGCATAATTCTCAACAATTTGACAGGACCTGTTTAGCTCATTTCTTCACATTTTGAAAAGGAAAATTATGTTTTCATTTCATTCATGCCTTTGACACAGTTTGCATGACTGACATCTACTGACAGTGTCTGTATACATTTAGCAGCACTATAACAGAACTATTCCTGCATGGTTTGATTTCACTAATTATCAGTGGCCTAAAAGCTATCTAGAAGAAGCTATCCCAGGTCTGCATATAGCTGAATTAGCAATTATTCATGTTATCTTTTTTGTTTGTTTGTGTATTTCTATAATTCACTGCTATAATTTAAGTGCTCTAATTTTAGCATCTGGAATATTCTTCCAATATACAGTAATCTAAATAACATAGTAAAAAAAGACCACAGTAACCTGTTAATTTCTTCACAGTATTGTGACATTTTTATTTCATTGGTCTATTCTGTTAACGTAAACATAATTAATAAGAGCTCTCTCCATACAGCATAGGTCCATTAATAATTATAGACAAGACCACTTGTACTACAAATATTATTTTGCTAGGAAAGAAAATAATTTTCAGGGCACTCAGTTAATGTTACTGTACTAAAGGAAACAATCATTCATATTATGTTTAACTGGTGACTGTATCCCTTAAAAGTACTTGCAAATTCCAGGAATTAGTCATAGAAAAATATTATTTCTCTGCTTGCTTAGATCCAGTTCATCATCTTGAGTCTCATATTCAGATTTCTTCACAGTGGAAGGACTGGTTAACACAGTCTGTACAAACAATTCAAAGAATATCAATTTCAAGTGGTCATGAGCTGGGATTTTTGATCAATGAGAAACTTTAACTCATCAATGTCTTTTATCTGTGTTTTTTTCATTCAAGCTAGGATATCCATTAACTACCTTCAAAATTTGCTTTACCCTCACAAATTTTATTATGCATGCATGTAACGCATTGGTACTTTTGCACAAGTACTGAGAAAGAGTGAAGTATATAAAAGAAGGAAAAAAAAGATTAAAGTGCTAGAAAAGAAAGAAGTGGAGTGCAGTGAGTCAGAGAAGAAACAATTGGTAAGTGAACAAAAAATATGTAAGTACCTCAGAACCACACTATAGAAACATATAGCTGACTAGTCATGCAGCTATTATTGCCAGTTAAATTTCATAATTTTTGACTGAGGTGTCAAAGGTTGATAAAGGAGGAAGAAAGCAGACATGCAGGAATCACAGAATATATGTTTAATCTGCACTTGTGGAGTAGGGAATATATTATAAATTCATATGGTCATTAATTTTGCCATCTTTATATATCTTCATGTCCCCTTAGTCTCCACTTCACAGATGTGAACCTCAGCAGCTGAGTGACTTCCTGAGGTCAGGCCTGCAATCTTCCAGATACAGGTGAATGCAAGCCACCTGGATCAGGGCTAAGGGTACTACAGAGGTTGCATCCTCAACAGTTGTAAATGGTCATAGTTCAACTGACTTTCAGCTGTAACTTTGCCTTTACGTGTTCTGACTTCTACTAAATTTAAAAAACTGATCTGATCTGATTTTAGGAGGATAAGAAATAGTAAGGAAATTGCTGTTTTAGAGTAATAGACTGCTAGTCCCTGGGACATCTCTTTAAACAGATTATGGGGAAAGGCTGATTGCTGCTGAAAGCCAGAATCATAAACCAAAATGTTTTAAAAACTGGCTGAAATAAGCACTAGTCCAGTGGTCACTGTAATATTCAGTGCAGAGAACCTCTAATGCATCTAGCAAAGTAATCTGGCAACAGTGCAAAAAGAAATATTGAAAATAAAATATGGTTTGGTTGTTTTGTTGGGTTATTTTTTTGTGCTGGGGTTTTGTTTCTAAATAAACAGTAGGTAGAAGTAATGCTGTAACAGTTGCATAAGTAATTAAATAACTCAACATAGTATGTTTTGTATTTCTAAGTATAATTCTTTTCTTCCAATGAAATTCCCCCAAATTATGTCGGATAGAAAAACTGTTTTACATTCACTGCCATAAAAGTAATTATTTAATAGCTAGGTCATTTCACCTTAATATTATTGCAACTATTAGTAAAAAATATATCTCAATGAATGACTCCTAAAGAATACTAAAGAAATGGAAGCCTCCTAAAGAATAACTTCATGCTCTTTAAAGAATTACAAGCCTCTCTACAGGATGTCAAGTGCCCCCTGTTAGTAAAGAAAACAGTCTAGTTTGAACCGTCTATCTTTGAAAGGTAACAAAAACATCTTTCTTATAAGACAATAGTTGTCAGATTTTCAAATGTGTAAATACAATTGAGAAATTGTTAACCAAGTCTACAATATTTCCTTTTTATTCTGTAGAATGCACCTGAAATCTGTCAGTTCTCATATCCCTGTCAGTAATCATGAAGGCCCTCAAGGCTATCTGTTAGATGCTACATGATAAATTTTGCACAATAGCAGTTTCTGGGGATATTCATATTTTGCTTCAGAAAGGTAATAATTAGTTTTGCATAGTCTCATAGCAGAACCTGTACCAGAGTCCCTCATTTACATAAAGAGATAAAGAATGAAAGCTAAAAAGCAGAAATCTTCTTTCCAGTGCTGCACTTGAAGAAAACAGCTAGGTTTAATGTTGAGGTCTATTCTGAGTCTGCTGAACATTTAGAATTTCATTAAAAAATCATTGAATGCTTCCTTATGCTTTAAGTTACATCTAGGAAATTTATAGTGCTTTAGGTTATTTTATGCATGGCTTACATTGTGCATAAGGGACAACACTGTCCAGTTTTAGTGTTAATACAGAAGGAAAATGCAATCTTCTTTTATTACACATCATGGGCAAAGGCCAAATAAAAGCTCTGTTGACACAGCAATCAAGAGCAGCAACATTATAGATGTAGATGCATCTGAGCTACCTCTATACTTGAGAATCTGCATTCTCAGAAAATTATATTATTAAAATCTTCATTCTTTCACTCTGTTTTCAGTTATCTATTTTGAAGCCGTATGGTGGGCATCAGTGAGGGCAACAAAGAAGGAACAAATGAGACTTGCTGAAGCTGCATTATAGAGAATGCTTGAGATCAGTGGATGATCTCTGTAAGGAAAAAACCCCACAGTTTAATGATTAATTCATCACCTTTCACAATCTCCTTTTCCTCCTTAGACAGACAGCTCACCTTGAACAGCAATGTACATACAGATAGGGGAACCTCCGTGACATTTTTTGCTTTCTAGCTGCTACTGTATGGTGGTGACATGGATTTAGGGTGTTGCTTATTATAGGAGTTCTCAAGGTTGTGGACCAAATAAAAAAAAATAACGAAATTGCTGGGTTTTGGGACCATATCTAGCACAATGGTTGTACTAAATACAATATATTTTCACCCTTAGCAGTCTGTCAGTGAACTTGTGGGTGGTATTTTCTGTACCTATTCTCCACCTATCTTCCTCCCACTGTTCTCTTTCAGACAAATCAATTACAAATTTTATTTACAAATGGAACTGATGGACCGCGAACGGCCATGGACAATGTATCTTCAAAATCAGACAGTTTACTTCCCTGTTCCAAGAACTGCTACCCAAACCAGAGACTATGATTAAGTTGCATCTTAATTTAAACTAATTTATTTTGGGGCCAAGTCCTTATTGCACTGAAGTGAGATAAAATACACTCTCTGATGTTGGTAGAAGGCAAGGGAGTGAAGTAAATCTTAACCCTTTTGAATACAAAAAATAATTTTCCAAACTGTACGTTTGTATCAGTAGACTAAATGTATGCAAATTTTAAAATCACAGAATCCTAGAATGGTTTGGGTTGGAAGAGGCTTTAAAGATGATCTAGTTCAAACCCTCTTACAATGGGCAGGGATGTCCTCCACTAGAATAGGTTTCTCGAAGCCCCATCCAACCATTAAACATTTCCAGGGATGCTGCATCCACAGTTTCTCTGGGCAACCTATTCCAGTGTCTTACCACTCTCATAGTGAAGAATATTTTCCTAATATTCTTTTATTTTGATATACTAATTTTAAAAGATTAAAAAAGTAGGTAGGTACACTATTCCAGTTTTCAAAGACAGATGCTTTGGTGAGTTCAAAGATCCTGAGGTACTCTCAGAAATCAAGTCAAACAAAAAATCCCCAAAGCATTTAACATAAAAAATATGCTTGGGTTCAGTTTGGAACACCAAAAATTGTGTGGTTGATCTTAGATCACAGTACTGTGTGCTTTAGGTTTTCTCTTGTAAGAGTATCTTTAATCCATAGAAATATGGGAAAACACATTAATAATTCTACTATAATGGATATACTACTGAAGTTTCTGAAGATACATCTGTGCGGAAATGGAAATAAGCATGTAAATTAGGATGGAATAATACAGTTACTGTGTGGTATCTACCTATATGGACACTTTCATGCTGCAGTCAATGTGGAGTAGCCTTTCTCCTAATTACTACGTAAAAAAAAAGGGACAAAGATATTATTTTTTGTTAATATGAAAATGCTGAATTAATTATGCATTAACTATCAGCATCATTTTCCAGTGTAATCACTGATGTTATCTATTTTTCTGTATTTTGAACTCATGGTAGAGATACACTTAGTTTATGTATATAAGTTTTTATAAGATCTGCTGTAGTTAACACACCATGATGCTTTTCAATATTAGCCTGAATTTATAGGATTTAAGTTCTTCTACAGTCTTCACCTGAATTGAAATATCTATGATTTGACAATCAGTTGATGATGAAGGTTTTCAGAAAACACATCAAAATTTCACTCTTTTAGAAAGTCATTCTTCAGGGTTTGTTTAATATGGATCTACCAGTGTTAATTTAATATTGAACCTAGCATACTCAGTTGTTGAAATTTTCAGTGAAAAATTGTGTTATGGAATGAATTCTTTTTCTTTAGATATCACGAATATATTTTCAGAAAATTCAGGTCCACAGCTGAACACTTTCAACATTTGTAACAATGGCACTAAATGTTCTGAATTCAGAAGTGTTAAAGGTACTACACTACCCACCATATATATCAACCCATTTGCTAAAAAAAAAATAGATTCACTGAGCTAAGGAGCCTGCAGTATTTTTTTGTTCATCTCATTATTTACTCATTAGTTATCAAGGTAAATATTTCTCATCAAATTATCTTCTGAAGCATCTCAAAGCTCCCTAGTTCCCAAATCCAGGAGATGCTCCAATTTTGTCCTATTTTTACAGAGACAACATCCAGCTTTACATCATCCTACCATAACCTCAGAAATTAGACCCAGGTATGTGTGCCAGTAAGCATACAGCTTGTCCCAGTCAGACACCTGATCTGAATGACTGAATGTCCACAGTTACCAGGGTGGACTGTGGCGTGTACCTGTCCCATGATTTAAATGTAATCTTAATTTATCAGAATGCATAAGCTCGCTATAAATTAATATTTCTGGAATTTTTGATAGAAGTTCTTATTAAATACAGCAGCTACAAAAAGAGAATGCTAAAGATGCAAAGCTATATTCTGACATGCAGAAACAACTGATGTTAATTTGGTATCTGCACCATATAATTTTGTTTTTTCAAAAATTTATTGACTAGTCTCAAACAATAACATATCATGTTTGAGGAAAAAAAATGGCATGTTAGCATGAAGAACTTCCTGACAGGCCTAATATTGTCTGTAAAAACCCCAAGACTTGAATTATATTTATGGGAAATTGATGTCAGATGAAAAGAAAATTATTAGTACACTAATAAAGAGAGAACAGATAAAGAATACAAGAAAAAAAGAATCTGAGTATGAAAAGTGCTAGCTACAATCCAGTATGATTAAAATTAATCAGAATTTTAATACAATATATAGAATTAATTTGTGTATATAAAAGTGTAAAGCAAAACTTAAAGCTGTGCATATCCCAAATGTGGACTAAAAATCATAAAAAATTATAATGATATGCTTAAAGTTCAGTGTGCATACAAGTTCATAACTTGCACGCAAATACCCAGGATTAATTCGGTTTTAAAACCTTGTTACCTTATTTGCTTGACATTTTAATTCTTAAGTGTGCAATTTTGATGTTACTTTAAAAGAATGAAAAAGAAAATTAAAATGTTAAGATTTGCTTCATTGCAGTGAGAGAGATCTTAGGCAAGAAAGATTAGTAGGACATTTTCCGAAGTGCAAGTTTGTTCTCCTCTCAGTGAAAATTTTTCACTTTTATTATTTTGCATATGATATTACAACTCAAGCACTTAGGTGATTTATATATTTGATATCTATTTTATATTAAACAGAAACTGATTACTATGTTTTTAATAAGGAGTATTCCTTTTTCATCTTTTATTCAGCCCCAGGTTTGACTTAATATCTGCTTGGCAATTAATGTAATGAATTTGTGAGAGAGACTGGAAGGATAGAGTTCTTTTTGAGCAGACACCTGGCATACATCAGTTGCTATGGTGATTACCCAGATGTGCAAACAAGTACAGGAAAAATTATGATTCATATTCCCACAGTAAAAGAAACAAAATTTCTAATTGGTAAACAGCAAAGCAGTAGGACGTAGAGTCTGGATTTTGAAACCACATGCAAAAATGTAACATTACATAAGCACTGGAACAGAGCTGCAGGAGTTTCAGTTTATGTTGGAGGACCAACAAATCTGCATTATTGGCAGATATGCCCTATTATGCCATGTCATTTCCTGCTCAAACTTGTCAAGGAGAAAGGCCCTCTGAGAACACATTGAGGAAGAAAACATACAACTTGTCTCCTGCCTCTACTCCAGAATCTCAGCCTTGGTCTTACCATGACAAGGATAGCACAAGGAAGGCAAAAAGGGAGAGGGAAGAATTTTCCTGTTTCACAAAGACTATGTATCACAGTGTCCTGGTTTCAGCTGGGATAGAGTTAATTTTCTACAAACAGAGCTCGCGCAGAGCTCTGTTTTGTCTTTAGTCTGAGAATAATACTGACAACATATTAATGTTTAGTTGTTGCTAAGTCCTTGATCAAAAAGTCCTTTGATCAAAGACTTTTCAGTCTTTCATGCTCTGCCAGTGCAGAGGGGCACAAGAAACCAGGAGGAAGCAAACAGAACACCTGACCCAAACTAGCCAAAGGGATATTCCATACCACAGCACATCATACCCACTATATAAACTGGGGGTAGCTACCCAGCAGGATCCAATTGCTGCTTGTGTCAGGTAAGGTATCAGTCAGTGGCTGGTGAACAACTGTATTGTGAATCATTGCTTTTTATTGTTTTTTCTTCACACTTTTTAGTTTTATATTCTTTCCCCTCGTTATTTACCTTATCATTGTTATTATTATTATTATCATTATTATATTGTACTTTAATTATTCAACTGTTCTTATCTCAACCCATGGGGTTTACATTCTTTCTATTCTCCTTCCCATCCTGCCTGGGGAAGGGAGCAAGCAGGTGTGTGTTTCTAAGTTGCCAGCCGGGCTTATGATAGAATTATAGAATGGTTAGGGTTGGAAAGGACTTTTAAGATCATCTAGTTCCAACTCCCCTGCCATGGGCAGGGACATCTCACACTAAACCATGCCACCCAAGGCCTCATCCAACCTGGCCTTGAACACCACCAAGGATGGAGCGTTTTGCACTTCTCGGGACAGCCTGTTCAAGTGCTTCACCATCCCCACAGTAAAGAACTTCTTCCTTATATCTAACCTGAACTTTTCCTGTTTAAGTTTGAACCCATTATCCCTTTTCATATCAGTCCCTGATAAAGAGTCCCTCTCCAGCATCTTTGTAGGCCCCCTTCAGATCCTGGAAGGCTGTTATGAGGTCTCCACGCAGCCTTCTCTTCTCCAGGCTGAACAGACCCAACTTTCTCAGCCTATCTTCATACAGGAGGTGCTCCACCCCCCTGATCATCCTCATAGGCCTCCTCTGCATTTGTTCTGACAGCTCCATGTCCTTCTTATTTGAGGACATCAAAACTGCACACAAGACTCCAAGTGAGGTCTCACGAGAGCATAGTAGAGGGGCAGGATCATCTCCTTTGACCTGCTGGTCACGCTCCTTTTGATGCAGCCCAGGATACGGTTGGCTTTCTGGGCTGCAAGCGCACACTGAAGCTGGCTCATGTTCATTTTCTCATCGATCAACACTCAAGTCCTTCTCTGCAGGGCTGCTCTGAATCTCTTCTCTGCCCAACCTGTAGCTGTGCTTAGAATTGCTCTGACGCAGGTGTAGGACCTTGCACTTGGCACGGTTAAACTTCATAAGGTTGGCATCAGCCCACCTCACAAGCGTGTCGAGGTCCCTCTGGATGGCATTCCTTCCCTCCAGCGTATCAACCGAACCACACAGCTTGGTGTCATCAGCAAACTTGCTGAGGGTGCACTCAATCCCACTGTCCATGTCACTGACAAAGATACTGTACAAGACTGGTTCCGATACTGATCATTGTGGGACACCACTCATTACTGGTCACCACATCTCTTTGCATGCAGCCATCCAGCCAACTCCATTGTGGTGCCCAATGATCAAATTGATGTCTCTCCAATTTACAGACAAGGATGTCATGTGGGGCAGTGTCAAACACTTTGCAGAAGTCCAAGTAGACAACATCAGCTGCTTTGCTCCTATCCATCAGTTCTGTAGCTCCATCATAGAAGGCCACCAGATTGGTCAGGCATGATTTGCCATTGGTAAAGCCATGCTGGCTGTCACCAGCCACCTCCTTGTTTTTCATGTGCCTTAGTATGGTTTCCAGGAAAATCTGCTGCATGATTCTGCCGGGCACAGAGGTGAGACTGACTGGTCTGTAGTTCCCTGGGTCATCCATTTTCCCCTTCTTGAAAATGGGGGTTATATTTCCCTTTTTCCAGTCGTTGGGAACTTCACCTGACTGCCATGATTTTTCAAATATGATGGCCAGTGGCTTAGCAACTCTATTCACCAGCTCTTTCAGCATCTGCAGGTGAATTTCATCAGGTCCCATGGACTTGTGTACTTTCAGGTTCCTAAAATGATCTCGAACCTGATCCTCTCCTACATTGGACCTAAGGACACACAGTTATGATTTCATGTATAGCCAGATTTTTAATATTTGTATTTCATCAGCAGGGTGAAGAAAAATAGATATCCTAGAGCACAATATTACATTGTAGTACATTGTTCATGTACACATTTGTTCATGGCTTTCAGAGGTCTGTTTTGCTGCTCTTGTGCTGAAATCTACAACTGTCTCATGAACTGTTACATCACTCATACAAACACAAATAGAGGAAGAAAAGGTCTTGAATATGAAAAGAGTTCTGTGAAACTTATTGTTCATTTCACACTGCATCAGGGCCTATTCTAACAGCATAATTCTTGGGATTAATTGAGGTTTGCCACAATGAAAGGCAACATAAAGTTTTGCAAAGTGGGCATTAAAGCTAATGGGAACCTAACGACGTATAGTGAAAATGATTGTTTGCAAAATAAATTCTGTGAGGAAGACTATTGTATTAAATGACATAGAAATAATAGCTCAAGCATTCTTTCTGCCTAGTGTTTTTGAGAAAAAGAAGGTGTGCATGCAAAACCAACATTAACTGTACCACAGAGAGGAGTGCAAAGCCAGAAGGGTTACCCTATGTTAACCAATGCCAGAAGCCACCAGAGAAAGGAAGAAAGGGAAATTGAATTACTATAGTTGAAAGTCTGTTGCTCCAAGACATCAACATTCCTCCCCCTGAACTCTGTGTAGCACTTTTTTCTCACTTTCTTTTTTCCCTCAGTGGCTGAAAGATCCATCCTTGATTCTCATATTTACTTTTAATAATATAAGCTAGGGAGGCACAACAACAATATGTGTCCTGCAATATTGCACAGCTATAATCTCTTACATGATACTTACTGTTAAAGTCACTTATAATGGTTAATAAAGGCTTTAAGAGAGAAGGAACTATCTATTAACTGCATGAACACCTACCTTACTGACTATCTTCTAATATTATCTAAGTCACACATGGACAGTATTTTTCCAATTTCCCATTCTTTGGAAGATGTGAAAACCAAGTTTATCTGCCTTGGTTCCAGTCTACAAAAATTTTATACAATCTGAAGGCCAGTTGTAAAAAAACAACAACAACAACAACAAAACAAACCCAGCAACAAAAAATAACCCCACATGTAGAAGGGAAAAAAAGAGCAGCTTACAAATTACTTGGGGGACTTAGATTAAAAGTGATGTCTCTCCTGAAGCAGATGAGGACACTCATGTGCAAACAAAGATAGTTAGGCAAAATGAGACTTCAAAAGCATTATGTCTATACAAGATCTACTTTCACTCAGTTACGTATTTTATTGTTTTTAGATTCTTAAAGAATGTAAGAAAGAAACTGAGGAAAGAAGGCATTGGAGCCGAGAAGATGAAAGGAAGGAAGAGTCCAGTACACTTTGTCTCTAATGTATCTTTGAAAAGCCTTTTCTGAATACATTCCCTTGAAACTTCACTTCAGAAATCCCACTTCCAACACCCAAATTGGGAGGAGTTCATGTTCAAGATGTTTCTGACCTGCAACTTCTGTTCTTTATCCAAACCTTATATTCAAGGTTTTTCAAAGCCAGGAACTAGCAAAAATACTCAGTTGTAGTTAATGTACAAGGTAACTAAATTAACATTTTTTTTAAGTCAGCAACATGACTGTGAATAATGAATGTTCTCTCTCCATACAGGTAAAAAATATTAAAGGTTCTTTGAGCAATTTACTGGAATGATGGAAAAGTTGTTTATGCACAACTCAGAAAAGTAGGAATTCAGAGAGAAATTAAGGGTTAATTTCAGAGACATTGCAGTAACATTGACATGTTATTTTAAACTTGTCACCATTGTGACAAGTGAAGAGGTGCCTTCATTTTCTGAAAAACTGTAAATGACCAATTACAGAGAATGGTAGGCCACAAATTTTATCTTAATTCTCAATTATTTTATGTATCAAAAAGCCACATTTGTGTGCCTATATCCTGCTAAATTTGATCTGGATCTTATTCCCCGAATGTATGTAATTGGTTTCTGTGCCCATTTTAAATGACTCCTACTCCGTGAATCTTGTCCCACAAGAATAACAATTATGCATTTGATTTTAATAACTAGTATAGACCCATAAGTCTCCAGGGACTTACAGATAGTTATATAGGATTTTTAACTTCATGTATGTGGGCTGAAGAGAAACATTTGAAAGTTATTACTGCCTGGGGACACAAGCTCACGCATTTTATTTCCTCAAAGGAGTAGGAAACAGCCAGGGGCAAATCTCACTTCTGTGATAGGATAAAGTTCATTGGCAGTGGAGTCAACATGCAGGTAAGCCATCAGGTACACAGTGAGGACGCGAACTCCCTAGTGTGATGTTGATATTCACTCTTCAAGGTTTTACTGTTCACAAAGAGCAAGAAGTTCTTTGCAGTGGCTAAGGCAAAACTAAGCAGTGCTGCATGAATACTCTAATCCCTCTGTCCCCCTGCAGGTATCTGGAATGCTACTTCAATCACAGAGCATCAGTAGCAAAAGTAGCACTACCACTTAACACCGAGAATATGTTATTTTCTATTTTCCCTGCTTTATGCTGAAACAGTAACTTACAGGATGGGCTATCGCACATTCAGCTTCAGAAAAGCCAAAGGGTTTTCTGGATGGCACAAAGATAGCACAGACCAAAGTAGAAGCAGCCTTATTTCTTGCTATCAGAAGAGGTTTGCATTGGTTTCAAGCTTAAAAACTGCTTGCCAGAATCTAATTAAAAATATTTATTCTCAAGAAAGGTTCAGGGCCAGTACTAAATTAGAAATAGCCAGTGCTATTCCACTCAATAACAGCTTTGAAGTTACAGAAATGGTTTGGCTTTAGTGCAGACTTTTCATTTGAGGTGTTACAAGGGTTAACACTTTCTTTTTGCACAATGTACTATATTGGAAGGCAGATGCAGGGACTGTGAGAATGAACACCTTAGGCCCACTGTAGGAGAGGATCTGGTTCGAGGCCATCTTAAGAACCTGAAAGTACACAAATCCATGGGACCTGATGAAATCCATCCGCGGGTCATGAAGGAGTTGGCAAATGAAGCTGTTAAGCCACTGGCCATCACATCTGAAAAATCATAGCAGTCAGGTGAAGTTCCTAACGACCGGAAAAAAGGAAATATAACCCCCATTTTCAAGAAGGGGAAAATGGATGACCCAGGGAATTACAGATCAGTCAGTCTCACCTCTGTGCCTGGCAAAATCCTGGAGTAGATTCTCCTGGAAGGCAGGGTAAGGCACATGAAAAACAAGGAGGTGGTTGGTGACAGCCGGCGTGGCTTCACTAAGGGGAAATCCTGCCTGACTAATTTGGTGGCCTTCTATGATGGGGCTACAGAATTGATGAACAGGGGCAGAGCAGTTGACGTCATCTACCTGGACTTGTGCAAAGCGTTCAACACTGTCCCACATGACATCCTTGTCTCTAATTGGAGAGACATCAATTTGATAGATGGACCACTCGGTGACTAAAGAAATGGAGCATGACTAGCAAGTCGAAGGAGGTGATCCTGCCCCTCTACTCTGCTCTCCTGAGACCTCACTTAGAGTATTGTGTGCAGTTCTGGTGTCCTCAACATAAGAAGGACATGGAACTGTTGGAACAAGTCCAGAGGAGGCCAATGAGGATGATCAGGGGGCTGGAGCACCTCCCATATGAAGATACTCTGAGGAAGTTTGGGCTGTTCAGCCTGGAAAAGAGAAGGCTGCGTGGAGACCTCATAGCAGCCTTCTAGTATCTGAAGGGGGGCTATAGGCATGCTGTGGAGGGACTATTCATTAGGGACTATAGTGATAGGACAATGGGTAATGGGTTAAAACTTAAACAGGGGAAGTTTAGATTGGATAGAAGGAAGAAGCTCTTTACTGTGAGGGTGGTGAGGCACTGGAATGGGTTGCCCAGGGAGGTTGTGAATGCTCCATCCGTGGCTGTGTTTAAGGCCAGGTTAGACAGCCTTGAGTGACATGGTTTAGTGTGAGGTGTCCCTGCCCATGGCAGGGGGGTTGGAACTAGATGATCTTAAGGTCCTTTCCAACCCTAACTATTCTATGATTCTGTGATTCTGTGATTCTGTGATTCTGTGACTAATACATCATTCTTTCACTTGTGAGCTTAGTAATACATGAATATAAAAAATAAAGTGATGCATCCTGTGAGGTTAAGTTGCCTGTGGCTAGATAAGTCATAGAAATAGAATAGGGAGGAAATAACTGAAGAGACTGCATAAAGAAGCACAATATGACCAAAGTTTCATAGTTATTTTTTATATTTTCTTTCTGTAGTGCTAGGGTTTCGATCCTAGCCCCTCAATCATTTGAGAAGAGAATATCACCATGTCATTTTTTTCAGTGGGTGGTGTTTTGATTATTTCCATTATTCTCTGAAAACAAACAAAAAATCCCCAAACCAATTCAACCAACTAACCAAAAACCCCAAAAACCCCAAATACTCTCTTTTATACAACACATCTCTCAGATAATTCAAGACTGCTTTCTTTAATTTCTTCTAAACTGGAAGAAAACACTAACATGGATATTCTCTCCATCTAACAAACATTATTTACAAAAAACCCACAATGCTGGTACCTTAGCAGTGTTTTTCATACGGATCTGGAACTCTTGCCTATAATCTCCTTTCTGTTATTCATCAGAACATTGCCCCCATTTCTATGTCATCATTGACCATTTTTGTTTCTTTTTTTTCTTAACAAAAACCTGAATTGAGAGTCTTTCAATGCTTCCTACTTAGTTTCTTTAAATAAAAGCTAATGTTAAAAGTGATACATCAGTGTCATGAATTAATCATGACTAAAAGCTGTGCTACATGAATGAAACAAATATGTTGAGGTCTTCTCTGATGCTCCTTTTTCTTCTTCCTACAGACTGGATGACTGATTATTATTTTTTTTTTTTAATTTTTTTTCCCTTCTTTATTCTAAAGAGGCCAGTTAGGGTTCAATTACGGTAAAGGCTTCAGTATCTCTTACAGCATGTACCACAACCCATTGCTTCTTTGGCTCAATTTCTACTAAAATGAACTATTTTTCTCCTTTTTCACAAACAGGAGTTGTGATAGAAGATACTTGAATTAGTGACATAGATAGCTCAAGAGGGGGAAATAATCAGTAGTGTATCACACCAGAATCCCATGGTAAAATTATAAGTGATGGTATTTCATAGAATCACAGAATGCTTTGGGTTGAAAGGGACCTTAAAGATCATCTAGTTCCAGCCCACCTACCACAGGAAGAAACACCTTCCACTTAAAACAGGTTGCTCAAAGCCCCATTCAACCTGGCCTTAAACACTTCCAGGGATGGGACAGGCACAACTCCTCTGGGTAACCTATTCCAGTGTCTCACCACCCTCACAGTAATGAATTTATTCCTAATGTCTATTCTAAATTTACTCTTTCAGTTTAAAACCTCCACCCTGTCCTGTAACTTTACATGCCTTTGTAAAAAGTTGCTTTTCAGGTTTCTTGTAGGCCCCCTTTAGGTACTAGAAGGCTGCTATAAGGTCTCCCCTGAGCCTTCTCTTCTCCAGGCTGAACAAGCCCAGCTGTTTCAGCCTATCTTCACAGGAGAGGTGCTCCAGACTTCTGATCGTCTTCAGCACCCTCCTCTGGACTTGCTCCAATGGCTCATGTCCTTCTCATGTTGGGGACACAAGAACTGAATGCAAGTGGGTTCTCACAAGGGCAGAGTAGAGGAGGAGAAACATCTTCCTTGACCTGCTGGCCACACTCCTTTTGATGCAGCCCAGAATATGGTTGGCATTCTGGGTGGCTAGAGCACACTGCTGGCTCATGTTGAGCTTCTTATTAACCAACACCCCTAAGTTGTTCTCCTCAGTGCTGTAATGTCAGTACTTACTGTTAACTGCAGTATAGCTATGTGAAGTTGAGTCCTTTCTACATTCCTGAGCTACTATATCATGCTACCATTATTTCAGTGAAGCAAAGAAAGGCCTTTTCCTGCTGATTAAAAGAGCATAGAACTGAATCCTTGCTTCTCCTCCAATATGGAAATTAGAACAAGTTGGCCTCTATTACCCCTCCCAACAGTTCAACTTAATCATCTGCACATGCAGGATCAAATAAAATTTGGGTAAGTTTAGCGCTGTGGCAAGAAGACTGTTGCTTATATTTAATACAGAAATAATTTGTTACTCAGCGGCAAGAATGCAGTTTGAAAAGTTTTGACATGTAGCTTTGCTTCTTGACAATCAAATTCAATCGTACCAAAAAGATGTGGCGCATATAAGGATAGTATGTTCTACTTCAAAACAATCAAAGCATGGACAGAGAAGGAGTTTTCCAGGCCTCTGAATTATACTAAAGTAGAAAAATGTATCTAATTTTCCCCATACGTGGGGAATGCCATTAGTTTCTTAGTGAAAAACACTAAGGTTTTTATACTAGTTGTGGGGAAAAATAATGCTCAAAAGTCTTAAGGGACTTACTCAGGAGATATGATCTGCAAGTTTCTGACTCTGCCTAACCTGATAACCAGTGCGGTTGACTATCCTGCTTATCCAACTTGTGGAGCAGGCTTTGATCAGAAATTCCCAAATATAAGGTTAATGACAATTATATGCCTACAAATAATATGTATTATAGTGACATTATCTGAGAAAAAAAAAAAAAACAACAAAAACCACAGGTTATTCTGTCTGACCAGCTCCACATATTCTCCCTGTAGTACTATCCACACTTGTTACACTTGACAATAAATTCAAGCCTGACCAGAAAGTATAAACAAGGACAGTTCACTGAGTTAGCTGAATCAACACCACTTCAACATAACTGTAAAATCCATTGGACTACGTAGGAGTGCATAATTACTAATTGATTAGACGGATAATGTCAATCTTAATTTTTCTGAGTATATCTGTTAATTTACTGTTCGCATATGCGCGTTGACAGAACTGGAGACTGAAGTCTCCCAGTAAGATACAAAAGGCTATTAAATGGGTGCTAAGCTTAGAATCATAAAATACTTTAGGTTGGAAAAGACCTTAAGATAATTGAGTTCAACTGTTAATGTAGCACTGCCAAGACCACTACTAAGCCAAGCCCCCAAGCATCACATCTGCATACCTTTTAAATACCTTCAGGGATGGTGACTCAACTGCTTCCCTGGGAGGCCTATTCCAAAGCTTGAAAATCCTTTGGGTGAAAAATTTTTTTCTAATACTCAATCTAAACCTCCCTTGACACAACAAAAGGGCATTTCCACTTGTCCTATTGCTTGTTGCTTGGGAGAAGAGACGGATCCCCACCTCATTACAGCCTCCTTTCAAGTAGTTGCAGAAAGTGATATGAACTCCCGAGCCTCCTTTTCTCCAGGCTAAACAACCCCAGTTCCCTCAGCTGCTTCTCATAAGACTTATTCTCCACACTCTTCACCAGCTTTGTTGCCCTCTTCTGGACCCGCTCCAACACCTCAATGTCTTTCTTGTAGTAAAGGGGCAAGAACTGAACGTGGTATTCAAGGTGAGGCCTCATCAGTGCCAGGTAAATTGGAAAATCACTTTTGCTGGCCACACTATTTCAGATAAAGCCAGGATATTATTAGTTGTCTTGGCCACCTGGGCACACTGCCAGCTCATATTTAGCTGGCTGTTGACCAACACCCCCAGGTCTTTTCCTGTTGGGCAGCTTTCCAGCTACTTGATTGGGTATTAGCCTAGACAGGCTAGATTAAGGAAATGTGTTACATTTGCAGCCACTCTGATAAAGGCTTTGTCAATACGAGTGCTGAGCAGTTCAAATTCTCTGTAACAGGTTTGCCATGTGGATTTTTGCCTACTATTAATTTGATTCAGACTGTCAACAAAGAACTTTTTGCTTTACAGCAAAGAACTTGATGGAATTATAGATCCCCATCAAGTTTGACAGATTTGAATTACTGACCTAGAATGGAAAAGGTTCATATTCGTTTACTGATTCCCAAAGCCATACATTATTTTTTTTATTACAATTTTAATTAAATGTGATGGGAAAAGGATTTCAAGATTTGGTTCACAGCACCCCATTATGTACGTGTTTGCCTTCTTAAGTTGGCTGGTTTTTAGACTTAGGGTGTAGCAAATGTTCCCTATACTTGTAAGGGGAGACACCACATAAAAGTTAATACATGCTATTAGCTGCAACAAAAGACATGCCAACAGTCAAGAAGGAGACCTAGAACAGCAACATATATCAGAAGACAAAAGTAATTAAGTACCAGTCCAGAAAATTTAGAATGTAAGTATAATCTGAGCCTCTCAAGGTAAAACCAACTGAAGTTAACTGATGCCTACTTTTTCCGATTAAGTTCTTCATGGATGATACCCATCTAGACCTTTCTTCTAGTGTTCAGTGGAGCTAATTAATTCTTCATCATCTTATATAACTTTGCAATATTAAATGTCTTGCTCTCTTCCTCTTGTTTCTGCAAAATATTAAAAGTCAGTTAAGCTTTTGGAAAATCATAGAATCACAGAATAGTTAGGGTTGGAAAGGACCTTAAGATCATCTAGTTCCAACTGAGTAAAAGTTTGGTAGAAATCCTTCTTTAGAAATTTTTTACAATTCATATTTTAATATTTTAAATATCAAGGCAAGGTTTACAAAAAGGATTATATAGTTGAGAATGCTTAAATTTGGTAAGCTCCTGATAGGCTCTATATTGGACAAAGTGTCTTGAAAACACATCATTAAGAAGTGAGGAAAATGCAGAACAAAAGAGTATTAATAAGAAAAACAAAATAACAGTGGTCTTAGATAATGCACAATAAAATTAACTAGAACTAAACAAATGATCAGCTTTTTCTTGAAATTCAAGGTTTTGAAGTAGGTTAAAAATTAAGAAAAAGAATCAATTTAGTAATATTGCAATTATATGACCAATCTGCTAATTAGAAATAGTTTTTCTAGTTCACCAAAGGTGCTATAAACCACCTTACTAAGGATCTTGATTCTAGGAATTCATTATCTCCAAGCACATCCCGATCCCACCATTACTGTTGTGCTTCATGTTGATAATAGTATTACTGATTTGTAAGAAAATATTTCCATTTTATCCAGCTTCCCTTTTTCATCTCCAACTGTATTAAAAACATCTTTTTTTTTTTTGTTTATGACCACATATATACAATATATGACTCTTTATGAATAAGTACATAAAATATAAGTGCCATTCCCATTGTACTGCATATGTTATATAAAAGACATTCCCACTGTATTGTATAATAATCTATCTATATATATATATTCCAAATACAGATCCAGATGTGTCGCCTTCAACACTCTAGGTATTCTTCCAGTCATGCTTAAAACTCTACCACACCATTTTGTGCTGTTGCCAAATGCAGGTAGTTGGTGGAAGATGTTGCGCTTGTGGGAATTCTCAACATTTATTTTTTTGCCATTGAAGCTTGCCAAGTAGGGATTTCTGTGTTCTAGGAAATTTCACTGATGGAAAACGTTTCCATGTTTAACCAGATATTTATGTTAGTGGAGGTATTTTTTTAATCTTAAAACATGGCAAGTCATGCTTGTTTTTATTTTGTTATATTTGATATTTTTTTTTTTAAAAAAAACTAAACTACTTTTGAAATGAAATCTTGAAATTCCTAATATTTAAGTCTACGGTCAAAACAGAGTCTTCTGAAGAAGTTACAAAACTTCTTACTGAACAATATGACCAACCCTAAGCCACAAGAATGGGATTCTAAAAGTCAGGTGTCTAAACTGTCTTCTTTCTGTAATCATGGAAAAGACAGAGGCACTTCCAAACATTGTTGCCAGAAAAAGGAGTGATTAATTACCTCAGGATGAATTGAATCAGGTTTTATTGATTATAGACATAACCATGATACTTGCCTGGATACTTGCTGAACTTGCAGACAATTAAAAATTAAGGTCTCAAACCTGCTTCTTTTCTACCCAGTACAGGTTTGATACAACCTCACTCTACTTATCTGTGAACTTATTTGATCTTATGGTCCCAAATTAATTTTATTTCTCCAAACAATCCAAGATAGTTAACTTAATGTACAGTGGATGGTATCTCATTCTCAGTTTTTATGTTATGTCTGTGTACATTATCTCCATATGCCTTTGAAAAGCTGTCTGTGCAGGATGGACCACTCCTTGGGAGCAGCCAAGACTGAGTTACAGCAAAGGCATCCACACTAGTAGCTCTGGGAAATGCATCAGGGAACAGTCTCAGGGCACCTGTCACTTCATATCTTGTATATCAGTGGTACTACTGATTCCCGTCTCTGAGGCAGGCCACAGAGACAACAAGAGAAACTGTAGAGGCCAAAAGGGACCACATAGAGTTTGCTCCAGCTGAAAGTTACTGACCTGATAAAAAAATGAACTTGAAAGTAGGAATCTGCCTGCAAGGACACAGTGGGAGAACATTTTATGAATTGTTATTACTTTTCTTCTATCTGACCAATTGCAGCTTTCTTTGTTTAAAGTTCTGAAAAAGTTTTTCATTTAATTTTTTTTAAATTTTAAGCTTTTGCAGAACTTTCTACATAGAAAAGGTCTGGGCACCCCCAAAGTTGTGAAGTTGTGACTGACTTGGGATTCCATCACAATAAACTTCTACACAATAATTTCACTATGTTTCCTTCAAGAACTAAAGTGTTTGTCCACACTGTTGATTCCCTATTAGAAATCCTAAAATGTTCATGAACAAGAAAAAAATAATAATTAAAAAAAAAGCAATATAGACTAGGGGCAGTATTTTCAGTATTTTACTGACTTTGGCTTTCTTCATTGTCATTTCTCATGGTTTAAACCCAGCTGGCAACTAAGTACCATGAAGCCGGTTCCTCACACCCACTCCAGGGAGCAGAATTAAAAGAATGTAAAGCCCGCAGGTTGAGATAAGAAGTTTGATAATTAACATAAAATACATTATAATACTAATGAGGGAAATAAAAAGGAGAGAGATATAAAACTAAAAAGGAAAAAATCCCCAATAAACACAAGTGATACAAAATACAATTTCTCACCAGCCACTGGCTGATACCCAGCCTGAGTCAAGCAGCAATTAGCTCCCTCTGGGTGACTCCCCCCAGTTTATATGCTGGGCATAATTTGCTCTGGTATGGAATATTCCTTTGGCTAGTTCGGGTCAGGTGTCCTGTCTCTGCTCCCTCCCGGCTTCTTGTGTCCCTCTTCATTGGCAGAGCATGAGACTGGAAAGTACTTGATCAGGGTAAGTGCTACTTAGCAACAACTAAAACATTCGTGTGTTATCAGCATTATTCTCAGACTAATGCCAAAACAAAGCACTGCCCTAGCTACTAGGAAGAAAATTAACTGTATGCCAGCTGAAACAAAAACACATTTTAGGAACAGAAATCAGAAAATTGGACAAAATACTTAGATGTCCATTAATACCTATTCACTACAGTGGAAGGGTACTTGAATGATTTATAGATTTAATCATAGCCTTAGCAAAAGTGACTAGAAGGAAGAAACAAAGAAAGTTACATTTCTGTCTGATTAGATTTTACAATGATTATTGGACTTAATTCTTGGAAAGACATAAAAGGAAAACAGGAAAGAAATAAAGATTAAAAATGTTGAAGCAGCATAATTAGGGTAAATATAATGCCCAGTATGGGATGACTTTACCACCAATATCCTGTAATGACTTCAGAGGAGCAAGGCTGCTGTAAGCAAAGCTACAGAACAGATGTTGTCATAGTTAATATAGGCAATAAGAAGTGCTTGCACAAATATTTGACTGTGTGCACAGTTGGACTGACAAGGTTTGAGAGAAATCCAGTGAAAGCATTCTCCTAGAGACAGCATGATTTTAAGCATGACATCAGTGAATTAATATGGAGAACAGTAAAGCTGCTGCTTAAGATGAAAAATGAATAACTGAAATGTTTTGAAAGAGAAGATCAAGAGATTAATTTTGGCCATAATGAATTTTAAATAACAACTGGACACAACTATTTGTGAAAAGCAGGCCAAGGCTCTTGACTGGATGAAAAGAGATCTTCTACAGAAAAACAATTTTTCAAATAGTTTAAATATCTTTCCAATACTGTTTGAAAGCCATGCTTTGAAACTGGTGAACTGTATCTTTGCTATAGCCAGAAGGCAAAAATAACAGAGAAGAGGTCATGAACACCACAGAAAAAAAAAAAAAAACAAAAACAAACCAAAATTAATTTCAAGGTATTAAATAAAGAAGTCAGTAATATAAGTAAAGGTAATTATATCAGTTCTGGACTGTTTATTTATACCCAGTTTGAAATATTTGAAAGTAGTTAACTAATTTCTTTCTTCCTCCCCACAGAAAGTCCAGCTATACCCTGCAACACATTACGTATTATGCTTTAAATTTATATAAAATTACATGTCTAAAAAGTCTACATATCTTCTGCAAAATAAGTATTTTCCTTTTTAATTTTATTTTTCTCCTTCTTCCTCCTACTTACACAATTTACTTGGAGGCAGTTTAGCTGATATAATATATTGAAAGTTTGTATCTAAAATAAATATTCATAATGCAAGATTTTAATAAACTGCGGCATCTTTATGCAGCCACTAACAAAACAAGTGAATTTAATAAAAAAAAAAAAAAAAAAGAAAGATGAAAGAGTGTAAATTGACATAAGCTTGTTTCATAGAGAGTGCCATGATAGATTCAAGAGCCACCAGAGATCAAGAGAAGGGGAGGGATGAGAACAGAAAGGAATTTTGCTGGAGGGGGTTTCACTTTCTGGAATCGGAGCGCATAGGGAGAAAAACAAAAATAATAAGAAGAAAGGTTCAGAAGCCTGTCTTGTAGACAAATCATATAGATAAACTAGAGTTGTTTTGGGGTTTTCTTAAGGTACACTGGTCTTTGTAAATTTGCAATCATCTCCAGTTTCTTATATTTTATGTTTGCTTTTAACTCCACATCATAGAAACACAGAATCCTCCCATGGTTCATGGCTTTTCAATCTTTCTCTTTTCCTTCTCTCTCAAATAGAGAAAAGAACTGAGCATCTGGTTTTGCAGTTTGGAGTTGTGCCCTTGGCTCTCAATAAATTAACATATGATCAAATCCATTTGCACCTGTGCAAACTGGTAGTCTCTAGCCAACCTTATTTATTTTTTTTCAGTTGACTCTGCTAAATTTTTCTAAACTTTGAAAATTCTAGTCCAAAACTAAAGCAAAGCCAGTCTAAATGTTGACTCATGATATGTTTATTGAATGCACTTAATTTTTTTCTTTAATCTATTTGCATTTTTTGCAAATCAAAAATTTTCATAAGGGAACATTGTTAATAATGTTTTCCTGTTTTCAAAACTAAAAGATGTGAACACTGAGGGTATTAACCTTCACAAACACTGAAGAGAGAACTTCTGTAAGAAATAATTAAGTAAAACTTTCAAACCCTTTTACCCTCAGAACTTCTTCGTGTATTTTCCTATGACCACTGATAAATACCACACTTCTGCCACACACTTCATAAATATAAAAAGATGAGTCTATGACAAAAACTATATTTTCTTTAATGTCAAAGCAATACCTCGCAAAGACACTAATATTTTTGCATTAAATTAACGACCAACAGGAGAGTTGAATATCCCCAGGAAAAGTTAAGGATCGTTAGCACTGGCAAAACAAAAAGGTCACTGTTATCATAATTCTACATCAGGAAGATTATGGCTGTTACAAATTGCACTCAGGACTATGTTTTGGGTGTTTCTTGAAAAGATATATAAAGTTACATAAATTACTTCTCTCACTTTAATTATTCAACCAAACTGGATGTTTATCTTTGCACTCAAACTGCACTGTATGTTCTTCACATAATAACATTAGTGTCTATGCGTTCATATCCAAAGTCATTCTGTAAAAAACTAACTTGCAGGATGAGCATCTCACAGAATAGTTATAATGGGCTCAAACCCAAAATCAATGTAATGTAAAGCAAAGGTTTCCATCATCTCTCTAAAAAGTCATCAGCCCTTGGTGTGAGACCAATAGGACATATTTATTACAACAAATAGAAATCATAATTCTTTTTCTTTAGGCATACAAATCTCGATCCATTTCCAATAGTGTACTATGCAAACAAGCTTTCTGAGCACTGTTTATGCCATATCTATTTCATCAAAAACCATAAGCTACCAAAATATTTGGTCTTGTTAAATAATCTCAGGATTTTCCAAAAGTTTTAAATGTGCTTTCGTTTCCCATCTTTCAGCTGCCAAAACAGCTTTCTGTAAGAGCGTAAGAGCCGTTTGTAGAATAAAGAAACTTTATTATTTTTAATTATTACAGAATGAAAACCAGTCATTTCAACTTGTTGCAAATCATAAATTCCATGCAACTAGCCTCTTCTTCATAACACTACAGCAGCTGTCCTCAGATCTTTTCAGACTGATTACAGTTTAGCTGCCTGTCTTCTGACTTCTCCAAACAACATTATTTTCATCTGTAAGTAATAGTCTCAGCTGCATTGCTTGAAGTAACACATGGGATTAAAGGAGAAACAAGTTCATTTCAAAAGTCAGGAAAAAGACAAATGTTGCTTAAGATCTGAATCTGCACTTCACTAAGCTGGTCAAGTCCAAGATGTGACCTCAAATACAATCTCCTCTCAGACGTTCCTGTGGTGGATGGCGTCATTTTTGTTTACATTCAACAAGGCTACCAAAACAAACTAGTCTTTTGTTCAGGTGATATTTTGGTTCTTTTACGAAGTTTCCTAAGCCATCTTTTCTGGTACAGTAAGTCATCTGCTGGCCCTTAAAGGACAAATATGATGGATACATAGTCTGCCATACTAAGAAAAGATTCATATCAGAGTCACACCACAAAAAATGTTACTCTGAGTATGGCTTACATCAGGAGTTCTCAGCCTGTGCTCCATGGTGGCCTAGATGATAGATGAAATAGCAGAATATGGTTCACACTGACTGAAAAGTCAAAATCCCATATATCCACCTTGATGCATGTCAGTAAGTAAACAGTCAACAGTAGTAATAGGAAATGAATTTTCAAAGGTTAGCCTTATATTTGTCTGATTATAAATCAGACAAATCTGTGATCATCTTGATCAATCTGTGATCACCTTGATCACAGCTATTTCTAGGATGTTAAATGGTCAATTTTTTATTTTTTTTTTTAATTAAAGAATTGTAATTTTAGCAAGGCTGAGAAACAGCCTTTCTTTTGACTTTGTATTGTTTGTTATGATCCTGACCCAGGCTGAGGCCTGCTTGGTCAGTTGCAAGCATATATTTATGCATTTAATTCAGGACCTCTGAGTTTAAATTAGGTTGGCATACCCTGGGAAGGTGAAGCTGCGACAGTGTTATGAACTTCAAAAAAAAAAAATCCCATAACTCAGGGAGAATGCTTGAGTGAAAAGGTATAGAAAGGAAATTTATTTGGAAGTTGGAATATTAAGTTTTATGACACTTAGGAGGAAGGATGCAAATTTCAGGCTGATGTATGTGGCTGAGATCCATAATGTAAATTTCAACAGAGATTAAACACCATAACATGGATGAAATAACAGACATTAAATTAGAACTAAATTTTGCGGTTTCTTTTTGACAGATTGAACTTCATCAAAACAAACAGAGCAAGAGCAAAACCAGGAGTGTGAGTGGTAGCAATCTGGTTTTAGATTAGCCCATATAATTTGGGGAAACCCAGAAAACGATAACATGCCCAATGCCTTTAAGCTTGGACTAATAAAATTAACTGTGTAATTTATTAACAATAAAAGTATTTGCCTGGGTTTTTTTCTATTACACCTTTAGACCTATTACTGTTATAATAGTACAAGTGGTATACAGAATTCTTATGTGGTTTTGTCCATGATCATTAATGAAAATAGATTTTTGTTCAAACCAAAAGTTGAGATGTGTCATCTCCTTAGGGAAATACCTGATTTTGCATAGGAATATTAATATGATACCTGAGCTTCAAATGTCCTTTCCTAATAAAGCTGAAGTCTTTTAATCAGAGAGCAACTGAGACCATCTGAAATGGTGGGGGCAGTCATAGTCTGTGAATAACAAATTTCACATAGTTAAAGACATCTTCAAAGTGAACACATCAAATGACTAGCTTACCATATGTTTGTATGTAGTTTTCAGTTAACAGTTGCAAAATAATAATAATTTGAAGCTGCTTATATACAATTTGCGAAAATAAAAGGCTAGATAGTTTTCCAACTTCAGCTATGAAAAAAAGATCGGATGGGCAAAAAATTAGTGCTTTCATAGTAAAGATTTCACTGACATAGTAAGTGAGAGTATTTTTTTGGGTGGGGTCTGGCAAGATAAAACTACTGCATCTTTTTCCTTTAAGACTACAAGTAGTACTTTTAGAAAGTAATAATAAAAATAAAATAAAAACATAAAAAACCCCAGCCCTAATTAATTAATCAGCTACTTTAATGCTTCAGGATATTCATTTTACATAACCAGAATCTGTATTTGCAAAATAAAGGATGCTCGTATAGAATGACTTCATAGCACAATGCATTGTACTGCAATACTTCTGTAACACTGTGCGACCTTCCTGGTTTAGTTGCATTGCAATCACATTTCTATGTCTTTACCTCTCACACCCTTGTAAGTCTCTCAGTTCCTCTTCAGTAGCTAGCTTATTCCGCAGCCACCCCAGATGGACAAGCTACAGCAGATGCTGTGGCTGTGTGCAGGCTGTATGTGCTACTGCTAGCCAGCAAGCATGCATGTGCTGATAGACTTAACAGCTGGCCACACAAAATTGGTAATTGCTGATCTCATGAAACTTGCTGGATTTTAATTATCTTTGTGACCTTTAATCCTCTGTGAATTTGACTCAAATTGATAACTACACTGAAAACTTCTTGGAGAAAGACAATATGCATCATAGAATCATAGAATCAGCTAGGTTGGAAAAGACCTTTAAGATCACCAAGTCCAACAGTTACCCCAGAACTGCCAAGACCACCACTAAACTATATCACTGTATTACTGAGGGCCTCATCTACACAGGTTTTGAATGCTTCCAGGGATGGTGATTGCACCACTTCCCTGGGAAGCCTGTTCTAATGCCTGACTATCCTTTCAGTGAAGAATTTTTTCCTAATATCCAGTCTAAACCTCCCCTGGCACACCTTGAGGCCATTTCCTCTTGTCCTACCACTTGTTACTTGGGAGAAGAGACCGACCACCACCACATTGAAACCTCCTTTCAGGCAGTTGTAGAGAGCAATATAGGCCCCCTTGAGCCTTCTCTTCTTTGGACTAAACAACCCCAGTTCCTTCAGCTGTTCCTCCTAAGACTTGTGCTCCAGACTATTCACCAGTTTTGTTGCCCTTCTGTGGACCCGCTCCAGCACTTGTATGTCTCTCTTGTAGTGAGGGGCTCACAAATGAACACAGTATTCTAGGTGGGACCTCACCAGTGCTGAGTACAGGGGGATGATCATTGATCACTGCCTTGGCCCTGCTGGCTGCGCTATTTCTGATACAGGCCAGGATGCTGTTGGCCTTCTTGGCTGCCTGGGTCAAAGCTGGCTCACGTTCAGTGTCTGTCAATCAGCACTCAAGGTCCTTTCCTGCCAGCAGCTTTTCAGTCACTCCTCCCCAAGCGTTTAGTGCTGCACAGGGTTGTTGCAGCCTAAATGCAGGACCCAGCACTTTGCCTTGTTGAACCTCATACCGTTGGCCACAGCCCATTGATCCAGCCTGTTCAGATCCCTCTACAAATCCTCTCTATACTTCAGCAGATCAACATTTCCAGTCAACTTGCTGTCACCTGCAAATTTAATGTGAGCACACTTGATCCCCTCATTCAGATCATAGAATCATAGAATCATAGAAGAGTTAGGGTTGGAAAGAACCTTAAGATCATCTAGATCTAAACCCCCTGCCATGGGCAGGGACACCTCACACTAAACCGTGTCACTCAAGGTTCTGTCCAACCTGGCCTTGAACACTGCCACAGATGGAGCATTCACAACCTCCCTGGGCAACCCATTCCAGTGCCTCACCACCCTCACAGTAAAGAATTTCTTTCTTATATCCAATCTAAACTTCCTCTGTTTAAGTTTTAACCCATTACCCATTGTCCTATCACTATAGTCCCTGATGAATAGTCCCTCCACAGCATGCCTATAGCCCCCCTTCAGATACTAGAAGGCTGCTATGAGGTCTCCACGCAGCCTTCTCTTCCCCAGGCTGAACAGCCCAAACTTCCTCAGAGTATCTTCATATGGCAGGTGCTCCAGCCCCCTGATCATCCTCATTGGCCTCCTCTGGACTTGTTCCAACAGTTCCATGTCCTTCTTATGTTGAGGACACCAGAACTGCACACAATACTCCAAGTGAGGTCTCAGGAAAGCAGAGTAGAGGGGCAGGATCACCTCCTTCGACCTGCTGGTCACGCTCCTTTTGATGCAGCCCAGGATACGGTTGGCATTCTGGGCTGCAAGTTCACACTGCTGGCCCATGTTCATTTTCTCATCGACCAACACTCAAAGTCCTTCTCCACAGGGCTGCTCTAAATCTCTTGTCTGCCCAACCTGTAGCTGTGCTTGGGATTGCTCTGACCTAGTGGTAGGACCTTGCACTCGTCATGGTTAAACTTCATCAGGTTGGCATCAGCCCACTTCACAAGCGTGTCAAAATCCCTCTGAGTGGCATCCCTTCCCTCCAGCATATCAACCAAACCACACAGCTTGGTGTCACGGGCAAGCTTGCTGAGGGTGCATTCAATCCCACTGTCCGTGTCATGAACAAAGATGTTGAAAAAGACTGGTCTCAACACCAATCCCTGAGGGACACCACTCGTTACTGGTCTCCAACTGGACATCAAGCCATTGACCACAACTCTTTGCATGCGGCCATCCAGCCAGTTCTTTATCCACCAAGTGGTCCACCCATCAGATTGATCTCTCTCCAATTTAGAGACAAGGATGTCATGTGGGACAGTGTCGAACACTTTGCACAAGTCCAGGTAGATGACGTCAACTGCTCTGCCGCTGTCCATCAGTTTCATAGCCCCATCATAGAAGGCCACCAAATTGGTCAGGCAGGATTTCCCCCTAGTGAAGCCACGCCGGCTGTCACCAAGTATCTTATTGTTTTTCGTGTGCCTTAGCATGCCTTCCAAGAGAATCTGCTCCAAGATTTTACCAGGCACAGAGGTGAGACTGACTGATCTGTAATTCCCTGGGTCATCCATTTTCCCCTTCTTGAAAATGGGGGTTATATTTCCCTGTTTCCAGTCATCGGGAACTTCACCTGACTGCCATGATTTTTCAAATATGATGGCCAGTGGCTTAGCAACTTCATTTGCCAACTCCTTCAGGAGCCGAGGATGGATTTCATCAGGTCCCATGGACTTGTGCACATTGAGGTTCTTAAGATGGTCTCGAACCAGGTCCTCTCCTACAGTGGACCCAACGTCTTCATTCTCAGTCCCTGCATCTGTCTTCCAAGACTTGTGTGGTGTGGTCAGAGCATTTGCCAGTGAAGACCGAGGCAAAAAAGTCATTAAGAACCTCAGCCTTCTCCAAATCCTGGGCAGTCAGTTTTCCTGATACCTTCTGGAGGGGGCCCACGTTGTCCCTAGTCTGTCTTTTATGTGCAATATACCTATAGAATCCATTCCTGTTATCCTTAACGTCCCTAGCCATGTTTAATTCTAACTGGGCCTTAGCTTTCCTAACCTGGTCCCTAGCTTCCCGGAGAACATCCCTGCATTCTTCCCAAGCCGCCTGTCCTTGCCTCCACCTCTTATAAGCCTCTTTTTTCCCTCGAAGTTTCCTCAGCAGCTCCTTATCCATCCAAAAAGGTCTCTTGGCCCTCCCGCTGCACTTCCTTCTAGCTGGGATGCAACACTCCTGAGCTTGTGAACTCATCAACAAAGATAAACAGCACTGACTGCAGCACTGCCTTGTTTCTAAAAGAAATTCTAAGAAATATTTCTAAGGCGATCTCAGTCAGATGACAGCAGATCAGAAAATTAAGATCAAGGTCATAATAGTTTTTGAGTCAATAGAGGGACATAAGCATCAACATTCAGTCTGAGCAGTCTGAGACACAAGTCAAATCTTGGAGGATAACATTTTATTTTAGTCTTCTTTTTTACTGAGACTGAATAATTTTCTGAAAACTGATTACCTAGCTACCTAAAGAAGCAGTGCAGGAAAGAAATTACACTAAACATAGACAAGTGCAAGGAAAGATATGTCAAAATGTAAATTACTTCAGTATGAGATTAGGATTCACGGTCAGTGACGGGTATACTCAAATTTCAGGTTAACTTAGTCCATCACTGAGACTGCTGAAATCCAACTGCTTGAGAAACAGTGCATGACTGGGGAATGTAATGAACAGGAGGCAAAAGGAGAAGAAGAAAGCAGCAGATAGCTGATCTTTACTGCATAGGAGTTCTTACAGCAAAGAAAATTTTGCAAGTCAAGAGCTCTGTGTAAAGTTCCTTTGGTGGCTTTTGGTTTAGGGTGTGGAAAAATAAGTCGCTAAGAATAGAAAAGTGCATAGTAAATCAAAGTAAAATGCTACCTAACTCAACTAGCAAAAAACCCAAAAATTCTGGAATGCGTACATAAACTCTTTGTCAAATTATACTGAATAATGAAAAAATGTGTAAAAATCAAAGATCTGAAGAAAATTTATAGTGAAAAAGTTGTTTATAGCTATTGAAAAAGACCTGTACATTAATTCAATAAGTTCAAAAAGGCAGAAAATCATATTCCTAGGCAAAACATTTAAAATTAACAGTATTAATGAAAGATAATTTTTAAAGAACATGAAAATCAACATGACAGTTTTATTGAAGGTAGTTTGGCTGCTCCTTTTATGCTAACTTGAATCTACTACACTAAAAGCAACAGTCACCTCAAAGCTCTCAGATTTCCCTACTACTCCTGCCATGTCTCTCATTCTCAGTTTCACACATTCTATCACAGATTTTTGTTCTCTAGGTTAAGAATTATGCTTCCCAAAAAATCAGTGCAAGAAGAAACTCTATCCCTTTTTCATTAATTGTTAGAAGATTTTATTGATAAGAACTTACCTCTTTGTGGTCTATGTTGGTCTTACCCCCTTGGGAGAAAAGCAAGCATAGTGGCTTAGAATCAGGGACATAAAAATATGACGAAGGTGCACTTCTCTGTTCATTTAATGTGGCTCAAGAAAAGCTAATAAACATCAAAGTAAACTTAGACAGAACACATTTTTCGCCAGCAGACAGATGAAATGTATGCTCTAGCTGAGACAAGCACTGTGTATTATTGTGACTCACTACTTCTTTTGCCTCCTCAAAAGAATGCGTAAATACATAAGCTAGTCAAAAAGCTCCAGTGAGAGGATTTTAACTCCAGTACTGCTCACAGAACTGTTTACAAGTAGGTCCAAGGGAAAGAAAAAAAAAAAAGTCTTTTCCCATTATTAATTTATCCAGTTCAAAGATTCTCTCTGTAGAGCCTACATGATGTTAGAGAAAATAATGTTTTATATAAAATAGGGCAAATGAATACAATAAGTTACATACAGATCCAAATCAGTTTCAGCACTACGCATTAGACACAGACATTTGAAATACTCCTGGACTGTGAATACTAGGATCAGAAATACTACAACTCGATTGTGAAATGTAGGAAGGTTTTACACATATGCATGTTTCTTCCTCTTATGACTTATCAGAAGGTTGAAAAGTGTTGTAAATGAATCTAACTTCAAGTCAGCATGAATATACTGTGTGCCTACATATTTCCTAAGATAAGGATTATAAAAAGAAACTATGTAGCTAAAGGTGAAAACCAACAAACTGTATTTTCACTTGTATGGAAATTTTAGAAGATGTGAGTATTTAGTAGAAGCCACTGAAAATAGCTATGCAATTCTTCTCACAGGCCAGGAATCTAGGCTGTAAGGTGGATGTGTTTCCATCTAGTAAGAAAAAAAAGAAGTCAATGAGAAAAGTTAATATAACAAATATAAAATCAAATCAACGAAATTATTGATCTAAAATTAACATAAACTTTAATATAAAACTTATTTTAATATCCTGGATGGATATTACTCCCACATGGAAGAAAATCTGAACAAATTCAGTGGAAGCAAGTCCTCTTTAGTTGCTTAAATCTTCTAGATTTTTGGCTTTGAAATAAATTATTCTCAGGTACAAGGAAAGTTCAACACTTTTTTTGTGGCATGTTAGCTAAATGGACATTCTAAACCTACACCTTTGGTGTTCACTTTATTTTGAAATTGGAAAGGACTATGTACCATCTCCACTATATGACAGTGCAAGCAAGAAGCAGAAAATACATTTTTTTCTTTCCCCCCCACTTATTTCAGTATTTTAAAGTCTATGCAGAAACAAGATAGCTTTGTTTTCTTGAATTCCATATCAGATCTGGATGAGGTAAAGTGACTATGTTCCCTTTGGCTGTCTTTATGAAGAATCATTTCTTGTCACTTTATATTCATGAGGTAATTCGACTTAAATGCATGTTTTTATCAGATGTCTAGAGGTGCAGGGAAGCAGATCACTGTCTGGACCATTTATGCAAGAAGCATCTTAAAGTACAGAACAGTTAACTCAAGGATAAAATAAAATATTCATCATTTCAAAGCTAGACCTAAATTAAACAGCCTTTTTATTGTTGCTTACTACATAACAAAGCAAAACAAAAACCAACAACCTTTAAGAGGAACTTGGAAACACTACAGAAATTCTTCTAATTTTTGCTAAATTCTCTGTCATTAAGAAGTTTTCAAACATGAAAAGTTGATGCCTGCACTTAGACTCTTCAGGTAGAAAATAATAATGAGTTGATATTCATGGCCAGTAGGGAAAGATCCCATGAGAATGGGTAAGGTCCTGAAATTCTTCTGTAATATTGCTGCTATCAAAAAAATATACAAACCTCCTCAGTCTTTATCTCCCATGAGCCTCTCACTTTTAGTCTGCTCTTCTCAGGCTTTTTTATGCTTTTCAATCTTTTTATAATTTATGATCAATTAAGTTGGTGGAACAGACATAATATTCTAATTGGGATCTGTTTTGCCCTGATATTGCTGATAGCAATGACATTAAAAAAAAAAAAAATCTATCATCTGCCTCACTTTATTTACATAATAGGTAAGTAGTACTAGTTATAGCAGAAGGCATATTAATGTTTTAAAGCACATTAAGTAAATTCAATATAACGTTCCCCATAAGTATAATGATCATCTACATATTATATTTCATATATTAATACTTAAGTTTGCTTTTTCTTCCTTGTTTTTTTTTAATTTCTGTTAGATTCTTGAATCAATTTGAACTGAATTTCAAATTCATTGAAACTGACTTCTCTTATAAAACTGCAGAAAGATTACTATCAAACTACTGGGAAAATCAAGATCTCTATCTGAAATGGAAGTCAGAAAACTGTGTTATATCCCATTCATGTGAGAAACCAAAGCAAAAGTCCTACACAATGCTAAGATAGTTTTAGAAGATGACCACTTACTTTTCTGTGTCAGGGTGTCAAAGCAGCAGGGCCCCTTTCAATTAAGAAATAGCAATTTTCAGTACTTTTAGGCCTTAACGTTGATAATCTATTAACTTTATCTTCGTGTGATGCATTAAAAAGTCTCATTATCAGAAAGCTCAAATTTGGAGGAAGTACATTCCAAGAGACAATCAGCTGCTACATCTTTGAGAATACCAATTAGTTACAGTTGGGTTTTTTGAGTTTGGTGGGAAATACATACAAAATGTATGTAAATTGCGACCATTTAAAACTGAAATATTATAGCAATTTTAACTTATTCATTTAATGCATATTTTAGACTCACAAAATGCAGATGTATTAAAAATGCTATGAAAAAAAGATAGTACAAGTGCCCAAATAACATAATATGCTATCAGCCGGGTTGCTGCTGTAGAGATGGTGCCCTCAGTGCCAGGGGTTAGTGATGGACGTGGCAGCACAGGGGTAACAGTTGGACTAGATGATCTTAAAGGTCTTTTCCAGCCTGGTTGATTCTATGATTCTATGATGCAATAATCATACATTTTTTTCCAATACAGAAACCAAATATTACATTCAGGTGTAAACACTAGTATTCCCTACAAATCAAACACAAGATTTAAAATTGTCATTAACTTTTGCTCTCTCTGTCCCCATTCTCAGCACCAGCTTTACACAAATACAATATGAACTGCATCATTTACTCACAAAAAAACCATTTCAGCATTGCTTGCATTCTATATGGCAAGCAGATTTCAGCTTGATCTGTCTCCAGACAGGATTAGCTGGAAGCTCTATAGCTCATAATGAACTGAACCCAAGGTAGTAGTGTTAAGCCTGCCTCTCATTTACATTTATTAGTTTCTGACTGCTCCTGTGCTAACAACTTTTCATGAAGGTACTTTTGAACCTATAATACAGTCAGAGCAAGCCTACGGTTTTGGTTTGTTTGGGTTTGGTTTTTTGTTCAAAACACTGCATCAAAAATATTCTAAGCCACATGTTAGGAGCAACAAACCACAGCCCTGGTGATCTGGAGATTCCAAAGCTAGAGAGCAAATAATCCTTGTTTTCAGTACCTCATTAATTTAAAACAATTCATGATTAACTGAAGCTTTTCTTATAAGTACACGCTCATTCAGGACATGGTTATTTCTAAATGTTATGTTTTGCATAAAAACCATCAATGAGATAAACTTCGTGTTTGAGCAGGAGCACTATAAGATTATAATACCAGACTTAGTTGAGGTTGTTAACCATGAACAGAATCATCCCATTAAAAGAAAAAAAGAAAAAAAGCTTTAAAAAAGCTTCGTAAGATTTCAGTTTACAAGTGAAAATCTTTATTACTTAACCTAGTTTGAAATAACAGGAAGCCCAGCAGTAAAAAACTAAGTAGTCTCCTATTTTCAAAATTCTTAAAAATAGTATCAATTGCCCTTTTTTTTCCATATATCAAAACACAAAAAGCAGTCCACCAGGCAACTGAAATAATTTCATGAAAGCCAGCTATCTGGCTTCTAAAAAAAAAAACCACAATTCACAGAAGAGGCAAAAATCTATTTTGAAGATATGCTTTCAAGTCTTCAAGATGAGAAGATTTTCAGAGATTAGAAATGGAAGCTTAAATAGTAGCTCCCATCAAGCTAGGAGGAAAGTGCCTTTTTTTCTCAGATATCTATCCTATGGTAATTATAATTTAGTATATAATTTATTCATGGCTAAGTTTAACCATATGTCACTTTACACAGAGATTTGAGCAGGTGCAGTTTGGTGCAGTACCATTTCTAGCCTCAGAATCAGTAGGTGTGCTGGCAGGAAGTCAGACAAGTACAAGAATGCCATCAGTTACATTATCTATAATTCCAGAACTAGCATGGTTCCAGGCAGCTTCAGAGTTATCCTGTCTACTTTACTGCATGCTATGGATGTATCCTTAGAAGTCTAGGTACGCCAGTTGGTAAGATTTTAAACATAAGTCTCATAATAGCTGCTGTTTTTCTGGATGATTCTGAGGCAAGAATTCAAAACCCACAAGAAAATATCAGCGTTCATATTTTCATATTATTTTCATAGGGAGCCAAATGTATCTTAACAATTCTTTGAGATTTTCTTGTATTGCTTATGATTTTTAAAAATGCATTGCATTAAAATAGTTAGAATTATATATATTTCTTTGTTCATTTACACAAAGTAAAAACCTAAGTTGAGTGGTGCAAGATCTTTCCATCTTAAAATGGACTTTAAAGTTACTTATTATGGAGAGGGTATCCAAATATCCTGCTGGGGGCCAGCAGTATGAAAAAGCAAGATGAGTGAGATGCAGATTTTACATTTTCCATTGAATATGTAACATTTTCCACTGATTACATGAATTAAAATGTCATTGCAGAACAATTTTATACGTTTCTTGAAAACAAGAAAACATATAATAGTTAATATTTAATATTGAATTTTTAATGGATTAATTTTTCCCTTTGTCCTGCAGACAGTTCTCCTATTGTGCTTTGCATTATTTCTAGTGCAGCAAGGATTTCTCATTCTTATTTATAGTACCAGACAACTATGTTGTTTTTGAAAGCATGAGTGAGGGCTGATTGTTCCTAACCACCGCACCTTTACGATTCTAAAACCTGATCTGGAACTATACTGTCCTTCTGGAATCTCTTTAAAGCATTCTGATTTTTAGTAGGCAAAGATAAATTCTTTTTTTTTTTTTTAAAATCAGGCTCTTTCACAGGTACCTCAAAATTAGGCTTCCAGAAATGAAAGAATCCCAAACCACTTCTCATTTTTGAAAATGTAGGCTGCAGCTCATGGGAAACGCCATTAGAAAAAGCTATTCATTCAGAGTCTATAAAATCAATGTGTAAAAAATTGAAAGTCTTGTTCTGTTCAGGAATAAAAAAAATGTATTACATTAAACAGTTAAACTTTTCTTCTGTATCCTGTGGTGTGAGATGGTTTCTTATCTTTATCTGAGGGTGATCTGATACATGCGGTTTTGTACTCTGAGAAAAGGGTAAGTTGAATATAAGAGATGGGAATCTGACAAAGAATAAAGACTTACTTCTGAATGCATTGAACAAGACTTATATCATGCTTCTATCTTAGAAGATGTAAAAGTTCATAAGTGACAATTTTTTTTTTTAATATATTTATATGAATATCATTGAACTGTCCAACATCCAATTATTTTTTACTGTTACTTTGGTAAAGCAAATTGCTCTGTTCACAAAAGAATTATGTCCCAGTGCAAAGTTTAATTTTGTCTCGTTTTCCCTCTTTCTTTAAGTGTGCACTTAAATGGAACAGGCATTCTGAAACATTGCTTAGTCATCCTGTGATTCTTCACCCACACAAGGACAGTAGGCAAATGCAAGAGTTTAAGGAGCTAATGAGACATTATGTAGAGTTCCCGGTAAACTCATAAGAAATATGCTTTATGCCTCAAAAATGAAGAAAATTTCAAAAATTTGGGTATATTGAGAATGAAGCTCAGATAAATTTAAAAATTGCAGTATTTGCATACAATTAATGCCATAGTTCTGTGGTGTCATTGTTGTGTATGCTGTTGTTTTTCCATTGTTCATATCTATTTCAAACATGTTTAAAACGTAGTTGCTCAGAAACCTCTCATTAGGACCAAAAAAGTTAATTAAAACCCTTGGTATGGAAAGAAGACACAAATACATGCACAGTTGCCTCCAGTTATTTTTTTAAGAGCACAGAAATTTTGAGATACTGTTCAGGTTTCATCAGCGTGGGACCCCTTGCAAAAACAAACAAATCACAGCAGATGATACTGATGGCAGTTGGCACATCTGCAGTAACCAAAGTTTCTCCTTTGCCAACCAGAAGAATGCACTGGTCCTTGGTCATTTTTTTATCCTGAGGCAAAGGAAGCCAACTGCACTTTCCTGATCTTTCAAAATTGTAAGAAATTACTCCAGTTACTTTTCTTCACTGAACTCAACTGCTCTTTCCAGGTCTTTACAGAGACATGATCAGGACAGATTCTCAGAAAGAATTCTGGCGCAAGTCTGCTCAGATAACCTAGGAAAAAAACCTATGAAAAAAACCCAGAAGATGATAGTAATTTATAATCTGAGAACAGTTTACTAAACCAGACCCAAAGTCTTATATACTTACTCAAAGGTCTACTTAAACTTCAGAAAGTCATGTTTCAGGTGTGACCAATACCAGCCTATCCCTCTTCCAGTTCTTCTCCTCAGTAAGCACTAAAACAAGCCCTTCCCTCTCCCCCTATTTTAATTTTGGACTTGCCCATTTTGTAAGACACTAGGTAGACAAGTAATGCACAGTATATAGGACCCATACTTTTAGTTTAAATATAAAAATATGGATTTTGTAAACATCTCTGTTAGTGATAACATTACATTTTCATTAGCAGACAAAGCTTCTGAAAACATACCACAGTGCTTTATCTATCATGTAGACTCATCTTGTTCCAAGTATATACAAGAATAAATGTATTCATTATTGCTAACATGAGGAAAATTTCATTATCATGTTCTACTCTAATTCCCTACCTGTTCCTTTTACATTATTAAAACACATGCTATTCAGGGCATGTGGATGACTTTCTACCTATTGCAATGTGTCTTTCAAGACAGTGGTCATGGTTAAGCTCCTTTGGCTTTTGCATAACATGTAGCTTTCTTCATCTTCAGAACAGAGTCTCATAGAATTAGGCATAAGAAGAATTGTCTAACCTAGGTGGCTGGTCTTTTTTTTTTTTTTTCAGAGAATAAAAGGTGACCCAAAGGACACAGATGCCCCAAACTCAGAACAATAAGTATGCTCACACACGTAAATAGAATAACACAGTCACAGAACTGTGAGGTGAGAAGAGACTTCTGGAGATATTTCAGCCCAAGCCCTTGCTGAAAGCTGAGCCAACTATAGCAGGTTGTTCAGGGCTGTGCCCAATCAGCTGTCAATAACTTCAAGTACAGAGACTTCACAAACTTTCTGGATCCCTGATCCATGTTTGGCTACCTTCATATTCTCTTTTCAGTTTTTCATTATATGCTGGGGATGGACTACTCATCAAGGACTGTACTGACAGGACAAGGGGTAACGGGTTCAAACTTAAACAGGGGAAGTTTAGATTGGATATAAGGAAGAAATTCTTTACTGTTAGGGTGGTGAGGCACTGGAATGGGTTGCCCAGGAAGGTTGTGAATGCTCCATCCTTGGCGGTGTTCAAGGCCAGGTTGGATGAGGCCTTGGGTGGCATGGTTTAGTGTGAAGTGCCCCTGCCCATGGCAGGGGGATTGGAACTAGATGATCTTAAGGTCCTTTCCAACCCTAACTATTCTATGTAATTAGAATTTCCTATGTTGCAGTTCATGGTTTGTATTTTTTTGTTCATTCAATCCTATTTAACCAGATCTGCTTATCTATGAAGTATCTATACACAGGGCAATGGTGGCATATTACTCGGTGCAGAAGCGTGTATCCTATTTCTTGAGGGTTGGTCCACACTATTGTGAAGCTTTTTTCATATATATGCAGAACAGTGTTTACACTGATCTTAAATTGTTTACAAGTACTTTAGAAAAAAAGATTTAACTGATCTTTTACTGAGTACCGGAGATGCTGCTGTATTTGCAAAGCTTAATCATAGGCAGATGTGAGCCAGAAAAGAATATGAAATGCGAATGACAAGCAAAAGCCATTATTCTTTATAAGAAAAATTGAAAGGTTTCTTGGCATGCCTGAATGAACTCAAGGGCTGTATTCATTCAGTGTATTTATGTAAATAAAATAATATTCATCTGCTATCATATTTCCATTGCCAATCAAAACAAAGAAAAATGTTAAAGGGAAGCATGGATAATCACTGGTAAGAAATTACACAATAATAAGGAACTAATTATCCCCTTCCAAATTTGAGCTTGCAGCTTCACATACTGACATAATATTGATAATGACTCAGAGAAAATCCATTTCACAGGGTCTCTAGCATTATTATGCTTTGTGATAAAAAATGGGTCTGGAATAAAGATTTTGTGTTTTTTAAAAAAGAGATCTGTAAGTGCAAATGGTTTGTTTTTTTTAAAAAAGTAATTTTGTGCATGAATTTTTTTGTAATTAAAACGATTTTTCAAAAAATAGATTTCAAAAACTTCCCTACAACTCCAGGTTCATGGAATAATGTTTTTCTGGCAAATTCCTCTACCTCAATAGAGCAGAGTTTTAGGCCTTGCATTCTGTATTGCTGCAAAGGAAGACAGGCTGACAGCATAAACCAAGACCTATTCATAACATACCTACATAACACAGAATGAATAAATAGGTGGCCTAAAATAAAATGTTAATTTTTCCTCTCCTGTAGCAATAAAAACTGAGCAGCTGGTAAACCTCCTGCTTTCTGAAGTCTCCTCCTTGAAAGTCTCACAGGGATCAAACTAGCCCATCTCTTCAGAAAGATCCAGCAGTGAGCACAGATAAATTTCCTCTGGCTAATGGATTGAATTTGTGAAGACTAGAGGAATGATTAGATTTTAAGGAGTATGACAGATGAGCTCCTGTGAAGGGCATATTGGCTATTTGCTTTAATAACAGGTGCAGTTAATCTTTTGACTATAATATGACACACTTTTTTTTTAGAGATTTTGGTTATTATATTTTATTGTCTCTTGTCTTGAATGTGATATAGTAAGTTTCAGCTGACCTAGCAAAATAGCTTGAAAACTCTGCCCAACAGTAAGTGCCTGGACTGAATTACATGGCATCGCGTTTAGATGGTCCTCTTTACAAGAAGTATTGCTAATCATGGTACCAATTGTGAAGAAGGGTCACTTTGCTTCCTCCATTTTAGAGGCTGCTTTGTACAAGTTATTTGCAATGCCAGCAAATGAATTCTTCATACAGCAAAATTTTTTCAGGAATATCCATAAAAGCAATTATTAATAAATATGGCACTTGTTTCTATGGAGTCACTTTTCAGAGCAGAATTGTATTTCAAACTGTTAAAGAGAACTCAAGGACTGCAATCTACTAATTAAGGTAGGGTGAGGATTTGACTGTCATTTGTATTGATGCCCTGTTTGAACTTAGACAAACCACTCACAATCCTTGCTCTTCAGAGTATTCACTTTGAAGATATGTATAATAATGCACAGCTGTTCTACAAAGGTTTTGTAAACTTTAATTAATTTTTGTAAAGCAGTTTAATGTCATTGCAAGATAAATCACCCTAAGCACTGTAAAGTGTGAAGTATTTTTAGCTAACATACACATATTTTCACAGGACATACCTTCATAAAAAGTGAGCTTGATGAAATTAATACTAACCATTGATGTTCAATAAATCAGGAAGCATATATGAACATTTAGTGACACAAATGTACTAGCAAAGAGAAATCTTTGAAGCTGTTGACCTATCACTGTGCAGAGAATATCCAGCCAAGTCAACAAATAACAAACATCATCTAATACATGCCTTAGTAAAATGCACTTCTCTTCTGGGAGAAGAAAATAAAATTAATTGATGAAATATTTTTCAGTACATCCATTTTAATATACTGGCATACTTTGCAATCATATTAACTAAAGCTGAAATTAAAAGTATAGCTGCACTGGAGCAAATTATGTAAGGAAAGATGAGTTTTAAGTCATTAGCATAAAATCAGGCAGTTTAACAAAAGGAGGCCAGATAATTCAATATTATTCTTTTTATTATTTTGTAACCTTATTAGCTTTCTTAAGGATAAAATGTGCTGAACTTTCTGAAACCAGCTGCTCAATTTCATAAGATCCTAAGATTTTCTTTTGGCAGTCATAAGTCAGGCTGCCAACAGTAAAATCTAAATAAGCTCAGAAATTTTAGGGGCATTTTCATATGTCAAGTATTCTGCACTTAATTGAGCTCAAATCCTTTATAAAATGTAGACCATTAATATGTACCAAACAGTAAAATATATCCCAGTATCTAATTAAGCCTGGATTTAATTGCGCAAATCACTACATATTAAAAAAAAAAAAAAAAATCAATGATTTGACCACCATGGCTTCAAAAGTATTTGATTCATTAGGAATTGTTGTTTTTTAACATGTTTTTTAACTTGAGCTTAAGTAATATTTCAAGCTCTCTATCTTTTATTCACGAGCCCAAAAGATCTTTTGCGTGCTGTCTCAGATACAGCAGAATTGTAACTTTGAAGATCCTCCATATGACAAACTTGTTGCAGTTAGTGACACATCCTCAGACAAATACAAGAGAAGCGATTTCTGCCAGAGAAAAGCAATGTCAAGATAATGATCAAGAGAGGTGTTGTGATACTTCTGTGGTAAAGGTGAAAGGAAGAATGTTTGGCTGGAAGTCAACACCATCGGCCAAGGAAAGAGAACTGCTTTTTTACATCTTTCATTCTGTAATTGAATTTGGGCTTGTAACATTGTCTAACCACTTCTGACAACATGCCAAAATGGAGATGGCAAGGTCTTATAATATATTGCTACAGAAATCATCCTTCATCTATTCAGTTCAATGCCACAGCAAATTTCAGTATGCAGAATATACCCCTCTTATTTTTAAGTTTTCCTAAACAGCTGAGATAGCCTTGATGTTTTCCATCAGTAAATAAATAAACAAGCCAATAAAAGCTAAGAAAAAAATCCACAGCTTTTTCAAGCCACAAATAGATATAGAATTGAAAGCTGCAGGCAAGCCACTATGACCCTCAATATTGCCTTAGTGTATTAAGAAAGCACAAAACACTTAAGAATCCTGTTATTCATGTTACCATAAAAGATTGTTATTCATGTTACAACATGCCATAGGCTACCCAAATAAAAGAAGTCCTGGCTGGAGAAGTGTGTCTGGAATTACCATCCAGTAATCCAGTAATTGCAGTGTCTACTACAGAGGCAATCTCCAGAAGCAACTCTTCGCAGTAAGCATTTCATAACTCTTTCAGTCAGACTCCACTCCAAAGCATGGAAGTAGGGCTGATTTTTCTTGTTTGTTCTGTTTGTTGTTCACTGATAAGGGAAATACATTCATTTTCATCCCTGATTTTGATACTGTTTCTCATCCAGTACTACCCCATCTATAGGATTACAGTGATGAGAAGAAACACCTTCCAGTGATTTGGATTATTCTCAGACTAGATAAATTTTGCCTTAAGTAAAAATACACCTTTCAATCCAGCAGTCTTATTCAAAAGCGCTTTTTTACACTTTCTATAATGATTTGTGAAGATTAAATATTTTCCATACTACTTTTCTTATACCAGAGAACTTTCCAGTTGGTACTTATTATTCCATGCCTACTCTTTGAAGTTTTTAAATAAGCCTGCTCACTGATACAAAGATATGCATCTTCAAGATGCTGGAAAAATATGTTGCAGCACGGGGTTCCACATGCTACCATCTTGATCCTTAAAAGAATCATGATCCCCAAAGACATCAGTTGTTAGCTAGTTTTCTTAAAATTATAAGTAATTCAAATTAGATTATCATGATAAAAATTAACTATTTATAACTTCTAAAATACACAACAGTTAATGAAACGTAGGAGATTAAGGTGAGAACATTTATTTACATAATTATTACATACGTATACCTTTTTCTTTCTCCCCCTGTAGTTATCCAATCAGTTATAGATGCTAACTCAAAAATTGTGACTAGGGACTTTTATCATCCTGAATGCCCGCAGTTTCCACTCATAGCTAGCTGTTATGTTTCATCTCAAATCTTGTCATTCTCTCCTCTGTACTCAGTGTTTATTAACTCAAGCAAGAGGAGAACAACTGTTTTTCTCATTGGCAAAGGAAAGATACCTTCAATGTCTGTTGATTCACTGCATAAACTACAGCATGAAAGATAACTTTAAACTGAAACTTTTATTTTATATTCACTTGTATTTTGGGCATGTGTTTAATGAAACACAGTGAGTGGAGCTGGATAAAGTACAGAAAAGCAATTATAACAATGACAGAGCAGTTGCCTTACAGGGAGACACTGTAAATGTCCAGATTTTGGTCTGCCATGTGGTTTAAACCAAATGAGAATCAAAGTCTTTTATTGATAAACATCATTTACTAATGATATGTAATTTACCAGCAATTACTGAACTATACAGTCAATATCAACCTCAGCAATACAATAGATAAACCACAACACTTGATACATAAAATATGAATTTACATTCCTTACCTCAGACATTAGGACTAGCTAGAAATTTCTACTTCTCTTTATCAGAAGAGGCAGCTGATTAAATAAAATTCACAGCTGAATGTTCTAACTCAATTCTTTAAATTTTTTGTATTGAGGAATCTGCACTGTCATAAGCAGCTTTTCATCTTGGCATACCCAAAAGTATATATTGAAGCTTAAGAATACATCTGAAACATCAGAAACATTTTGAGTTTTATTTTAGATAGGGCATTCATCTTTTCTTAAGACATAGTTTTAAAACAATAAGTGATCAACAGTTATGAGACTTAATTATCTCAACTTAATTATAACTAATTAAAAGAAGAGATTTAGCTTAGAAAGTCTAAGCCATTAAAAGCATTAAAAAAGAAAAGCACATATATGGTAACAGAAACTGTTTATCTTCAGTTTATCTGCAGCAAAAGTGCATGCAAGAGCTAATGCATACGACATGAATTAAAAAGTTTGACGACTTCAAAGATATTGATCCTATCTTCTGAAATTTATTTTTTCTTTGTCTATGTGAATATATATAAAAAATTATTTTGAATTTACATCACTAACTATTTTGTTGTATGCAGAATATGAAAATGCAGCAAGACAAAAAATTATGTTGGCTTTTTTATGACAAACCCAAATTACTGAATTCTCAGGGTTTTTTATAAAACAAAAATGCACCAAAATGAGCCTTAAAACATGGAATAAGAAGAGGCCTAGACTCCTGCAAAGGAAATACATGTTAGAAAATTTTGACTAACAGATAAAGCAATTGCATTGTAGTGTGGTAAAAGTTAAAACTCACAGGAAAAAGTAAGTGTCCGATTTCAAATCTGTTAAAATCAACGGCATTGCTCCCAATTAAATCAATCAGTACATGGTAGGGCTGTGTAATGAAACAACCTTCTAGTAAAAGAGCACCTAAATCTCTAACCCCTGTATAAGGCTTCTAATCACATTTCATTTTTATGACTGATACTGCAAGTAAGAAAATCACTATTTCAAAACAATACCAGTATGGAAAGAATACAAATTCTATTTTGCATCTTCACACCTTTAATGAAAAAATTATGTTTCATAACAGTTGTGGAGATTAAAAGAGCCTATTAGCTTGGAGAAAGATGCATAAATTGAGAACTTGCTGTACAGGCAGCTCTTCCAAAGCTTTCATAGCTCTGCTACAGATTATAACCTCATTATAAAGGTCCGTCAGCCCTGCAAGACTTTGTGTTTCAGCTACTTGCAAATAATAATATGCTGTAAAATTGCTTTTGTCTCTCGATACTTAATTTTTGTTTGGCCAACTTACCCCTTTCTCTCCCCCTTCTCCAAACCTTCCCTTCCCTCTATGCAGTTTTTGCACTAGATATGGCCAAAAAAGTTTATTTAAATGAAAATGAGATTGCCCATAACATAGTGGTTACAAAAGAGCACATGTTTAGCTAACTCTGGTTTAAAGCACCAAACTCCAAAATTGAAGTACCTCCCAAGCCTAAGCAGTTGCAAGGTTTTTAACATTTCATTAGAGCTGGAGCTTCTCATAAATTTAGAGATAAGAAATGTCAAAAATTTCTTTAAGATAGTCAGAAAAGTTAATTCTTTTTAAGCTTAGTCTGATCTGCTTATTTTATATATTGATTGCAACTTTACACAGAAGCCTCAAACCAGAAAATGCTTTAAAATTTATATTATTATGCATAACAGACCATCTTGAATTTAATGGGACTGTGATTTCCAAACACTAGGTAGCCACATATAATAATATACTATTTTTCTTTATGACATTTTAAAATAGATATTCTTCAAATAAACCAGATTTAAAAACAAAAAACCCCAAACTCCAAAACAAAAAAAAAAGGCAAAAAAAGAAAAAAGAAAACACCCAAGAACATCCTAACGCATGTAACGCATGTTCCAAACAAATTTCCTATCTTGAACTTGCAATTGGAAAAACAGATATTCACAACTGACATCAGATGTATATAAAGTATTAATTACAGATACTTGTATCTTTATGTGTCATCTGATGGAAAGATAAAGTTTCAAAGTGAAGTAATCAGAGGGAAGTAAATTCAAAGTAAAGATGCCCTTTACTAACTACATTACAACACAGCTGTTTTGTTTCTGTTTTTTTTCCTTCACCACTGCAGGTACATCTGCAGGTCTTATTACTCCAGCTTACTGAAACTGTTCTGGAAGGTGAGCATCATAAAATTCCTCAATGCAACTGTCTCATTTCTAGCTGCTCCCTTGTGCTCAGGACAGCCTCAGTCCTTCTCACAACTTCCTTTGGCCTCATGTCTCAGTTCTAGCTTGCTTAACCCCATGGACATCCAGACTACATCAAAGCGATTGTGTATTTTACTTTTGCCTGTCACTTGTCTTTATCAGTCTACTTTGGTTTTTATCTTAGAGCTTTGCTAGACTACGAAAGGGAATCTAACACCTCTGAAAACAGACAGAATTTGGCTTCTCACTGGTATAGACAGTAATTGCTTTAAGGTCTCAGAAAACTTTGAAAACCTGTCATTAAAGAAAGGAAAAGTAGATCTGACTTCTTGGGGTTTTTTTATGCAGACCTATCTCATGTAGATCTTTTTAATACATCCATGTCTACTAGCAATTTTATTTTCTTAGTGTTGGAAATAGCCTGAATGACATTGAAGTTTGTTTGTAAGAAGCTGGATTTACTTTAAAATCTTAGATCTTTAAATGTAAGTGACAAATGTAAGACTTTCGTGTATTGATTGTTATAATGTCTAGGTAGAAAGCACATAATTCCAAGACTTTGATGATTACATTGAATTAGACCATATTTTCTGAGTATCAACCTTCATTTGAAATACAAATGTCTATAAAAAGAGAAACATAGAGTAGTTTAGGTTGCAAGGGACCTTACAGATCATCTAGTTCCAATGTCCCTGCCATGGGCAAGGACACCTTCCACTAGACCAGGTTGCTCGTGGCCCCATCCAGCCTGGCCTTGAGCACTGCCAAGTACTTTATCCTTTTGTTAAATTATAGTTTTGCTATAATTAATCCTATATAAATTGCTGCTCTAGAAGCAGGAAGAAGTGAAGTCAGAATGGACTGGATAACAGTGGGGGTTATGCCAAACACAAGCTTTTCTCACATAATCTCAGCTGAAGTTCATATTCTTTAAAGAAGTGGTAACTAGGGTACTGGGAGTTGTTCTTAGAAAAATAAGGGTTTGAAGAAATGAAGAGCAAGAAGGAAGACCACCACAGAAAGAAAATAAATGAGAAAGAAGGAAGACGTACCCAGGTGAAAGCCCCCAAAAATCTGTGATTCATTACAGTTCATGGAAATGATAGAAGAAAATCTTGACACCTATGTGGAAAGAACTCAAATGACTAGAAAGGAGACTTGTAAAAAGTGACTGTTATTTTGACTATTGTGAGACTTCAAGCTACGGATGTCTAACATGGTTTGTAACTACACCTGAATAAAAGCTCAAGCTGCAAAACCATCATTAGGAAGTTGGAAGAGTTCGGAATACCTATGAAAATTAAAACTCCTAGAGGATGGAGGGTTTCATATTAAGCTACCAATACTGAGAAAAGACCTCAGAAAAAACCTGTGACTTATCTTAAATTAGTGAGTCAGGTATGTAATATAGAACAACAAAGGATGTTCACAGATCATGATGCTATTGACTCAAAGATCCAAATCCACAAAGAATCCTGGAAGGTACACACTTGAGAAAAGTCACCTAACTACACAAGCTTGCTAAAGTAACCCAGGTCAGAAAGTAAATGCTCAGATGCTGTATTACCAAGCTTATACTGATACACAAGAGAAGGCACAAATAAGTAAGTCAAAATACTCTGCAAAGGAAAGTGCAAAAAACTTCAAATAAAAAGAGGATCACGATATATTGAAATGTTGCAGAAATACAAGCAGGACACATATTTGGAAAGCACTATAACAGCTGCAAAAAATACACCTACTACAAAAGACCTGAAAATAAGAAGCAGTAGAAAGAAAAGTGACTCATTCTGATGTATTAAAAGAGAAAACGAGGTGAAGATAATTGATAAATGCTCTGTAGGTTGTCAGCAAAAGCAAAAACAAAGGAGTGGACTTCTCTGTGAAGACCAGGAGCCATACACTGGTGCCCACATGAATATCACCTCTGAAGATTATGCAAAAATGTGAGAAAGAAACCACAATACTCAGAGGAAAACTGACATAAATTGTGAATATATAATATTGAACAAATTTCTAATTAAAAAAAAAAAAAAAAGACCAAACAACAGTATGATGTTGAAAGTTAGGAATAAAATGGAATTAGTTAGGCTTATAGGCGATTTGAATTAGTCAACACTGAATTTCAAAACAAGCTAAGCTTATGTTTACTTCAGAGCATCATTGTTTCACAGCTGAGTCAAAAACAGAAAAGAAGAGCCTGTGGCCACAAATGATCATAAAGATAGGAAAAAAAACAACCAACCAACCAACCAAAACCAAAAAACCTCCACAACTCTGAAACTTACAAAAAAACCCAGATTTAGACAAATGGAAAAACCATACTGATACTGTTGGGGTGTGGACATTTCCTTCCTCTCGTGTACGAGAGGAACTTCTTCATCCCAAACAGAGAGATGGTGGCCAGCTGTCCTCGATAATTTTCTTTCCAGTAGCTGGCACATTGTTTTGTTTTGGCTTTAATCTGAGAATGCTGATAACACACTGATGTTTTAGTTGTTGCTAAGTAGCAGTTACTCTGATCAAGGACTTTCTTAGTCTCATGCTCTGCCAGTGAGGAGGGGCACAAGAAGCTGAAAGGGAGCAGAGACAGGACACCTGACCCAAACTTGCCAAAGGGGTATTCCATACCACAGCATGTCATGCCCAGTATATAAACTGAGGGGAGTTAACCAGAAGGGACCGATTCCTGCTTGGGTCAGGCTGGGTATCAGTCAGCAGGTGGTGAGTAATTATTGTGCACGTATTGTGCATCACTTGTTTATTTTTTTTCTTTCCCCTTTTGGTTTTGCATCTCCTTGCTATTTCCCTTATTAGTAGCAGTAGTATTAGTAGTAGTTACCGTACTTTAGTTATTCAGATGTTCTTACCTCAACCTGTGGGTTTTATATTCTTTTGATTCTCCTTCTGATCCCACTCAGGGAGGGGGAAGGTGAGGGTTAGCAACTGGCTGCACGGTTCTTGGCTGCTAACTGGGTTTAAGCCATGACACAATGAGTAATGCTCATGAGACTGATGGCTGGCAAGCTATGAAAAACTGCGTCTCCTTCTGCAGATACTTGTCACATAGACAGTGATTTATTGCAAAGGGAGAGAGAAAGAGGAAAAACATACAAACATAGGAACCGGGTGCTTTGGTGTCCTGTTGAAGTCAAGCACCTATCTGCAAGCATGTGCAGAGATCCCAGAGTCAAAAAACTTTCCCTTCACTGATCCAGCCTCTAGTGAGAGTCTTTCCAAAGAAAGCAGAGAAAATGTTAGTACCAGAATCAGCCTCCCTAGAACTGCGCTCACAGAGCTAGTCCTGGAGGCCTTACCTCCCCGTCGAGCTCTAGACTCATCATTAAACAGGCATTTCCAAAGGAAAGCAAATTCCCTCTTGCACAAAACCAGATGTGTTTTCCCTGGGTAACAGTGGCACTCCAGTGACATGTATTTTGAGGAATACATTTTCTCTGCTCTTTCCCTTAGCCTAACAGTGGTCCCGCTGCTAAAAACATTGCTGTTAGAATATCTTTTTGGCTGAAATCTGAGATACTTCAAGACAGGGATTCACAATATGAATATAATCTGTCCTGTGGAAAAAGTAAAATGACACTTGTCATGTTACAACTGGCTCATCACACATGCCCAGCTGCTTGCGTGGCAGAGAACCTGTCTCGACTGACTTGACCCTTGCAACAAAAAGATGAAAAGCATGCTTGTTAAAAAGGTTTCCAAGCCAGCAGGTGAACTTAAATAGCAGTTTCTTGTATTTATTTTATGATCTCATGACTTATAACCTTATTTCAGGACTTGGATATTTCAGAGGGCTCAGATTTTTCACTCTAGGGGAATATTATGGTAATCAGACTGGCCAGGTCTTTCTCCAGGAATTTCAAAGGACTGAAAGCTACAAATCCAACTTCAGAAAAAGGATGGATGTACGTGTGAGAAGCAGAAGGAAAAAAGGGAAATTCAGGAAAAAGAGAGCAAAAATCCTTTTTCTCCCCACATTTTGTTCCTACTATTGCACAGCAAGGGCAGAGATGAGGGACTTTTTCATAAGCTAGGTTTCTAAAAACACCAGGGAAGCCATCGCAAATTAACAGTAACTTCATCATGTACACCACAGGCAATATTCATGTGGGCACCAGTGTAAGACTACTGGTCTTCACGGACAATACTTTTGCATGGAAACAGTATAAAATATTTTGTTTAGAGTTCAGCTCCATGCAAGGGTCAGTGGATTTGCTCAAGAAATCAGACCTAGCTGCACCTGTGCAAATTGTCCCTTGCATGCTTGCAATGAGGACTCCCACCTGGCTACCCCAGGAAAGGGGGCTGGGACGCCTACAAGTAGCTTCACTGGAGACATTGAGGGCTTTTGTGTTTATGTTGTAGGGTGCTGTGGAGGAGCTGAGAGGTGCTGGAAGGGCCCTCACTGTGCTCAGAGTTAGCACTCCAGAGTGAATCAGGCTGGTTCAGGTATTGGGCAGGAAACTGAGTGGACTGCTGGGAGGAGGCACTTCACAGTGCTCAGCTGCTGCATCACGTAGGAGGAGCGAGGATGGTTGAGTGTCCCTGAAGGAGGCTGTGTGTGCCCTGTTTGTCAGTGAGGGCAGTTGGGTGTCCCTGGAGGCTGTGTGCTCCCCGTTTGTCAGTGAGTGTGGTTGGGTGTCCCTGAAGGAAGCTGTGTGCCCCCCATTTGTCAGTGAGCGCGGTTGGGTGTCCCCATATCCGGTATGTGTTTGGGGAAGCTGCCGAGGCATTCCTTGCTCTCCCTGTGCAGCACATCTCAGACTGCCGGTGGCTCATGCAGTCCATCCGCTCCTAGGTGAGTGCACGCGGTGTTTTCCATCGGTTCTGGCCTGCGAGCTGTTCAAGGGCAGGTACTTTAATGGAGCCTTGTTTGTATAGGGTCAGAGGATATGCTTTGGAGGGAAAAGCTGAGGTAATTTAGAAGAGGCAGTTTTTAAGGAAGGTATATGGTACTTCAGAGTACAGGGTAAATGTGGGAGGTGGAGGGCTGCTGGAGGTGTGGCTGCTGTGAGAAGATACTGGAAGCTTCCCATGTCTGATAAGGCCAATGCTAGCCAGCTCTGAGAAAGACCCACTGAGACAATGAAAGTGGTGGCACCTCTAACATATTTAACAAGGGGAAAATTTTCTGCAAAGGAGCAACTGCAGTTGGAGAGAGGAGTGAGAATATGAGAGAGAAACAGCTCTGTGGATACCAAGGTCAGTGAAGAAGGGGGGAGGAGGTGCTCCAGGCACTGGAACAGAGGCTCCGTGGTAGACCATGGTGGGGCAGGCTGTCACCCTGCACCCTATGTAGGTTCATGGTGGAGCAGATATCTACCTGCAGCCCATGGAGAACCCCGTGCCAGAGCAGGTGTATGCCTGAAGGAAGCTGTGACTCCACGGGAATCCTGTGCTGGAGCAGGCTTCTGGCAGTACCTGTGGAGGGAGGAGCCCATGCTGGATCAGGTTTATTGGCAGGACTTGTGACTCTATGAGGGACCCACACTGTGGAGCAGTTGAAGAACTGCAGGCCATGGGAAGGACTCATATTGGAGAAGCTCATGGAGGACTGTTTCCTGCAGGAAGGACCCTGAGCTGGAGCAGGGGAAGAGTGTGAAGAGGAAGGAGTGGCAGAGAAAACGTGTCAAACTGACCACAACCTCCATTGCTTATCCCCCTGTGCTGATCAGGATGGGGGTCAGAGGAGGTAAAGAATTTGGGAGTAAAGTTAAGCCTGGGAAGAAGGGAGGTTTTGGGGAAAGGTTTTTAATATTTGTTTTTATTTCTCATGATCCTGCTCCAATCTGTTTGGTAATAAATTTAACTAATTTTCTCCAAACGAGTCTGTTTTGCCTGTGACAGTAATTGGCAAGTGATCTCTTTGTCCTTATCTTAGCCAACAGGCCTTCCATTATATTTTCTCTTCCCTGTCCAGTTGAAGAGGGGGTGATAGAGCGGCTTTTGCTGGCACCTGGCATTCATCCTGGTCAACGCACCACAGTCGTTTTTGGGCGTGAACAGGGACATGAACAGTTCAAGATGTTAGTAATTGAGAGAGATAATGGACAAAACATGAACAGTGTTAGAGAAGGGAATGATCATGGGGGATTTCAGTTGTAGCTGTAAAATGACAAAGGGTGGATTGTGTGTAAATTGTCTACTTTTGTTCAGTGCTGGAGTGATTTGATTTTTATATTTTTATTTAATTTTTTTTTTATTTTGGTGGGGGTAATTGTGCATTTGTTTATATGAGTGAAAACTGTGTGATGAATTAGGATCTTATCCCCCTGTCCTGTTGAAGAGAGCAGTGGCAGAGTGGGTTGGTGGGCACTTGGCATTCAGCCAAGGTCAGTCCACCACATTAAAGAATGCATTAGCACTGAAGTTGTAAGATGCAGAAAGGATGAAACTTTAACACGATCATGCTGAGCAAGCCATCTTTGCAATGTTATTCTGGCTCTAGGCATTAAGGTGCAGAAGGGAAGAATAGAGGGTCATGAAATGGGATTTTAAGGAGTGGGGGTGGGGGGGGAGAGAAAACCCCATAGAGACTGATTGAATTAAAGCTATGGTACTTTACTTGGTTTGCAGTTCTGAAGCCCAGATTCAATAGAAAATCATGGATGCCTTGTCTACAAAGGAAAGCAGAAAAGACTCACCAGTACTTCCTGCTACAGTAGAGCACGCGTTTCTCATACAGTGAAGGTGCTAGAGGGTAGGGAGTGAGAGTGACCCTAGGGGAAATAGTAAGGAGTATGCCAGGATGGAAAATTCCACTTGAGATAGAAGAGGAACAGAGGCCTGAGGAGCAGGCAAGAGAAAGGTGCCCTGAGTAAAGGGATATCTCTGCCCTCAGGTCTCTGAGGAGCACCACTGTTACTCTTTGTGCCCTGGCTTGCTTTGCTGCAGGTGACCTCCCAGTAACCAGGGTTTAAGTCTTTGCTTGTGTTGGTGTTTTCACATGTTGCTTCTACGGCTACTTGGGAAGAGTGAAAACCCTATAAGAAGGGTCACTGAGAGCCATTGTCTCTGCCTCAGGGGGAGATAGAGCTTTCTGGACCCCAAGACCACACTGTGAACAGTGGAGTGTGATTTGCCTGCACCACTCCTCTGGCCACAGTAGTGGCATTGTTCTAGTGCTGAAAGCTTGGCCAGTGTGAATGAAGGCCTGTTGTGAGCTCAAACTATTATACTTCAGTGTTCAATTGTTGCTTTTATATGTCACTTGCAACCTGTTACAGGAGGTAACTGCAGCTTACTACCTTAGAAAGCACTTGGTGATACGACTTGCAAAGGGGATGACCTGATGTGCCTTAGAAATACAGGACTTTACACACCTACAAGAGTTACGAGATAGCAGCAATGTGGTAGAGAATGAAATACCTCTCAGGTTAGAATCAGAATAGTTAGGGCTGGAAAGGACCTCCAGATCATCTAGCTCCAAACCCCCTGCCATGGGCAGGGACACCTCACACTAAACTGTGTCACTCAAGGTTCTGTCCAACCTGGCCTTGAACACTGCTACAGATGGAACATTCACAATCTCCCTGGGCAACCCATTCCACTGCCCCACCACCCTTACAGTAAAGAATTTCTTTCTTATATCCAATCTAAACTTCCTCTGTTTAAGTTTTAACCCATTACCCATTGTCCTATCACTATAGTCCCTAATGAAAAGTCCCTCCACAGCATCCCTATAGCCCCCCTTCAGATACTGGAAGGCTGCTATGAGGTCTCCACGCAGCCTTCTCTTCTCCAGGCTGAACAGCACCAACTTTCTCAGCCTGTCTCCATACAGGAGGTGCTCCACTTCCCTGATCATCCTCGTGGCCCTCCTCTGGACTTGTTCCAACAGTTCCATGTCCTTTTTATGTTGAGGACACCAGAACTGTCCACAATACTCCAAGTGGGGTCTCACAAGAGCAGAGTAGAGGGGCAGGATCACCTCCTTTGACCTGCTGGTCACGCTCCTTTTGATGCAGCCCAGGATGCGGTTGGCTTTGTGGGCTGCAAGTTCGCACTGCCGGCTCATGTTCACTTTCTCATCTACCAACACCCCCAAGTCCTTCTCAGGGCTGCTCTGAATCTCTTCTCTGCCCAAACTGTAGCTGTGCTTGGGATTGCTGTGACCCAGGTGTAGGACCTTGCACTTGGCAACTTCATCAGGTTGGCATCAGCCCACCTTACAAGCGTGTCGAGGTCCCTCTGAATGGCGTCCCTCTGAATGGCATCCCTTCCCTCCGGCGTGTCAACCAAACTACACAGCTTGGTGTCATCGGCAAACTTGCTGAGGGCGCACTCAATCCCACTGTCCGTGTCACGAACAAAGATGTTGAAAAAGACTGGTCTCAACACCAATCCCTGAGGGACACCACTCGTTACCGGTCTCCAGCTGGACATTGAGCTGCTGACCACAACTCTTTGCGTGCAGCCATCCAGCCAGTTCTTTATCCACTGAGTGGTCCACCCATCAAATTGATGTGTTTCCAATTTACAGACAAGGATGTCATGTGGGACAGTGTCAAAAGCTTTGCACAAGTCCAGGTAAATGACGTCAACTGCTCTGCCGCTGTCCATCAGTTTCGTAGCCCCATCATAGAAGGCCACCAAACTGGTCAGGCAGGATTTCCCCTTAGTGAAGCCATGCTGGCTGTCACCAACTACCTTGCTGTTTTTCATGTGCCTTAGCATGCCTTCCAGGAGAATCTGCTCCAAGATTTTGCCAGGCACAGAGGTGAGACTGACTGATCTGTAATTCCCCGGGTCATCCATTTTCCCCTTCTTGAAAATGGGGGTTATATTTCCCTGTTTCCAGTCATCGGGAACTTCACCTGACTGCCATGATTTTTTAAATATGATAGACAGTGGCTTAACAGCTTCATTTGCCAGCTCCTTCTGGACCCGAATATGGATTTCATCAGGTCCCATGGACTTGTTCAAGTTCAGGTTCTTAAGATGGTCTTGAACCAGATCCTCTTCTACAGTGGGCCCAAGGTGTTCATTCTCACAGTCCCTGCATCTGCCTTCCAAGACTAGGTGGTGTGTTCAGAGCATTAATAAGTTAATATGAATATCAAAATCTAAACCACATCTAGTTCTATTTAGAATTGTTAAAAGAGTTTATGAAGTTGAATGTGATTTTGCGCTATAAAATCAGCTGTTGCTTTCAGTTTATAAAAGAGCATTTGGCTTTTAAATCGTACCTAAGTTTGATACTGGCAAACATTACAGACTGAGATGTAGGTGCTCAGATAAACTATGTGACATAGCCTTTTCATACAGTTATTATTTTTTTATAAGGATTCCTTAAGGATTTTGAGTGCTACACTATACACTTGAAGAGGAATTCAAAAACACAAATGCACTTTTTCTTCTTCTGTGAATGAAAACCAAACGTGGAATTTATTTCCTTGATTCGTGTCTTGTGGTCTTTCAAAGATACGAGGGCAGCAGACACATCTGTCCACACTGGACCTAGAGTAGACCAGTAGCTTTCAAGAGCAGGCTCTGCAAGTTTAGAGGGATGAAGTAGCTTGGCTGAAATGGCATCTGACTTCCATATCTAGGAAACTGAAGATCACCACATCCTAACTGAAAATGCTTCTCTTCCCTGTTACTCTTGTCTTTAATCACTACTTAATTAATAAAAAAAAAAAAACAAAAACACACTGTTTTCAACAATTATAATAATCGTCTCAGTTTTCTTTATGTTCTGTCTTCATCTTTGGCCTCTGTCGTGGTTTAAGCCCAGCCAGTAACTCAGAACCACGTAGCCACTCTCTCACTCTCCCCGCTTCCTCTCCCCCTGCTTCTGGAGGGATGGGGAGGAGAATCAAAAGAATATAACTCCCACAGGTTGAGATAAGAACAGTCCAGTAACTAAGGTAGAACACAAATCACTACTGCTACCACCAATAATAATAATGATAAGGGAAATAACAAGGGAAGAGAATACAACCGCTCACCACCTGCTGACAGATACTCAGCGCAACCCGAGCAATGATCTAGCACTTCCGGGTAACTGCCCCCAGTTTATATACTGGGCATGACGTGCTCTCGTATGGAATACCTCTTTGGTTAGTTTGGGTCAGGTGTCCTGTCTCTGCTTCCTTCCGGCTTCCCCTCCTCCCTGGCAGAGCATAAGACTCAGAAAGTCCTTGGTTACAATAAGCATTACTGAGCAGCAGCTAAAAACATCGGTGTTATCAGTGCTGTTCTCAGGCTGAAAGTCAAAAACATAGCACTGCACCAGCTACTAAGAAGGAGAAAAATAACTGCTACTGCTGAATCCAGGACAGCCTCTTAAAATAAGGCTGGGAATGAGCTTTGCATTGTAAACAAAGAAAAAAAAGAGGTGGTGCTGAGCATTGAAAACCACCTGATTGTTTACTAGCAACTCAAACTGCAGGCTTCAGTAAGGGGAATGCAGCAACTTGGATCACACCAAATTTGTTCAGTAATGATTTAATTTCTGTTGTGCCTCAAGAGAAAAATCTGAGACTGTGTTTACCCTGAGCTTTAACTCAAACAGAAGTAAATTAATTTTTAATATAAAATTAGTATTGCTCTTTCTAATGAGGCACTCTTAGAAATACACTACATTAAAGCTGACTTTGAAATACTCCTGAGAATGTATACAGAGAATGTATACAGAGTATCCTTTATTTATGCAGAAATAAATAGGAAATAAGCAGCAAGGACTTTACGATAATGATTTGTGCAGAAACGGAACCAACAGGAAAACAGCTTTTGTTTGCAATTTTAACATTTTTTCCTTCTCCTGTACAACATTTTGGTCCCAAACACATCCTTGTGTAGGAAACTGCTGTGGCTGTGTTCGTTCTTCTGTTTACAGGGGGGGCTCTTCTCCTCCTTCTTCAAAATATGTGAATGAAAGGAGTGTGTGCACACCAAAGCCTGTAAGGAGGGCCATGGGTGCGAAAGGAGCATCCCAGACATTGGGAAAAGGAGGGCCAGGCCATTCCTTGGCACATTCTTTCTGGGTTTATGGAATTCCCTTCATGCTGTTTGCAGCTACCTTCCTGTTACATCAGCAGCTCTTAGTACACTATTACCACTTACAAAACAAATGTCTTATTAATGCTGATTGTAGCACTCGTGTTCAGGGGAGAGAACAATATGCTGGGGACACAGTAGTCAGGTGGGGTCAGGGCTCAGAGGCAGCTTCTGAGCATGGAGCAGGGCAGCCCCCAGTAAAGCCTGTTCTGGCTCCCTCAGAGCCAGCATCAGCAGGCCCCAACCGACACCTTCCTCTTCAGCCTTGGGTCTATGTGGGATTCCCTTTACACATTATTTTAATAGTCTTCTTCCTGACTTGTTCTGGGGTTTGTTTTGGTTTGGCTTTTTTTATCTGTTAGTTCCCCGCTATTATTTAAATTTGCAGTTCCCCCTGGACCAAATAACTACTGGGAACAGAAAGGGATACTGTATGTTATGCAGCAATGACCCAGGTTGGTTTTATCTGGGCTCAGAGATAAACAGGCTACCTGATACTTGCCTGGTCCCTAGAAAGTAGGTTTTACCACAGTTGAAAACAGCCTGAGTCAAGCCAACCATAGAATCATAGAAGAGTTAAGGCTGGAAAGCACCTTAAGATCATCCAGTTCCAACCCCCCTGCCATGGGCAGGGACACCCCACACTAAACCATGCCACCCAAGGCCTCATCCAACCTGGCCTTGAATATCGTCAAGGATGGAGCATTAACAACCTTCCTGGGCAACCCATTCCAGTGCCCCACCACCCTAACAGTAAAGAATTTCTTCCTTAGATCCAATCTAAACTTCCCCTGTTTAAGTTTGAACCCGTTACCCCTTGTCCTGTCACTACAGTCCCTGATGAATAGTCCCTCCACAGCATCCTTGTAGGCCCCCTTCAGATACTGGAAGGCTGCTATGAGGTCTCCACACAGCCTTCTCTTCTCCAGGCTAAGCAGCCCCAACTTTCTCAGCCTATCTTCATATGGGAGGTGCTCCAGTCCCCTGATCATCCTTGTGACCCTCCTCTGGACTTGTTCCAACAGTTCCATGTCCTTTTTATGTTGAGGACACCAGAACTGCACACAATACTTCAAGTGAGGTCTCACGCCTTACACCACTAACAAGTTGCTGGCAAGTGAAAAATGAGACAGGGCTATGTTCCCTTGACCAGATAGCTTTTGAAACCTATTCTTTGTATGAGACCTTAAAAATACACTGTTGACATAGGATGGGGTTTTGAGCAACGTGGTCTAATGGAAGGTGTCTCTGCCCATGTCAGAGGAGTTGGAACTAGATGATCTTTAAGGTCCCTTCCAACCCAAACCAATCTTTGATTCTGTTATATGATTCTACGACATGCCCTTATGGCAATTCTGTTATGTGTCAGCATTTGTTTTGCTGTGGGTTCTAGAATTCTGTTTAAGCAGTGGCATCAAAGTGACCAGACATGGTCCAAAGGCCGTACCAGGCTGTCCCTGCACAAAAGAAATTCTTATTTGAGTAGACACAACAACGGAAACTAGGGTCAGAGATGGATGCTCACGAAAAGCACAGGAAACTCTCCCCAGCTTTACTAAGAGAGTTGCAATAAAAAAAAGAAAGGGACTGAGTCTCTAACTCATAGTACAAAGCCATCCTAAACTCTACTAATTCTTTCTTTTCCCTTTCTAGTGCTTCATGTCTCTCTTCCATACACAGTATTTCATTTTCAATGAGGTGCCTCCATGGTTTGGCAAGTGCTATGAGAAAAGCAGGAAAAGCATGTTAGAACTGAAATTACATTGTGCCAGAGAGGAATCATATAGCAACAGTGATAGTGTGTCTCACAACAGTAGCTTTTTAAGAGCACGACTAAAAAGGAATTGTCAGTAAGGATGATCTCAGTATTTGTAGTTTATCTGAATAATGCTTTCCATAATTAGAACTTTAACCACAGATTTTACAGCATTGCTAACATCAGTGTGTTATCATGTTTGCTATTGTTCTGACTAATGTTTAACTTTGATTGCAATACATGTCCGTGGCCCAGCTTTGAGCGTACGTTACAAAAAGCATGGACAGACTTGCAAAATGAAATAGCCTGTGTCCTGAAGTATTTGAAATTTGAGACATGGCAGCAGAAATTCATTCTTTTAGGAATCATATGTTCTGCAATAGACTGCAAACAGGCGAAGAAATTCTTCAGGAATTATAGAAAAACATGGTATTTTTTTAAATCATTAGACATTCATAACATTCTAGGCTAAGCGTAATTTAAAAGGATTGCATACTTGTCCATATATGCATCTATTAAGATACATACATTCTTACCTTCCTTTCTGCAAATGTTTGTTGAAGTCCTTTATCTTGTTTTTAATTTTTTTCTTGACAACAGTGCTATAAGAGTTGTTTTGTTTTGTTTTTTCCAGAATTATCCTAATACACCTGTAATTTCCTCTGTCATGTATGAATAACACAGTTTTTTCAAACTCCAAATGAAATTATAGTCTACTGCAGTGTGTTGGATAGTGCTAGCTGGGTATAGCAAATTACATAATCCATCCCCTTGAGTCTGAATTACTTTGGTCACTTTGAAAACATGACTTGAAAACACAAAAAAGGCTGTACAGTTTGAAGTCAATTCAAAAAACATTTGTAAATTGTAAAATGAAAAAAATCCACATTATGTGCAATTAATAGTATGGAGGACTCCAGTGCCTTAAAACCAAACCTCTTTCTGAAAGTATTTTTCACCAATTTTTGGCTCACTTTGCATCTGCTTTCAGTAGTTTTGTGCTCCAGGGATCTATAAAGGAGATATTCCTGCTTATGTATGGAGAGAAAGAGATTTTTATGAATACCAAACAAGCATAATTTATGCAGAAACTCTATTAAAAACTCTGTTTGGCACTTTTACTTGCATTAGTAATAGAAAAACTTCATTAAAATGAATTTTTGAAAAAATGTGTTGGACCTTAATTCTCTCAACTTATTCCCATAGTTAATCTCAGTTGTAATTGCCAAAGGACTACTAATATATTAGTATTAACAATATCCTCTTTATTACCTTGCATAGAACTGTTTACATGTTCTCTTGTGTGAATATATTTACATTTATTTATACACATACGTACTTGAAAAATCATTGTATGAAATTTTGGGCCCTCTGAAATCAGTTTTAAAAATCCTACCAACTTAGCAAGAATCAGAATCTTAGTCTACAATTCCTGTATTTTAGCCTCAGTACTTGTAGCCATAGAACAGCAGATTAACATCTTACAGGTTTCTAGGTAGCCTTTATACACATTGGGTCTTCTCCTTGCGTACAACCATGCTGACTAGAATTTAGCTATATTGGTTCACTCTGCGTTTCCGTTTGTTTGCTACTGTGTTGCATACATTATACTACTATGTTACATATTCTTCATTGGCTTTATTCACAGAAATCATACTTTAATTTTTATCACTTCTTCGCATTTTTCCTATTCTGGAGAAGCATGTAAAAGAAGCTTTTGCATCTTTTAGCCTACACAAACAAGGTTAACAAGCTTCTAGAATGATTTAGGAAGCTACACTAACTGATTAAGTTCCAGAGCTGCTCCACATTGAAAATATTAAAGTCTGACAGTGTATTTTACTACCATATAAAGTAAGATTTATATTATATTATGCCTTAACAGAAGCTTATCTTGCCAATTATCCTATTATCCATAATTTCAGATACATTTTTGAGTTATTTGAGTTCCTGTCATTTAAATCTATTACCAAAAAAATGTTTAAACCAAAAAGGAATCAAAGTACATGAAGCAGTAAAGGTAACTTCAGACTAGTATGTGGAACACTTAGAATAAGTTAAGGAGGAATTTAGGAAATACCCCATACATATTGGGTTAGATACTAAATGATTCCCATAGTGTATGATTCATAAATCAAAGGAAGCAGGTGCTGCACTGAATTATGTCCTCTATTACGTCCTTACTATTCACTAGTGCAAGTTAGGAATACAGTTTATCTTAATGAAAATTCTAGTCCTGATACTAATCTGTATTTTCAGCTTCCAAGCTTACACAATTTCTGTATCTATTTTTATGAGGAAACATTATTATTCACAAATCAATTACATATTAATTATTATTATAACTATGCATTAAATGATCAGTTCACTGTTATTGGTTGCTGCATTTATTTGTACTCAAAGTAGTTACTTTAAAACACATACTTCAGAGTGTGTGTACAATACCAAAAAGACAAAATTTCTTTTTTCTTAGTCCCCTACTTGTTGTGCAAACCCTTTTTTTTTTATTTTTCAAAACAGTCACTGTATTACTCATTGACTTATTTATTTTGAAATGTACAAACAATGGAATAAACAGAAAGCAAAAAGGGATGTTTTCTACTAAGTAATGAATTATTCAAGCAGTTAATGATGGAAACAATGACTTCATTGAAGCTACAGCTCTCTAAGGCAACGCTATGAAAAAAATGCGGTGAAACAGAGCCATCCTTTAAGGATCAGAGCAGGTGCAGGCCTGTTGTCTGAGGGCTGTCATTGCCAGCTGAATGGACTGTGTCTCAGACTTGACTGGCATGAGTAGGCAAAATTATTCATTTGCATCCCAGAAAAGGTCAATGGTGAAATGAGTTAATCCATATATCACAAAGCCTAGGAGTTGTATGTGGTTCTGTTGATACAACCACAGGCAAAGAAATGCCAAAGCATGCATGTGGAATTATTTCCAAAACACTCACATGAAAGGCTGTCCACAGTAAAAGACAGGCAAAAAGAAAACCCACACAGCCTAATTTAAAACACCATTCATAATATTTATATGAAGCTAGAACCAGCATGATGCTGATGTTATGAGAAATAAGTGACGTGCATAGATATTATTTCTTCCTTACTAATTATTTTTAAGTAAGAGAAACACGTGCTTGTGAATCTTTTCAATTCTTTTTCATGAAGTGGTGTAGCTTCACCAAGAAAAGTACACTAGAGCAGCCAACAGCCAGTTGATTAGGGCATTTATCTGACAGATGAGACATTAAATTTTGTCTCATGTTGACAATTTCTCTAAACTGAACTTTCTTGTGCTGTGAGTGAGTGCTCTAATGGCTATGCTCTTGCCTCAAATAACTGTTGCCCAGTTTGCAAGAAGAAACATAAGGCACTTAACTTCAGCCAAGGGTGTCAATACAGCATCCTTCGCTGACAGAGATGCATTCAAATTTCTGAGGATTGTATCTCAAGAGCAGCAGTATTTAAGCTACAACCTTTTATAGACATCCTATTAGCTAGTTTAGTCTAGTCCCATTGTGAATCCTGGTCTGAACTGATCAAGAGAGAGCATTTATATCATCTAACTGTGGAATCTAACTTAGTCAATGTAAATCAGACACACTTGATGCAGAGCTAATGCCTTCACAGATTTATTAGAAAGTTTTAGAAGTAAAATTATCCAAAGTTTTCTTCTTGTTTTTACTGTGTTTCAGAGAAGCCTATCTCTTGCAGTTAACAATATATCAGAAGCCTAACTTAGCAACTTAATTATGTGATTTTACTACCTTAGCATTTTTCCATTCAATACAGGAAAATTATGTATCCAGTTTAGATTTTGTGTGGTTTTTTTTTTTTGTTTTTGTTTTGTTTTGTTTTGTTTTGTTTTTGTGTGTGTGTTTTGTTTCAAGAGTATGGAAGTTAGGCACTGCAACAATGAATATCACAACTGTCATAACTCAATATGGATCTATTGTTTGATGCCAAACATTGAGTCTCATCTTGAGATGACTTTCCACTCTGCATTTTTTAGTGATAACCAAATTAAGACACAATATTCTTCCCAAAATATCCTAATCTCCACCAGGCCCACAACTTACTCTTTATGTCTTTGTAGAACCTAGCAATACATTCTTAAAGACTTAAACCCTGGAGTTCTCCCAGATGTTTGCTTCTGTACATAAACTTCAGTTTGTACAGAATTTAACAGCCATGGTACCCTGTAAAAGCAACCTGTATAAACACTGAATTGGTAGTAAAACTGAAACACTGCTTCCTGTCAACTGCTAAACTGATTTAAAGATACCTGTAATGTACAGGCTTATAAAATTGAAAAAGTTGTGTCCTACACATTGAACTATTGATTGTAATACCTGTTACATTTACTTGTGGTGTCACAGCTAAAGCTTCTGAATGTCCTCATAGTATGACTAGAGTCATTTCCAAGTACTGCTAAACTATCTTCTTGGAGCCTAAAGCTTTTTCTTTTCCAAATGCAGAAAAGTTAAAATTCTTTAGCAATTTCAGTCATTATTAGTAGCTGCATTAAATCTACTTTGTGTTACTCCTGTGGTTTAAAGCAGCCCTAAAGCTGCTGGAGAATTCTCCAGTGAGATAAGGCTGAATAACTTTTTGTCACCCTGTTGTACAGAGATTACACTCACCCCTGCACTGTATTGGTCCCAGCTTGTCCTAGGAGTTCCTCATGACAATAAATACCTTAGAATAAGCATATATACAATAAGTTCCATGTTTTCCCAGCATTTGCTGAAGTTCTTGACCAGTGCACCTTGACCAGTGCATCTTACTATATATGACTGCACTTACTGACTATCTTGGCATCCCCATGGTACAATAATTTCTAATTTTATTCTTTAGTTTAAGGTAGACTACTTGTTTAGGTTACTATAAGAGTGACCTCTTATACTGGCTCTAACTGGGACAGAGTTAATTTTCTTCACAGCAGCCAGTCTGCCGCTGTGTTTTGCATTTGTGAATAAAACACAGAATGTTGACAACAAAACCTTTTAGCTATTGCTGAACCATGTCTGCATAGCATGCAGGCCTTTCTCTTGTTTCCAACTCTGCCTGGTGGTGTGCAAGAATCAGGGAGGTGACACAACCAGGACAGCTGATCTGAGCTCATCAGATATCCTACGCTATATAACATCATGCTCAGCAATAAAAATAAGCAGAAGGGTCTTTTTTGGGAGTGGAAGGTTAGGTTACCATTGCTCAGAGACTGGCTGGGAGATGGTGAGTAATTGTCTTTGCATAACTCGCTTTGGTTCCTGGTTTTGGGTTTGGTTTGTTTGGTTTTGTTGTTTTCTTTTTTTTTTTTTTTTTTCCTATCTTTTTCCTATTACCTTTGCTTATCTTTATCTCAACCCATGTGTTTTCTGCTTTTGCTCTTCCTGTTCTCTCCTCCAACCCTCTGTGGTGCTTTGCTGTGGGTTAATCCACAGCACCTCTACAAAATCAGCTAGTTATAAAAGATCAGTTGGACATTCAACAATCACTATAACTCCTTCTGAGGACTGTACTAAAGAAAAAATATCTGCCTATGGGGAATGTTTCAATGTTTCTAACATTTTTTCTGTAGCTTCCCTATGGGAAGTAGAAAATGTTCCATTGATTAGAACATTTAAAGCCAGGCTGTCTTTAACAAGAAAGTATCACTGCAGTGAAATCATTGGCAGTTTGGCAATGTGATATTATAGTTGTGTTTCTGTGACAGTTCTGATTCTGGAGTTCTACTGATCCATTGACAGCCATAGCAACACGATGGGAAGAAGAGAGGAGCACCATGCTATTGGAGCTGTGAAGCAGAAAACCTGTGGCTGCTTGAGTTGATTATAGTTGATATGAAAAATGTAGTCACAGTAAAAATATGCTGACAACCAGAAACAAACTATCTTTTTAGTCCCTTTGGGGTAAAAAATTAGATTGCTCACAACTAAAACACACTGACTGTCTTGAAAGAAGCAGCACTGTTAACTTGATTGTTTTGGACAAATTTTAACCAGTTTTGTTATTTTCTTTCTCCTTAATAACTGCCTCTGAAATGTCATTTGGATGTCGTATCTTTTTCCTGTTTTAAGCTCTGTTTGTCTTCATGATGATTGAGGTCTTCACTTTATATTATATTGGATCATGTCTGCAAATGACTAATGGTGCAGGACAGATATTGTTTATTCCGATTTTAATGGCTATATTACTATTAAAAATCAAAAAAAACAAAACACAAAACCAAACCATAGTCTGGGGTTTTAGAATACAATCATAGAATCATAGAATAGTTAGGCTTGGAAAGGACCTTAAGATCATCTAGTTCCAACCCCCCTGCCATGGATGGAACATGTTTATTGGAAGGAACATGTTTATTGGAACAAACAGTGTAACATTAAAAAAAAAATAAAATATCAAGCAGCTGTTTCTTAACTACACTGGTTATACTTTGCAATCCCCTTTTATGATTTTCACTTATTATACTCTATTTACTAGTAATTCATTATTAATGTTTTGGGTTTGAATTTTTTTTTTTAATAAATTTCCTTTTCAGTTTGGTCTTTTCAAATACTTATATGCTCCATATGCTTTGTTTTGAATCTGGATGTATTCTGGTCAGCACTGGTAGCTCTTATACAGAGTTTAGATAACGTTTAAAAAAAAACCCAAAAAACATCTCAAAGAAAACCAGCCTACCACCCTCTCTCAGAAAACTCAGCACCTCAGAACATGCATATGCAAAGATTGTTCTAAACCTGTCTTTCTCACTGTAAGTTATCACAGATTCTGCTACTGATTAAATACCAAATCTATTATTGAAAAAGAACATTTCCCATATCCCAGTAGAATATGTGGGGTTTACTATTCTAGGATATTTTTCCCCTCATTGGTAGACAAGAGGGTTTTTCTTTTAAAACTATTTATCTGATATCTGACTTGGTTTTTTGTGTGTATATACTTTGTCTTCAGTGTTAGCTACTGAATCATAGAATCACAGAATAGTTAGGGTTGGAAAGGACCTTAAGATCATCTAGTTCCAACCCCCCTGCCATGGGCAGGGACACCTCACACTAAACCATCACCCAAGGCTTTGTCCAACATGGCCTTGAACATAGCCAAGGATAGAGCATTAACAACCTCCCTGGGCAACCCATTCCAGTGCCTCACCACCCTCTCAGTAAAGAATTTCTTCCTTAGATCCAATCTAAACTTCCCCTGTTTAAGTTTGAACCCGTTACCCCTTGTCCTGTCACTACAGTCCCTGATGAATAGTCCATCCCCAGCATCCTTGTAGGCCCCCTTCAGATACTGGAAGGCTGCTATGAGGTCTCCACGCAGCCTTCTCTTCTCCAGGCTGAACAGACCCAACTTTCTCAGCCTATCTTCATACGGGAGGTGCTCCAGTCCCCTGATCATCCTCGTGACCCTCCTCTGGACTTGTTCCAACAGTTCCTTGTCCTTCTTATGTTGAGGACACCAGAACTGCACACAATACTCCAAGTGAGGAATCCATCACATGTATTCTTTCAACTGCAAGTGCCTTTTTTTTCCTACTCAATACCCAGTATAATGACATTACCCACAAATAGTGATTTCCCACAAACAGTGATTTAAAATATGTATATACATCTACCTACAGATCTGTGTCCTTTAAATCTATAGGAAATGATGGAGGCTGTAAATTCCAGCAACATTTCATATAGACAGTCTCATAGTCCAGAATAATATTTTACAGAACATTAAAATTAACTAACATGATTTCAGGGCTATAATCATCTAATTAGAATAGTTATATCTACTGAGATGTCCAATCTGAGAATATGGATCAAGTATTAAATACAATATCAGATAAACATATGTCTTAAAAAGAAAACAGAAAAAAACAAGTACTCTGTTAAAATCTGATTTGAAATCTGTGCAGATTTCTGACAGTGCTCAGATCTTGGGTCTGTGGGCTCAGGCTTATCCTAACATGGGTAACAAAATCCTCAGAAATGCTCTGGTGTGCATCTCCTACACTCCCCACTAAGGACTTTACAGCAGGACATTAATTCTGTGGGAATGTACAGATTTCTGTTGTACCTGTTATACATGCTTTATTACAAAATTAGAAAGATAGAGTATGTAGAGCTCAGTAAACTATGAATTTTACGGTAATAAGTAGGAGTGAGTGAAAAGACTCTAGAACCAGATAAGAGGCTTACATGAATGAACACGAAGTTAGAAATAGTTTCATGGCCTTAAGGAGTGGGCTGGGAGTCAAAGCAAAAATTATCTCTCAGAGCATGTGAGAGGGACCAATGCAAGTTACAGGATTTTTACAGTGTGAAATTGATGTAAGAAATGGTATTTCAAGACCTTACTAAGAATAAAACAATGAGATCTGGGAAGGCTTAGGGAAACAAAAACAAAAAGCAAGAAATAACCACAAGATTGTAAGGTATCACAGTATCACACAATATCACAGTATGTTAGAGATTGGAAGGGACCTCAAAAGATCATTCAGTCCAATTCCCCTGCCGGAGCAGGAATACCTAGATAAGGTCACACAGGAATGTGTCCAGGTGGGTTTTGAATGTCTCCAGAGAAGGAGACTCCACAACCTCACTGGGCAGCCTGTTCCAGTGTTCTGTCACCCTCACTGAGAAGAAGTTTCTTCTCAAGTTTAAGTGGAACCTCTTGGGTTCCAGTTTGTACCCATTACCCCTTGTCCTATCATTGTTTGCCATTGAGAAGAGCCTGGCTCCATCCTCGTGACGCTCCCCCTTTATATATTTATATACACTAATAAGGTCCCCCTGCAGTCTCCTCTTCTCCAAACTATAGAGACCCAGCTCCCTCAGCCTTTCCTCATAAGGGAGATGCTCCACTCCCTTAATCATCTTAGTTGCCCTGCGCTGGACTCTCTCCAGCAGGTCCCTGTCCTTCTTGAACTGAGGGGCCCAGAACTGGACACAATATTCCAGATGCAGTCTCACCAGGGCAGAGTAGAGGGGAAGGAGGACCTCTCTCGACCTACTAACCACCCCCCTTCTAATACATCCCAGAATGCCATTGGCCTTCTTGTCCACAAGGGCACAGTGTTGGCTCATGGTCATCCTGCCGTCCACTAGGACCCCCAGGTCCCTCTCCCCTACACTGCTCTCTAACAGGTCATTCCCCAACCTATACTGGAACCTGGGGTTGTTCCTGCCCAGATGCAGGACTCTACACTTTCCCTTGTTATATTTCATCAAGTTACTCCCTGCCCAACTCTCCAGCCTGTCCAGGTCCCGCTGGATGGCAGCACAGCCTTCTGGCATGTCAGCCACTCCTCCCAGCTTAGTGTCATCAGCAAACTTGCTGATAGTACACTCAATTCCCTCATCTAAATTGTTGATGAATATATTAAATAATACTGGTCCCAATACTGACCCTTGAGGCACTCCACTAGATACAGGCCTCCAACTAGACTCCGCCCCATAGACTACAACTCTCTGGCTTCTCTCCTTCAGCCAGTTCACAGTACACCTCACTACCTGATCATCCAGACCACACTTCCTCAGTTCAGCTATGAGGATGCTGTGGGAGACTGTGTCAAATGTTTTGTTGAAGTCAAGGTAGACCACATCCACCGCTCTGCCATCATCCATCCACAATGTTATTTCCTCATAAAAGGCTATGAGGTTGGTCAAGCATGACTTCCCCTTGGTAAAGCCATGTTGACTGCCCCTCATAACCCTCTTATCCTTGACATGCCTTAAGATGGCACCAAGGATAAGGTGTTCCATCACTTTCCCAGGGATGGAGGTGAGGCTGACCGGTCTATAGTTACCCAGGTCCTCCTTCTTGCCCTTTTTGAAGACTGGAGTGACATTTGCTTTCCTCCAGTCCTCAGGCACCTCTCCCGTTTCCCAAGACTTGGCAAAGATGATGGAGAGTGGTCTAGCAATGACTTCCGCCAGTTTCCTCAGCACCCACGGGTGCATCCCATCTGGACCCATGAATTTATGGATGTCCAGATTGCTCAGCTGGTCTCTAACCCATTCCTCATCGACTAAGGCAAACTGCTCCCTTGACCTGACTTCATCTGAGGTCTCAGGGGCACAGGGCTCTTCAGGACTGCCTCCGGCAGAGTAGGCAGAGACAAAGAAGGCATTCAGTAACTCTGCCATCTCTGTATCTTCTGTCACCAGGGCACCCACCCCATTCATCAGTGGGCCTACATTGCCTCTGGTGTTGGTTTTATCTGACATATATTTGAAAAAACTCTTTCTGCTGTCCTTGACCCCTCTCGCCAGATTTAATTCTATGGAGGCCTTAGCCATCCTAGCTGCCTTCCTACATCCTCTAGCAGCAGCCTGATATTCCTCCCAAGTGGCCAGCCCCTCCTTCCATGACCTGTAAACTCTCCTCTTCCACTTGAGCATACCCAGCAGTTCTCTATTTAGCCATGCAGGTCTCCTGGCCCTCTTCCTTGACTTTCTAAGTGTTGGGATGCTCTGCTCTTGAGCTCGGAATAAGCAATTCTTGAATGTCAACCAACTATCTTGGGCCCCTTTACCTTCAAGCAGCCTTGCCCATGGGATTTCCCCTAGCAATTGCTTGAAAAGGCCAAAGTTTGCCCTACTAAAGTCCAGGGTTGCAATTCTACTTGCTATTGTATTGGCCCTACCACACAAGATCCTGAATTCCACCATCTCGTGGTCGCTGCAACCAAGGCAGCCCTCAACCTTTACTGCTTCGACCAGCCCCTCCTTGTTAGTGAGGATGAGATCCAGCAGTGCTCCTCTCCTGGTTGGCTCATCCACCATTTGCATGAGGAAGTTATCACCCATACACTGGAGGAACCTCCTGGACTGTGGCTGGGTTGCTGAGTAGTCCTTCCAGCAAACATCAGGGAAGTTAAAATCCCCCACGACGACCACGGCCTGTGACTGTGAGGCCGCTCTCAGCTGCCTGTAGAAGGCCTTGTCAACTTCCTCACCCTGATCTGGTGGCCTGTAACAGACACCCACAACAGTATCGCCCCTGCCAGCCTGCCCCTTAATTCTCATCCACAGACTCTCAACTCGCTCATCCCCTCTTCCTGGACAGAGCTCAGTACATTGCAGCTGCTCTCGCACATAAAGAGCAACCCCACCACCCCGCCTGGCTGGCCTGTCTTTCCTGAAAAGGACATAGCCCTCCATGACTATATTCCAGTCATGTGAGCTGTCCCACCACGTCTCTGTAATTGCCACCAGATCATAATCTCCTGACTTAACACAGGTCTCCAACTCCTCCTGCTTATTTCCCATGCTGCACGCATTGGTGTACAGGCATTTCAAGGAGGGAGCTGAGCTCACCGATTTCACCCTAGGATTATAGGAGGCCTCCCAGTCTTCATCAATTCTAGAGTGCTGCCCCACTGGGGCAATCCCAGTTACAACCCCATCCCCCTTTGAATCTAGTTTAAAGCTCTCCAAATGAGCCCTGCTAATTCATGCCCCAGCATCCTTTTGCCTCTGTGAGATAAACCTTTCCCACGTGCCATCATCCGGACTGGAGCCTTATAAAACCAGCTGTTATCAAAGAATCCAAAGCCCTGTCTGCAGCACCAGTCTTGTAAAAAATAGAAAAAAAAAAACAAACAAACAACCACTTGGATGTGTCTGCAGTCTTGGAAGCTTGACTACCCTGCGTTCTCCTACAACTGGACCTTGAGCTTGTTTGGAGGTTCTAGCAGGGGAGTGCCGCTGCCGTATACCCATGACCGATGAACGGTACCGCCTCTATCGGGGGAGGTCGTCCTCTTCGACCGAGCGTGCAGCTTCGGGAGGGACGCACATGGAGCGGTGAGGGAGGAAGGGGACACCCGCCTAGCCAGCCAGATCAGCCGAATCAACCCTGGCGATCAATGGGGTGACAGATGTCGCAGCCAGATCACCCTCACATCCAGAGGATTTCTCTGAGGATATATCATAAGCGAGGAGAAACAGAATACCAGGCAGATCAGATGGGGAGAGCTAAGGAATTATAACAAAGACAGAAAATTCTAATGGAAAAAAACCCTTCAGTCAACCCTGAGAGAAAGTGAATGGGAATAGGATCCTCAGAAGATGTAATGAAAAGGGTAATCATCAAAACAGGACATAAATGACATTGTAGAATTCAAAGCAGAGAAGCTCTCCAGACAAAGTGGATTGCAAAAGATAAAGATCAAGAGTGTGTGCTTGTGAACAAACTCTTAGAGTTTAAAACAAAGAGATGATTAGCAACCCTTGTAGGGATGATATAATTGATGAATCTGTTTCAGGCTGGAGCAGGTAGCACAGAAAGTCAAAGACAGTAAAAAAAAAGACATCTTCAAAATACAACATGCCCTGTAAGAAAGAATATATGCAGCTAAAATATTTACTGACAAGGCTGATTAGAAAAAAAATCAATAGAGCAGGTGATCATTTCAGGATGGGAAGTTGCAACTCATCTGACTTTAATGTCCATATTTAGCAATAAGAGTTCATTTGAGTACATAGTAAAAAATAGAAGCCTCACTTACCAGTAGGTTTTCTTCTAAAAATATCTTGCAGCCACAATGGGCATATTGTTCATAGGCCTCCCCAAAGCATTTTAACAAGAGAGTATGAAGAGATCCTTGTAACAGCAGGCAACAGTGTGGAAATGAAAAGCAAAGGTGATTGGAATAAACCGTGTGAATAGAGTGAGTTAGATTTGACCCACATCGCCAAAGCAAAATACAATGAGCTGCAGTGCTGTGCAAGAGGAAAAGCTGGATAAAGTCAGCTTTGATGATTCAAAAAACATTTAAGAACATGGGGAGTAGGGGGGTTGAGAGAAAAACAAAAAGTTTTCAAGATTCAAAGAAACATTAAAGTTTGGAAGAGAACAAGATAATTACAGAGAATCTGAACCCTCCCTACCCCCAGTCAGTTAAGGGAAAGGAAAAAAAGAACAACTGGTAAGAAAATTGTCCTACAAGGATGAGGTATACTTAGTTTTAAGTATGGTCTCAAGAATAAATTAAGATCCAGTTCATAATGATATATGTGGTTTGATCACCTAAAAATACAGGTGCTCATGTTTGATATCAGTTACGTCTTTTACATATGATGTACCAGTATGAGTGGTAAAAACACTGGAAAGCATCTCCTTTGTCAGGGGAGCTAATGCATGTCTTCATTACATTCAGAGGTAGCATAACCCTAAATATGTAATTTTTGCTGCTTATTACCTATGATGCAAATTTTTATGCCTGCCACCAGCCGTTCTCTTTCTTAGGCTGCAATAAACAGGCCTTCTGCATGAGGCTTTGAAGGCTTAGACCAGGTAAATCTTTAACTTCTGTATTTTGGTTTTTAGTTAAACGCAGCCAGGCTCTGAAAGAGAGCTTCATGTAGGACAATAATCTAAAATCTGTGCCACAAAAGGTCTAGGTGTGCAGTGGATCAGAATTCAAGGACTCTTTTCTGCTTTATAATAGTTGTGCTGTGTAGCCCATAGGAATTACTTAATTTCTTTTACCTTTAATTTTAATTGACTTTGTTTTCCAAATACTTCGCCTTGACTATACTACAAATAACTTGGAGCAGGGACTCTCTTTAATACATGTTTGTACAGAACCTAATAAAATGGTTTCCCAATATCATTCTGAGTTTCTGGATGCTACTTTGTCATCAGTAACCACTATGAGAAATGCTGATAAGATTCTGACATTACAATATGTGAAGATGAATTCTGAGTCAATACCAACCTCAAACCTTAACTGTTATTCACTATGGATATTTTGCTGCCATTTCAGCCATTCCTTACTATGAGTAGTAACTTCAAATTGGAAGAGGTGCCAAATAAATGTGGTTATGTTTATTAGCTTTTTTTTTTTTTTACATATATGTATAGATAACATACTGCTATTAAGCTCCCGTGGTTCTCCATTCAATTTTTGAACCCTTAAAGAAAAAAAACTTAAATAGGTAGTTCTTTCCCTCTCTTTCCTCGTATATCTGTAAGAAAGAGTCACCCCAAACCATCTGGCAAATAGAACCTCAGATGTCTGTTTTATTAGCCTGTTTGATGACAAGCAACTAGGTTCTTTCTTATAAACTGGGTATACGTATGAATTGTAGTTCTATATAGTTAAGTAAAACTATATTTTCATGGTTTATTAATAATGCCAATTATATAATATATGCCTGCCCTCAGACTTTCTATGTTTCATCTACTGTGCATTCAACTGTTTCATCAACTGATGCCTTCAATAGTCTTTCAGCCTAACCTGGCATGGTGACAAATGCCTACATATCCTAACCTGAGATTTGTTTGGATTTATGTCTTTTTTTTCCCCTTATAAAAGTGTATTTGTCAGAACACTGGTTTCTGGCATTCAAAAAAAAAAAACCCAACTTGTTAACTTGGGTTCAATATAACAAATTAATCTGGAAAAAGAAAGGATATAAAGAAGGAAGTACTTCCTGTTGTCATTGACACAGCTAAAACACTTTCACTCCAAGCACTGTTTTTGCTCTTAAATTACCCCAATATATGAACATAAACAATGAGAAAAATCTAAAAATGCAAGAGAGGAATTTAGTGAAAACATATTTTTGTATAAAAACCTGCTACTATTCACACACCACTGTGACAATAACTGTACCAGCTATTTGTTTACGATTAGTTCTGATTTTATATAATAGCTGTGTTACTTGCAAGCACTGCATGGATGTTGTAAAAAAAAAAATAAAATAACCCAACCAAACAAGCACAACTTTCACCACGATACCCTGCAATGCCTGCGTAGAAATATGCGAATTCTCTCCATGAGGACACAGCAATATATTCAGACATCCACAGTTTCAGAACCTCTTAGTGAGACGTGCATACCTATACATGTTGCCAAACACTCCTCATACCGTGTGGGTATTTATTCCCATTTGTGGTGGGAATGGGGAACCCGGGGTGGGGGGCGGAGGAACGGAAGGGGTGGGGAACACGGCCTGTGTCAGATTTCTTACTGCTGCAGCCACAGAAGAGGTGGAGGCTGGAGAACACCGGAGCTCCAACTGGGGTGGTTACAGTAGAACTCTCGGCAGGGCTGGAGGCATAAGTCTGGGGCTCTCGGCCCTCACAGCCCTGCGGAATCATCCCCTCACACAAGGTGGTGTGGCATGGCGTTGCGTGGCAACAGGTGCCTCGCGGCTGCAGGAAGGCCAAGGCCAATGGTGAGCGGTCCTGGAGCATGGTGGGGATCCAGGTGCAGAGAGACGAGGTGCTTGAGCACTGCAGGGACTGATGGGGAGGTGCCTGGGGCAGCTGTGTAGAAAGTCGCCAGGCTCCATTAGGAATCCCACCCCTCCCCTACCAGGGAGGTGTTACCATTAAATGATTCCTTTACACTGACTTAGCAAACCAGTAAGAACAGGTGCTAATTTTGGGGAGACAAAGGAAGGAGTGTTTCCATTGGCACTACATTTTCACCTGCTCCTCATCTACCTGCTAGGGTATTGAGGTTATTTTGTTCACACATGATGAAAGAGATGCTTTTCATCCCCTCATCTGCTGCAAGGCGTTGAAGTAGAGTCTATGTAATAAAACTGGTGGACCATCCCTGACAAGAGTTGGTGGATAGATTGCTAATTTAATGTTTAGGCATTATGCACATTTCTTTAGCCATAGTTGCAGCATAATGTTACATCTCTATTGCCATCTTGTTGCTTGATGAAGAGAGGCTGGAAGAAAATACATAATATTTTTAGAGGACTGTATCATGAAGTGTATTGAAGCATAACATAAGTATGGGCTAATAGGAAGGCTGACTAAATGATCCTACACTATACTAAAGTGATCCAAAAGCGCATTTTCTTTAGCTTTCATGGCTTTTCTTTATTATTAGGAAACAGGAAGGATGAATTCCTCACTGATGTATACACTTTTAATTCTTACAAAGATTTTGCTGTTTCTAATTTAGTTTGGAGAATCGTTGGTTCTTTTTTAAATATGTTTAGCCTGAAAAATTGTGTGACTAATCAAAGAGCTTCCATTTAAAAGCCTCAAAAAAAACCAACAAACAAACAAAAAAAAAAACCAACAGATGAAACATCTATTTAAAAAACTCGAGAAAGAGGTACAGATACAACACCTGAATTGCTATACTTGTAGCATTTTCAGCTAAAACTCCTCTTGCTATAATACCCTGAGAAGTTAAGCAGGTTATATGATCCAGTCTTCTTAAGAAAATAGTCTTAAGAAAATATTTTTTATAATACTGTTTTGAAATGAAACACTCTATGACTTTAGTTTTTCTGGGGTGATTTTTGTGGTAGTTTCTAATGATAATTTGTGATTTATTTTTTTTCTGATGAAATTACTGTAATTTGCATTATGTGATTGCAGTCAGTACATTTATTTAAGAGATGAAAAAGGAATCAGCAAGTGAAAAAGAACAACCAGTTGTAAAGAATCAGCTTCTGTGTATTTTGGCCAAAAAAGCTAGGAAGAAATAATAATAATAATAATAATACTTATTATTATTAATAATAATTTCTTTCTCAGAGACCTGGGATGTCATGACTGTCATGACTGTCATGGCTGTCATGACTGGTAGCACTGTGCTACCTGGATTTTAATCCATTTGGATACTTCTTACTGACAACCTTATAAATGAGCAAGCATGTGATGATATTACAACTATGCAAATATGAATATGAAAGTGTCCCTTTCTTTAAATAAAAAAGCCACTAGTGATATACTGGTGTCAGTGAAGAGTCAAGACAGCTTTTCTGGAATGGCAAAAGGCAAGTGGGAAGTTGATACAATGTGTTTTGTGCTTTTGTAAAATGAATCTTCAGAGGAGGGTGTTCAAGAGTAGTGACTGTAAATGGAGAAGTTAAGTCATTACAAATGAAAGAAAATAGAAAAGATGCTTTTATAGTAATTTTGGTAATGAAAAAATACATAGAATAGAGGATGGAAAGATTAAAGTACCTAGAACTTCCGTTTGGAAAAGGAATTTTGCTTCTCTGTTACTGGGTTTCCTCCCTTACCCCACCCTGTTGCGCTGCTATATCAAAATTATTGTTTCATCTGATTCCAGTTATCAAATGGTATTTAAGAGAAATGGATGCTCCTTACATGGATTTTATAGGAAGTGAATAGTAAAAATAAATCCATTTATTACTCTGTAAAATACAAAATGGCAACATCTAATACAGATAGTGGTTCCATTATAGCTTATTTGTCTAGAAAAAAATGAAGTATTTTTTTCCCCCATGCAGCATTTCATGAAAACAAATGTGTTTATTTTTCTATCACAGAACCAATTTACCATGAAAAAATTCAGAGTTCAAAAGTGAATTGTTTCTCAGGGATATACAATGGAGCATACAGATACCACTTCTTATCCTCTTGAGGCAGAAACTGTAAATTAAATTTTAACAAGCCTGATGCAAGCAATATAAATGTGTATAACAAGTCTTAGCAATATAAAAAAGATGGATCATATATACTGTGGAAGTAGTGGTAGTTAATACTGAAGTAAATTCATATTTGTTGGAGTCATTTATGGAAAAACACTCTTGTATGAGTTGCACTGTATGTACAAAATTGAGATTATTAATAAATGAATAACAATTATTATTGAAATAATGCTCTCTGGAGATTAAGAATCATAAAGTACAACATGAAGTCTTCAGTAAAGGAAAGAGCTGTCTGTCACACTGAGAAGAATATGGTGCACTTTCCAAAACCATTTACAAATAAAATTTGTACCCTAGAGCCACTGACACAGAATGTCACTCAGAGTAGAGTAGTACATAGAAAAGTGTCAGGGTGCAGCAAGGGCCAGCTGCTCCCTAATGGACTGAGAGCTATGAGCCAAGGGTGACCCCAGGCCTGGCAGTGCTCTGACAAATGGGCACCATCCCTCAGTATCTGACCATGGTGGACAGACAAGGGTGCTGTAGTGGGGTCTGTTGACAGTCCTGGAAAAATAAGTGAGAAGCTGATCTCAAAATCCATCCAGCAGTAGGAGATGGGGACAGGAATGGGAATGGAGACACGGTACAAGCATGAGGTCTGTTCTGGGGACAGTACTGTAGACCAGCACTCCTATGGATAGGGGACTGAGGGACCCAGTATGAGCTGAAAGGGGGCTTCTGTGTCTGTGTGCAGGGGTGGAAGGAGTTCCCAGGGGAGCCTGGGCAGGGCCAACAAGGTCTGGTAGTGCCCTCAGAGCCCTGACAATATGAAATACAGTTTTCTGATGTGAAACAGCTAATAACAATAACATTTTAGGAATCATTACTTAATTATTTAATTAATCACCTAAATTCATTGGCAAATTACTTAATCAAAGGCGATGACTAGTGCCAATGAAATTCCTCAGAACTACCTTACTCATTCTAGGATTTTGCAAATTGCCTTTATTTTTAAGGGTGTCTGTTGAAATATAGAAGGGACTAAGATATAAATCAACCAAGCAACAATATCCACAGCAGCTTAGAAGAAAGCAAAAAACTCATGCCTATGATCATGAAGTACCAAGCAGTAGCTTCACAGATGTCATGAAGATATGTAAGTCAGTATGGTTCACATGTTGCTTGACTGTTTGGAAAATATAAAATAATTAGGCATCACGCTTTCTCTCCATCAGCTATAAAGAAGCTATTCTTCAAACCTAAATAGCATGAAGTTTCCAAGGGCAAAAATGCCTGTGTTCCTGCTGATTTTACTGTTTACTACCTTTTAATGTCACATTTAGGAATTTTTCAAATTGATGTTCTCCAAAACCCTTCTGTGTGTACAAACCAATTCAGACTTTTCAATCCATTAAGGTTTATTTTTCAACATTGTAGGTCTAAAAATCAGGTCTGTCTTACCAGTGTAAATGTAGGATAGTTAGCAATGTAGAAGCACTGTAGGGTTTCTTTCAATCTGGCTCCAGTGTAACAAGTAGTGTGTCTGACAAAGAGATGAAAAGTCTAACAGGAGAACTGGCTCCCATATATTTGGAGAAGACTGAGGCTGTCAATGACATCTTTGCCTCAGTCTTCACTGGCAAGTGCTCTAGCCACACTGCTCAGGTCTTGGAAGACAAATGCAGGGACTGGGAGAATAAAGACTTTAGACCCACTGTAGGAGAGGATCAGGTTTGAGATCATTTTGGAAACCTGAATGAAATATTTGAGGAGTGTTGTGTAACATCATGTTCTAACCACCTCCAGTCCCCCTCCAACATACTAGTGGTTTGTTACTGATACCAGAAAAACACTGTCTGGCTTATGAATATCTGTCCGAATGCCAGCATTGGCTGTGCTTCATTGTGATACAGGAGGCATAGCAATGGAATAAAGAATGGAGTAATTGGGTTTTCCTTTCAACGTGGCCTCTTAGAACACACAAGAGATTGTGCCTCTAGAAATAGTACAGTTTTCAGCTATCTTACTATGCTTATTGTGAAACCATAATCTGCCTGGAATGATAACTTTAATTTGTTTCTTTTTAAAAATGGGCAGTAGTTTGCCTGCCATGTAAATTTACTGTTAAGTTCCACTCAAGTAACCTTGTGATCATAGTGTTGTGCAATAAGTCCACTGTTGTAAGAAATTATACACTAGAATGCAATATAGACAGCACTCTGACTTTCTGTTATTTTGTTCTCATCAGCTATTGTCTCATTATAAGAGTCACAACAATTCCATTCTGAAATTCATCACAAAATCTTTGCAGTTCTAATTCTTTAAATGATTTTTCAAAGTGGAATAGTGGTTGCTGTCTTTACTGAATCTCAAAACCCTACAAATGAAAACTGATCATTGTAAAAGAATAAATACTGAAAGAGCTTAATGCATGAAGTATATCTTTAAGATTATGTGCTTTGACAATTCAAGAATCATACACAATGAAATTTAACTGATACAGTATAGTTAACTTCAAGAATGTCTTCTTACATTTAGTTTAAAATGCTTGAAATTGTCAGAATTTTACACAGAGGTTAATAAGTTTGTCTAAGCTTAGAAGTAAAGAAGAATGATAAATCAGAAAGATGGGTTCAAAACTAGATAGGCTTTTGTGTATAGGTGAAATAAGAACAGTGGGTGTGGAGTAATGATGAAATGCAAAATTACTGAAGTCTTAAAGTTGTCACTAGGCAGTGGATGTATGATACTTATCTATAAACAAAGATCAGACACAGAAGGAATTAAAGATAGAACTTTCTGCTAATGGGCCACATACGTCTGCAATGGAGTTGTGTCACTAATTAAAAGGGATGCTAAGCTACATAAGACAATATCTTATTCACCAAGGTATCTACAGTGGGCTCATGTTATCTCACTTTAAACATCTAAAAACTAGTAGTCTAGTGTAAGCCAGTTTTTCAGGTTCTCCTGAAAATCAGTGGAGAAAGGGTAATGACTCATTACATTCTGTCACAGGTTTATATTCTCCTGTGGAAACCCATCTCTTTATTGAGCACAGAAGGACCCGATGGCTTGGCCAAGTGGCTCGTTAAGTGATATATAACCTACTCAAATAAAAGCAAATTAAATAAGAAAATATTTTTTAAAAGAAAATACAAGTAAGAAAAAAAAGACCAGCAACTGCATGCTATCCCAGTCTACATAATAAATAATGGAAGAAAAAATTATACAGACTGATGTAATTGTAAAAAATGGTACAATTATTTTTAACATGATTTTTTAAAATTAATATTGAAGCCACTTGTCTCAAAAATGTCTAACTACTGATTCGGAGGAAACTCCAGGAACAAACTTGCCAACAAAGTTTTCAAGCTGACAAGCAGGTATTCTTTATTGCGGCGCCGGGAGACACGGGGGATAGCTCCTCCTAACGTGTGTCTCCCCTTATTGCTCCATACACTGCCTTATATAGATGTTGGGCATACATACATATTCATGAGGTTACGTATGGATTACATAATTTTCCAGAGAGTTCCCCGCATGCGTACAAAATTGTGGTAGGGGTCTGTGAGGGTCGTTTACTTCTTCCAGCAGTCTTCATCACTTCTGGCTGCCTTTGACGCATGCACAGTAGATGCTCATACCAGCTTAATTGGATCGTTAATACCAAAGACATAATAATCCTTCTAGCTTCCTACTTATCAGTTAGTTTAACTGTAGCCCATCCTGGACACCTGCCATTCCCGGATACTCCTTATCCCTATGTCTCGTTATTCTAGACTATTTTTCTTAAAACTATGTCAACTATAACGACTTACCTTGCACAAGAATTCTCAGTGTTTTCTCTAGCTGTACTCTATTTTTCCCTCTACATATCATGCCCCTCAGTAATTTTCCACTGCTACTGTTACAAAGCCATTAAACTTAGCATTACTTAAAACTAATTCTAAAAGTTTATATATTCCATTTTATGATTTTATGTCCCCCTTTGTTTCACTACATATCTTACTGCAAATCGTGCAAAGTGGCATTGCTGGTCAATGCATGATTTCAGATATTATACTTCCAGTGCATTCATACATATCTGAAAATGTGGTTTATGTTGTACAGTTTTGTACTGGTGCTCAACTAATCCTCTCAAATATGTTATCCCATTTTCTTTCATTTTTCCCTTGTTCTACATGGGCCTCATCCAACCTACCAAAGTTAAAATGAGTTTTTCCATATACTTCAAAACAATTTTGTTCAATGCCATGCATCTAATCTCTCTCAGAAAAATTAATTTGAATCATTAAAAACTTGCAAAGATGTCATTATATACTCAGTTGCTTAACAAATATAAAAATAAATCTGCTGTATATCTCAGGGGCATATATCAAATAAAATCAATCAATATTGCTAATGTAGCTTACAGTAGCCACCAAAAATTAGATTTGCCTGGAAATGAGAAAGTTAATCTACTCATCTGTTTCTTTCTACTATAAAAGTATGTGTCACCATAAAAGTACCAGCAAAATAAGCTTCTGTATTTTTGTGTCATCGTTTTGAAAGAAGCATGTTGGATTCTTATAAATACTGCAAATAGAACTTTTCATCAGTCAAACATATTTTAAACATGTAAATTAATGATGGTGAACAGATTTACTCTGAGCAGCTTGATGTTTCAATTTGATTCATAACAAAACCTGGAAAAAATAAGTTACATTGAAAGCATATTACAGAACAGTAAAAACATATTGCGGTTGGGTTTTTTTGGGGTAGGCTTTCTTTTGCCCACCTTTTTTTTTTTTTTTTTTTGTTAGTTTGGGTAAGTTAAATGTAACAACTGATTGCATTCTTCAGAAGCCTCTCAGTGGTTAAAGGCAGGTATGTATATTCTTAGGCAAGAATATCTTCCCCTGTAGAACAAGGGAGCCTCGGCATCCTGAATGCTCTTTTTTAGCACAGAATCCTTACAACTTTTCCATTCTTTGCAAAATACCTGGAAGCTGGGAGTTGCCAAATCTTATATATCAATAGCAACGATTCTCAAGAGTTAGAAATCTGGAAACCTATATTAATCTTAGTCTTCTGATATTAATTAATACATTTTTTTAAAAAAAATACATTTTTAATATGAAATAGCACTTTTTTATAAGGAAGAGTCTTGTAAGAAAGTCCACAGTCAGCTTATTTGTTTGAAGTTAGGAAAGCATTTTAATATCTTATTGAATTTGTAGACTGAAAAGACTAAGGGTTTAAAGTTGGATTATGGATTATGGTGTGTTAAAAAGTCGGTAACAATTTTTAGCCATAATTTCACAGGATTTAGGATAAATTTTCATTGCAAAATAAAACGTCAAAGGACGTAAAAGGTTTAACAAGATCTCGAGTGCAACTTGGAAGATTAGAAATGTTACTTTAATTTTGTTTAATAGAATTATGTAAAGGTAGTCACCCAGTAATTTGAAAATTAAAGACATTTTGGATATTATAAAATTACTTTGATTTTCTTTTTTGTATGAAAGGTCATTTAATATAATAACAGAATGCTACCAGAATCTTAACATATTAATAACTACTTTATCAATTACATCTATTAATTTCTTTTTTTTTTTTTTTTTTTATGTAACAAATTACCTCTGAAGTAAAAATTAATGACATAAGAGATCTAATAAGAGCTCTAATTATTCAGAAGACAAATGCAGGGGCGGGGAGAATGGAGATCTTAGGCTCACTGTAAAAGAGAATCAGGTTCAAGATCATCTTAGAAACCAGAATGTGCACAAGTATATGGCACCTGATGAAATCTATCCACAGGTCCTGAAGAAGCTGGAGAGTGAAGTTGCTAAGCCACTGTCTGTCATATATGAAAAATTATAGCAGTCAGATGAAGCTCCCGATGACTGAAAAAAGGGAAATATAACTCCCATTTTCAAGAAGGGGGAAATGGAAGACCTGGGGAACTACAGACCAGTCAGTCTCACCTCTGTGCCTGGCAGAATCATGCAGCAGATTTTCCCGGAAACCATACTAAGGCACATGAAAAACAAGGAAGTGGTTGGTGACAGCCAACATGGCTTTGCCAAGTGCAAATCATGCCTGACCTGTTTGGTGGCCTTCTGTGATGGAACTACAGAACTGATGCAAAACAGTTGATGTCTTCTACCTGGACTTGTGAAAAGTGTTTGACACTGTCCAGCATGACATCATTGTCTCTAACCTGGAGAGACATAAATCTGATGTATCAAACATGTGGTGGATAAAGAATTGGCTGGATGGCCAAGCCCAGAGAATTGCGGTCAATAGCTCAATGTCAAAGTGGAAATGGGCAATGAGTGTTGTTCCTCAGGGGTCGGTGCTGGAACATCTGTTCAACATCTTTGTTGGCGAGGTTTGTTGACAACACTAAGCCATGTGGTTCGGTTGATCCACTAAAAGGAAGGGATGCCATCCAGAAGGAACGTTGACATGCTTGAGAGGTGGACAGATGCCAGCCTCATCAAGTTCAACCAAGCCAAGTGCAAGGTCCTACACCTGAGTCGGGGCAATCCCAGGCACAGCTCCAGGTTGGGTGGAGAAGAGATTCAGAGCAGTCCTGTGAAGAAGGACTTGAGGCTGTTGGTCAACAAGAAACTGAACATGAGCCACAGGAGAAGAGATTCAGAGCAGTCCTGTGAAGAAGGACTTGAGGCTGTTGGTCAACAAGAAACTGAACATGAGCCACAGTGTGTGCTCGCAGCTCAGAATGCCAACCGTATCCTGTGCTGCATCAAAAGGAGTGTGACCAGGACATTGAAGGAGGTGGTCTTGCCCCTCTACTCTGCTCTTGTGAGACCCCACTTGGAGTATTGTGGACAGTTCTGGTGTCCTCAACATAGAAAGGACATGGAACTTTTGGAACAAGTGCAGAGGAGGGCCATGAGGATGATCAGGGGACTGGAGCACCTCGCGCATGAAGATAGGCTGAGAAAGTTGGGGCTGTTCAGCCTGGAGAAGAGAAGGCTGCGTGGAGACCTCATAGCAGCCTTCCAGTATCTGAAGGGGGCCTATAAGGATGCTGGAAAGGTACTCTTTATTAGAGAATGTTGTGATAAGACAAGGTGAAATGGGTTTGAACTTCAACAGGGGAAGTTCAAGTTAGATATAAGGAAGAAGTTTTCTGTGGGGATGCTAAGGTACTGGAACAGGTTGCCCAAAGAAGTGGTGAATGCTCCATCGCTGGCAGTGTTCAAGGCTAGGCTGGGCAGAGCCCTGGGCTGTGTGGTCTAGTGTGAAGTGTCTCTGCCCATGACAGAGTGATTGGAACTTGATGATCTTAAGGTCCTTTCTAACTCTAACTATTCTATGATTCTATGATTCTTTTCATGTTCTTAAAATCATAAATTAATTTCACACTTCTAGAACATTACATAGCCCTCTCAGACCAAAGTGGATTCCAAAGACACCATGTCCATAGTTAGGGTCAGTATTGGTGTTATTAGCAACTTTTAGTTTAAAAATCAATTCTGATAATGAAATAATTTTCTCTCTCCATCATCTTCATCCTGAGTCCTACTACATGCCTACAAAAGCTAACTGTATTTTCACTGTGTATAATCAACTCCTAAGGGAAATTCGTGAAAGAAATAGGATATTCTCAAAAATTTTTAAGATTGTAAGCAATGCCAGTTATTCTGATTAGTCTTGAACCAACAATCAGAACTTAATTGCATGTTCAGCTATGGATTGTTCTTTAAACGTGTACGTAAACTGATTAACTTTTTTGCAAAAACATGTTTTATAATATTTTCATTTTGTTTTAAGTACATTGAGTGTATTAAAATAATTATAATTAATTATATTTAATGAATGCATTTATACTTATTCTAATTATTAATTATAATAATGGGGGGTTATGATACAGCAATACATATAATTTACCTGGTTCTTTATAGCCAAAGAAATTTACTGTCCTTTTCACATACTTTCTTGCTCTCTTTCTGTGTATATAAGCAGTGTTTCAAGATGCTTGTTATTTATAAATTTTGAAGACAACAAAAATGACCAAACAGTACACTGAGATTTAAAAAAAAAAAAACAAAACAAGCCAAAAACCACACCCCAGACCTGCTGACCTGGAGAAGATAGCAACTTTTCTACTTTATTTCTGAATTCCTTTCCTATAAAAGTTACCCCTGCTGTGCTTGTGGAAAATCTTAAAAGAAAAAGAACACAACTTTCTCCTATCCCTGTATCAATGGATAACAAGATGGATAATAAGTGAACTATGTTACAGAAGTCTGTCAGAACTTCCATAAACATTGTTGCAATTTAACTGATAAACTCTTGAAAACAGGAATGTATAACAGAGAGGATAAGACTTGCTTTGAATGGAGCAAATAACAAGCTTTCTGCCTTGATGCCTATTTTTTTCTGATCTCTGGATGGGATGCAAAGGAAAGAAGAAAATCCCTTTGCTTGCAGTGGAAAACCTGTGTGCCATAGACACAAATCTCTTTGCATGTATCAATACAAAGAATTTTAGCTTGCAAATAAATTCCTCTAGCTGAGAGCTACCAGACAAAGCAGATGGGAGTTTCTCATCAAAGGAACATACAGTCATCCTCAAGCAAGTATCTTTACAAAGTAAAACACAGAGTGCAAAGGCAGAAGACAAATACGCAGAAGAGATTTGAGTAATTCAGTGAATAGAGTAAGCCATGACTTAAACTGTTTAGAAATGTTGAATATATTTAGTCAAGTAGAGCAAAAGAAAGACTGAAAAATTAAATATAAAAACAGAACAAAGGAGCCAGAGTGAAGGATCATGACTGAAGAAGTAGAGTAACTAAAGTTTTTTTTTAGAGAGACTGGAATTACATTTTTGAAGGGGAAAGGGATGATGATATGAAAGCTGAAGGCTGGTCTGTAACCTATTAGCTATTAGATGAAAAAAAAACCAGAATGCTATCTTTCTGTTGACATTTTCTCACCTGAAGAACATCACTTCCAAGGGTAATGCATGCTAGAAAGAAGCTCTCAAGTCATTCTGCGTATAAAAAAATGGCTTTAAAGTAGAAAAAGGTAGATTTAGATATAAGGAAGAAGCTCTTTACTGTGAGGGTGTTGAAACACTGGAACAAGTTGCCCTGGGAAACTGGCAGCCCCATCCCTGGCAGTGTTCAAGGCCAGGCTGGACAGGGCATGGAACAACCTGGTCTAGTGGAAGGTGTCCCTGCCCATGGCAAGGGGGTTGGAACTAGGTGATCTTTAAGGTCCCTTCCAACTGAAACCATTCTATGATTCTATGATACTTCATTAGGTTTTAATCATGTGCATTTTATTACTACTAATGAGGGTTCCCAAGATTAAAGAAGCTGTGGGGCAGTAAGAGTAGGCTTGTGGGCAAGGCTTTCATCTGGAACATCGAAGATCCATGATCAGTTTCTGAGTTACTCTCTCTGGATCTGGCAATATTCGTTGCCTCTGGAATATGAAGGTAAGAATGAGTATATAGCTCCAGGATATTATAATGATAGATGCAATGATGTTTGTGATATTTTCATGTAATGCACTCAATCCTGTAAGAGCATGAAGATATCAGTTTTGTATTTATGAAATAAAAGTGAAAGGATTTTTTTTTTTTTAAGTGGTGATGAAGCAAAGATTTCTTTTCAGGAGGTATCATATAGCAAGCATCTTGACTATTTTTGTGAGATAATCTCAACTTCCCTTCTTCCTTCTTCCATTCCTTTGTTGGACAGGAAAAAAAAAGAAATTGCTAAAAATAATTGGATACATAATGCAAATATCAGATTAATTTTAACATTTTTTCTCCTAGAATAACAGCAACAGCTTTTCTTTCAGATGTGAATCATTTGAAGCATCCAAAGACTACGCAAATTCGTATGACACAGAGCAAAGAAACCTCCACTGGAGAAGGGTAATACCTCACTTCCAGTACGTTAGAAAGAAATAATTACAAGAGGAATATGGTTTCAATAATTTAGTGAATCCCTTCTTTAAGCTTTCTGATGATTTTAGTTGCTGTTTCGGGACTGCGTCAGAATTGGAAAACAACATGCATGAGCTGATGGAACACAAATTGATAAAGTTATATTGAATACATAGATATGAAGACAAGATGAAGAACAACTCAGTCTTAATATTGAACAAAAACAAAACCACAGACAAATATCTTCAAGAAGTCTGGATGGATTAATAACAACTTGATCTTGTCTGCTTTTTAGAAATTCTCTTCAGAAGACGAGGGGGAAAACATTAGAAGCTGAACAATCTGAAGTGTGTCATTTTACAGTTCAGTGAAATCAGGGCCTCCTGATTATTTGGTGAAAATAATACAGAATACAGGGCTATTATACACTTCATGGGATAGAGATCAAGCACCATGTATTTTTTCACGTATTTCTATTATAAACAAATTCAGTGAATTTTTCCACTACAGTCACCCTTTGGGTAAATTAATGAATACTTTTGTACATTATATCTTAAAGACTTTATAATCTCTTTAAGGATCATAAAAAGATGAGATTCTTTAGGTCACATGTATCCAGTAACGATGTGCTCAAGATACCAGAAGCAAAACAGATCAAAACATTAACTCAGGTCTGTGTTTTTAGAAAGGGTATAAGTGGGGTTATTTTCTCATGTTATCATGTCCATTAAACTGTGCCCTGTACAGTCCTTAGAGTATAACCCTGCTGACAAAAAAATGCAGCATCTTGAACTTAAATATTTGTAAATACCAACAAATGTTTTAAATAGCTGGGCAAGAATACACTCTAACTTAATAATTCCCTTTCATTTGTATAAAATTAGTGATTCATGAATTCCTATCAAGTATAGAAAAAATATCAAAAGCCTCTCAAATTGAGACCTTCAGTAATGGCTATATTGATGACATATAAAGATATTTTTTTTTAATAACAAAATCAATTTTCTCATATGTACTTTAGCAAAATGGCAGGAAAAAATGAAAATGGAAATTTTTTTCTTTCTTTCTTTTTTTTTTTTTTAATATTGTTAAGCACTCAGGATTGAGGCTGCCAGGTTTTGCTGTGCCTAAAACAGCTAGAGAAATTATTGCTCAGTCAGCAAGCTCCTTTAGACATATGAAAATGTATCTGTGTTGTGTTATTATGTATACTTATATGCTAAAATGGGCAACTTCTAGAATGTTTTTCATTATTATTATTGAAAAAAAAATAGTTTGAGAAATTACCAAATTTACATAACTGATTCTATTTCCTTTCCTTCCCCTTTCCTTTCCCTTTCCTTTTCTTTTTCCTTTTTTTTCCCTTTCCTTTTCCCTTTCCCTTTCCCTTTTTTTTTTTTTTTTTTCTTTTCTATAACACTGCTTTGTGCTGAGAAATTGCAGATTTTTCCTATTTCAGTAATTCATTTAGAACTGGTCACTCATCACAAATCATAATCTGTGCTCAGTAACCGATGTTGAAGATGCTGATGACCACAGGTAATTCAGAGGGAATGAGTGTGCATTTTCACTTGTCACAGAAAGCATGAGCAAAAAGAAAACTTGTTTAACTTCAAAAAAGGCAAAAGCTTTTTGGGGCTATTCAGGGTGATTAGTTCTTCACAACCTACAAAAGACCTTCAAAGGTCGATATAGACTAGTATAAACAAGGCATTGTAGATATCCTGTCTTGTCTTGCCAGGATCTTCTTTTACCTCAAGGACTCTGAAGCATGCATTATAAAGGAGTGTGACGGTTTAACCCCAGACAGCAACTATCTTGCAGCCACTCACTCACAGCCTTGACCCCAGCCAGAGGTATGGGGAGGAGAATCAGAAAAAAAAAAAAAAAAAAATGTTAATTAAAACTAAAAGAGAGAAGGGTTTTTCTTCATTCACTATCATTTTTAATCTTTTCTACAGCATTTTTCTCTAATAGTTTAAGCATGCAAACTAATCCAGCTGTCCTATTACAGCAATCCTTTTTTATCATACTTCATTTTGGTTTTGATAAAATCCTGGCTAAAATCATCTTCACATAGCTAAGCATGTTCTCTGTTGCAAGATATTTATTAACAGTGTTAAGTAGTTATCTACTTTAGTTAAGTATATAAGAGCTACATGTGGCTTTACATAGCCATGTAGCTTGAAATTTATTAATCTGTGTAGGCAGTTATGTTCCAAAACTGCTGAGGCTACTTTTTAATATCTTTTAGCATCTTTGTAAGTCTGGCCTCAAAGAGGTAATGAACTTTACAAAGAAAATAGTCTTAGCATGTTTGATGAAAAAGTGCTTGCTCATCTGAAAGTAATATTTTATGTGTTTTGTGCCTGAAACTGGATATAGCCCTATTTGTGGCTGCCTTGTAAGAATAATTAACATTACAAAGGAAGGAACTATTCAGTCATCAAGCTGTTCCTCATAGATGTTTTCATGTCGTAGGGATAACAGTTCCCTTATGAAAATAATTCTTCAATGGTACTACAATTATGTTCAATTTTGTACCTAGGAGAACTTACATTTTTATAGAAGAAGACCGAATTGCAATTTAGACTTCTTCGTTATTGATTAAAATGTATTAGCTGCAGAGTTTGTTCTTTGAAACTGAAGAGTGTGCCAGCATTAATCTTTTCCACTTGTTTCCATGTCTGACATAGTATCATTGTGGTTCAAAAAGTTGTGTGCTGTCTTCCTTTAATATGTCTTTAAATAATGCTTGAAGATTTGAAATATATTTGGTGTTATACACTTTCTTATGTGTCAGAAGCTCGTATACTGGTGAAAATGTATTTTAATGACAATACAGAGCTGATTCAGTTTTATTTTTAATATTTGGATAGAGCGAAATGCAGAGGAAGAATATTTTCATGCTAGGTATTAAAAAACCAAACATAGAATATTCTTATCACCCACTGAAGACACTAGGAAATAAAACTGTCTAATCCTGTAAGAAGAACCACCAATAATCAGCTGAATTCTCTAATCTCAAAACTTTCTTTTTATTCCTTCCCAAGTTACTGCTCAGTGAATACCTGAACTTCTTTTGGCACTTCTTAGCCCAAATCTTCAAAAATTATTAGAATAAAGTATCTACTACTTCCTCAGAGTAATATACATTAAGAAAATTTTCATTTAAAAATGCCAGCTACATTCTGATAAAAGAAATTGAAAAAGTCTAAATTTCTGGTTATTATAAATCCAGAAAAGAAGTGTTCCTTGCATTTTTAGGAGGGTCAAACTTCATACAGGGCTTGAGTGAATTATTTGAAATATTTTTCTCACTGTTCTACTGTATTTTTTTTACTACAATTTCACCTAACCTAGTATTTTCCATATAGTCCACAACCTTTCTAGTCAGTTTTTAACTTTATAGGAAAAAAAAAAATTACATAACAAAACATTTGCAGTGGGCTGTATAATCCTCATAAGGAACTTTATCAGCATCTTTCTGTTTATCAGACACTTTCTGTTTGCTGATTATATGACTGTGCTATGTTTTTTCTGTTTACAGCAGAGTAGTAATGGAAGATAACATCAGGTTGCACCCACCTTTATTAAAAAGAATGATTTTATTTTTTTTTTAAGTGAGAAGAAAGTGGATTTGTCTAAATTTTATTGGGCTTTGATAATCTGAAATTTCTGAGAACATTGTGATATTTTTTCTTTCCTGCTCCTGTTAATTTCTTACTTATACTGCAAATTTACACATTTATTGTTAAGATGATGAGAGTGTAGTATATAAAGACAGAATACAGCTTCAGCAGAGGGCTCAGGTGGGAAAAAATAAAGAGGCTACTTTATGATGAAGAAATATCATTATTCCAAAGCCTAACACAATTGGACTGTAATAAATAAATTTTAAAGATATTGTATTTCCTGACAATAATGAAAAAAATTAACAGTAATGTTACTTTTTTGAAAAGCATAACTGAAAAAATCTAACTGTAAACTGTTTTGCCATATATTTACAAATCAATTCATAAATAAATTGATCCAAACATCCTTCTGAGGAGAGTAACCTTAATCAGTGTAAGAGAACTAAACACAAAAAGCAGACATCAAATGAGATTAAAAAAAATAACAAATCCACCTAGTAGCAAGTTCTCCAGAGTAATTTTAAAACAGCAGGGAGTATACCCTTTGGATTCTTTGTGGAAATTATTTCCTCATGTAATCTGTAAAGCTGCTGCTAATTACCTGAGAAAATTTAATGTAACAAAGCCTGGCTTAGTAATCAGGACTATTAGCTTTCCTTACTTTATGCCATTTCAGGAGCCTTGAAAATAACAACCACACCTGAAAACCTATTTGTTCTCCCCTGTTTTGTCTCAAAACATGTTTAAACATATGTAGATATATTTTTAATAACAGAGAAAAATATTACCTTTGCTATATCGTTGTCACTGTGAATATAGTTTAAGAGACCAAATAGAAATATAAAAAACTTTTCCTGATTCCAGAAGCTAAATCCATATGTTGAAAAATTAAACATTTGGCTTAGTAGCCTCATTTAAAAGTTGGTTATGCTATTAAAAAAAATAAAAAGTTAAGCTGAAGCCTTTCAAATATTAGCTAGCGAGATAAAAGGAGAAAACCAAATAATCCTAGAATACCTACACACATTCACATGTTCCTCCTACCCAAGAAAACACTGGTCTTCATATATGGTCTGTTTGCAAAGATACTACACAACTGTTACCCACTCAATTCAGAATGCAACACCCAGTCACTGAACACTGAATGTATACAAATTAAATTTTTTATTGGTTTTTAAGAAGTAGAAAGAAACTCTATGTCCTTTACAAAACTTTCCATCTTCGTATCAATTTAGATATCCTCAGCTTCTTCAAACAAATAGACTAAATTAGGCAGAATTAAGAGATACTCATATGGGAAGGCTTATATTATATCAGAAGGTTTACTGACAAATGTTTTTGTCTAACACTGAAATTGTTGGAATTTCAGATGATCACTGATTTATTTTTTTTAATCTGGATCAAAAAATGATTCATTTACAATGTGAAATTTAAAAAACCCATTTGAAAATATTGGTATTTTTAAAATTATTTCAATTTTATGTAAGAAACATTTTTTAACTTTGAAAACTTGTATTATTTTGTGCTCGTACTTTGAGGCTCAGACCTGTAGAATGAACAACTTTTTACACAGATTTTTTTTTTTTCTCATAAAGTTATGAAACTGGATAAAAGAGAAGGAAAAAAAGCTAAAATCTAATTAAGCCAATTTTTTATGTTGAAAAAAAAAAAAAAGTAGGCACAAGAAACAAACTTAGAATACAATAAAAAATAAACTGAAAATTCACATTTGTGATGATAAATCTGCTTTGGGGTTTTTTTGGGTAGTGGTACTAACTGAAAACTGCAATTTACATTTTAAAGTTTTTACATTTATGGGGAGCAGCTCATTTTTACTCAAGTATTCTTAAATCTACTTATTTCTGTCTGTATTGGGTCTGATTGAGATAGAGTCAATTTTCCCTATAGCAGACCTGATGGTGCTGTGCTTTGTATTTGTAGCTAGAAAGGTGCTGATAGCACACAGTATTTGGCTACTTTGGTATATTTGGTGTATATATATATGTATATGTATATATATGTATATATATGTGTATATATATATATACACACACTTTGGTATATTGGCTATACTTTAGTATATTGCTCGCAAAGCATCAAGGCTGTATCTGAAGGGGGCCTACAAGGATGCTGGAGAGGGACTTTTCATTAGCGAATGTAGTGATAGGACAAGGGGTAATGGACTTAAACAGGAAGGTCAGGTTAGATATAAGGAAGAAGTTCCTTACTGTGAGTGTGGTGAAGCACTGGAACAGGTTGCCCAAAGAAGTTATGAATGATCCATCCCTGGCAGTGTTCAAGGCCATGTTGGATGAAGTCTTGGGTGACATGATTTAGTGCAAGATATTCCTGCCCGTGGCAGGGTGGTTGGAACTAGATGATCTTAAAGTCCTTTTCAACCCTAACTATTGTATGTTTCTATGATTCTACCTCCTCACCAGTAGGCTGGAGGTGGGCAGGATCTTGGGATGGGACACAACCAGGACAGCTGACCCAAACTGGCCAAATAGATATTCCATGCAATATGATATCTGCTCAGCAGTAAAAGCTAAGAGAGAGAAGAAGGAGCAGGGGAGCACTTTTTATTAAGTTTGTCTTCCAAAGCAACCACTCCATGTACTGAAGCCCTGCTTCACCAGAAGTGGCTGGACATTGTCTGCTGATGGGAAGTAAAGAATAAACCTTTTGTTTTCCTTTGCTTTCACACATGGCTTTTGCTTTTGCTTTATTAAAATGCCTTCATATTGACCCATGAGTTCTTATTTTTCTTTTCTGTGTCCTGCTGAGGAGGGAAGTAATAAAATGACTTGGTGGGCACCTGGTATGTAACCAGGGTCAACCCACCACTCAAACCCACCACCATTTGGTTTTCCCTGCCCTTGACTGACCATTCCCAGAAACACTTTTCACTAGAATTGCCACAGAATTTCTGAAGTTTGTTGAGCTTCAGTTCTAGATACTGTTTCCAAATGAAGTTACTCAATTCTATGGTACCAATTTGGAAGAGAAGATGTAGAAGAGATCCATTTCCTCCTTTTCAATAACAACACAGTAAAATTAAGCTTTTTGACTTTATGTGAACTTCTTCTGTCAGTATCTGAATCAATACTTATTTTCTCTTCAGCACCAGAAGATGAATTATACTTGTCAATTGGTTTGGGAATCAAGGAAACATTATCTCCATGAATGCTTGTCACTGTGGATAGTAGGTCATATCAAGGCACACTACAAGACAAACAATGCAGAATTTCTGTGAACCAAGAGCATTCCACCAGAGCTCAAAGTGCACCACTGGCCATGGGAATTTATTTTTTTTTTCTGTTCCTCATAGCTGCAAAGTTCTGAACCTTCATTGAGAAGCATGTGGAGCTTGCATTTTTTGATAATATGTGCTCATTCAAAAGAGTAAAAGGTCCACCACCACAGAGCTGATTCATGTGGGATGCTGTTCAAAAGCACCACATTATAAAGCTGTTCACACAAATATTGTTGGGGTTAAAAATACTGGCTGTTTTGAGGGAGCACATATTCAGAATAAAAAGGTAGACTTAGATTAGATAACATTAAAATATCTAAGTACTGGTAAATTAGCTGTTTCTTATTTTTCATTTTTCTGGCTCTTGTCTAAATTATGTTTCCTCTATACTTTTCTCTCATCTCACCTTAGTGAGGGGAATATTATGCACAAATACAAATTAAATTATCATTGCTTACCAGATTTTTTTGACCATTGTAGTGGTTTAAGCCCAACCAGCAACCTGGGACCATGCAGTCGCTTGCTCACTCCCCTCTCTTCTTGTCCCCACTCCCGGAAGGATGTGGAGGACAATCAAAAGAATGAAACTCCCATGGGTTGAGATAAGAACAGTCCAGTAACTCAGGTAGAACACAAAACCACTACTGCCACCACCAATAATAATAATGATAAGGGAATAACAAGGGAAGAGAACACAACCGCTCACCATCCGCTGACTGATACCCAGCCCAACCTGAGCAGTGATCTAGCTCTTCCAGGTAACTGCCCCCAGTTTATATACTGGGCATGACGTGCTGTGGTATAGAATACCTCTTTGGCTAGTTTGGGTCAGGTGTCCTGCCTCTGCTTCCTCCCGGCTTCCCCTCCTCCCTGGCACAGCATGAGACTCAGAAAATCCTTGGTCAGACTAAACATTACTGAGCAGCCACTAAAAACATCGGTGTTATCAGCATTTTTCCCAGGCTGAAAGTCAGAAACACAGCACTGCACCAGCTACTAAGAAGGACAAAAATGACTGCTACTGCTGAACCCAGGGCAACCAATATCTCTGTATGCATGAACATGCACAGAGATGACATAGATATATAGATAGATATATTTAAATATAGTATAGATGATAGATATAAAGTCAGTTTCCCTTCCCAGTCAAGAAGCCAGTGTAGACATCTTCAGAGCTTCATTATAATTCCTAAGAACACCAATTAAAATTCTCTTTTTTTCATGCTGTCTTCAAAGAATGTAACAATCATTAAAACTCATAGCTTTAAAACCACTGCCTAATATTGTTTCTGGGCTTTATTTTACCACCTCCAGCCTCCAACCATCTGTCTCACTCCATCTGTTGTCTCATGTTCTACTTAGCTTGAAAATTCTTTGAATAGGGATTTTCTTCTTGGCTCACATTCGCTCATAGGGATCCTGGCCTCTGGTAGACTTCTAAGTATTATGGTAATATAAATAATAGCAAGCAACAACAGTTGTCAGGATGTATATTGCAGTACAGTTCTACCAAACAGAAGACAACAGAACACTTACAGTATCTGAAAGACTTTATCTTTGGGGCAAATTTTAATGCCTTATATTAAACATATTTCTGTAAGAGTAATATTCAAATGTGTGTATATAAGCAGTAAGCATTATTACAACAGACTGTGCTGAAACTGCAACTTAGTGGGACAATGCAAGCTAAATATTCATCAATTTGCTGAGATTTTGAAGGGGGTACTTTTTCTTCTTTAGGTTTAGAGCTGCTGATTCTTGTGGAAATTCTGTTTGTATGAGTATTGATAATGCAGTTTGTGGAAATATATGACACTGTTAGCCTGAGCTGATTCCTGGAAAAAAGTCTGGACTGAAGTTTGCATTGTGTTTACCTTACTCTGCCTACTTATGCTGGCTGTTTATATGGTTTATTTTATTTTGGTCAAAAAAACCTGTTAGTCATTGAGAAAATAGAGTACTGCACCCATCTACAATTAAAACCTGGTCAGATGTATCCTCATTACCATTTCCTCCAGAGAGAGGCTGTCAGATTTCACTTTAACTCTAACAAATCTATGAAAAATCACCTTAATTATAGGATTTTTGGCATGGCATTTATATTGTCATTCAAATTGATTGATGCATATTCCTGAATTGTCAGTCTAAAAATCTATTAAATTTATTTTCAAAATGATTTTCTGTAGATATTTACTTGTTATGCAACTGGAATACAAGATATGCCTTTTAAAAAACTTTCTTAAAAATAACTATATATTTTTCATTACAGATTTTGAGCTTGGATCTCATTGAGAGCCTCTCCATGTCAAAATGCTGAACCTAAGGAAATTGCTACAAATTCATTCTTAGGTTTGGCCTCACAGTGTCTATATTTCCAGCTCAGCCTTCAAAAACAGGAGCCACAGGCTACGTGAAAATTATAAGACTATAAATAGAGTGTATTATGTTCTGACGCATATTGTCATGTTCTATCTTACTAGAAAATATAAACTTCTGATAAAGGGTAAGACCCTTGGCCATATGCCACTAATATTTTAGAATAGTTTTACACAGATCTGTGTATGAATGTAACAGCATTCAAAGTCTATAATAACGGATGAAAAAAAGGTATATAATGAAAAAATGTGAACAAATCATATTTTAGGTGGAAAAAAAAAATTACATACCTGTTGCTGTATTCTGGTATTCAGGTGATGCTGTATGCTGGATTCAGGTGATATTATGATGATCTTGGCTGTTGCAAAGCAACTCCAAAAATGCTTGTGTACACTTTACTTTTCTCTCCTGCTAGAAATATTCCCAGACAAAACCAGGTAAAAATCCTACAGACACTTATTATTGGAAAGAAATAAAAAGAAAACTACTGCACTAATATAGACATATAAATATAAAATATATTTTCAATAGATCATGTGTTGAAATAATACATTCCCTCTAGCCTGCTCTCGTGAGACCTCACTTGGACTATTGTGTGCAGTTCTGGTGTCCTCAACATAAAAAAGACATGGAACTGTTGGAACAAGGCCAGAGGAGGGCCATGAGGATGATCAGGGAACTGGAGCACCTTCCGTATGAAGATAGGCTAAGAAAGCTGGGGCTGTTCAGCCTGGAGAAAAGAAACCTGCATAGAGACCTCATAGCAGCCTTCCAGTATCTGAAGGGGGCCTACAAAGATGCTGGAGAAGGACTGTTCATCAGGGACTGTAGTGACAGAACGAGGGGTAATGGGTTAAAACTTAAACAGGGGAAGTTTAGATTGGATATAAGGAGGAAGTTCTTCACTGTAAGGGTGGTGAGGCACTGGAATGCGTTGCCCAAGGAAGTTGTGAATGCTTCAGCCCTGGCAGTGTTCAAGGCCATGTTGGAAAGAGCCTTGGGTGACATGGTTTATTGTGAGGTGTCCCTGTGCATGGCAGAGGGGTTGGAACTTGATAAAATCATAGAATCATAGAATAGTTAGGGTTGGAAAGGACCTTAAGATCATCTAGTTCCAACCCCCCTGCCATTGTTAACATGATCTTAATGATAATCTTAATGATAATGTTAATGATGATGTCGTGGTTTAAGCCCAGGCCGTAAATCAGAACCATGCAGTCAACTACCCCCCCCCCCCCACCTTTCTTCCCTCCGCTTCTGGAGGGACGGGGAGGAGAATCAAAACAATGCAATTCCCATGGGTTGAGATAAGAACAGTTTAATAACTAAGGTATAACACAAATCACTACTGCTACCACTAATAGTAATAATGATAAAGGAAATAACAAGCAAGAGAATACAACCGCTCACCAACTGGTACCTCGCCCCCACCCCACAGAGATCCAGCCCTTCCGGGCCCTCTCAATTCTACCTCCTGGGCATGACGTGCTGTGGTATGGAATACCTCTTTGGCTAGTTTGGATCAGGTGTCCTGTCCCCGCTTCCTCCTGGCTTCTACTCCTCCCTGGCAGAGCATGAGACTCACAAAGTCCTTGGTCAGTCTAAACATCTGTGTTATCAGCTCCAGTCCCAGGCCGAAAGTCAAAAACACAGTGCTGCAACAGTTACTAAGAAGAAGAAAAACTGACTGCTGCTGCTGAACCCAGGACAGTATCCACCCTTTATTCCATACCATTCACGTCATGCTCAGATCCCACATTTTCAATATACCATCACTCTCATCTCAGTGCACTGTTATCTTAGTGCACAGACCAATCCCTATAAAGCTGCTGAGTCCATTCAGTCCATGATGGTGGGCTCCATCTCTTGTAACAGTCTTTCAGAGCAGGAGAGGCCCATTGCAAAGTCCACCCCTCGATCATGAGTCCATCTCTATGTTGCATCTCTGCCCTGATGGCCTGAAGTGTCATGGGCCCATCAGGCTCAAAATAATTCACCCTCCCCTGCAGCAGTCTCTGCAACTTGTCGTCGGGGACTCCACACAGCTGCCTTCCATCTCCAATGCTTCCAAAGTACTGGAGGGGCCCAGTGGATTAGATACTCGCCCATACTGTCCCACACACCGTGACACTCATGACTGTCCAGCCTTGGGGAAAACCTCTCGGTCCCCCTGTATTGTCTAAACCCAGACAAGACCCAAACCTGACTCTGCTTAACTTTCGAGATCAGACAAAATGGTCGTGGGTAGAACGATCTCTGTGTGTGTGCCAACATGGTGATCCCCATCACAATCAGCAGGCAGGTTCCAAGGGTACCCAGAGGCCATTCAAAACCTTCAGAACTCTCAAATGATGCTGCTGTGCTTGTCACTGGGGCTGTAGCTGCTGTGCTTGCTCTGCAGCTTGCCGGCTCTCTCACCACCAGCTCCACTTTTTCCGAATCCAGATCTTCCTCCTCTGCCTTGCTGGGAAATGCTGCGTGGTCTCCTGCATCCTCCTGGGGATCAGGCTCACTAAGCTCGGCGGGCGGCTGCTGAGGAATGCTGTCGGCCGCCGCGGGGCTGGGCTCGGCCGTGGAGCTCGGCTCCTCCGCCGTCTCCTCCCGCTGCTCGGCAGCCGCCTCCTTCCCCTCCTCGGCAGCCGCCTCCTTCCCGGCCTCCGGCCCCGCTCCCGCCGCCGCTTGGTCCCCGGGGCCCCTCTCCCGGGCCGCTTCGGCTGCCGCCGGCTCCCGGGGCCGCTCCCCCTCAGCTCCCCGCAGCCTCACAAAGACGGAGGCGAGGACGAGGGCCAGGACAGTGAAGAGCAGCAGGATGGCCAGGTACAAGTCCACGGCCACATCCATCCCTCCCTGCTGCTGCTGGAGCCTGCCCGTATTACAAGCCATTTCCATAAAATACAATGAAACAAGAACCCTAGCCCAAGGCTCACACTTGATAAACACTAACACAGCAAATACCGGCTCTAAGTAAGCTACAGCATACTGAAACTGTGACATCAAGAGAAACAACTTTGAGAGCCAATAAATCAGCATTGTGCCTCGGTCAGATCTGTCGTTATCTCAACCCTTCAAGCCCCACGTTGGGCGCCAAAAAAGAACTGTCGTGGTTTAAGCCCAGGCCGTAAATCAGAACCATGCAGTCCATTTCCCCCCCCCCACACCTTTCTTCCCTCCGCTTCTGGAGGGACGGGGAGGAGAATCAAAAGGATGCAATTCCCATGGGTTGAGATAAGAACAGTTTAATAACTAAGGTATAACACAAATCACTACTGCTACCACTAATAGTAATAATGATAAAGGAAATAACAAGGAAGAGAATACCACCGCTCACCAACTGGTACCTCGCCCCCACCCCACAGAGATCCAGCCCTTCCGGGCCCTCTCAATTCTACCTCCTGGGCATGACGTGCTGTGGTACGGAATACCTCTTTGGCTAGTTTGGGTCAGGTGTCCTGTCCCCGCTTCCTCCTGGCTTCTCCTCCTCCCTGACAGAGCATGAGACTCACAAAGTCCTTGGTCAGTCTAAACATCTGTGTTATCAGCTCCATTCCCAGGCCGAAAGTCAAAAACACAGTGCTGCAACAGCTACTAAGAAGAAGAAAAAATGACTGCTGCTGCTGAACCCAGGACAGATGATCTTCAGGTTCTTTCCAACCCTATCTATTCTATGATTCTAGCCCATGCCAGAAGTTATATTGGTTAAGTGACCAAAGCAGACCAGGCCATTATCTTTCTGAAAAACTCCATCCCACTCAAAAGCTGTGCTAAATCTGTTACGTGCAATAATCTGCTGATGGTGAAATGCTTTCCATCTCATGGGTTGAGCATTTGACTCGTGATTGCAGCCTGATTTTTCAGAAACATGATGTAATGATGAATATGAAAATGAATACCATCAAATAGAATTTACTTAGTCCTGATTTCAAACAAACCAGTGAGTTTGTGGCTACTTTACCTGTGATTCTCTGTGGTAAAAAAAAGAAAGCCAAAGACTAAAAGACAAAAAATATAATGATATGTTTGCCAAAAGTGAAACAAGTATATAAACATTATGAATGAGTGCCACTGTATTGGATTTATTATCTTTCAATTCACAGTAGTGCATCTGATAATTTCTTTCTATTTTCCTTGGTTTAATAACTGTCATATCAAAACACTTTAATAGGCTGTAAAAAATATTTGCAGTTTTCTGAGTGCCAACAATATTCATGTAATTATCATAGATATGAGGTACAGCATTAAAAAAACATTCTTATTTAAGAATTTAGTATTTAAGTAGTGCAGTTGAAAGGCACTATCAAGTACTGCATAACAGAGTCAAGGGAAAACAGAAAATCCACTTCATTGTGTAGGACAGTTAATTTATCTTTATTCTGGAATGCTTCTTGTCACATAAAACTGTGAGGACAGAGATGAAGCTCAGTAACATACAGCTTATTAAAAAATAAAATACATTTCAACCCCACTTTTAAAGTGGTAGAATACAAATTAATTAGGATGCTGCCAAAGGAATTATGTTTTGGAAGTGCCCAACAGTTTTATGTGGACTAAGTTTTAGCTATCCAGCATGAAGCAAGCATGCCTTTTGCAGTTATTTGTATAGGAACAGCACATGAGTTCAGTCACAGAACACAGAAAAAAATTAAGAGTTTTCACGCAAAGGATAGATATTTTAGCTCCACTAGCATCTTTAAAGTTCAGGCACAAAGTATTAGCTCATGCACTATAACTACAGGTATCTATAAGGCATATATAAGTTAGTCATTATGACTTCCTTTACAGTCAGTGGAGAAAACCAAGTATCTTTGGAGTGAGTCTCCTCAACTTAAGAGACATGCATTAGGTCATTTTATTTCTCTACAATAAGTGGAAAGATAGTTTAATTGAGCAGTCTGATATGACCAAAATATTTCAAAATATGACACTACGAAATAATTCATAAAAAATGAAGAAATATTGCTGAAAAATTATTTGATCTTGTATTAAGTTCATTTATCTTTAAGCTAATTCAAGTTATCATCTGAAGTAGTTTATGATTAATTACGTTACTCTATTAAAAGGAACATGCAGTCTAGTCAAAAGGTTTACTAGAATTTTTATATTTTTTTTCAGGTTATTAAAGGGAGAATAACTTTCACTGAGAGTAATCTTCAGCTTTGGAGGCAAGATTAAATGAAGTTGTCATATTCTTCTAATTGCGTATTCTTAAACCATTTAGAGCTATAGACATGTATACAGGTGTCGTGGTTTAAGCCCAGGCCATAAATCAGAACCACGAAGTCCACTTCCCCCCCCCCCCACCTTTCTTCCCTCCGCTCCTGGAGGGACGGGGAGGAGAATCAAAAGAATGCAACTCCCACGGGTTGAGATAAGAACAGTTTAATAACTAAGGTATAACACAAATCACCACTGCCGCCACCAACAATAACAACGACAAGAGAAATAACAAGGGAAGAGAATACGATACCGCCCGCAGGAAAAGACAGCCCGACCGAAAAAGAGATGTGCCCTTCCGGGTAGCTCCCAGTTACATCCCCTGGCATGACGTGCTGTGGTATGGAATACCTCTTTGGCTAGTTTGGGTCAGGTGTCCTGTCCCCGCTTCCTCCCGGCCCCTCCTCCTCCCTGGCAGAGCATGAGACTCACAAAGTCCTTGGTCAGTCTAAACATCAGTGTTATCAGTTTTTTTTGTTCCCAGGCCGAAAGTCAAAAACACAGTGCTGCAACAGCTACTAAGAAGGAGAAAAAAAACCTGACTGCCACTGCTGAACCCAGGACAACAGGCTTTTGCCTTTTTTTTACTTTAGAAAATAAAATGTTGGCAGTTTTCATTGCTATATATGTCAGTCTTTAACCTGACATCGAAGCATTCTTCTAGTAGATTTATTTTAATCTCTCTGATGATAAACTATATGATTTAGTTTTACCTATTGTTTAAAAGCAAACATTGTCCTTTTTCCTAATGGATGAGGAATTGAAAAAAAAGTTAAAGTCTTTCTAGCATGTTCACTGACCCTGTGTTCAAGAAAATAAGAGAGAAGCTACATTGCAAATTGTAACAAAAAATGGTCTTTCATTTTAAACAAAATTTCTAAGCAAAGCTAATTGGTTACCAAACCATATTTTTGGGTGATACATAGAGAACAGAAGATCATGCATACGAACATGCAGACCAGTGGCCTTAGATGAAGAGCTATCCTTTGACCCAGATATGCAATAAGGGAATGCTTAAAATGGAAGCTTCTAAGAGGCTCAACTTCTCTGTTCTTGTCCATTTCAAAAGAGCATTTATTCCTTTTGAACTTTCCACTTCAGTACTTTAAGAATGGAAAGCACCTAACAATTACTTTTTACATTATAGGTAAATATTTTTGCTTTCAGTTGATTGAATTTAAGTTTAGTTTATGATAGAAGATACTTTTAGAAGGCAGATGCTGTAAACCTTTGGGCTGTATTTTGTTGAGTGCTTGGTTTTTTTTTTTTCTCTCTTTCTTTTTTCTCTTTTTTTTTTTTTTTCCTCAGAAGATCTTTGTTTCATTTGGGTATTCATTCCTTCCCAGATCCCATGAGCTAGTTCCTTGTTGTTCTAAACCATGGTAATGAATAAACATCCTAGAAGATATTTTACAAGGATAGTGTATCCATTTGATGATGGCATGCAAATGCAGATCCCTGAAGGTTAACAGATGCACCATGTGTCTCGGAGTCATTCCTGATCACATAATCATAGAATAATTTGGGTTTCAAGGGATCTTAAAGATCATCTAGTTCCCACCTCCCTGGCATGGGCAGGGACACCTTCCAATAGAGTAGGTTGCTCAAAACTCCATCCAACCTGACCTTGAACACTTCTATGAATGAGGCATCCACAACTTCTCTGAGCAACCTGTTCTAGTGTCTCATCGCCCTCACAGTAAGTAAATATTTCCTAATATCTAATCTAAATCTCCCCTCTGTCACTTTAAACCTATTCCCCTTCAACCTGTCCTTATAAAAAGTCCTTCTCCAGATTTCTTGTAGGCCCCTTTAGGTATTGGAAGACTGTTATAAGATTTTCCCTGAGCCTTCTTATCTGAGGCTGAACAAACCCAACTCTCAGCCTGTTTTCATAACACATAACCTGTGCTCCAGCTCTCTGCTCAACATTGTATGGCCTTCCTCGCGACTTGCCCAAACACGTCCATGTCCTTCTTATGTTGTGGGCCTCAGAACTGAATGCAGTACTCTAGGTGGGGTCTCAAGAGAGTAGAGTAGAGGAATAGAATCACCTGCCTTGACCTTCTGGTCATGCTTCTTTTGATACAATGCAGCATATGGTTGGCTTTCTGGGCTGTGAGCGCACGCTGCCGGCTCGTGTTCAGCTTCTCATCAACCAACACACCCAAGTTCTCCTCAGGGCTGCTCTCAATCCAGTATCTGCACAACCTGTATTTGTGCTTGGGATTGCCCCAGCCCAGTTGCAGAACCTTGCACTTGGTCTTGTTTAACTTCATGCAGTTTGCACTGGTGCACCTCTCGAACCTGTCTCATGCTTAATGCCTCCTCCACTGTGAATGCAGCTGTTTATCTTGATATGATATTGGGGCTCTGTGCATTCCAGAGACTGAAAAATGTAATTGGTAGCATTATGATCCAAAGCAGTTCAATGTATTTATGACATATTTGTATTCCAGGTTTTACATGAAACTGTGAGATTACTTCTGATCTACTTCTGTAGGTATGACAGGACTTTTAAAGAAGAAGGAATTGATTGTCCCTGCTAGGCATAGTTTCTTCACAATTTTTCATCCACTTCCTTGGCTGCCAAGAGCCCAAAATATACATCAAAGGACATTTTCAGGAAGAGGAATTAATCAGAAGCCTTCAGTCTCTTCTTTTTCCAGTCATTTAAAAGTAACAGTTAAAACTCATAACTTTACTTCCAAATCTCCCAGCTTCCCCAGCTAACAAGAGTTTAAAAATAAATGTTGTAATTAATAGATCATAGTTTTGACAGACCACTTGACTTTTCTTTAAGCAACAATCTTGTTATGAGAATCTCTTTGCATCAAACACTTCATTTCCCTGAGTTTGGACATCATAAAGTCATTTATGTTATAATCTTTGCTTTTCCTGTTTGGGTCAACCATGAATTTATTCTCTTAATTACAGCATTTCTCACTAATCTGGAAAATTCTGTCTATTTAGAATGCAGGATGAGCTAAGCTACAATTGAAAAAGAAACCTAAATATTTGCCTAAAGTGTAATCCTGAATTTGCAAATAGGATATTACATTGCATAAAGAACTGAAATAAAAGTTAATACTGAAATATGAAAACTTGTGCTATGGTTACTCTAACTGAGACTATTGCAAGGATGGAATGCCTTTGAGTTATTAAAAGTTTTAAAGGAGATAAAAATGTACTGGGAGAGACACTGAAAAGTTTTAGACAGGCAACAGGGATTTGATTTAATATCATAGAAACACAAACCCCAATTATTAAAAATGGAGAAAGCAAAAAATAGACAAGATAAAGAGAATTGGGTTCTTTTCTGTATCGAAAGACACAACCTTTGGAATTCACTGTTACAAGACATTAGAGACCTGTTACTTACAAGCTTCATGAAATAAGACTTTTATACTGTACATTTCTGTAACATCCTCCTTGATAGAAACACAAGCAAGATACCAGAACAGAACAAATTTCCGCAGCGTTTACAAGTCAAAACTAAAGCACAGTAGCAAAAAGAAAGGGACTGCTACAATATACAGGAAAATTTAAAAATATATTTTCATAATTCAAACCTCAGGTAAGAAGAGATAACATGAATACTTACAGTAAAGGAATTCACTGCAACTGAGCTTTTTTCCCTACAATTACATTTATATGTCACTTTTTTTAGGTGATTGGAAAGGGAAAATCTATGTTTTACCAAAGCCATTTGGACTTCTGTCATTGGCTGTAGTGAGGACAGAACTTTTATGTTCATTGCTTTTACTGAAAGCTTTAATGAAAATGAAACCGTATGGTGATGGAAGATTAAAAAGTAATAAGAAAGGGATTTTTTAAAAAATATTATTTAGTTATTAGACTTCTATTAGAACTCTTTTGTATATCCATTTGACGTATTTATGTACTTATTAACTTTAGAAAAGGAGGAAAGATTCTTAAATTTCACTAATATTTAAGATTGCCTCCTGCTTTTTTTTTTTTTTAAGTTTTAAAAATTAAGGTCAAAACTATCATATAGTTAATCATGCTATATAGTACTCAGCTAGCATCATTCAACCAAAAGTAGATTATATACTTATTCATATTGTTAGATACTTGATGTTAGGCTTGATTTTTTTTTTCTTGTACTTTAAATACTCTCCATCATGTTTTATTCTAGTAAGTGACTGCTTTTTGCATGAACTTTATTTTGTTTTCCTAAAGAAGCAAATCTAGTTGATTACTCCATCATGTAAGTCATTAATTTTGTTCCTGCTAAAGAAATAGCGAAACTGTAGCAATTTTAAGGTAGTGAAAAATTAACTGAATTAATTTGGAAATTAGGAAATTATTTTGTCAAGCATCTTGGAACGGTGGAATAAAAAAGAAACATTTTCTTACGGAATTTTTTTCCTTGTTTCTAGATAGCAAATAATTTTAAAGGTTACAGTTTAAATGTCATAGATTTTTCCCTTCATTCCATTTACAGTCGTATAAGTCCCAGTTATTTTTAAAATTTAGGAGTATTTTCCACTTAGAGCTGCTCTAATAACATGAAGTTTCCAGGAGTCTCCAAAATGCAGGTATAACAAGTCTTCATCTAACATTGCTTTCTAAGAGACCATATAAATTTGATTCTGTGTTTGCATTTTTTCCCAAATTAGATGTCCAAACATCCATTTGGACTTGCTGTACTTGCAGTGAAATCGTACGTAAAGTCATTTCCTTAAAAAAGCCCTTATTTTGTTAATTGCTTCTGGCTGTATTTGTTGAGCTTCTGCTAAGATACTGACATAGATCCCAGTCAAACAGAGTTTAAATCTATGCATGTAAATCTAAGCACATAGTTTTATCTAATAATAATTCTGGATGAATGCGGCAGAACTCCTTCAGTAGGAACTCACTGTTGGATCAAGAAGGATTCACTAACAAGATTATCAGTCCTGAGGAATGGAGGTTTAATGTTATCCTAGTAACAAAGAAAAGGAAAGCTTAGACCACACCATAATTTTTTTAGTTCTGCAACAAAACCTTCTCTGTAACATGAGAAAGTTCAATCATGTATTCTGAAATCCTGTTATATTGCACTCAGCAATCTTTTGACAACTTCATTGGAACAAGAATATAATTCTGTTTTGAATAAGAAACTGTTACAGAATGATGTAGCTATAGGACAAGGGGTAATGGGTTCAAACTTAAACACAGAAGATTTAGGTTGAATATCAGGAAGATATTCTTTACTGTGAGAGTGGTGAGGCAATGAAACAGGCTGCCAAAGGAAGTTGTGAATTCTCAATCCTTGGCAGAGCTCAAGGCCAGGTTGGACACAGCCTTGAGCAACCTGGTCTAGTGGGAGGTGTTCCTGCCCATGGCAGGGGTTTGGAACTAGGTGATCTTAAGGTCCTTTCCAACTTTAACCATTCTATGATTCCATGATTCCAGTATAGGGCTGTTACATACTACATAAAATTTGGAGCTTCACTAAGGTAGTATAAATGGGTGCCTATCATTATCTTTCACATAAATGCTTCTGAAGGCCACAGAGAAGTTTCTCAGAATTTTCTTGTTTCTTAGTGATTTCCTTTCATAGCTTTCATTTTTCTTTCAAGGAATATGGATGCTATTTTTCACACTGAATTCTGATAATTTATGGTTGACTAAGAGACAACGCACATCCTGTTCTTTTATTATCACCAAGAAAAAAGAAAATAACATTGTTTAGGTGACTTAGAATTTAGGTTACCCCTGTGTCCTAGATTCACTGTCATTAACACACCATCTGAAATAAGAATATGTGATGAAAAAAGGTTGCTGAATAGCAGAGCAGACTTCAAGACTTTTTCAGTTCTACTCTGCTTTATCCAGGCTCTGTGTAAGCCTGGATAATCCATCTGTATATTCAGCCCTTCCTGTAAAAAGTAAGAGGCGCAATCTATTCACAAGGATTGGATTTTAACATTGTTTTACAAAATACTACATGAGGAGAACTGTCTGTTTTAAATTTGAGCACTCCAAGCTGTTGTATATGCCAAATATTAAATAAAAGCTGAGCTGGCAGGCAGCACTGTTGTATGGATTTATCCTAAATTTCCATGAGTATGCCACAACTGGGTACATATGTTTATTTCTGTTATACGAATTATTAAAAGAGGCTTTTGGTCAATAAATAGTAAACTAGCAGTGCCATCCAGCAGACACCTTTAATAAAATTTTGCTTGGTGCTCGGCAGCAGGTAGGATTACTTATAATAAGTATGTTTCAATTTGCTCTCTCTCTGTCCTTTTAATGACACTCGCCGAATAAAAATAACACCAAGTATTGATAGCTATTTACTAGAATAAATATCCCAGAAAGTGTTCACTGTAGAAAGTAAAAGCCTGATATAAATGTATCAGCGTTACAGTTCTAAGAAAATATTGCCTTATTCTGGAATAGTAGAGTTTTGGATACTGCAGGTTTAGAAAACATTTTTTCCTAAAGGTAATTTAATTTTTAAAGGTTTTCTGAAGGTTCAATGTGGTTTTAAGGTGACGAATTTCAAGGCTGCATAGACATAAATAAAATATTTTCTTTAATGTTGGATCCAAGAATGTTTTTTCTAGTTAGCTGAAAAAAATTTTCATCATTCAAAAAAAAAAAAAGACTGACTGATATGTTCAAACTAGTCTTCATTCAAATCATACTGCTTTATCACCAGAAGTCAGAGTAGTTATTGAATTTCTGTACCTCCTTTTCTTTTTTCTTCTTTTTTCTTATGAGATTATCTGACACTGATTAAGCAGTTTCATTCATAAATCCCACTTGGAATATGGTATTTAAAGGTAGGCTTTCTTTAATGGTTGTAGTCTTAATGCTTCAAATTTCAAGCTCTTTTTTTTTTTTTTTAAGCTTTAAAAATTAGATTCTTTGAAAGAGCAGTTGATGCATACCATCAAATTCAGCATTACCTAATCAAGTACAAATATAAAAATGAGGAACTAAAATCATACTACTTACCAGCTAAGAAAAAATAAAGATGAAATGAAATAACAGCCAAAGACATCAAGTCACTCTCTGGAACTGGAAAGGAACAGAGAATCTCACATGGTGTTGCCAATCTGTAAATAAGCAATTAAATTTATTAGCTATAGCAGAAGAACTTTCATGTTTACATGTTCACTTGAATCAATACAGTTTGGCTCTGAATGAAAACTTCTGAATAAAGAACACAATAACATAAATAAGTATTGATGTGCAAGTTAAAAAGAGCTAAAACTTGACTGAATTTCAGGGATTCAATTTTCCATGTCTTTTTCATATTATTTACAAAAAAAAAAAAAAAAAAAAAAATAAAAATAGAAGCAAATGCTCTGTTGTGAAGAAGTTCATGGTGGAAAAAAAACTTTTCTTCTATAAAGTATTATGTTTAACAATTATTATGAAATCCACCTCCTTGCCCCATCCAATCTTTGACCTTGTCAGGTTTAATGGTTTTTAACTTTTATTCAGCTGTCATATTCTTATCTCTCATTTTCCTTGATAAACAAAATTACCATATGTCTGAATCAATAATATTTTCATTCTTAAGGTATCTTCTCCTACAACATATGTTTTCAGTTTGTAATGTGAATTAGAATGCTTGAAGAGTGTTGTCAACGATCATGCTATCAATCTAATTGAATCAGCCCTGACATGTTGCCAATTTAACTGTATATTTTAAAGAAAAATATAAATAGCACTTGCTTTTTGCAAAATTCAGTAAGCCTTACATGGATAATGAAAAGTAGACTTTCCTATTTATTATTTTATATATATATATATATATAAATGGAATTACAGGAAATGAAATTTTGTTGTACACTTCTTAAATTACTTTCGAAGTACCAATATTTTTAAAATTATACATATCTTTACAGGGTTTTTTTTACATCTAAGTGATCATGTGAATTTAACCAATAAAACATATATTTGCATAACTCTAAAAGCATGTCATAGTATGAAAAGTGTTCAGACCATGGAATCTATGTCAAATTATAGCCTACTTCTTCACAGAATCATAGAATCATAGAAGGTTAGGGTTGGAAAGGACCTTAAGATCATGTAGTTCCAACAACCCTGCCATGGGCAGGGACACCTCATTCTAGACAATGTTACAAAATGCTCTGTCCAACCTAGCTTAGGTTGGACACTGGCTGAACACTGCCAGTGGATGAAGCATTCACCACTTCTTTGGGCAACCCATTCAAGTGCCTCACCACCCTTACAGTAAAGAGCTTCTTCCTTATATCTAAGCTGAACTTCCCCTGTTTGAGTTTAAACCCATTCCCCTTTGTCCTATCACTATAGTCCCTAATGAAAAGTCCCTCCCCAGCATCCCTATAGCCCCCTTCAGATACTGGAAGGCTGCTATAAGGTCTCCATGCAGCCTTCTCTTCTCCAGGCTGAATAGTCCCAACTTTCTCACCTGTCTTCATATGAGAGGTACTCGAGCCCTCTGACCATCCCCGTGACCCTCCTCTGAACTTGCTCCAACAGCTCCATGTCCTTCTTATGTTGAGGACACCAGAACAGTACACAGTGCTCCAAGTGGGGTCTCACAAGAGCAAAGCAGAGGGGCAGAATCACGTCCTTTGACCTAATGGTCACGCTCCTTTTGATGCAATCCAAGATGCAGCTGGCTTTCTGGGCTGTGAGCACACACAGCTGGCTCATGTTTCTTGTCAACCAACACCCCCAAGTCCTCCTCAGCAGGGCTGCTCTAAATCTCTTATCCACTGTCCTGGTTTAGCAGTAGTAGTCATTTTTTCTACTGGTGCAGTGCTGTGTTTTGACTTTCCGCCTGGGAACAGAGCTGATAACACAGATGTTTAGACTGACCAAGGACTTTGTGAGTCTCATGCTCTGCCAGGGAGGAGGAGAAGCTGGGAGGAAGCAGGGACAGGACACCTGACCCAAACTAGCCAAAGAGGTATTCCATACCACAGCACGTCATGCCCAGGAGGTAGAATTGAGAGGGCCCGGAAGGGCTGGATCTCTGTGGGGTGGGGGCGAGGTACCAGTTGGTGAGCGGTGGTATTCTCTTCCTTGTTATTTCCTTTATCATTATTACTATTAGTGGTAGCAGTAGTGATTTGTGTTATACCTTAGTTATTAAACTGTTCTTATCTCAACCCATGGGAATTGCATCCTTTTGATTCTCCTCCCCGTCCCTCCAGAAGCGGAGGGAAGAAAGGTGGGGGGGGGAAGTGGACTTCGTGGTTCTGATTTACGGCCTGGGCTTAAACCACGACAGTTCTTTTTGGTGCCCAACGCGGGGCACGAAGGGTTGAGATAACAGATCTGACTGAGGCACAATGCTGATTTATTGGCTCTCAAAGTTGTTTCTCTTGATGTCACAGTTTCAGTATGCTGTAGCTTACTTAGAGCCGGTATTTGCTGTGTTAGTGTTTATCAAGTGTGGGCCTTGGGCTAAGGTTCTTGTTTCACTGTGCTTTATGGTAATGGCTTGTAATACGGGCGGGCTCCAGCAGCAGGGCGGGATGGACGTGGCCGTGGACTTGTACCTGGCCGTCCCGCTGCTCTTCACCGTCCTGGCCCTTGTCCTCGCCTTTGTCTTCGTGAGGCTGCGGGGAGCTGAGAGGGAGCGGCCCCGGGAGCCGGCGGCAGCCAAAGCGGCCCAGGAGAGGGGCCCCGGGGACCAAGCGGCCCGGGAGCGGGGCTGGAGGCTGGCAGGGAGCGGCTGCCGAGGAGGGAAAGGAGGCAGCTGCTGAGCAGCGGGAGGAGACGGCGGGGGAGCCGAGCCCCTAGGCCGAGCCCAGCCCCGCGGTGGCAGAGAGCATCTCCCAGCAGCCGTCTGCCGAGCCCCGTGAGCCTGATCCCCAGGAGGATGCAGAAGACCACGCAGCATTTCCCAGCAAGGCAGAGGAGGAAGATCTGGGCTCAGAAAAAGGGAAGCTGGTGGTGAGAGAGCCGGCAAGCACAGCAGCATCATTTGAGAGTTCTGAAGGTTTTGAATGGCCTCTGGGTACCCTTGGGACCTGCCTGCTGATTGTGATGGGGATCACCATGTTGGCACACACACAGAGTGTGTTTTACCCACGGCCATTTTGTTTGATCCCAAGAGTTAAGCAGAGTCAGGTTTGGGTCTTGTCTGGGTTTAGACGACGATATAGTGGGACCGAGAGGTTTTCCCCAAGGCTGGACAGTCATGAGTGTCACGGTGTGTGGGACAGTATGGGCGAGTATCTAATCCACTGGGCCCCTCCAGTACTTTGGAAGCATCGGAGATGGAAGGCAGCTGTGTGGAGTCCCCGACGACAAGTTGCAGAGACTGCTGCAGGGGAGGGTGAATTATTTTGAGCCTGATGGGCCCGTGACACTTCAGGCCATCAGGGCAGAGATGCAACATAGAGATGGACTCATGATCGAGGGCTGGACTTTGCAATGGGCCTCTCCTGCTCTGAAAGACTGTTACAAGAGATGGAGCCCACCATCATGGACTGAATGGACTCAGCAGCTTTATAGGGATTGGTCCGTGCACTAAGATAACAGTGCACTGAGATGAGAGTGATGGTATATTGAAAATGTGGGATCTGAGCATGACGTGAATGGTATGGAATAAGGGGTGGATATTGTCCTGGTTTAGCAGTAGTAGTCATTTTTTCTACTGGTGCAGTGCTGTGTTTTGACTTTCCGCCTGGGAACAGAGCTGATAACACAGATGTTTAGACTGACCAAGGACTTTGTGAGTCTCATGCTCTGCCAGGGAGGAGGAGAAGCTGGGAGGAAGCAGGGACAGGACACCTGACCCAAACTAGCCAAAGAGGTATTCCATACCACAGCACGTCATGCCCAGGAGGTAGAACTGGGGATCCGGAAGGGCTGGATCATGGCAGGGTGGGGGCGAGGTACCGGTTGGTGAGCAGTTGTATTCTCTTCCTTGTTATTTCCTTTATCATTATTATTATTGGTGGTAGCAGTAGTGATTTGTGTTATACCTTAGTTATTAAACTGTTCTTATCTCAACCCGTGGGAGCTGCATTCTTTTGATTCTCCTCCCCGTCCTTCCAGAAGCGGAGGGAAGAAAGGTGGGGGGGGGGGGGAAGTGGACTTCGTGGTTCTGATTTACGGCCTGGGCTTAAACCACGACATCCACCCAACCTGTAGCTGTGCCTGGGATTGCCCCTACCCAGATGTAGGGGCTTGCACTTGGCTTGGTTGAACTTCATGAAATTTGCACTGGCCCACCTCACAAGCATGTCAAGGTCCCTCTGGATGGCATTCCTTCCCTCCAGCTTATCAATAAAACCACAAAGCTTGGTGTTGTTGACAAACTTGATGTGGGCACATTAATCCTACTGTCCATGTTACTGACAAAGATGTTGAACAGGAACAGTGCCAACACCAACCCCTGAGGTACACCACTTGTTACTGGTTTCCAGCTGGACATTGCACCATTGAACACAACTCTTTGCGTGTGGCCATCCAGCCAGTTCTTTATCCACCAAGTGGTCCATCCATCAAATTTATATCTCTCCAGTTTAGAGACAAGGATGTTGTGCAGGACAGTGTAAAATGCTTTGCACAAGTCCAGGTAGATGATATCAACTGCTTTGCCCCTATTCATAAGTTCTGTAGCCCCATCACAGAAGGCCACCAAACTCGACAGACAGGATTTGCCTTTAGTGAAGCCACATTGGCTGTCACCAACCACCTCCTTGTTTTTCATGTACCTTAGTATGATTTCTAGGACCTCTTGCACTCTGATTGATGATTAGGAAGTATTCACAATTTTTGTTACCTTCACATATGCATTAATTTTGTATTTTTCAGCACTTAATTTCTAAAATGCATTTTACCATTAAAAATAAGAACTTTTAAGGACTTGAAGTGGAAGATAATAGAAAGTTCAAATGCAGACAGTAAGGGTCTAATGAGATTTACTTTTGAAAACATGTTTTGAGGAAAAGTGGTTTCAATTAGAACAAATTAGGAGCCTTTTGAGACTTTCATATTACTGCCTTTACACAGCATATTCTGCATTGGCTTTTTTCTGTAGAGCTTTGAACTGTTTATTCCTGCACGCTACTTGATGTCTTGTCTCCTCCATATTGAAAGGTTTTCAGGAATGCTAGTTCAAAGTTTTCCACCAGAGTTAATTTGCTGTGTAACGCTACGTTTTGACAACACAGATTTCTTCCTAAAATAATGCCTGCTTTTCAGAATGTTTCTTTGTTTTTTTTGGGTTTTTTTTGTCCATAAAATCTAGATGGTTGTCCTGGGTTCAGCAGTAGCAGTCATTTTTCTCCTTCTTAGTAGCTGGTGCAGTGCTGTGGTTTTGACTTTCAGCCTGGGAACAGTGCTGATAACACCGATGGTTTTAGTGGCTGCTCAGTAATGCTTACTGTGACCAAGGACTTTCTGAGTCTTATGCTCTGCCAGGGAGGAGGGGAAGCTGGGAGGAAGCAGAGACAGGACACCTGACCCAGACTACCCAAAGGGGTATTCCAAACCACAACACGCAATTCCCAGTACATAAACTGGGGGTAGTTACCTGGAAGGCCCAGATCACTGCTCAGGTTGGGCTGGGTACCGGTTGGTGGGTGGTGAGTGGTTGTATTCTCTCCCCTTGTTATTTCCCTTGTTATTATTATTATTGCTGGTAGCAGTAGTGGTTTGTGTTATGCCTTGGTTAACGGACTGTTCTTATCTCACCCTGTGGGAGTTACATTCTTTTGATTCTCCTCCCCATCCCTCCAGGAGCAGGGGGAAGAAGTGGGGGGGAGAGAGCAAGCGACTGCGTGGTTCTGGGTTGCTGGCTGGGCTTAAACCACGACAATGGTCCAACCTTGAGAGATCCCAAATGTCAAAAAAAAGATAAATTATGCTTGCCTAGTAACTCTGTTTTTTGCGGTTTTCATGTATAATTGCATTACATATAGATATCACATTGTCTGGATATGCAACAGGATGCCAGATTCAGTGTGCACACTTCAGTATGCAAAAAGAAGCATAAAAGGACCTTACCTAAAAGCCTGAATTTCTGTGTATGAAGTGTTAATTGCTGATGAGGACTAATGCAATCTTCTGCACTCAGAGTGGGAAAGAAATTTTGCTTTAGGTAACTGATAGTTTTTCTGCAAAGCCTTTGTATTAGCTGAACTGCAGAACTGGGATAACTGACTTGATGAAGTTATTTTTCCTCTTTAAACACTAGCTCTGTGTTCCTCGGGTTTTTTTTTTTGTGGTTTTTTTTTTTTTTTTTTTATGCCTCCCTTACTTATTCTCTCTATTTCTCTATTAAATATATGGAGCCTCTGATTTAGCTTTTAAAAAGAGGACTATTTGCCTTCAGGTAAAAGGATAAACTCACTGAACATGCCACAAAGATCCTGTGTGTACCCCCTGGGAAAGATCTTATGCCTTGCAAAATATTTGCATATATATTTACAGTTGGGAAACCTTGAGTAGGGATGTGGAAGAAGAACACAAAGTTATCTTATATTGTTTGAGACAACAAATGCAGTTGTGTTATTGATACATATTTCCTTTCATGAGATGATGCAGTAGAACTGACCTGCCTATCATGCAGAACTTCAATTTACCTCAAAGTTGTAATTTTCTTACATTGCTAGAAGCCTTGTACAATGCTTTGAGCATTGCAGTGCCATAGTATTTAATAGTAACCGAAGGATGATTACAATACTTCTGCATATACACAGGAAGGCTTTCAATAAATGTAAACAGGTAAAAGTGAAAAGAAAAAGAAAAAAAATCACAAATATACACAGAAAAAAATGAAGTCAGACTTAGTATAAAGCAAAAGATGACAGAGAATATACTTTTATTTCATTTTACAGGGAGAAACTACCCTTTGATTTCTATAGTTGGGACACAGAATATCTGTGTCTCATGAGAAAGTAAAAACTTATATCTACGATGAGTGTAACAAGTGTTTAAGGTCCCATGTTCTATAAATATGAATCTCATCTATTTTAAGATTGCACTAATTTTAGCACAACTACCAAGGAAGAACACATAATTTCACAAAACATTTTTAAAACTCAAAAGCAGTGTAGGTGAAGAAACGTTTATTTCTTGTGTCAGTGTTTACTCAAATTGTGACTATTACCAGTATTTGTTATGTTCTTTTCTTGCAGTTCAATATAGATGCTATAAAAGAAAAAAAAGTACAGCAGATTATGACAAGATACTTTATTCCATGGTGAGAATAACAACCAAGATGAGACTTACGTAGAATGAAATTTGCATTCTAGTCAATGTTCATGTGTATAATCAAGTACTGTGTGCAGTTAAATGAGTCTGTTGTCTTGCTATAATGAATATCTACATCCATTCTAACACTTAATGAGGAATAAATTACTTATTATCAGTGAATGGCAGTATCTAAATAGCTCTGCAACAAAAACAGAATACTAATATGTGAAGCTAAAATAGATCTTAAATGATAATAAACTTACTCAAACTATTAACTATTTTAAAAGCCTCTAGTAAGGTTTACTGCTTCTGGATGGAATTGAAGTTCAGCTGGTTCAAATACCCTTATATATTTGCAGACAGAGTTAACAAATGACCCTTTAAAACGTCTCAGAACTGAATGGAAAAAGGATTTTATGGAATACAAGAGCTGCCATGAAAGATCATACCATAGATCTCTCTAGTTCAGCATTTTATTCCGACCACAAATTAGGCATACTTATGTTAGTGGAAGCAGCAAGAATTGTCTCTGTAGCTGATGTGCGTCAACTAACTCACTTCCTAATTATCATCTGAGGGTGACTCTGTCCCCTGAGGCACAAAGCCTTATGCTTTTTGCCTTTTACCTTTTACTTTCTTTTACAAAAAAAAAAAAAAAATAATAATTCTAGTACAAGAGAAAAATCTTATTGCCACATAAATGTCAAATACCTTTCTGAATGTATCTAAGTTCTTGGTCTCAGTGATACCACTTTGGAACCATGAAATTACAACTATTACAGAAATTTGGATTCTTATTTAAGTATTCTTGCCATTGAATAAATGAGGTGACTGCCTATCTACATGGACTAACAAATTCTGGATGAAGAATTAGTTGTGGACTTCCATTTAATTCTTTCTAACTTTAGGTGAGTTTACAGCTATTTTTAACATCTACGAGACTATGTCCAGAGCTTTGCATGATTCAGGAAAATTAAATATCTTAGGTAGATTTAGTAAAACAGTAAAACACTAAGCAAGTTTTGATTTCATCATCTGATACCACAGAGTTTTCATAAAACTTTGCCTGGATTTCATAATCTCCAGGACACAGTTCTAGGCATGGTTATTTTCAGACTCTTCCTCTGAGTTCAGGAAATTAATATGAGGAAAACAGTTTAAGAAAAATAATTTTGGGTGGGAATCATTCTTGCATGCTTTTTTAATGGAATTTCCTTTTTCTCCTAGATATTAGGTGAGTAATATAGAAACATAGAATAGTTAAGGTTGGAAAGGACCTTAAGATCATCTAGTTCCAACCCCCCTGCCATGGACAGGGACACCCCACACTAAACCATGCCACCCAAGGCCTCATCCAACCTGGCCTTGAACACCACCAGGGATCAAGCATTCACAACCTCCGTGGGCAACCCATTCCAGTGCTTCACCACCCTCACAGTAAAGAATTTCTTCCTTAGATCCAATCTAAACTTCCCCTGTTTAAGTTTGAACCCGTTACCCCTTATTCTGTCACTACAGTCCCTGATGAATAGTCCATCCCCAGCATCCTTGTAGCCCCCCTTCAGATACTGGAAGACTGCTATGAGGTCTCCACGCAGCCTTCTCTTCTCCAGGCTGAACAGCCCCAACTTTCTCAGCCTATCTTCATACGGGAGGTGCTCCAGTCCCCTGATCATCCTCATGGCCCTCCTCTGCGCTTGTTCCAACAGTTCCATGTCCTTTTTATGTTGAGGACACCAGAACTGCACACAAGACTCCAAGTGAGGTGTCACGAGAGCAGAGTAGAGGGGCAGGATCACCTCCTTTGACCTGCTGGTCACGCTCCTTTTGATGCAGCCCAGGATACGGTTGGCTTTCTGGGCTGCGAGTGCACACTGAAGCTGGCTCATGTTCATTTTCTCATTGACCAACACCCCCAAGTCCTTCTCTGCAGGGCTGCTCTGAATCTCTTCTCTGCCCAACCTGTAGCTGTGCCTGGGATTGCTGTGACCCAGGTGTAGGACCTTGCACTCGTCATGGTTAAACTTCATCAGGTTGTCATCAGCCCACCTCACAAGCGTGTTGAGGTTCCTCTGGATGGCATCCCTTCCCTCCGGCGTATCAACCGAACCACACAGCTTGGGGTCATCGGCAAACTTGCTGAGGGTGCACTCAATCCCACTGTCCATGTCACCAACAAAGATGTTGAACAAGACTGGTCCCAACACCCATCCCTGAGGGACACCACTCGTTACCGGTCTCCAGCTGGACATCGAGCCATTAACCGCTCGTTAATGGGCTCCAGCTGGACATTGAGCCGTTGACTACAACACTTTGCATGCGGCCAGCCAGCCAGCTCTTTATCCACCGAGTGGTCCATCTATCAAATTGATGTGTTTCCAATTTACAGACAAGGATGTCATGTGGGACAGTGTCGAACACTTTGCACAAGTCCCGGTAAATGACGTCAACTGCTCTGCCCCCGTCCATCAGTTTCGTAGCCCCATCATAGAAGGCCACCAAATTGGTCAGGCAGGATTTCCCCTTAGTGAAGCCATGCTGGCTGTCACCAACTACCTTGCTGTATTTCATGTGCCTTAGCATGGCTTCCAGGAGAATCTGCTCCAAGATTTTGCCAGGCACAGAGGTGAGACTGACTGGTCTGTAATTCTCTGGGTCATCCATTTTCCCCTTCTTGAAAATGAGGGTTATATTTCCCTTTTTCGAGTTGTCGGGAACTTCACCTGACTGCCATGATTTTTCAAATATGATGGCCAGTGGCTTAGCAACTTCATTCGCCAGCTCCCTCAGGACCCGCAGATGGGTTTCATCATGTCCCATGGACTTGTGTACATTTAGGTTTTTAAGATAGTCTCGAACCAGATCCTTTCATACAGTGGGCCCAAGGTCTTCATTCTCACAGTCCCTACGTCTGCCTTCCAAAACTTGGTTGGTGTGATCAGAGCATTTGCCAGTGAAGACCGAGGCAAAGAAGTCATTAAGAACCTCAGCCTTCTCCAAATCCAGGGTAGCCAGTTCTCCCAATATCTTCCGGAGGAGGCCTACGTTGTCCCTCGTCTGTCTTTTATTCTCTGTGTACCTATAGAATCCCTTCTTGTTATCCTTAACGTCCGTAGCCATATTTAATTCCAACTGGGCCTTATCTTTCCTAACCTGGTCCCTAGCTTCCTGGGCAACATCCCTGTATTCTTCCCAGGCCGCCTGTCCCTGCTTCCACTTTCTGTAAGCCTCTTTTTTCCTTTGAATTTTCCTGAGCAGCTCCTTATCCATCCAAGGACGTATCCTGGCCCTCCTGCTGCACTTCCTTCTAGTTGGGATGCAACACTCCTGAGCTTGGAGCAAGTGATCCTTGAATAACAACCAACAGCCTTGGGCCCCCCTGCCCTCTAAGGCTATATCCCATGGAACCTTACTAAGCAGGCTCCGGAAGAGGCCAAAGTCTGCTCTCTTAAAGTCCAGGTCAGTGAGCTTGCTGCACGCTCTTCTCACTGTCCTGAGGATCTTGAATTCGACCATCTCGTAATCACTGTAACCAAGGCTGCCCTGGATTGTCACATTTCCAATGAGCCCTTCCCTGTTGGTGAGCACGAGGTCAAGCATGGCACCTCTCCTTGTTGGCTTCTCTATTACTTTTTGGTTTCTAGAAGAAAAGACAGGTTCCATTCTGATTATATATGTGAAACTTCATACAACATAGCAACACAAGAAAAACATTAAAATTTACTGTTAAGGTCACATAAGTGCACAGGTCAACAAGTCTAAATGCAAATTGTTATGCAACAAAGCCAGCACACTTTCTAATCAGGTCTAAACACACATTATTTTATATCATTGCATCCAATTAATATGTTTGTTTGAGTGTTTTACTGGACTTGAAAAAATAATGAATGTTGTTAAACCTAATTATCTTAGATAATTTCTCGAATAAATTTCTGTTATACTACTTCTCCTGATTCAGAGAAACTCTCAAGCAAAAGTAAGCATAGAAAAGAAATATGTTAGAAATATACTTTTCCTCTATATGGTCTTTCATGCTTTTATTTCACCTGAAATTCAATCTTCTCAATACTATTTTGTTCTAAGATAGGCCTGCTTACACATATTATGCAGACAAATTACAAATACTGACATGAAGCCTAAACCAATGTCACTTAAGTCTATGCATGTTAACTAATTTTCAGCTCTGTGTTCAGTCTGGTGTCTGAGGTGAGACGTGTCATTAGGGAGAAAACATCTCTGTTACTGATTGTACATGATCTTTTTAAAGGTTCTGCATTTCTGTGACACATATTGTCATTTAGGTTGATAAATACATTCTCGTTTTTGTGTGTTTCCTTTTTCATTTTCTCCCTAACTGAGGTGAAACAAAGTGCTATTTCTACTTCATAGTACTTGATGACTTAAATATGATTAACAAGCCAGTAAGGTGAATTAAAAGGCATCTAGAGTCTTGATGTCAAGATATTTGAGTAGTTACTGTTACACACAAAATCTCCTTATAGGTTGTAAGGAAATACCTGATGTGTCAAGCCAATAATTTATTAGTGTAATTATTAAAATTAAATCTGAGTTACAGAGACAATTGACAAATGACTAGAGTTTGTACAAGAGATCAGCCAAAGAGTAACCAAGTTCTGATTCAGCAGAAACACCCAGTTCAGTAAGAAAGCAACTTACTTGGATATGTCACTGCTGCACTGGTACTCATGCAAGGTTTTCTTTCAAATACCAAGGACTGTAGCATTTGTTATAAAAGAAAATGGGAATCCCAATGCACATCATGAGGAAATCAGGTATTCCAAACTTCAGATTTTTTTGGGTTTTTTTTGGAGAAGAATGCTTAAGCTGCTCAGAAAATATTTTTCACCTAAGAAAATTTCACCTTGAATAAAACACCTCTCTATAAATGTGAGCAATTAATTGAAGTAACAGAATTTCTTTCTTCAATAAAGAATTTGAGTTGATCTCCAGACAGCATGTTTGAATTAAGAGAACAGGGAAACTGAAATAGTCGAAAACCCGATTTTCTACCCATTCTCACCCTAAAAAAACCATCTTAAGATAGAATTAAAAACATGCAATTAAACACTTGAAATCAGGAAGCTAATGTTTGTTCAGTTGCAGACATCACATACTGAAGGCTTTCCGAAAATAATGTACTTCTTTTTCTTGAATAGCATAACAAAATTTCTTCAGGCATACTAGAACGGCTTCCCCTTTGCCCTGTGCAAAAAAAAAATATGGGGACTTTCAAGGTAAAACAAGTAGTGGAAGCATTGCTGAGGGAAAGACAGGCAGTTTACATGATAATAAAAAGTGAAAAAAAAAAAGAAGGAAAGGTTAGGTACTAGAATGGTGGAAGCAGTCCTTAATGTAGGAAGAATTGGTTAAGCTGTAATAAATCAGATTCAAATTTCAAAAGCTCTTGGTTTGATGTTAGGAGTAAACAAACAAAAAAATGTTTGATATCAAAGTTTTCCAAACTTGCTACATCAGAAATTGTCTTTACACCTAGTATTTATTAGACTGAAAGAGTGTATCACCATGCTAGCATGGGAAAACATCGTGCTCAAAAAAACCTGCAAGCATAGCAGTGCTTTGACTGTAACCTGAAAGCAATTTTCAAGGGAAGTGTTAAAGTATGTTATATAAAAAGTGTCAGGATACGCTTTTATGTTCATTTAAGTAAGATAAATAATATGCAGAGTTGGGGTTTATATATAAAGTGTTCAAGATGCTTTGTCCATCTGCTAGTTGTAGGTAAATTGTACTATTGCAGTTTCCTGGATAAAGTCACCTTGATGTTGCTGAAACATTAGGGAGAAAATATTTGGTACAGTAATAGCTTTGTTTAATCATATCTTTGCTATGTAAGATGAATAAATTATTTTATTTACGATTTATAGTAGCAGTAGGGAATCCAACTTTCTTACTTGACAGAGATGTCTTTTTTTTATTTTTACAATTAAATAAATGTTAAAGTTTCATTTTGGTTATATGGTTGTCAGTTACTATCTATTAGTTATTCCTCTCTAATCTATTCTTAAAAAGGTTTCCCTGGTACACTCTGTGTTATGACTCTTTCAAAGAAGTTGCATGATAAGTGTGAAAAAATTCAATGAGCCATACATGTCAACATAAAGTGAAATGTATTTTTTATTGCACAATTGCATATTTATTTGCAGTGAGTTGAAAATTTGAGTGTTGCTTTTCATTTCGATTTCCATTAAAAATATTATCTGGTAGCTAGAACTATTTTACTGTGATTGCCATCCCCTGCCCCTTTAATTTTGCATGTCTCTGTTGTGGGCAGCAGTCCTTAGGTATATTGTAAAATACAAAGCAATGAGTTTGGCCTCAATACAGTTATTCACACCTTCTGTAGCAAACCAGAACCTGCCATTAATTCATTGATGTTTTACTGGTAGAACACATTAATTTTCTAAATTGTTGCAGGGTTGTGCACTGTGATTAAGATTGCCACATGATAGCTCCCTTTAATGAAACTTTGAAGTCATTAAGATCTTTTGTGGGAAAGAATCATGGTGAGCTGGTTTGTTCACAGAAGTACAGTGAGTTTTACAGGCAAGTGGATGGTAACCTGCTGGTCAAATCATCTCAAGTAGATTGAGGACAAATTAGTTACCAATACATAGCATAAACTTCAGTGGATTATACTATGTAATTTTAAGTCTTTCAGAATAGTCTTAGAGAAGACATTGACTTTTCTGAAAGAGAATGAAACATAAAAGACACATTACTGAATGGGAACAGAGAAAACTTTAAAAGGTTTTATTTTTTAAGGGGAAACAATGGAAGCTGTGTTCCTTAGAGTAAATTTTCTAAAGGACTTAATTGAAGTAGAAAATTAAACTAATGATTGCCAGTGAAGCAAGCTTTGAAGTGAGTGAATCGCTTTCAGAAATTGGATTTACATGTATTTGAAGAAATGTTTTCATGTTAAATTTGTTGAACTACTTGACAAATTTGTTGAACTACTTGACAAATTTGCTGAACTATTTGACAAATGGCAAAACCTATCTGAAATAAAGTAAATATACTGCTTCTGAAATAAGTAAGAAGCAAAATAATATCAGCAATGTCTCCAGAGTCAGGATTCCAGCACAATCTTCTTCACTTCTTTCCTTGCATACCTTTCACTAAATCACAAAAAAGCAACAGCAAAAATGTGCATTCCAGAAACACTTTTGAATCCAGCAAACTGAAAAATTATGAAAATTTGATGTTTAACCAGGCATTTCAGAGGCTGTTGTTTCTGATATATGATTTTTTAAGAGACATCTAATTTCCAGCAAAATTAAATAAGAGCTATTTCCAAGTAGCTGTATCCTTATATGAACATTTGGATACCTACTCCTTAGAGCTGAGAAACTGATTTTCAAGTTCAGTGGCCCAAACCTCAAAATTCACGGCATTTGGGATCCACCAACTGATCAATCTGAAATAAAAGATCAGTTATGCTTTATTTTGTACTGTGTGTAAATTTAGTCTTGAACTCTTTCTTTGAAATGAAAACAAAAAGATTTTTTTTGGAGTTAAATATTTTGATTTTAAAATTTTCTTCTTTTCAGGACAGTTGGATACAAAGTCAGAGTTTCAATTGTAATTTTTCATGAATAACTATTCAAAACATTTCCAATGCACTTTTTGTTTAAACTAAGGCAGTTCAGCATAATTTGGAAAGGCAAGTCTGTGTTTATAAAACCATATCAGATTTATAAGTCAGTAAAGCATGTCCAAGTGGGGTCTTTTAGTCTGTTTCAAATCAGAAGAAGTGTTAAATGCAAATGTGATGAGACCTTGAGTCAGACAGAACTTCTAGGTAGATCTAGCATTGCTGTTTTTCTTAAAGTAAATATAAGAGCAGCCACGTGGAAAGCTTACAAACTGCAAAGACAGGCTTCAATAAAAGACATCAAAATTGGATCTTTTTTAAGTGGAGCAACTCTGCTAATGTGGGTGACAAAAATGTAGGTAAAAATGCTTCTTAAAGAAAACTCTCTAGTCCTTTCCGCCATTACAGGACTGGCTCTCTCATCCAGCCTGGCTCTTGGTTTAGAACTTAGGACTTGCTACCTATGAGAAGTATCTTTTTCACTAGCACCTGTGAGTCCTGCGCACACGTCTGCTTCTTGCCTATCATCGGAAAGATCACAGAAATTTTTGCTGCTCGTTTGGGTTTCTTACTTTCTTCGTATCTCCTATGCTGTTTATCCAGCAGCAGCCTTGTTCAATTGACTATGTTCAGTTGCTCTGAGGGAAAAAATAATGTGTTCCTGACAGTAACCAAGACACAGCATCAAGGCAGTCATCTCACCCGTCTGCAGACTGTTGGCAGAAAATAGAACAGGCTACTTCTCTCTCTTTATATGTATACTAATACATACTGCAAGGAATTTTTTCTTTTTTTTTTTTTTTTTTTTTTTTTTTAGAATTGTTTGTTTTCAAAATCAAACCGATGTTGCCTATACTGTAAAAGGAAGAAACTAAGTAATGGTTAAAATAATCATAGAAGTTCAACTTCATCAGCCTTACAGATCTTCCATGACAGAGTAATCTGAATGTGTAGTTAAGCTTTATTTGATAACTCCCTATTTACAATTTACTCTTTATCCCTTGTCGTGGATACTACTGCTACCACCAATAATAATAATAATGATAAGGGAAATAAGAAGGGAAGAGAATACAACCACTCACCACCCACCAACTGATACCCAGCCCGACCTGAGCGGCAAATTAGCCCTTCCAGGTAACTGCCCCCAGTTTATATGCTGGGCATTATGTGCTGTGGTATGGAATACCTCTTTGGCTAGTTTGGGTCAGGTCTCCTGTCTCTGCTTCCTCCCAGCTTCCCCTCCTCCTTGGCAGAGCATGAGACTCAGAAAGTCCTTGGTCAGACTAAACATTACTTAGCAGCAATTAAAAACATCAGTGTTATCAGCGCTGTTCCTAGGCTGAAAGTCAAAACCACAGCACTGCACCAACTAGTAAGAAGGAGAAAAATAACTGCTACTGCTGAACCCAAGACTCCTGTACTCCATCAGACCTTTGGGTCTACCTACTAAATGAAATTACCCAGTTAATTGTATTGGCAAATATATATATTACTGTCACATCCTGGGTTTACGGTACGGACAGGGCTCGGATATTGTGGGGTGAGATTAAGACACAAATGAGGCCAAATGTCGAATAATGCAATTTATTACCTAAAATTATTGCAACCTACAAAAGAAGGAGAAGAAAAAAGAAGAGGAAAAAGAGGAAGAATACGAAAGCAAAGGATAGAGGCAGTATCTCAATAGATTTGCAGATAGAGAAAGAGTCAAATAGCTACCACCATGGAGTCGTACAGCATCCTGTCATCCAGATAGGCGGGAGAAGTCTTCCAGCTAGTCGGTGGTTGTGCGGTCCTTTATATCATATTGTATCTGTATGTTGATCAGATAGCTGTTACTCCAGCATCATGTAATCCGTCATGGGTTACATCTGTGAATTGTGTTTCAGCAGGTTTTTTAATCTTTCAACCATGCAATTTGTTTCCTCCAAGGATGTTGCTGTCCACTTTTTGCTTCTTGCAAGGATGTTCCCGTCCGCTTGTCAGAAGTGAGACCTTCCAGCTTCCCCCTTGTGCAAGGACATTCCAGTCCACTTAACAGAACTGAAACATCCTGGCTCCCTCCTTAACGCCTCCTTGGCAATTACATGCAGCTGGGTCGACAGAGCCAAATCCACAAGTTGTTTCAAAGAGCAATAAACTCTCTTTCTGAGGAGTAAATAGTCTCACAAGAACAGCTTCATAGTTCACACAGACCAATGGTTGAAACAATACCTATTTTACATAT